>NC_079491.1:93165161-93809327 GCF_020520425.1 Spinacia oleracea | reverse complement strand
AACTCGAAAACAACCATAAAAGTCGCTATAGGAAACGTACATTTTGAATTTCTCATTTTCTCTCATTTCCATGAATCGTTCTTGGATTCATTACCAATCGAGGAAATTTACTGTTACCTTTCTAAAAGGATTTACTGCAGTGCAAGATATTTAATTATAAACAATAATTAAAACATACATTGAAGCATGCAAAGTCTAAACATTTATCATGAGTAATAACTTGAAAATTAAAGCAATCATGCAATTTAAACAAGTCATTAGCATTTTATTCGAATTTATTGTTCCGACAGGTGTGAATAAAATGATTCCAAGACCCTAAAACCATTGAAGAATTAAGCACATTATGTATTTTGACTCAATTCTAAAACATTTTAGGTAAGCAAAAGCCTTTTGCTAATAGTCTAGAAACTACTCTTGGTTGATAGGTACGTCTAAGAACTTATTAGGTAAACCTATCGATTTTGCCACGACATAAAAGGACTCCTTACTTATATCGTTGAGTTTCACCAAAACTAACATGTACTCACAATTATTTGTGTACCTTACCCCTTTAGTATCGATAAGTAACACCTCGCTATGGAGGAAACCTATTACTAAGATCGATGTAAAGGATATCCAAGTAAGTGTTATTTTGGCATGGCACCTTTTAACTCAATTTTTAAGTTTGGAACTTAAGGCTCTTACTATGTTGGTTAGATTTTAAGTGAACTAAAATCCTTAATCATGCAACATAATCAAGCCAAAATCTCATGCATATTTAAGACATATTTAAAAGAAATAAATAACTTAAAACATGCATAAGATAAATGTGATCTAGTATGGCCCGACTTCATCTTGAAGCTTCAACTTCAAAGTCCGTCTTGAAAATCTCCGTGGGAGGCGCCATTTTCTTCAAATAGGATAAGCTATAATTAAACTAATTACAACTATTTGATGGTACGCATACCATATTTGAATTGAAAAACAAATTTGGTGCTTTAGACCAATTACATTCAAATTAATGGTACACAGACCATATTTTCTATACTATTTGGGCCATACTAGTCACTTCATAACCTGCAAAACAGAACATATACAATATATACCATTCACCCATTCATTATCATGAATGGCCCACATAGCTGGTTAGTAAAACACGTTATGCATCACATAAATATTTGCAGCAATTAATCAAGGGCACCAATAATCTACCAATTATTCAGTCCTTATTAATTCTAATCAAGTTGTTTAACCTTAAAGGATTTGTAGACCTAATCAAGAGTTTATGACTAAAATTGCTCCCACTTAAACCAATAAATTCATATGCTTTACTAATTTTAAACATAAAAAAGTATTTCTAGTCTAACCGGAAACATACAAATTTAATTAAAATTTAAAGCTCATATAAATTTATAATTAAATCCATTTTATTTAATTTGTTTTTCAGTTGAATTAAATGAGTTTAAATTAATTCAAGGTTTAATTTTAGTAAAATAATTAGTATAAATAAAATTTATAATAATTATAATATTTAAAATTAAAATCCGAGAAAACAATTTAAATTATTAATTTAAAAATTAATTAAAATTATTTCCGAACTGAAATTCCTAAATTAATATCAAAACGTATCAATCGTCTCAAGACGAGGCACTTGGGCTTGCGCCCAAGCCCCGTCGAGCTACGAGGCCGCATCGCCCCGCACGACTAATCGTATGGCATACGTGAGCAGGCCACACGCAACGCAGCAAGCCCAGGCCACGCTACGCGCAGCCCGCTCGCTTCGACGCGTCTGGATGCTTCGCTGGGCGCTGCAGTGCGCGCTGTGGCGCAGCATGCTCGCTGCCCACACGCGGCTGCTCGCCTGGCTTTGCACCAATGCCTTCGCCCTTGCCCCTTCGCCCACGCTGCAAACGGCACTCGACACAAGGGCAGCGTGCTGCCTTGTGCTCGTGCGCCATTGCCCTTGCTCGCTGCATTGTACCGCACGAGCGACGAGCTCCCTTGCTCGTCGTCGCGTACCCGCACTATACAACACCTCTTAAGGGTAACACGTAGCGTCCATTTCTTTGTGCGTGCAAGATTTATGGGCGTCTTATATAAAAATTTAAATTTTTTAATTCAAAATTAATGACAAATTAATAAATCATATTAATTTCATAATTTTAGGGCGAAAATTCAAAAATTTATTAATCAATTAATTTCCGATTAACATGGATTCAAATCTAGGTCATAAAAATTAAAAATTTAACATAAATTAACAATTTTTATGGTGGATTTTAATCATGGGTACCTAATTAAATTATTAATTAATTATGAAAAACAAATCAATTCTAAATTATTCGAATTTCAACCAATTAATCATAATTACAAATTAGGTTGTATAATTAACAAGTCTAGGCATTCAAAGTTGTTAAACATATACTGTAGGTCAATCAAAAACTCAAGATTTATCAACAAGAATCGCAAATACTTAATTTAACATCTTAAATTTACAAACTTTTGCATTCGAAAAACTAAAACCTCCGAAAAGTCATACTTAGGCTTCGAATTTGGGAATTCTGGCTTCGGCCAAGAAAAACTGTTTTTGTCAAAATTTTAGAACGCCTTTTACATGCGGAATTGACACAAAAATCAGTCGATTTGGATGAGTAACGAAGAAACTGCCGAAAAACTACGTACATATAATTAAATAAACGCAATTTGCAATTAATTACGAAAATTAATCACCCCTTTAATTCTTTGCAAATTTGTAAAATTTAACCATGTTCATGCAATTTAGATTATGAAAATAATAAAGGCTCGTGATCCTCGTGATACCACTGTTAGGTTATGATACATATGAATAAACATAAATCATGCGGAAAAACCATAAAGCCAGGAAACATATTATTTACACATAATCATTTAGCATAATTCAGATGCATACACTTTGTAGCGTGCCCTCCCTAGCTGCGCCCGAACCGAACAAGAACAAGTCTTTAGGACTCCAAGTGTCGTCCCTCCGTAGATAGTCCACAGCACGTCCGGATCCGCCTTAAGCTTGACCAACTAGAATCGCCCTTAAGGTACTATAAATTTCGGCTAAATAGGGCAAGTGTTTGTGGCTAAGTTTTGCTTTGAAAATCTTACCTTTGAATACTTCAATCCTCGATGTAAATATGTGACCCTAGGCACCTATTTATAGAGTTATGGAAAAGTACTTGGAATCCTATTAGGATACTAATTTATTTAATTAGAATCTTATTAAAACTCTATTAAACGAATTCTATCTTTATTAGGATTAGGATTTAACCATATGACGAATCCCGGTAGCTTTAGGATTCGAGTAACACACTTCGAGTGATACGCTAGCACCGCACGCAGGCCTTGCGGCCCACGCACGACGCCAGCCCACTTCGTCGCAGCCCCGCGCGCACGCCAAGGCCATTGCTGGGCCTGGCCTTGCGCTGGGCCTGGCGTGGCTTGGCAGCGTGTGTTTGGTGCGCTTCGGCTTCCTGGGAGATGGCCCGGCTTCGTGCTGGGCCTTCGTCTGGCAGGCCTCGTCCGATGCTAATTCGTACGATACGCTTCCGATTAAATTCTTGATTCCGGAATTCATTTCCGATACGAACAATATTTAATATTTCCGATTCCGGAATTAATTTCCATTTCGAACAAATATTTAATATTTCCGTTTCCGGAATTATTTTTCCGATTTCGATAATATTTCCGATTCTGACAATATTTCCGTTTCTGGCAAAATTTCCGATTCCGGCAATATTTCCATTTCCAATAATATTTTCCGATACGTACCATGTTTCCGTTTCCGGCAACATCTACGACTTGGATAATATTTATATTTCCGATACGATCCATATTTCCGTTTCCGGCAATATCATCGTTTCCGGAGTATTCATTTCTTGCCTTTGACGATCTCAGCTCCCACTGAAACCAAGATCCGTCGATTCCGAATATCCATGGATGGAGTATTTAATTCCATTAAATACTTGATCCGTTTACGTACTATTTGTGTGACCCTACGGGTTCAGTCAAGAGTAAGCTGTGGATTAATATCATTAATTCCACTTGAACTGAAGCGGCCTCTAGCTAGGCATTCAGCTCACTTGATCTCACTGAATTATTAACTTGTTAATTAATACTGAACCGCATTTATTAGACTTAACATTATATGCATACTTGGACCAAGGGCATTATTTCCTTCACCTTCTTCCTAGGTTTGGGCCCAGCTGGCCGGTATTGATCATTGTATCCTCTTTGGGCTTTGTGGTGGAGATATTCAAGCCCACATCATTTGCCCCTCAAGTGGAGTGAAAACAGACGTTAGTTTTCACTGCTCTTGGAGTGTTCAATGAGGTGATGACGCGTGGCAGGGGTAATCATTTCTTACCCCTCTATAAATAAGTGGCCAATTTGAGTGATTTCCCCCCTCATTTCTAGTGATCACTTTAGAGCAATAGGAGAAGGCGATTTCCGGCGTCTAACATCCACCGAAATCCCTGTTCTTGCAGTTCTTCATCAAAGTTCTTTCACAAACTCCCTTTGATCTATCAGGTAATGTTTTCTTTGGAAAAATTTGTTTGTTGATTTTGATCCTTCCTAATTCTCTTTTCTTAACCATGCGAGGGTCTCGTCAAACTGAGGGCGTCAATTTGTCCCTTTGACGCCTTCTCTTTTCAAGTATGCCCATGTCTTGAGCCAAGTCTCCAGCCTGTGCAGGATTTAATGGCGCGGATAGAGGACGAAGAGCAATTCGAAGGAGAATCCTCTTCTCCTATAAAGGAGGACGTCCCAGAGTGCACCGATGTCGCGCCGACGAGCACATCAGGGGGGGAGGAAGGTCACCTTCATCCCAGCGCAATCTTCCCACTTCAGACGTGGATGAACTTCCTCACCCTCAAGGGGAAGGTCTATGGGAGGTCTCTGAATCTAGGCTCAGAGTACAAGTTTCGTATGCCGGCTGGTATGGACTGCACCAGCTTTGGACTGGTGGAAGGAGAATTCACCGTGTACGGCTCTTTTCTGAAGCTGGGTATGAGATTCCCCCCTCACCCCTTTGTGGTGGAGTTGCTGGACGACTTCAACATTGGCTTGAACCAAATGTCCCCAACTCTTGGGCGGGTGTGTTTGGCTATATCGCTCGTTGTGAGCTCGCTGGTATCACTCCTTCCTTCCCGGCGTTCCTAAGGATCGCCTCCGTGTCCCAAGTTTCAAAAGCCGTCGCGGGTTGGCTAATTCTTACATACAAGGGGGCTTATCGGACGGTGATGGGGAAGGCGTCTAAATGGCATCACTAGAGGAAGAAGTGGGTGGTCATCAAAACCACAAATCTGGAGATGTGCGAGCGGATGAGACGTTGGAACGTCAAGCCCAACTTGGTTGGAAAAGGCAGCTCTTTCCCTCCGGTCTTCGCCATTCTTTGGGAACGGATTTCGTCATTGTTCAAGGCCAAGCCACTCGTTATTAAGGACAAGACGGCCTACATACCCGAGGGGTGGTTGCCTCATCTGGATCAACTGGGTGATCCCGTTTTCCTCTCGGCTGTGGGCTTATGTCCGTATATGTCGAGAGGTAATGTATCTATACTTCCAATCCTTCACTGTTTTATCAAAACTGTACGAATGTCTTTGTTTGTTTTTTCAGACGAGGCCATGGATAAGCTGGACGATGCCTCCAAAGGCCAAGTGGATATGCCGTCTTGGCTGGCGAAGGTACTCGACGCCAGCACCTATAAGGCTTGGCAGCGTCAGCAAGCGGCCGAGCAAGCCATCCCAGAGCAAATGGCTCCCCCTCCTGCTGAGGAGAAGGTATTGATCAAAGCTTCCTATGTAATTCCCTTTATTGTTTGCAACTTATATGTTCTCATTTCTTCAGAAGGCGAGGAAGACGCGGCTCCTTCTTCTAAGCGCAGGGCTCCTTCTTCTAAGCGCAGGGCTGGCGGCACAGGGAAACACGTCTTCAAGTCAGCGGCATCGAAGGCTCCTAAGGTGTTTAACGTCCCCAAGGCTGCATCCGCTTCTCCTAGCTTCCAGAAAGCTGGAGAGACGGCTGATCCTCTTGCGGAGATTCCTGAAGCCGTCCGCCGAAACATTCCTCTGAAGGCGGCGGAAAGAGCTAGGAATTCTGGGGGTAAGTTGTAATCCAACATCGTAACCACCTGCCGTTACTTGTCTAGAAGTTCTCTAGTTTCCCCCAGGGATTCTAAGGCCGTTGTTTTTCCCATAGAAATTCCCGACCCTCAGAAAGACATTTCTGCTGCATTGGATCAGATCCCTTCTTCAGGCGGATTCAATTCTCATGACCGCAGGAAGATAATGACGTTGATGCGCAATGCCATTCCTCCCGAATATGCTGAGACTCCCCGAGGCGGCCGAGAATATGCTTGCCGCCATGCAGTCCTCGACACTGGATGTGAGTTTTATTTTGCCTTTATTTTTATACACTCGTTTCTCTTTGTTTTACTCTTGATATTTTTAGCAGATGTTCATTCTGCTGGACTCACTGAAAAAGTGGCGCACTGCTTTGGTGCATGAAGAGGCTGAA
This sequence comes from Spinacia oleracea, assembly GCF_020520425.1. Taxonomy (NCBI): domain Eukaryota; kingdom Viridiplantae; phylum Streptophyta; class Magnoliopsida; order Caryophyllales; family Amaranthaceae; genus Spinacia; species Spinacia oleracea. The sequence goes on along the minus strand of NC_079491.1, from coordinate 93,802,808 downwards.
GGAAATAATGCCCTTGGTCCAAGTATGCATTCTATGTTAAGTCTAATAAATGCGGTTCAGTATTAATTAACAAGTTAATAATTCAGTGAGATCAAGTGAGCTGAATGCCTAGCTAGAGGCCGCTTCAGTTCAAGTGGAATTAATGATATTAATCCACAGCTTACTCTTGACTGAACCCGTAGGGTCACACAAATAGTACGTAAACGGATCAAGTATTTAATGGCATTAAATACTCCATCTATGAATATTCGGAACCGACGGATCTTGGTTTCAGTGGGAGCTAAGATCGTCACAGGCAAGAAATGAATACTCCGGAAACGATGATATTGCCGGAAACGGAAATATGGATCGTATCGGAAATATGAATATTATCCAAGTCGTAGATGTTGCCGGAAACGGAAACATGGTACGTATCGGAAAATATTATTGGAAATGGAAATATTACCAGAATCGGAAATATTGCCGGAAACGGAAATATTGTCAGAATCGGAAATATTACCGGAATCGGAAAATAATTCCGGAAACGGAAATATTAAATATTTGTTCGAAACGGAAATTAATTCCGGAATCGGAAATATTAAATATTGTTCGTATCGGAAATAAATTCCGGAACTGGAAATTTAATCGGAAGCGTATCGTACGAATTAGCATCGGACGAGGCCTGCCGGACAAAGGCCCAGCACGAAGCCGGGCCATCGCCCAGCAAGCACGCGCGCGCCACAAGCCCAGCCAAGGCAGCGCCCAGGCCTACCACAAGGCAGGCCCAGCGCGCGCCAAGGCCACCGTTGCGTGGGCCGCGCTGCGTGGGCTGCTGCTCGCACGCGCATGGGCAGCCCTTGAGGCTGCCGTGTGTGTGTGAGTTTGTGCTCATGCGTGATTCCTAAATCTACAAGAGTCAGTGTATGATTAAATTTCTATTCCTAATTGGATAAATTAATTAAATAGAATTCATGTAGGATTCTAATTTCAATTAATTCGTATCCTACTAGGATTACGATTCCTTTTCCATAACTCTATAAATAAAGACCTAGGGGTCATAATTTATACACAAGTTTCAAAGTATTCAAAAGTGAGTTTTTTGAGAGAAAATTAAAACACACATCTTGCTCATAAAGTGCCGAAATTTTCTAGTACCTTAAGGGCGATTCTAGTTGGTCAATCTTAAGGCGGATCCGGACGTGCTGTGGACTATCTACGGAGGGACGACACTTGGAGTCCTAAAGACTTGTTCTTGTTCGGTTCGGGCGCAGCTAGGGAGGGCACGCAACAAAGAGTATGCATCTAAATTATGCTATATGATTATGTGTAAATAATATGTTGTCCTGGGTTAATGGTTGTTTCCGCATGATCTATGTAATGTCATATGTATCATAACCTAACAGTGGTATCACGAGCCCCTTATTATTTTCATAATCTAAATTGCATGAACATGGTTAAATATTACAAATTTGCAAGAATTAAAAGGGGTGATTAATTTTCGTAATTGTTAATTAATTGCAAATTGCGTTTATTTAATTATACGTACGCAGTTTTTCGGCAGTTTCTTCGTTACTCATCCGAATTGAGTGATTTTTGTGTCAATTCCGCATGTAAAAGGCATTCTAAAATTTTGACAAAAATAATATTTTTCTGCCGAACCCAGAATTCTCAAATTCGAAGCCTAACTATGACTTTTCGAAGGTTTTAGTTTTTCGAATGCAAAATTTCGTAAATTTAAGATGTTAAATTAAATATTTGCGATTCTTGTTGATAAATCTTGAATTTTTGATTGACCTACTGCATATGTTTAACAAGTTTGAATGCCTAGTCTTGTTAATTATGCAATCTAATTTGTAATTATGATTAATTTGTTGAAAATTAGAATAATTTAGAATTAATTTGATTTTCATAATTAATTGTAATTTAATTAGAAACCTATGATTAAAAACCACCATAAAAATTGTAAATTTACGATAAATTTTAAATTTTTATGACCTAGACTTGAATCCATAACAATCGGAAATCAATTGGATAATAAATTTTCGATTTTTTCGCCCTAAAATTATGAAATTAATAATATTTATTAATTTGTCATTAATTTTAAATATAAATTTTAAATTTTTATGCGATTCGTTCATATAACTTGCACGCACGAAGCAATGGACGCTTCGTGTTACCCTTAAGGGGTGTTGTATAATGCGGGCATGCGACGACGAGCAAGGGAGCTCGTCGCCCGTGCGGCACGAATGCAATAAGCAAGGGCGTAGTGCACGAGCACAAGGCAGCAGCCCTGCCTTGTGTCGTGTGCCACGAGCAATGAACGAATGGGCATGGGCGAAGGGCGAGCCAAGGCAGTCGCGTGTGGGCAGCAAGCGAGCTGCGCCACAGCGCGCGCTGCCTCGCACAAGAGCGCGCAGCCTCGCGCGCAGCGAGCGCAAGCTCGCGTGCCACGAGCGCTGCGCCCAGCATCACTCGCGCGCACAGCGCGCGATGTCGCGCGCCCAGCGAGCGATGGCTCGCGCCAGCGAGCGATGGCTCGCGCCAGCGAGCGATGGCTCGCGCGCACAGCGAGCGATGGCTCGCGCGCACAGCGAGCGATGTCGCGCGCCCAGCGAGCGGTGTCGCGCGCCCAGCGAGCGATGGCTCGCGCGCCCAGCGAGCGATGTCGCGCGCCCAGCGAGCGATGTCGCGCGCGCGCACTGCGAGCGATAGCTCGCGTGCGATGAGCGCTGGCGCGCGCAGCGAGCACGATGTGTGCGGAGGCTTGCGATAGGGAAGCAGCAGCTATGCGACGAGCGCATGGGCTGCGCGCACATGGCCAGCAATGGCTGTGTGCGTACGGTCCATGGGCGTGCAACGCGTAGGGTGTTTGCGTTACGATTAGATCGTTTTGAATGTTTAATTTGAAAATTTCAGTTCACGTAATTTTAATTAATTTTAAAATTAATAATTTGAATTATTTTCTTGGATTTTAATTTTGAATATTATAATTATAATAAATGTTATTTATTCTAATTATTTTACTAAAATTAAAATCATGAATTAATTTAAATACGACTGAAATTAAATTAAATTTTTGGATTCAATTATAAATTGATATGAGCTTTAAATTTTAATTAAATTTGTATGTTTCCGGTTGGACTAGAAATACATTTTTATGTTTAAAATTGGTAAAGCATATGAATTTATTGGTTTAAGTGGGAGCGCTTTTTAGTCATAAACTCTTGATTAGGTCTACAAATCCTTAAGGTTAAAACAACTTGATTAGAATTAATAAGGACTGAATAATTGGTAGATTATTGGTGCCCTTGATTAATTGCTGCAAATGTTTACGTGATGCATAATGTGTTTTACTAACCAGCTATGTGGGCCATTCATGATAATGAATGGGTGAATGGTATATATTGTATATGTACTGTTTTGCAGGTTATGAAGTGACTAGTATGGCCCAAATAGGATAGAAAATATGGTCTGCGTACCATTAATTTGAATGTAATTGGTCTAAAGTACCAAAGTTATTTTTCAATTCAAATATGGTCTGCGAACCATCAAATAGTTGTAATTAGTTATAGCTTATCCTATTTGAAGAAAAATGGTGCCTCCCACGGAGATTTTCAAGACGGACTTTGAAGTCAAAGCTTCAAGATGAAGTCGGGCCATACTAGATCACAAATATCTTATGCATGTTTTAAGTTATTTATTGCTTTAAATATGTCTTAAAATGCATGAGATCAAAAGCTTGATTATGTTGCATGATTAAGGATTTTAGTTCACTTAAAATCTAACCAACATAGTAAGAGCCTTAAGTTCCAAACTTAAAAATTGAGTTAAAAGGTGCCATGCCAAAATATACACTTGCTTGGATATCCTTTACATCAATCTAGTAATAGTTTTCGCTCAGCGAGGTGTTACTTATTGGTCCTAAAGGGGCAAGGTACACAAATAATTGTGAGTACATGTTAGTTTTGGTGAAACTCAACGATATAAGTAAGGAGTCCTTTTATGTCGTGGCAAATTCGATAGGTTTACCTAATAAGTTCTTAGACGTACCTATCAACCAAGAATAGTTTCTAGACTATTAGCAAAAGGCTTTTGCTTACCTAAGATGTTCTAGGATTAAGTCGACAAACTGTGCTTAGTTCTTCAATGATTTTAGGATCTTGGAATCATTTTATTCACACCTGCCGGAACACGTAACTTGAATAAAATGCTTAATAAACATTGAATTATGCATGTATGCTAGAATTTAAGTTTATTAAGAGAAACTGTGAATGGTTATTTATTTGTTTATTCTTTTCAATTGTAGTTTTTAATATGGCAAACAACAATTCATTCAACATTCGATCAATTCTCGAAAAGGAGAAGTTGAACGGGAAAAACTTCCTTGACTGGCAAAGGAACTTGCAAATAGTTCTTATGCAGGAAGAAAAGGAGTATGTCCTAGATGAGGCGATGCCCGAAGCTCCTGGCGACGGGGTCACTCAGGCTGCCCTCAATCGTTGGATTGATGCCAACAAGGATGTGAAATGTCTAATGCTCGCCACCATGAGTGCGGATCTGCAGAAAACGTTCATCAACTCAGATGCTTTCACAATCATCAGTGAGTTGAAGAACATGTTCCAAGATCTGGCTCGAGTCGAAAGATTCGAGACTCATAGGCAAATTCTTGAGACCAAGCTTAAGAAAGGCGAGCCCGTAAGTCCACATGTTCTCAAAATGATTGGACTCATTGAGAATATGAGTCGGCTGGATCAGCAATTTTCTCAGGAAATGGCTATAGACACCATCCTCCATTCTCTTCATAGCGGGTATGATCAGTTCAAACTGAACTACAGTATGAATAGTCTGGACAAAACGCTCACTGAGCTTCACGGTATGCTGAAGACCGCTGAAAAGACGCTCAAAAGTGATAAGCAGGATGTGCTTATGGTGCGTGGGGGCAAGTTCAAGAAATCTGGAAAGAAGAGGAATGCTAAGAAAGGTGGCAACAAGGCCAGCCCAACTAAGCAAACTGGCGCCAAATCTGCAAAGAGGAAGGTCAGTCAACCCACTTCTGAATCCGAATGCTTCTACTGCAAGAAGAAGGGGCATTGGAAGAGAGATTGCTTGAAGCTAAAGGAAGATCAGAAGAACGGAACAGTCGTTCCATCTTCAGGTATTTTCGTTATAGACTGTATACTTGCTAATTCAACTTCTTGGGTATTAGATACAGGTTGTGGCTCACACTTATGTTCCAATCCACAGGGACTAAGAAGAAGTAGAAAGTTAAGCAAGGGTGAAGTCGACCTACGAGTGGGAAATGGAGCACGGATTGCTGCATTAGCCGTAGGAACTTACTATTTGTCGTTGCCCTCCGGGCTAGTTTTGGAACTGGAAGAATGTTTCCATGTTCCAAGTCTTACTAAAAACATCATTTCAGTTTCTTGCTTAGATGCTAAGGGATTTTCCTTTATAATAAAAGACAATAGTTGTTCGTTTTATTTTAAAGAGATGTTTTATGGATCTGCTAGATTAGTCAATGGACTTTATTTATTAGATCACGACAAACAAGTATATAACATAAATACCAAAAAGGCCAAAAAGGATGATTCAGATCTCACCTATCTGTGGCATTGTCGATTAGGCCATATAAACTTGAAACGCTTAGAAAGACTTCAAAGGGAAGGAATTCTAGAACCATTTGACTTAGAGGATTATGGTAAATGCGAATCATGTTTACTTGGCAAAATGACAAAGCAACCTTTCTCTAAAGTTGGAGAAAGAGCAAATGAACTATTGGGTTTAATCCATACAGATGTATGTGGACCAATGAGTACAAATGCTAGAGGTGGTTTCAGCTACTTTATCACTTTCACTGATGACTTCAGTAGGTATGGTTATGTCTACCTAATGAAGCATAAGTCTGAATCCTTTGACAAATTCAAGGAATTTCAGAGTGAAGTAGAGAATCAATTAGGCAAGAAGATTAAGGCACTGCGGTCTGATAGAGGCGGTGAATATCTGAGCTATGAATTTGATGACCATCTGAAAGAATGTGGAATTCTATCAGAATTGACTCCTCCTGGAACACCACAATGGAACGGTGTGTCAGAACGGAGGAACAGAACCTTGCTAGACATGGTCAGGTCAATGATGGGTCAGGCCGAACTTCCATTAGAATTTTGGGGACATGCACTAAATACAGCTGCACTCACTATAAATAGAGCTCCGTCTAAAGCTGTCGAAAAGACTCCATACGAATTATGGTTTGGAAAGCCTGCAAATGTGTCTTTTCTTAAGATTTGGGGATGTGAAGTATACGTCAAACGATTAATTTCAGACAAACTTCATCCAAAATCTGACAAATGTATCCTTGTGGGCTATCCAAAGGAAACAAAGGGGTATTACTTCTACAATACATCTGAGAACAAAGTGTTTGTTGCTCGAGATGGTGTCTTTTTGGAGAAGGATCACATTTCCAAAATGACAAGTGGGAGAAAAGTAGACCTCGAAGAAATTCGAGTCGAACAACAAACTCTAGAGAATGCTCAAGATGACATTCAGGATGAAACTCAGAGATCTTTAGAAGAATCTGGTGAGAATCATGGTCAATCTAGAAATGTTACCCCGCGTAGATCGCAAAGATATAGATCTCAACCGGAAAGGTACTTAGGTATTTTGACGAACGAGAGCTATGACGTTCTATTACTTGAAAGTGATGAACCTGCGACTTACAAGCAAGCTATGACGAGCCCTAGCTCCAAGCAGTGGCAAGAAGCCATGCAATCTGAATTAGACTCCATGTCTGAAAACCAAGTATGGGATTTGGTCGATTTGCCAGATGGCTACCAAGCCATTGGAAGCAAATGGGTTTTCAAACTGAAAAAGGACAAGGATGGGAAACTTGAAGTTTTCAAAGCTAGATTGGTTGCAAAAGGTTACAGGCAAGTCCACGGTGTGGATTACGATGAAACCTTTTCACCAGTTGCAATGCTAAAGTCTATTCGAATAATGTTAGCAATCGCTGCATATTACGATTACGAAATATGGCAGATGGATGTCAAAACTGCTTTCTTAAACGGCGTTTTAACAGAAACTGTGTTTATGACACAGCCTGAAGGTTTTGAGGATCCAAAGAATGCTAAAAAGGTATGCAAGCTAAAGAAGTCAATCTACGGGTTGAAGCAGGCATCCAGGAGCTGGAATATACGTTTTGATGAAGCAGTCAGTGACTTTGGTTTCATCAAGAACGCGGACGAATCTTGTGTATACAAGAAGGTCAGTGGGAGCAAAATTGCTTTCCTAGTATTATATGTCGACGACATATTGCTTATCGGAAATGACATTCCTATGTTGAACTCTGTCAAGATTTGGCTTGGGAAATGTTTTTCGATGAAGGATCTAGGAGAAGCACAGTACATATTGGGCATCAAGATTTACAGAGATAGATCTAAAAAGATGATTGGACTTAGTCAAAGCACTTATATCAATAAGGTGCTTGATAGGTTCAAGATGGCGGACTCCAAGCGAGGCTACCTACCCATGTCTCATGGAATGACTCTAAGCAAGACTCAGTGCCCAAAAACACTTGATGAGCGTAGACGAATGAATGGGATTCCATATGCATCATTGATTGGTTCAATAATGTATGCTATGATATGTACACGCCCGGATGTTGCGTACGCACTCAGTGCTACGAGCAGATACCAGTCAGACCCAGGAGAGGCGCATTGGACTGCTGCCAAGAACATTCTGAAGTACCTGAAAAGGCACAAAGATGACTTCCTGGTCTATGGTGGAGATGATGAATTAATTGTTAAAGGCTATACGGACGCAAGTTTCCAAACCGACAAAGATGATTTCAGATCACAGTCTGGGTTTGTCTTCTGCCTCAACGGAGGAGCAGTAAGCTGGAAAAGTGCTAAGCAAAGCACCATTGCGGATTCTACAACTGAAGCGGAGTACATTGCTGCACATGAAGCAGCAAAGGAAGCTATATGGCTAAGGAAGTTCATAGGAGAACTTGGTGTAGTCCCCTCCATTAAAGGACCAATAGCCCTGTATTGTGATAATAACGGAGCTATTGCACAGGCAAAAGAGCCTAGACACCACCAGAGAGTCAAGCATGTACTTCGTAGATTTCACCTTCTACGAGAGTTCGTTGAAAGAAAAGAAGTCGAGATAAGCAAAATTGGAACTGATGACAACATATCAGATCCATTAACTAAACCTCTGCCGCAAGCGAAGCACAACTCGCACACTGCAGCTATGGGAATCAAGCATATTGGAGAATGGATTTGATGTCTCTGTTTAATGTTTTAAAGTTTTAGAGTTTAAATCTTTGTAAAACATTATTGGTTAATCATTCACAATAAATGAAAGGAATTCATTTTTCCATTTAATTTGTGGTTTATTAAATGATGAGTCCCTTCAACTTGACGATATATTCAAGATAGACTGTCAGGACCAGTCCTGTGACTAAGAAATGTCTATCAAGTGAACTTGAATGTCAAAGGTTGAAAATGGTCCCTAATCGGAGTTTTCAATAAAATTGGACGCATAGAAAACGTTAGACGATTAGAATGCAAGATGACTAGTAGTTCTGTTTCTTGAACTATGTGGACATGGCAATGTCATAATCATTTGCATAGATACTTACTTTGGGAAGACTAGTATCGGACAAGACCTATGAAACTTTACTGTAAGAGATGAAAGTCTGTCATAAGTAAATTTCATTAAATTATTAGACACTAAATCCTCAATACCTGAGTGATTTGAGATTACTTGTTTGAGAACTGGTTGCTTTGACGTTGACCAACCGTCGCACCGTAAAAGGAGGCTATAAAGGCAACGCTCAGGTAATCACCTATCAAACGAAGTCTAATCTCAAGATCGCAAGATTGGGATTGTCCTCCCATAAATCGGGATGAGATGCTTAAAAGTTGTACAAGGCCACTCGGAGAGCTAGAAACTGTGAAATGCATGGCCGTGCTCGGATGAATCATAGGCTATGATTATCTGTTTATTTGATCAGTTGAACTCTGAAACCGAGGAACACCTCTGGACATAATAAGGATGACAACTCTTACCTTATGTTCAAGAGCAAGCATCGAGCGACAAAGGAATTAGGAAATGCACACTTGTCCCTAAGGACAAGTGGGAGACTGAAGGAAATAATGCCCTTGGTCCAAGTATGCATTCTATGTTAAGTCTAATAAATGCGGTTCAGTATTAATTAACAAGTTAATAATTCAGTGAGATCAAGTGAGCTGAATGCCTAGCTAGAGGCCGCTTCAGTTCAAGTGGAATTAATGATATTAATCCACAGCTTACTCTTGACTGAACCCGTAGGGTCACACAAATAGTACGTAAACGGATCAAGTATTTAATGGCATTAAATACTCCATCTATGAATATTCGGAACCGACGGATCTTGGTTTCAGTGGGAGCTAAGATCGTCACAGGCAAGAAATGAATACTCCGGAAACGATGATATTGCCGGAAACGGAAATATGGATCGTATCGGAAATATGAATATTATCCAAGTCGTAGATGTTGCCGGAAACGGAAACATGGTACGTATCGGAAAATATTATTGGAAATGGAAATATTACCAGAATCGGAAATATTGCCGGAAACGGAAATATTGTCAGAATCGGAAATATTACCGGAATCGGAAAATAATTCCGGAAACGGAAATATTAAATATTTGTTCGAAACGGAAATTAATTCCGGAATCGGAAATATTAAATATTGTTCGTATCGGAAATAAATTCCGGAACTGGAAATTTAATCGGAAGCGTATCGTACGAATTAGCATCGGACGAGGCCTGCCGGACAAAGGCCCAGCACGAAGCCGGGCCATCGCCCAGCAAGCACGCGCGCGCCACAAGCCCAGCCAAGGCAGCGCCCAGGCCTACCACAAGGCAGGCCCAGCGCGCGCCAAGGCCACCGTTGCGTGGGCCGCGCTGCGTGGGCTGCTGCTCGCACGCGCATGGGCAGCCCTTGAGGCTGCCGTGTGTGTGTGAGTTTGTGCTCATGCGTGATTCCTAAATCTACAAGAGTCAGTGTATGATTAAATTTCTATTCCTAATTGGATAAATTAATTAAATAGAATTCATGTAGGATTCTAATTTCAATTAATTCGTATCCTACTAGGATTACGATTCCTTTTCCATAACTCTATAAATAAAGACCTAGGGGTCATAATTTATACACAAGTTTCAAAGTATTCAAAAGTGAGTTTTTTGAGAGAAAATTAAAACACACATCTTGCTCATAAAGTGCCGAAATTTTCTAGTACCTTAAGGGCGATTCTAGTTGGTCAATCTTAAGGCGGATCCGGACGTGCTGTGGACTATCTACGGAGGGACGACACTTGGAGTCCTAAAGACTTGTTCTTGTTCGGTTCGGGCGCAGCTAGGGAGGGCACGCAACAAAGAGTATGCATCTAAATTATGCTATATGATTATGTGTAAATAATATGTTGTCCTGGGTTAATGGTTGTTTCCGCATGATCTATGTAATGTCATATGTATCATAACCTAACAGAGGCTCGACACCGTCTTCTGGCCAGTCAGTGTGGCGATCAGCATTTTGCTGAGCTGGAGAAACTTCGCTTCGACAGGCGGGAGCAGATTGACGCTGTGACTACCGCCCTGGCCTCCCAAAATGCTGAGAACGCTGCTCGTCTCCTGCAAATTGATCAGAACTTTTCTGAAATGGAGGATCTTTCCAAGAAAATCAAGGAGAAAGAAGATGAAGTTTCTCGTCTTGAGACTCAGTATAAGGAGTTGGACGTCCAGCTGGAGGCGGCTAGCAAGGAGGTTGCTTCGTCAAAGAGTGTTCTCGAGCAGTCGACCAGCTAGGTGAGAAATCAACCCGAAGGGGTATGGAGCTTGCATGGAATGCTGAATTTGCGAGTGAACGTCCCTTCAGCTGGTTCGAGAAGTTCCTCACCTTTCAGATTGAGGTGGAGAAGGCTCAAAAGGAAGGACGCACTCCTCCTGAGTTTGTTCCCAGCGAGGATGAGGAATGAGTGCTCCTACGCGTCTTGTATTTATTTTGAACATGTTTTCATGACGCCTTGCTTAGTGGCATTGTGCATAATTTTTGTAATTATGACTAACTTTTTGGAATGACATGGCGTCTTTTGAACGTCTTATTGCTTTTTAGCTTTTGTCATCTCTTTTTTTTTTTTTTTTGATTGATGCTATGATTATGTCTGACGCCTCCGACTTGAGACGTCAGATGTTTGCCCTGGTCTTTTTGCCGAGGTCTTTAGCTACTTTATATAGCCATGTTTAGAAATGTGTAACCCCTGTGTTCTAGGTGATCAGCCTAGTGAGGGTGCTAATCTGGGCCACTTCTTAGGCCTTTAAACGACTAGTCTTTTTTTTCTAGGGAGAACGTTAGTTTGCATTTCTCCGAGGAATTTGATAACATATTTGCCATAAGGATTTCCCAACAAGGCAGGCTTACAAGGAATTTTTCATTTAATGTTTAAAACATGCTACATGGTGCGTCTAGGTTCTAGACGTCTTTACAAAGCATATAATCAAGATAAGTGTTAATCTAGAAAAAGTACTTCTTGAGGTTATCCGCATTCCATGTACGCAAGATCGGACGTCCCTACATGTCCTGGATCCGGTATGTTCCGTCTCGAACCTCCTCGTAAATCTCATATGGACCTTCCCAAGTAGGGGTGAGTTTCCCTTGTTCATTGGCGCGTCCGACGGCTTCCATTTTCCTAAGTACAAAATCTCCAACTTTTAGTATTCTTCTAGAAACCCTTTTGTTGTACCCCCTCGTCATTCGGAGTTTGTATAACCGCTTTCGTAGAGCCGCGTTCCCTCTGGTTTCTGGTAAGAAATCCAAGGCCGCCTTCATCATTTCCCAATTGACATCTTCATTAAACAACATGACGCGCAGGGTTGGTTCACACATTTCAATGGGTAGGACGGCTTCAGCCCCATAAGCTAACAAGAATGGTGTTTCTCCTGTGGAATTTTTTGCCGTGGTCCGTATAGACCATAAAACATTGGGTAACTCGTCGGCCCATAAGCCCTTTGCCTCATCAAGCTTCTTCTTCATCCCTTCAGAGATGATTTTGTTGAATGCTTCTACTTGTCCGTTAGCTTGGGGGCGTCCTACTGATGCAAAACACGCTGTGATACCATGGTCAGCCAACCGTTCTTCCAATTTGGGCGTCTTGAATTGTGGCCCATTGTCGGAGACAATAGACTGGGGCACGCCAAATCTTGTGATTATGTTTTTCCAGATGAATGCTCTCACATCTTGTGCCTTAGTGTTCTTTAAAGCTTCGGCTTCTACCCATTTAGTGAAGTAGTCGACGGCTACTATTACATAACGCAGTCCTCCTGGTGCCGTCGTATAGGGGCCTAATAAGTCCATCCCCCATTTGGCGAATGGTATAGGGCTGGTGATTGGCGTCAGTTTCTGTGCTGGTCGTCGAATTAGGTGAGCAAATCGTTGGCATTTATCACACCGCTTGACCAAATTGAGAGCGTCTTCTTTGAGAGTGGGCCAATAGTATCCGGTTCTTAAAGCTTTTTCGGCCAGGGCCCTCCCTCCTATGTGACAGCTGCATAATCCCTGATGAAGATCTTCTAGTACCTCCTGCCCCTTCTCGGGGGTTACGCAGCGAAGAAGAGGCCGTGAGAAGGCTTTTTTATATAGAGTTCCATTCCATATCTTGAACCAGGTGCATTTCTTTTGTAATCTTTCTGCCTCCTTGGGATCATCAGGGAATATTCCATTCATTTTGAAGTTGACAATATCATCCATCCAGGTGGCCGTTCGGTCTAAGATGTCTGTTCTCAAGACGTCAATGCTTTTGGACTGTTTACCTCCCAGAATACATGACGTGGCGTGTCGCAGGATGCTGAGCTTGCCAGCTTGGATAAAGCGTCTGCCTTGTTATTTTCAGACCGGGGTATATGTTTTACTTCAAAGTTAGACAGCTGTTGAACTTCTTGATGGACCCTTTCCAGATACTTTATCATGGCCTCATCCTTGGCCTCATATTCTCCTTTGACTTGACTAACGATTAACTGCAAGTCAGATAAAACCAGGACGTCTGTTGCCCCCGCGGCTTTGCTCATCTGAATTCCACATATCAGGGCTTCGTATTCAGCTTCGTTGTTTGACGCTGGAAAGTTAAAACGCATTGCATATTCATAGATATCCCCTTCTGGTGATTCGCAGATAATGCCGGCTCCTGACCCATTCTGAGTGGCAAAGTCGTCCACATGAACTATCAACTGGGTTTTCTCATTCTTCAAATAGGGTGGCTTGGTCAGTTCCGCAATGAAGTCAGCAAATGCCTGTCCCTTTATTGCCTTCCGCGGCTCATACGAAATATCAAACGCGTTAAGCTCAATTGCCCACTTGAGCATTCTTCCGGACACTTCTATATTGGTGAAAGGCCGCTTTAGCGGTTGATCCATGTATACTACCAGTCGATGAGCCAGAAAATATGGACGAAGCTTCTTACTAGCCAATAACAGAGCGAAGCCAAACTTTTCGACTGTTGGATATTTGAGTTCAGCATTCTGCAGCATGTGGCTGACAAAGTAGACAGGTAGTTGCGTCCCATCCCTTTCTGTAAACAAGACGGCACTTAGTGCGTACTCTGAGATGGCAAGGTACGGATACAAGACTTCCCCTAAGAGAGGGATGATCAGTCGTGGCAAAGTATGCAGGTGTTCTTTTAGGCGAAGGAAGGCGACCTCAGCTTGCGACGTCCACTCAAACTGGGTGCCCTTTTTATGGTACTGAAAAAGTAATGACACTTGTCTCCAGCTCTAGATAAAAATCGTCCCAAGGCGGCAAGACATCCAGTTAGGCGTTGTACATCTTTTACCATCCTTGGCGACGTCATATTGATGACCGCCTGCACCTTGTCCGGATTTGCTTCAATGCCCCTTTCGTCAATCAAGAAGCCAAGGAACTTTCCAGAGAATACCCCAAATATGCACTTCTTGGGATTGAGTCTCATCTGGTACGTCCTGAGGGTCTCAAAGGTTTCTCTCAAATCGTCAAGGTGATCCATCTTCTGTTTGATTTTTACAATCATGTCGTCGATATAGGCTTCTATATTCCTCCCCAGCTGTTTTGCAAAAACTGTGTTCACCAACCGTTGGAAGGTGGCGGGGGAATTTTTTAAACCGAACGGCATTACTTTGTAGCAGTACAATCCTTGTTCCGTGACAAAGGATGTCTTCTCTTGATCTTCGGGCCACAATGGGATCTGCTGAAATCCGGAGTAAGCGTCCATGAAGCTCATCATGGCATGTCCGGCCGTCGAGTCGACGAGTCGGTCTATCTTTGGCAGTGGAAAACTGTCCTTAGGGCAAGCTTTATTGAGATCGGTATAATCAACACACATCCTCCATGTCCCATTGGGCTTGGGTACCAGTACTACGTTAGCTACCCAGTCTGGGTACTAACACGGACGTATGAAGCCTGCATCCATTAGTTTCTTAACCTCGGCAGCGGCGGCCAAATTTCTTGCTTCTCCATGATTCCTCTTCTTTTGTCGTACTGGCTTTACAGCGCTGTCCACATTTAGCTTATGCACATCCACCGCCGGATCTATTCCTGGCATCTCCTCTACCGTGAAGGCAAATATTTCCTTGTATTCTCGGAGCAGTTGCACTAATGCTGCTGACATGGGGTCGTCAGGGTGGACCCCAATGGGGACCGTTCGAGACGGGTCTGCTAAGTCCAGAATTATAGCATAGTGTGCTCCCACTGGCTCAGGTCGGCTTTCTGCATTGTGCTCCGTTGTTATCTCTCGGGTTTTACGACGGCTTGCCAGAGGTTTAGCTTGCTCTTTTCCCTTCGGAGAGGCTCCCCAGGCCATTGGCTCCAATGTCGATAAGTAACAGTCCCTGGCCAGCTGTTGATTTCCATAGAGAGACCCAATGCGTCCGTCACTTCCGACAAATTTGACCAGTAGTAAATGAGGAACGATCACAGCTTTTAGGTCGTTGAGCGTTGGACGACCAAGTATGATGTTAAATGTGGTGAGGTTTGCTACAATTATAAACCTGATGACAACTTCTTTGGTCACTGGGGGAACTCCAATAGAGGACGGGAGCAAAATGGAGTCGATTGGACGAATGATGCTCCCTCCGAATCCTACCAAGGGCCCCTACACTTTTTCTATGTCTTCAGGATTGTGTCTTAATTTCCGCAAACATTGCAGACTGATTATGTCGGACGAGCTCCCCGTGTCCACCAGTACTCTCTTCACCTTGAGATCAGCCACCTTAATCTCTATAACCAGAGGGTCATCATCATATGGCGCTGCCGCCCTTCTGTAATCGTCTTTGGAAATTTCTACAGAGGGTAGATTCTTCTGTGCTGGGCGAAGATGAGATGGACCTTTTTGCGGTCCTTCCTTACATGGTTCTCCTGCAGCTATTCCCCCTTATATTACCATAACTCTTTCGTCTGTATACTTAGAGGTGGGGCTCACTTCTTTGTCCGTGTCCTTTAAATGGACGTACTGGCGGAGGTGTCCTTCAGCCGCGCAGTCAGTTAATATCTTCCTCAACATCCGACAATTTTGGGTGTCATGTCCTTCGTTGTTGTGGAAAGCACAGAAAGGGGCTTGTTGGCAGGAGGTGGTCAATCGTCGGGGGGGCGGTTCTATTCCAGGCTCGTCCTTCAGCAAGGAGGATGTTTTCAAGAGCCGTGTTGAACATAAAGGGACCCCTAGAGGACGACTTCCTTCGTCCTATTTTCTCCTCAGAGCCGCGGCCATTCTTTCTTCGGATGACGCTCTCATGCTGTCTTCTAGGAGTCTCTAGAGAGTAACGACCCTGGGCCTCATCTTTCTTCTGTGAAGTTCGTTTCGTCCATCTTCCTGTACGTTCCTCTTTGACATGCCGACTCTCTTCCTCCAGGGTGCGTCTTTTCATAGGTGAGTCGGGATCTTCTGACAAAGACTCCACCATCCTGCCATTATCGTGCTTAGGATTGACTTAGTGAGCACCATTCAATAAGTGCCGCACAGAAATGGCGGCAGCGGGCCGGCTAGCTGCCGCGTCACAATGAGTGTTGGACCCATCTTAAGACACCCCTTCTCTGGCTGGGAGTTCTGTTTGGTCCTTGGTTTTTCCGCAGTCAGTTTGAAGTTCAGCCATGACACTATACCTCCCCACAGACGGCGCCAAATGTTGTGGGATCTTTTACAGTGCTGACGTGGCACGCGTTCCTCGGAGATATCAAGTATGACCTAGCACGAACTTCTGGCAACCTGCAAAACAAGAATATTCCCGTAGGAATATTCCCTCCGATGCTTAAGTAAGTATAAGCTAGAGAGATAAGTAATTGTAGAGAGAAGGCAGAGCAAAGATAAGTTTAGGTTGGTGGGAATGAATTGAATGCCCTTTTACCTTGGGATCTGAGCTATTTATAGTGCTAGGATTTCTTGGGGACTGTTCCCTCAACCCTAGCTGTGGGGTGTGTGCCCCTTGGGGATTTAGGACACGTGTCATTTGGCCTGCCATGATAAACCTTCTACAATTTGGACCTGCCTTCTCAGAGGGGATGGGCCTTACAAAATGGGGTTGTGCTCTTATTTCGTTTTAGGTACCAAGGTTTGGGCCTTCTTCCTAGGTTTGGGCCCAGCTGGCCGATATTGATCATTGTATCATGTTTGGGCTTTGTGGTGGAGATATTCAAGCCCACATCAGCCGGAATCGGAAATATTGCCGGAAACGAAAATATTGTCGGAATCGGAAATATTATCGGAATCGGAAAATAATTCCGAAATCGGAAATATTAAATATTTGTTCGAAACATAAATTAATTCCACAATCGGAAATATTAAATATTGTTCGAATCGGAAATGAATTTCGGAATCGGAAAATTAATCGGAAGCGCGTCGTACGAATTGAACATTGGACGAGCTTGCTAGACGCAAGGCCCAGCACGAAGCCAGGCCTGCGCCTAGCAAAGCCCGCGCGCAACAAGGCAGCCCGCAAGCATCGCAAGGCCCAGCCAAGAAAAGCGCAAGGCCAGGCCCAGCGAGGCCAGCAGGCTGGCACGCGCACTCGTGGGCTGCAGCGCTGCTGGGCCGAGCACTCCGCGCGCGCGCCCAGTGCCCCTCGTGGGTTGTGCGTGCGTGTGTGCGTTGAGTTCGTGCATGCATCGAATCCTTAAGCGATTGGGATTAGATTAAAGATTAATTTCCTAAAACTACTAGAGTTGTTGTTGAATTAAACATTAACTTAATAGTTTTAATTAATATCTAATTCTCATAAGATTAGATTAATTGAATCCTAGTAGGTTTCTAGTTCCGATAATCCTACCCTATAAATAGGTGATGGCATTCACATTTTATAATCAATCAATTCACGTATTCATATAGTTTTAAGGTTAAAACTAAAGTTATTAATTTGCCACAAATTATATTCGAATAACTTAAAACCTTAGGTTGAGTTCTAGTTAATTAAATCTAAGGCGAATCCAAACGTGTTGTGGACTATCTACGGAGGGACTACACTTGGAGTCCTAAACTTGTTCTTGTTCGGTTCGGGAGCAGCTAGGGAGGGCACGCTACATAAGTATGTATCCTAAATTACGCTAATTGTTATGTGGAAATTAATTTGGATTCCTGCCTTTATGGTTTTTCCGCAAGAAATATATATGCTTTATATTTGTCATAACCTAACAGTGGTATCACGAGCCTCTAATTAATTCCTAACAGTGGTTAAATTTTATAAATTTGCAATGAATTAAAGGGGTGATTAATTTCGTTGATGGTAATTAATTGCAAATTCGTGCGATTATTTAATTATATGTTCGTTGAATTTTCGGCAGTTTAGTCAATAATGGTCGGAATCGTATAATTTTATAGTGAATTTCGCATGTAAACGGCGTTTTAAAATTTTGACTAAAATCAAATATTTGATGCCGAAGCCAGAATTCCTAAATTCGAAGCTTAACTATGACTTTTCAGAGGTTTTAATTTTTCGAACGCAAAATTTGTACTCCCTCCGTCCCGGAATACTTGACCTGTTTTCCTTATCGGGTCGTCCCTTAATACTTGACCTGTTTCTAAAAATGGAAATATTCTAACAATATTATATTATTTCTCACTCCACCCCTATTAACCCACCTACCCCCTACTTCATACAAAAAATAATTAAAAATTTAACCTCTACTCTTCCCCAACCCCACCTCTTAACCCACCTCCCACTAACTACATTAAAATAATACCCCACTATCAACTACTACCTATTAAATTAAATAAGTCAATTCAAGTCCCTTAAACTCTGTGCCGGTCAAACCGGGTCGAGTATTCCGGGACGGAGGGAGTAATTTTTAAGATGTTAAATTAAATATTTTCGATTCTTGTTTGTAAATCTTGAATCTATGATTGACCAACTGTATAATTTTAACAATTTTAATTCCTAAGCTTGTTAATTATACAACCTAATTTGTCATTGTAATTAATTTGTTGAAATTCGAATAATTTAGAATTTGATTTGATTTTCATAATTAATTGACAATTTAATTAGGAATCCATGATTAAAAACCACCATAAAATTTGTTAAATTTGGAAAATTTTAAAATTTTATGACCTAGATTTGAAACCATGAAAATAAACATGATCGGAAATTAATTTGAATAATAAATTTTCGATTTTTCGCCCTAAATTTTTGAAATTAATATGATTTATTAATTCGTCTATACATTTAAATTATAAAGTTTTAATTTTTATAAAAACCGCTCACGAATCTTGCACGCACAAAGCAATGAACGCTAAGTGTTACCCTTAAGTGGTGTTGTATAGTGCAGGCATGCGACGACGAGCAAGGGAGCTCGTCGCCCATGCGGTACGTATGCAGCAAGCAAGTGTGTGGCACGAGAGAACAAGGCAGTAGCCCTGCCTTGCGTCGAGTGTTGCGACGTGCATGGGCGGATGGGGAGAGAGGCAAGGCACCAAGCAAGCAGGCCGCAGCGCGGGCAGCAAGGAAGCCTCGCCCAGCGAGCGCTGCTTCGCCACAAGCAGCGAGCTGCTGCTGCGCGTAGGCGTGGCTCAGCTTGCTGCGCCTACTCGTGGCTGCTCGTGCCTTGCTATGCAATCAGTCGAGTGGGGCGATGCTGCCTCTTGGACTCCACGGGGCATGGGCGCAAGCCCATGGCCTCGTCTTGACCCGATTGATTCGTTTTAATTTAATTTTGATTTTCAGTTGGAAAAACGATTTTAATTAAATTTAAAATTCGTACTCGGAATTTAATTTTGAATTATTTAATTATTATAAATTTTATTTATACTAATTATTTTACTAAAATTAAAACCTTGATTAAATTTAAATTAATTAATTTAATAAACTGAAAATAAATTAAAGGATTCAAATAATAATTTATATGAGCTTTAAATTTTAATTAAATTTGTATGTTTCCGGTTAGACTAGGAAATACAATTTTATGTTTAAAATTAGTAAAGCATGTAAATTTCTTGGTTTAAGTGGGAGCGTTTTAGTCATAAACTCTTGATTAGGTCTACATTCCTTTAAGGTTAAAACAACTTAATTAGAATAAATAAGGATTGAATAATTGGTAGATTATTGGAACCCTTGATTAATTGATGCAAATATTTATGTGATGCATAATATGTTCTACTAACCAGCTATGTGGGCCATTCATTGATAAATGAATGGGTGAATGGTATATGGTAAATGTACTGTTTTGCAGGTTATGGAAAGTGACTAGTATGGCCCAAATAGGATAGAAAATATGGTATGCCCATTAATTTGAATGTAATATTGGTCTAAAGTACCAAATTTTATTGCTTTAAATATGTTATGTGTACCATAAAATACTTGTAATTAGTTTAAATTATAGCTTATCCTATTTGGAGAAAATGGCGCCTCCCATGGTAAAATTCAAAACGGAGTTTCCAATCCATTTTCAAGACGGAGTTTGAAGTTGAAGCTTCAAGATGAAGTCGGGCCATACTAGATCACAATTATATCTTATGCATGCTTTAAGTTATTTATTGCTTTAAATATGTCTTAATTATGCATGAGATTATGGCTTGATTATGTTGCATGATTAAGGATTTTAGTTCACTTAAAATCTAACCAACATAGTAATAGCCTTAAGTTCCAAACTTTAAAAATTGAGTTAAAAGGTGTCATGCCAAAATAACACTTACTTGGATAACCTTTACATCAATATTCTTAGTAATAGTTTTCCGCCATAGCGAGGTGTTACTTATTGATCCTAAAGGGGTAAGGTACACAAATAATTGTGAGTACATGTTAGTTTTGGTGAAACTCAATGATATAAGTAAGGAGTCCTTTTATGTCGTGGCAAATGAGATAGGTTTACCTAATAAGCTCTTAGACGTACCTATCAACCAAGAGTAGTTTCTAGACTATTATCAAAGGATTTGCTTACCCAAAATATTTTAGAATTGAGTCTAAATACATAATGTGCTTAATTCTTCAATGATTTAAGGATCTGGGATTCATTTTATTCACACCTGCCAGAACAATAAACTCGAATAAAATGCTAATGACTTGTTTAAATTGCATGATTGCTTTAATTTTCAAGTTATTACTCATGATAAATGTTTAGACTTTGCATGCTTCAATGTATGTTTTAGTTATTGTTTATAATTAAATATCTTGCAATGTAGTAAATCCTTTTAGAAAGGTAACAGTAAATTTCCTCGTTTGGTAGTGAATCCAAGAACGATTCACGGAAATGAGAGAAAATGAGCAACTTAGAATGTACGTTTCTTTTAGCGACTTTTATGGTTGTTTTCGAGTATCAAAGTCGAATGGCAAACCGATTGGTGCTTGTGAATTCAAAATACAATGTAGTTTTGAGATCATAAAGCATTGATTTTAAACGCTCAGCTTTACCAATGGTTAACAACCTAACATCTTTGTCCATTTAGTTCTCGAATGAGTCTAGTCCCTAGACATTCGAATAGATCGATGCTTAGAGAACTTTAGAAGCTTCTGGTAAGATCATCTAGTTGAAAAAACATATTAAACATAAATAAAATGGTAAGAACTTTGTTGGAGTGACATTGGACATGTCAAACAAAGTATAAAAGTTAACACTAGAGAAGTCAATTCTTAAGACTATAAGAAAGGGTACAAGAAATAGGAAAACAAGGAACAAATGAAAGGAATTTACGATTCCGTTTCTACCTATAAGTTTATGTTTAAAGAAAAGTGACCTAGCAATCAAACTTCCTTGGTATCATATACCGCTTGAGATTCTTACTTCGGTAATAACACAAACAATGGAAGCTAGGCTACACTAATGACCTACAAGTGGAAAATGAAGCATGGCATTGCTACATTAGTTGTAGGGTCATCTAGTTTGTTTTAAGTCCTTTCAAGGCTGGAACTTAATGGCTATTTTGTTCCATAATCAGCATACCTAAATTTCTGTTTTCAAACACAGAAAGACACACATTCAAGAAAAACAAAAACAATGTTTGTTTCTTTGTTTATTTGAATGAAATGGTCATTTACGGGTTGAATCAATATGCTTGACTAAAACAAACAAACTCTTTAACAATAAGTACTTTACTAGGTTCAAATCAATCTCTTGATTTGAGTTCCACAAATCTTTGGCATTGTTACTTAGACCATATCAACAAAGTTAACGTTCTAAAGCTCTATTTTGATGGACTTTTGAAAGTTGATTGATTTCTAGATCATTCAAGACAAGTTAGTCTTACTTGTTGAAAGTAACAAAAATTATGAACTACTCCCTCCGTCCCTTAATACTCGCACCGGTTTGACCGGTGCGGAGTTTAAGACATTTGAATTGAATTATTAATTTGGTGGGTGTTTGGTTATAATGGGGTATTTTTTTAATATAGTTAGTGGGAAATGTGTAAGGGGGTAGGGAGTGGTGAGTGAGGGGTGTTGATTTTTAATTGATTTTTTTGTAGGGAATAGGGGTGTAGGTGGGGTAGTAGGTAAGTGTGAGAAATAATATAATATTAGTTAAGATTTCCATTTATAGAAGCGGTGCAAGTATTAAGGGACGACCTGAAAAGGAAAGCGGTGCATGTATTAAGGGACGGAGGGAGTATTGTTAGAACACCTAGACAATAGAGTTCAAAGCTAAAGAAAGATTTTATGACTTTATTATTTCCCCTAGATTTGAGTGAATATTGGTTTATTTACTCAATGTGATATAAGTTGAATCTGTTTGACTAGTTCAAAGATTCAAAAGTATAAAATCCACATGGCAAGAAATCATAAAGATCTAGGTTAGATCATGACGATGATTACTTTAAGACCAAAAATGATCATCAATGATTGTGTGTTGTCACGATCTAGCTCCATAAGATATGACATATCTACGTTGGAATGGTCTAAGTCAATTAGTACTTTATTCGATCAATGATAATCATAAAGACTTTTCCTATAATTTCTTAAACAAAATGCTCAACTACCACCAAACTAAACCAAATTCGTTAAAGCTATTGAAAAGTAATTTCAGAATATCTTTTTAATAATATATATATCTAAGGAGTTGCTAAACTCGGTGGGAGCTTAGTGTTTGTTATTCAACAAACTAAGGCCCAAGTATAGATATATGTTTCATTGTGATTTGTTCAAATGAGACACAAGGGTATTGTTTCTACCACGAATTTTTGAGAACATAATGTTTGTTTGCTCGAAATAATGTCCTTTAAGAGATTCGTTTCCAAAATGACAAGTGGGAGAAAATAGTGAAGGAAATAATGCCCTTGGTCCAAGTATGCATTTAATGGTAAGTCTAATAAATGCGGTTCAGTATTAATTATGCAAGTTAATAATTCAGTGAGATCAAGTGAACTGTATGCCTAACTAGAGGCCGCTTCAGTTCAAGTGGATTAATGATATTAAGTGGATTAATGATATTAATCCACAACTTACCCTTGACTGAACCCGTAGGGTCACACAAATAGTACATAAACGGATCGAGTATTTAATGGCAGTAAATGCTCTATCTAATGGATATTCGGAATCGACGTATCTTGGTTTCAGTGGGAGCTGAGATCGTCAAAGGCAAATAAATGAATACACCGGACACGATGATATTGCGGGAAACGGATATATGGATCGTATAGGAAATATAAATATTATCCAAGTCGTAGATGTTGCCGGAAACGGAAACATGGTACGTATCGGAAAATATTATCGGAAATGGAAATATTGCCGGAATCGGAAATATTGCCAGAAACGGAAATATTGTCAGAATCGGAAATATTATCGGAATCGAAAAATAATTCCGGAAACGGAAATATTAAATATTTGTTCAAGACGAAAATTAATTCCAGAATCGGAAAGGTTAAATATTGTTCGTATCGGAAATGAATTCCGGAATCGGAAATTAATCGGAAAGCGCGTCGACGAATTAGCATCGGACGAGCTTGCTAGACGAAGGCCCAGCACGAAGCCAGGCCCGCGTCCAGCAAGCAATGGCGTGCCCCACACGAACAGCCCAAGGCTGCGCCAGGCCCACCGCAAGGCAGGCCCAGCGCGCGCCTTAGGCTGCAGGCAAGCCTCGTGGGCTTCGTGGCCGCGTGGGCTGCGTCGCTGCTCGGGCTTCGCGCGCGCACGCATGGCTCCCCTCGTGGGCTGCTGTGCATGCGTGTGTGTTTGTGTTCACATACGAAACCTAAAGCACATAGGATTCGTTTGATGATTAAATTCTGAATCCTAAAAGATAAATTAATTAAATAAGAGTTCTGCTAGGATTCTAACTTAATTAATTCGTATCCTAGTAGGATTCAATTGCTTGTTCCATAGCCTATAAATATGAGATCAGTGCTTATAATTTATAACGAGTTTGAAGTATTCATAGGTAAGAATTTGAGCAAAAATTCAGTCATACACTTTGCCCATAATAGCCAAAAATATTAGAACCTTAAGGGCGATTCTAGTTAGTCAATCTTAAGGCGGATCCGGACGTGTTGTGGACTTTCTACGGAGGGACGGCACTTGGAGAACTAAAGACTTGTTCTTGTTCGGTTCGGGCGCAGCAAGGGAGGGCACGCTACAAAGAGTATGCATCCTAATTATGCTAATTGTTATGTGGCAATTAATTTGGAATCCTTGCTTTTATGGTTTTTCCGCATGATTTATATTCGTTTATATGTGTCATAACCTAACAGTGGTATCACGAGCCTCTAATTAATTCCATAATAATTTCTTAACATGGTTAAATTTTACAAATTTGCAAAGAATTAAAAGGGGTGATTAATTTTCGTAATTGTTAATTGATTGCAAATCGCGTTTATTTAATTATATGTACGCAGTTTTTCGGCAGTTTCTTCGTTACTCAACGAAATCGAGTGATTTTTGTGTCAATTCCGCATGTAAAAGGCATTCTAAATTTTTGACAAACACACTATTTTCCGGCCGAACCCAGAATTCCCAAATTCGAAGCCTAACTATGACTTTTCGGAAGTTTTAGTTTTTAGAACGCAAAAGTTTGTAATTTTAAGATGTTAAATTAAATATTTGCGATTCTTGTTGTTAAATCTTGAATTTTTTATTGACCTACTGTATATGTTTAACAAATTTGAATGCCTAAGCTTGTTAATTATACAACCTAATGTGTAATTGTAATTAATTTGTTGAAATTCGAATAATTTAGAATTTGATTTGATTTTCATAATTAATTGACGATTTAATTAGGTATCCATGATTAAAAACCACCACAAAAATTGTTAATTTATGATAAATTTTAGATTTTTATGACCTAGACTTGAATCCATGATAATCGGAAATCAATTGATTAATAAATTTTCGATTTTTCGCCCTAAAATTATGAAATTATTATGATTTATTAATTTGTAATTAATTTTGAAATAAAAATTTTAATTTTATGAAATTAGCTCATAAAACTTGCACGCACAAAGCAATGGACGCTACGGTGTTGTATAGTGCAGGCATGCGACGACGAGCAAGGGAGCTCGTCGCCCATGCAGCACAATGCATCGAGGAAGGGCCATGGCACACGAGCACAAGGCAGCACGCTGCCCTTGTGTCGAGTGCTGTGTGCAGCGTGGGCGAGGGGGCGAGGGCGATGGGCATTAGCGCAAGCCAGGCGAGCAGTCGCGTGTGGGCAGCAAGCGAGCTGCGCCACAGCGCGCGCTGCCGCGCCCAGCGAAGCAAGCAGACGCGTCGAGTGAGGCAGGCTGCGCGCAGCGTGGCCTGGGCTTGCTGCGTTGCGTGTGGCCTGCTCGCGTGGTGCTGTATGATCGGGCGATGCTGCCTCGTGCACTCGACGGGGCTTGGGCGCAAGCCCAAGTGCCTCGTCTTGTTACGATTGATTCGTTTTAATTTTAATTTTAAATTTTCAGTTCGGAAACGATTTTAATTAATTTTAAAGTTCGTAATTTAAATTGTTTTCTCGGAATTTAATTTTGAATAATCTAATTATTATAAATTTAATTTATACTAATTATTTTACTAAAATAAAAACCTTGAATTAATTTAAGTTCATTTTAATTCAACTGAAAATAAATTAAATGGATTCAATTATAAGTTTATATGAGCTTTAAATTTTAATTAAATTTGTATGTTCTCGGTTAAACTAGGAAATACATTTTTATGTTTAAAATTAGTAAAGCATGTGAATTTATTGGTTTAAGTGGGAGCATTTTAGTCATAAACTCTTGATTAGGTCCACATTCCTTTAAGGTTAAACAACTTGATTAGAATTAATAAGGAATGAATAATTGGTAGATTATTGGGGCCCTTGATTAATTGCTGCAAATATTTGTGTGATGCATAACATGTTCTACTAACCAGCTATGTGGGCCATTCATGATAATGAATGGGGGAATGGTATATATATTGTATATGTACTGTTTTGCACGTTATTGAAAAGTGACTAGTATGGCCCAAATAGGATAGAAAATATGGTCTGCGTACCATTAATTTGAATGTAATATTGGTCCAAAGTACCAAATTTTATTGCTTTTGAATATGTTCTGCGTACCATCAAATAGTTGTAATTAGTTTAATTATAGCTTATCCCATTTGAAGAAAATGGCGCCTCCCATGGTGAAATTCAAGACGGAGTTTCCAATCCATTTTCAAGATTGACTTTGAAGTTGAAGCTTCAAGATGAAGTCGGGCCATACTAGATCACATTTATATCTTATGCATGGTTTAAAGTTATTTATTGCTTTAAATATGACTTAATTATGCATGAGATTAAGGCTTGATTATGTTGCATGATTAAGGATTTTAGTTCACTTAAAATCTAACCAACATAGTAAGAGGCTTAAGTTCCAAACTTAAAAATTGAGTTAAAAGGTGCCATGCCAAAATAACACTTACTTGGATAACCTTTACATCAATCTTAGTAATATTTTTCCGCCATAGCGAGGTGTTACTTATTGATTCTAAAGGGGTAAGGTACACAAAAAATTGTGAGTACATGTTAGTTTTGGTGAAACTCAACGATATAAGTAGGGAGTCCTTTTATATCGTGTCAAACGGGATAAGTTTACCTAATAAGTTCTTAGACGTGCCTATCAACCAAGAGTAGTTTCTAGACTATTAGCAAAGGCTTTGCTTACCTAAAATATTTTAGAATTGAGTCTAAATACATAATGTGCTTAATTCTTCAATGATTTAAGGATCTTGGAATCATTTTATTCACACCTACCGAAATAATAAACTCGAATAAAATGCTAATGACTTGTTTAAATTGCATGATTGCTTTAATTTTAAAGTTATTACTCATGATAAATGTTAAGACTTTGCATGCTTCAATGTATGTTTAATTATTGTCTATAATTAAATATCTTGCAATGTAGTAAATCCTTTTAGAAAGGTAACAGTAAATTTCCTCGATTGGTAGTGAATCCAAGAACGGTTCAAGGAAATGAGACAATATTAGCAATTTAAAATGTACGTTTCTTATACCGACTTTTATGGTTGTTTTCGAGTGTCAAAGTCGAATGGAAAACTGATTGGTGCTTGTGAATTCAAAATACAATGTAGTTTTGAGATCATAAAGCATTGAGTTTAAACGCTCAGCTTTACCAATGTTTAACAACCTAATATCTTTGTCCATTTAATTCTCGAATGAGTCTAGTCCCTAGACATTCGAATAGATCGATGCTTAGAGAACTTTAGAAGCTCCTGGTAAGATCATCTAGTTGAAACAAAATATTCAACATAAATAAAATGGTAAAAACTTTTTTGGAGTGACATTGGACATGTCTAAACAAAGCATAAAAGTCAACACTAGATAATTCAATTCTTAAGGCTATTAGAAAGGGTACAAGAAATAGGAAAAACAAGGAACAAATGAAAGGAACTTACAATCCATTTCTACCTAAAAGTTTATGTTTAAAGAGAAGTGACCTAGCAATCAAACTTCCTTGGTATCATATACCGCTTGAGGTTCTTACTTTGGTAATAACTCAAACAATGGAAGCTAGGCTACACTAATGGCCTACAAGTGGGAAATGAAGCATGGAAATGCTACACTAGTTGTAGGGTCATCTAGTTTGTCTTAAGTCCTTTCAAGGCTGGAACTTAATAGCTATTTCGTTCCATAATCAGCATACCTAAATTTCTGCTTCAATCACAGAAAGACTCACATTCAAGAAAGACATAAACAATGTTTGTTTGTAGTTTGAATGAAATGGTCATTTACGGGTTGAGTCAATATGCTTGATTAAAACAAACAACTCTTTAACAATAAGAACTTTACTAGGTTCAAATCAACCCCTTGATTTGAGTTCCACAAACCTTTAGCATTGTTACTTAGACCATATAAACAAGTGAACATTCAAAGAGCTCTATTTAGTTGGAGTTTTGAAAATTGATTGATTTCTAGATCATTCAAGACAAGCTAGTTGAAAGTAACAAAAGATATGAACTATTGTTAGAACGCCTAGACAATAGAGTTCAAAGCTAAAGAAAGATGGTTTTGAGTTAATTTGGATTTATTTACTCAAAGTGATATAAATTTGAATCTGTTTGGCTAGTTCAAAGATTCATAGAAAAGTATAAAAACGTCCACTTGGCAAGAAATCATAAAGATCTAGGTTAGATCATGTTGATGATTACTTAAGTCAAGAATGATCATCAATGATTGTGTGTTGTAATTTCACAATCTAGCTCCATGAGATATGGCATATCTAAGTTGGAATGATCAAAGTCAATTAGTACTTGATTCTATCAATGATTAATCATAAAGACTTTTCCTATAATTTTTAAAACAAAATGCTCAACTACCACTAAACTAAACCAAATTCGTCAAAGCTATTGAAAAATTAATTTCAGAATACTTTTTCAAATATATCTAAAGAGTTGCTAAACTCAGTGGGAGCTTAGTGTTTGTTATTCAACAAACTAAGGCCCAAGTATAGATATATGTTTCATTGTGATTTATTCAAATGAGACACAAGGGTATTGTTTCTACCACGAATTTTTGAGAACATAATGTTTGTTTGCTCGAAATAATGTCCTTTTGGAGATTCGTTTCCAAAATGACATGGTAGAAAATAGACCTCGAAAGTATTCGAGGCGAACAACAAACATAAACGGACATTCCGAAGGCTTTTCGAAGTTCTTTAGAAAATCCGAACACGTATTCTTTAAGGACTTTAGAAGTGGCTTTAAGAATAGACATCTCTTAGAAGACTTTACAAATGCTTCAAGGAGAACAGAATATTCAAAGGACTCTCAAAGTTCCTGTTGATATTCTATTGTTTGATTTTCTATACCCAAGTAGACATAGAGTTCAAGTCACTGAAACTATGAGATTCTTCTATTAGATAGTGAAGAAACATAAAGTTCAGGTCAATGAAACTATGATATTCTTCTATAAGATAGTGAGGAAAAACCTACAACTTGCAGTCAAACTATTGTGAAGATTAATGAGTTTGTGACTTGTAAGAAAGCTATGACGAAACCTAGATTCCCTAAAATGGTTAGAGGCCATACATAGACTCAATGTTTTAAATGGTAGAGGCCATAAAACATACTCAATGTTTTGATGACAAAATTGAAATTTTGTTGATTTGCAAGAATAGTTTCACACCTATTGGTTGCAAGTTTGTTTTAAGGATAAAAACTATCAAACATGGAATTGTGTTCACACACAAAGCTAAATTAGTTGCTAAAGGTTACAAGCAAATTCATGGCATGGATTGTGTTGAAGCCTCATGCATAATCTTAATGCTCAAGTCTATAATTCAAGCAATGATTGCATATTGGTACATATGGCAATTGGATGACAAAACATCTTCCTCAATCAAATGTTGGAAGAAACTATGTACATGGTATGTCATAGGATTTATGGATCCAAATAAATGCTTGAAAAGGAAAGCTAGCTTATGAAATCTAAGTACATATTTAAGCAAGCAATTGGGAATTAGAACTGCATTTTAGTGAAGCTAATAAGTATTTTAGTTTCATAAAATGTACATGATTCTTATAGATATATAAGAAGTTTAGTGGGAGTACGTAAAACTTAATTGGTCCTATGTGTATCACACACATATCTCTCTATTGTGAAATAACATTCAATTGCTAATGACTTAGATTTGAAATTATTCATCAATGATGGACCATGGCGAAACTTAGTACATACTGGGTATTAAGATCTATTTACAAAGATCTTATAATATTGTTTTGGATTAAGTAATGGCATTTACTAAATCAAACACGAAAGACTCCATTGGAGACATTCGACCCATATGAATAAATCTATGTAAAGGATGTTTGAACTATGTATAAGCATTTACTAAGTTAAACATCAAAGGATCTAAGTGAGATTCTTAATCTATATTATATGTCAAAGAATTTAGCTGGATTTAGTATCTATTGAAACTAGATGAGCTAAAGTTACATGAATAGAATTCAATTGGGAATTATTCTGCAAAAGAATTTATCATGTATGATATAATATAAGGATCGCCAAAAACGTATCGTATGACTTTAGGCATGTCGAACATATACCAGTCTCTATTTGATATAAGTGAAGATCAACTAGATTGAGATCAAGAAAAAAACTTATGGTACTTGAAAAGGTACATAAGAAAAGTTCTTGATTCAAGGAAATAAAGATATGCTAAATATTGATGCTACACGCATAAACACTGGCAAAGGATCAAGCAAGATTCCCTTGGAGTTAACCATTGGCAAGAACGAGCTATATGCATTGTGTTTTGAAATGGCAACATGGATCGGAGACCATGAGTTGTTGCGTGGGAAATTAAATATTAATTTATGTGTTCTAAGATACAGCTGGAAAGTCTTCCACATATCTGTGAACTGCTTGGATAAGTAAATCCAAACAAAGCATCACTAGCAACCTAAACAGTTGAAGTAAAAGTAAATATTGCCTAAGAAGCAATAAAACAAGGTTGTTTATGTTAAAGAGTTCTTCACTGAACTTGGGTGGATCATATGTCTGCTGGCTTAATGGTTCTTCATTGCAGAATGTGTAGAACCACTATTGTAGCAAGAAAGACTAGATCACAAAATAAACATACTCAAAAGATCTTATCATCTATCTCGAAATACATTCGATGAAAAGGATATTAAGATTGGCAAAGCATGATAACTAAACCTATGCAACAAGTGAAAAACAAAACTCACATTGTGGCACTGGAAATCAAGCATAGCTTTGAATTCCATTAATTGTTTTAAAGATGGGTTTAAGGCTCGTGGTTGTAAAACATTGGGGTTGAACATTTATCATATATGAAATGTATTTTCATATTCCATTTAATCTTGGTTTAGTATTAAATGATGAGTCCCTTCAATTTGACGATATATTCAAGATAGACTGTCAGGACCAGTCCTGTGACTAAGAAATGTCTATCAAGTGAACTTGAATGTCAAAAGTTGAAAATGGTCCCTGGTCGGAGGTTTTCTATAAAGATGGACGCATAGAAAACGTTAGACGACTAGAATGAAAGATGACTAGTAGTTCTGTTTCTTGAACTATGTGGACATGGCAATGTCGCAATCATTTGCATAGATACTTACTTTGGGAAGACTAGTATCGGACAGAACTATGAAACTTTACTGTAAGAGATGAAAATCTTTCATAAGTAAATTTCATTAAAATTATTAGACACTAATCCTCAATACCTGAGTGATTTGAGATTACTTGTTTGAGAACTTCTTACTTTAACGTTGTCAACCGTCGCACCGTAAAAGGAGGCTATAAAGGCAACGCTCAGGTAATCACCTATCAAACGAAGTCTAATATCAAGATCGCAAGATTGGGATTGTCCTCCCATAAATCGGGATGAGATGCTGAAAGTTGTACAAGGCCACTCGGAGAGCTAGAAACTGTAAAATGCATGGTCGTGCTCAGATGAATCATAGGCTATGATTGTCTGTTTATTTGATCAGTTAGAAACCGAGAAACACCTCTGGACATAATAAGGATGACAACTCTTACATTATGTTCAAGAGAAAGCATTGAGTGACAAAGGAATTAGGAAATGCACACTTGTCCCTAAGGTCAAGTGGGAGACTGAAGGAAATAATGCCCTTGGTCCAAGTATGCATTTAATGGTAAGTCTAATAAATGCGGTTCAGTATTAATTATGCAAGTTAATAATTCAGTGAGATCAAGTGAACTGTATGCCTAGCTAGAGGCCGCTTCAGTTCAAGTGGATTAATGATATTAATCCACAGCCTTACTCTTGACTGAACCCGTAGGGTCACACAAATAGTACGTAAACGGATCAAGTATTTAATGGCATTAAATGCTCTATCTAATGGATATTAGGAATCGACGGATCTTGGTTTCAGTGGGAGCTGAGATCGTCAAAGGCAAATAAATGAATACACCGGACACGATGATATTGCCGGAAACGGAAATATGGATCGTATCGGAAATATAAATATTATCCAAGTCGTAGCTGTTGCCGGAAACGGAAACATGGTACGTATCGGAAAATATTATCGGAAATGAAAATATTGCCGGAATCGGAAATATTGCCGGAAACGGAAATATTGTCAGAATCGGAAATATTATCGGAATCAGAAAATAATTCGGGAAACGGAAATATTAAATATTTGTTCGAGACGGAAATTAATTCCGAAATCGGAAATGTTAAATATTGTTCGTATCGGAAATGAATTCCGGAATCGGGAAATTAATCGGAATGCGCGTCGTACGAATTAGCATCGGACGAGCTTGCTAGACGAAGGCCCTACACGAAGCGAGGCCCGCGTCCAGCAAGCAATGGCGTGACACACACGAACAGCCCATGGCTGCGCCAGGCCCACCGCAAGGCAGGCCCAGCGCGCGCCCAAGGATGCAGGCAAGCCTCGTGGGCTTCGTGGCCGCGTGGGCTGCGTCGCTGCTCGGGCTTCGCGCGCGCGCGCTTGGCCCCTTTCGTGGGTTGCTGAGCATGCGTGTGTGTTTGTGTTCACATACGAAACCTAAAGAATATAGGATTCGTTTGATGATTAAATTCCTAATCCTAAAAGATAAATTAATTAAATAAGAGTTCTGCTAGGATTCTAACTTAATTAATCCGTATCCTAGTAGGATTCAATTGCTTATTCCATAGCCTATAAATATGAGATCAGTGCTCATAATTTATAATGAGTTTGAATTAATCAAAGGTAAGAATTTGAGCAAAAATTCAGTCATACACTTTGCCCATAATAGCCGAAAATATTAGAATCTTGTTCTTGTTCGGTTCTAGTTAGTCAATCTTAAGGCGGATCCGGACGTGCTGTGGACTTTCTACGGAGGGAAGACACTTGGAGTCCTAAAGACTTGTTCTTGTTCGGTTCGGGCGCAGCAAGGGAGGGCACGCTACAAAGAGTATGCATCCTAATTATGCTAATTGTTATGTGGCAATTAATTTGGAATCCTGGCTTTTATGGTTTTTCCGCATGATTTATATTCGTTTATATGTATCATAACCTAACAGTGGTATCACGAGCGTCTAATTAATTCCATAATAATTTCTTAACATGGTTAAATTTTTCAAATTTGCAAAGAATTAAAAGGGGTGATGAATTTTCGTAATTGTTAATTGATTGCAAATTGCGTTTATTTAATTATATGTACGCAGTTTTTCGGCAGTTTCTTCGTTACTCAACGAAATCGAGTGATTTTTGTGTCAATTCCGCATGTAAAAGGCATTCTAAATTTTTGACAAAAACACTATTTTTCGGCCGAACCCAGAATTCCCAAATTCGAAGCCTAACTATGACTTTTGGGAGGTGGCTTTAAAGAATAGACATCTCTTAGAAAACTTTACAAGTGCTTCAAAGAGAACGGAATATACAAAGGACTTTCAAGTGGCTATTGATATTCTATTGTTTGATGTTCTATACCCAAGTAGGCATAGAGTTCAAGTCACTGAAACTATGAGGTTCTTCTATTAGATAGTGAAGATACATGGAGTTCAGGTCACTGAAGCTATGAGATTCTTCTATTAGATAGTGAAGAAACCTACAACTTACAGTCAAACTATTATCATGTAGATT
The DNA here is from genome assembly GCF_020520425.1 of Spinacia oleracea. NCBI lineage: Eukaryota > Viridiplantae > Streptophyta > Magnoliopsida > Caryophyllales > Amaranthaceae > Spinacia > Spinacia oleracea. The sequence continues at coordinate 93,769,338 of NC_079491.1, read as the reverse complement.
AATGAGTTTGTGACCTGTAAGAAAGCTATGACGAAACCCAGATTCCCTAAAATGGTTAGAGGCCATATATAGACTCAAATGTTTTAGATGGTTAAAGGCCATAAAACATAACCAATGTTTTGATGACAAAATTGAAAATTTGTTGATTTGGAAAAATAGGTTAACACCTATTGGTTGCAAATTGGTTTTAAGGATAAAAACCATCAAACATGGAATTGTGTTCACACACAAAGCCAGATTAGTTTCTAAAAGGTTACAGGCAAATTCATGGTGTGGATTGTGTTGAAACCTCATGAAAAATCGTAATGCTCAAGTCTATAAATCAAGCAATGATTGCATATTGGTACATATGGCAATTGGATGACAAAACGTATTCCTCAATCAAATGTTGGAATACACTATGTACATGGTATGTCATAGGATTTGAGGATCCAAATAAATGCTTGAAAAGGAAAGCTAGCTTATGAAATCCGAGTACAGATTTAAGCAAGCAATTGGGAATTGGAACTGTATTTTAGTGAAGCTAATACGTATATATTTTAGGTTCATAAAATGTACATAATTCTTATAGATGAATAAGAAGTTTAGTGGGAATACGTAAAACTTAATTGGTCCTATGTGTATCACACACATATCTCTCTATTGTGAAATAACATTCAAATGCTAATGACTTAGATTTGAGATTATTCATCAATGATGGACCAAGGCGAAACTTAGTACATACTGGGTATTAAGATATATTTACAAAGATCTTATAATATTGTTTTAGATTAAGTAATGGCATTTACTAAATCAAGCACGAAAGACTCCATTGGAGATATTCGACCCATGTGAATAAATCTAAGTAAAGAATGTTTGAACTATGTATAAGCATTTACTAAGTTAAACATCAAAGAATCTAATGAGATTATTCACCTATATTATATGTCAAAGAATTTAGCTGGATTTAGTATCTACTGAAACTAGATAGCTAAAGTTACATGAATAGAATTCAATTGAGAATAGTTCTGCAAAAGAGTTTATCATGTATGATATAACATGAGGATCGCCAAAAACGTATCGTATGGCTTTAGGCATGACGAACATATACCAATCTCTATTGGACTAAGTAAAGATCAACTAGATTGAGATCAAGAAAATCCTATGGTACTTGAAAAGGTAAATAGGAATAGTTCTTGATTCAAGGAAATAAAGATATGCTAAAAATTGATGCTACACGCATAAACACTAGCAAAGGATCAAGCAAGATCCCTTTGGAGTTAACCATTGGCAAGAACGAGCTATACGCATCATGTTTTGAAATGGCAACATGGATTAAAGACCATGAGTTGTTGCGTGGGAAATTAAATATTATTTCTATGTTCTAAGATACAGCTGGGAAGTCTTCCACATATCCGTGAACTTCTTGGATAAGTAAATCCAAATAAAGCATCATTAGCAACCTATACAATTAAAGTAAAAGTACTTATTGCCTAAGAAGCAATAAAACAGGGTTGTTTATGTTAAAGAGTTCTTCACTGAACTTGGGTGAATCACATGTCTGCTAACTTGATGGTTCTTATCATCCTATCTCGAAGAACATTCGATGAAAAGGATATTAAGATTGGCTAAGCATGATAACTAAACCTATGCAACAAGTGAGAAGCAACACTCACATTGTAGCACTGGAAATCAAGCATAACTTAGAATTCCATGAACAGTTTTAGAGATGGGTTTAAGACCCAAGGTTGTAAAACATTAGGGTTGAACATTTATCATATATGAAATGTATTTTTCATACTCCATTTAATCTTGGTTTAGTATTAAATGATGAGCCCTTTCAATTTGACAATATATTCAAGATAGACTGTCAAGACCAGTCCTGTGACTAAGAAAAGTCTATCAAGTGAACTTGAATGTCAAAAGTTGAAAATGGTCCCTGTTGTGGGAGTTTTTCCTTTAGATGATGACGAGGAGGTATCAGGTTCCACGTAGTGTCGAGTCCAGTCCACGTCGGCGGCGTACCTACAAAACAAGAATATTCCCGAAGGAATATTCCCTCCGATGCTTAAGTAAGACACGGGTTTTTAGGAAGAAGTAATTAATGAACAGAAAGCATTAAGTATAAATTGTAGGATGTTTCTCTATCTAGAATTCTGTGTTAATTCCTTTGGAATTGGGTATATTTATGGTCTCCCCTTTTAGGGGGAAACACTAGAGTAATCTCTCATGATTGGTTAGTTTACCAGATAATGACATGTGTCACTATCATAACATTCCCTATGGGCCATGGGCCTTACAAGGAATTGGCACACTTGGCTCAACCATTCATCGGCCTACACTCACTCCTAGGTGGCAGCCAAATGGGCGGCTGACCAATTAGGAGTGGCCGCGTGTCATATGAATAAGGAGCCACCTGTGTGGGGTATTTTTACCCACAACATTTGCCCCTCAAGGAGGATATTAGCGTAGAATAGTTTGTATGATGCCCCTCCTTGATCATTGATCTTTTAATCAGGTTCTTTGAACCGAAGAGAGCGCCACGTGGCGACTTTTCCATTCTATCCTCCCTATATATATGTGAGAGGGGTAAAATTTTCGATTTTTCACTTTCAAATATTTACCTTTGTGCTTTCTAGAGAGAATTTACAGAGATTTCTGACGCCATCTTTGATTCGGCCGATCTTCTAAGACGAAGGAAAGACCGCGCGAGCCCTTCGTCTCCTTTCCAGGACGCCTGCTTTTGACGCCATTATCTCCGACATTTTTAAGGTAAGTATCTAACTACTTCGCCCAAAATCTCATGTATGCCAGTGATTCTTTGCATTCTTTGTCATTCGTCAATTTTGGCATCGTCCGTTTTTCTTTTTCTTTTGGGTCGATGTTTTTAAGGTTCTTGAGCCGTTATAGTTGGAACTTCTGGGTATGGTGGTCTGATCTGCGCCGCACCAATATCCCTCATTTTTTAAGCCCGTCATTAAGTTCGGCCTCCCATTGCGTCTTATGCAGGACACGATGGCGAGGACGAAAAAGACGGCAAACATTGCTGACTTGCGGTTAAGAGGTCAGCAGATGGACCCTTCTTTCTCAGGGGGGAGATCCATCAAAGTGCCGGTGGGGGAAATAAGCCAGACTCCGCCAAGCGAGGCTAAAAGCACTCGTCAGGGAGTTACTTACTTTGATGAATTTTGGATGGAGGAGATGGAAGATGCTGGTCCGTCGAGAAAACCCGCCGACTCACTCGAGGAGTCAGTGCAAGATGAGAGTGACGGCGAGGTTGGGGTTGAAGAGGCGGAAGAAGAAGTAGTCGGAGTACCTCAAGTTTTTGCTGGTGGTGTACAGGGGGAGAATGCTCAAATTGCCGCCGATCAGATTGGGGCTGATCCAAAGTGGTTGAAATGGCTGGAGAGACATGGGAGGAATTATGCCGCTGGCATGAATACCGGCCCTGGTTATGAGATGAGGTTTCCTGAGAGCGAGGCGTCCACCATTTTTGACGTGGGCCCATGTGAGTTTCCTGTGTATGCCGGAGCTTTCAAAAGTGGTTTACGCTTTCCGGTCCACCCTTTTGTGGAGAAACTATTGGATGGGTTCGGCATTGGTCTTTGCCAATTGTCACCCAATTCTTGGACGAACGTACTGGGGTACGTCGCTAAATGTGAGTTGTTGGGCTTGAAGCCGTCTTTCAATGCATTTCTTAGGTTGGTGCGTTTTCAGAAAGTAAAGGGAGTCTTAGGTTGGTTCCAATTAGCTAACAAGGGGGAGTATGCTACTACTTTTGACAAGCCGTCAAAACATCACTTCTGGAGAATGAGGTGGGTGATAATGTGGACCGCCGACGAGGAGGCGGAGCTAAAATTTAGAGCCTCGCTTTGCCGGGGGGAAGGAAGAGTTGCCGGCCTTATCGGCGCAGGAATGGGACCAGATCGCGATCCATTTTCAGGCTGAGGCCGTGACGGTGCAGACCAAGAATATGAACATTCCTAATTCTTGGCTTCCGTCATGTTCTCAATTCAAGGACCCAGTGTTCTTGGCAGCGGCTGGTCTAGATCATGGATTAGACCAAGGTATCAAGGCATTATTGTTTTCATGTGTTGGATGTTATTTTCTTACTAATCTCTGCAAAAATCTTCTTTTGCAGCCGTCGCCATGTCTAAGCTTCCGCCTCAGGAGAAGGGGGGGATTAGCACCAAGGAATGGTTGACCCAGATGGTTGACCATAAGCTAAAAGGGATCGTCGGAGGGGCCCCAGCGAAAGTAAGTCGTCTTCTTACTGCCAAATGTGATATGTTGGATTCGACCTTTCTTTACATTGCCTGTTTTTGTTATTGCAGAAGGGCGAGAAGGGTCCGGCCGGCCCGAAGCGCAAGGCCGAAGACAGGGGTGCTTCTACCGCGGGGAAGCGTCCCAAAGTCAAGGCGGGGATCAGGCGTCCCAAGAAGGAGGACTTGCCGGAGAAGTCGACTGACTCTCCAGTGGAGGTCGTTCCGATGGCTGTGACTCCTTTGAGGCAGCATCCTCCTCCGGAGGGCTCGGCCAAGAGGGGGGACGTCAGAGGAGGAGCCGGTCCTAGCAAGAGGGTTGCTTCCCCTATGCCGGTTGAGATCCTCGATGGTGAGGACGATCAACTAGCGGCTCAGGCGGCTCAGACTCCGGAAGCGCCTCGCCCTCCTCCCCGCGGGAGTGACGATCCAGGTAGGTGCAGGATTCTTCAAGTTTTAGTTGTATTCCTGGTTAAGTACTTTTGTGGACTCACCTTTCTTTTATATAGCTTCTGGCCGGCAGGCGGCATTGGACGATGAGGTCCGCAATATTCCTCCGTCCCGGCATTTCTCGTCCCGAGATAAGGCTAAGATCATCTCGTTGGTGATTAAGGCCGTGCCGAAGGAATATGTGGAGCAATTCCCTCCGGCGGCGGATGCGCAGTTTGGGGCAATGCAGGCGGTTCTTCCGGATGTAAGCGTCCGACTTTGGTTTCATTCCTGTACTTAGCAATTTTTATCCTTTCTTACTTGTATTTTTCTCGCAGCTGCATATTAAGGCCGGAGGCTTTAAACGCTGGCAAGCTGACGTCAACAGTCAGCTTCAGCGGCATGTGCATAAGGCCACCAATGCCGGTGACTATGCCATGGCGACGGTGGAGAAGGTTCGGCTTGAGATGCAGGAGACCATTGAAGCTCAGAGCAAGTAGCTGGCCGTCCTGAGGAGTGACAAGAGGCAGTGCTTGATCAAAATCAATGAACAAGTTCTTGCTATTGAGACCCTTGAAGCCGAAGCCCTTTCTGCCCAGTCGTTCCTCCAAGAGGCCGAGGCCATGGTGAAGGATGCTGCGGGCCTGCGCCAGCAAGTGGCTAGTCTTGAAGAGATGATCTCGGCTTCTCAGGCCGAGGTTTCTCGGATCAAGGCCGAGGCCAAGTTGGCTGCAGAGGAAGTAAGAGAGAGAACTCGCCGAGCCTGGGACGCCTGCATGGAGGACTTCTCCTTCGCCTGGTTTGAGCGGCAAATTCGCAAGCAGGGTGCAATCATTGAAGCCGAGAAACAAGGTCTTCCTCCTCCCGTGTTTGAGGATTCTGATGCCGAAAGTGAGGAGGTGAACTCACCGGCTCAGGAGGAGGGGACTTCAGCTCAGCCAACCTTAAAGCTTGTTGTCGACGGCCCAGATGGTGTGGGCACGTCGACCTCCGCCCATTCTGCCGCTGCTCGTCCTGCTGGGTCTTAACTCCACTCCCCCTTGTCAAAATCAAAATCAGTTTTTATGGCGCCTAGAGCGTCTGTAATGAATAATTTTATTTTTGTTTCAACGCCTATGGCGTTTGTTTGGATAATTTTTTTTCTTTGTTGAATTTAGCGCCGTTTTGAGCGCAGACCAGTGGTGCTTCGTCACCTTTTTATGTTATCTTTTTGATTTAGACTTTTAAACGCCTTCTCTGTTATTTTGTCGTGTATGATTGGACGTCTACTTTGCGCCCCAGAGTAGGTGTTAATAAGTCTCTAGACAGGACTCCCATGCCCAAGTTTATTTTAATTGATTCATTGACGCAAGTCAATCAATCAGTATGATTGTCGTTGAACTTGGGTATGGGGAATGTTGAGCGGTATTTGGTGGTGACATGTTTTATGCCGCAGCAGGTTTAGAATAATCAATGATTGCTTGGGGGTTCGCCCCCGTCTTAAATTGGAAGCGGCATGTATATGTCGTAGCGTATAGGAGTAATCCTATTAGCCTTTGGAAAAATAAACTATCGTTTCAAGGAAACGATGAATGTTTTGGGGGTTTGCCCCCGTCATAAAAATGAAGCGGCATATTTTATGCCGCGGCGTATAGGAGTAATCCTATTTTCCCTAGGAATAATACTCGTTTTTAAGGAAACGATTTGTTTAAGGTTTTCCCCCGTCATTAAATGGGCGCGGCATGTTTGATGCCGCGACATATAGGAGTAATCCTATTTGCCTTAGTAAAAATACTCGTTTTTAAGGAAACGACGACCTTTGGGGATTTGCCCCCGTCATTAAATGGGCGCGGCATGTTTGATGCCGCGGCATATAGGAGTAATCCTATTTGCCTTAAAAATACTCGTTTTTAAGGAAACGATGACTTGTTTGGGGGTTTTCCCCCGTCGTTAAATGGGCGCGGCATGTTTGATGCCGCGGCATATAGGAGTAATCCTATTTGCCTTAGTAAAAATACTCGTTTTTAAGGAAACGATGATTTGTTTGGGGGTTTGTCTCCGTCGTTAAATGTGCGCGGCATGTTTGGTGCCGCGGCATATAGGAGTAATCCTATTTGCCTTAATAAATACTCGTTTTTAAGGAAACAATGATTTGTTTGGGGGTTTGCCCCGTCGTTAAATGGGCGCGGCATATTTCGTGCTGCGGCATATAGGAGTAATCCTATTCGTCTTAGTAAAAATACTCGTTTTTAAGGAAACGGTGATTTGTTTGGGGGTTTGCCCCCGTCGTTAAATGGGCGCGGCATTTTTGATGCCGCGGCATATAGGAGTAATCCTATTTGCCTTAAAAATACTCGTTTTTAAGGAAACAATGATTTGTTTGGGGGTTTGCCCCCGTCGTTAAATGGGCGCAACATGTTTGATGCCGCGGCATATAGGAGTAATCCTATTTGCCTTAAAAATACTCGTTTTTAAGGAAACAATGATTTGTTTGGGGGTTTGCCCCCGTCGTTAAATGGGCGCGGCATGTTTGATGCCGCGGCATATAGGAGTAATCCTATTTGTCTTAGTAAAAATACTCGTTTTTAAGGAAACGATGATTTGTTTGGGGGTTTGCCCCCGTCGTTAAATGGGTGCGGCATGTTTGGTGCCGCGGCATATAGGAGTAATTCTATTTGTCTCAGTAAAAATACTCGTTTTTAAGGAAACGATGATTTGTTTGGGGGTTTGCCCCCGTCGTTAAATGGGCGCGGCATTTTTGATGCCGCGGCATATAGGAGTAATCCTATTTCCCTTAAAAATACTCGTTTTTAAGGAAACGATGATTTGTTTGGGGGTTTGCCCCCGTCGTTAAATGGGCGCGGCATGTTTGATGCCGCGACATATAGGAGTAATCCTATTTGTCTTAGTAAAAGTACTCGTTTTTAAGGAAACGATGATTTGTTTGGGGGTTTCCCCCGTCGTGAAATGGGCGCCGCATGTTCGATGCCGCGGCATATAGGAGTAATCCTATTTGCCTTAGTGAGAATAGACGTTCGCTTTTAAGGGAACGGTTTTTATAACTTTGATAGGTGATCATCCTATATTTATGCTAATCTGGGCCACTCCTTAGGCTTCAATCAATTAGGCTTGGAAACGTTTTGCTAATCTAGTGCCACTTCTTAGGCCTTTATTCGATTAGGCTTTTTGCATGCATATGTTAGGTAAGTTAGTGTTCAGTGTATTGAGTAATAAATAGTACGAAACAAGGAGTAGTATTATTTATACTTTGTAAGGCGGATTTAGCCGGTTACAAGAGAGATTACTACTCTATTAGGACCATTAGCGGCCGTTGTCTAGACAGCAGAATCTTCCAAAAAAGATGAAGTCAGAACACATCTAGAAAAATTATTTTTTGAGATTGTCGGCATTCCAGGTGCGTAGAATGGGTCGGCCTTGCATGTCCTGAATGCGATAAGTTCCATCCCTGACCTCGTCATAGATCTCATAGGGTCCTTCCCAAGTTGGTGTCAGCTTGCCCTGCTCATTGGCTCGTCCCACAGACTCCATTTTTTGGAGAACAAAGTCCCCAATCTTGAGAACTCTTTTAGAGACTTTCTTGTTGTACTCCCTCGCCATCCTTATCTTGCACAACTGTTGCCTCAATGCCGCATTTCCTCTTACTTCAGGTAAAAAATCCAGGGCCAACTTCATCATTTCCCAATTGTCATTCTCGTCATATAGCATGACTCTTAGTGTGGGTTCACACATCTCTGTGGGCACTACAGCCTCGGCACCATAGGCTAGCAAGAATGAGGTTTCGCGGGTGGAATTCTTAGCCGTGGTGCGGATTTACCATAAGACGTTTGGCAGCTCATCAGCCCATAGACCTTTAGCTTCATCTAGCTTCTTTTTGATCCCCTCGGAGATTATCTTGTTAAATGCTTTGACCTGGCCATTGGCTTGAGGTCGTCCTACAGAGGCAAAGCAACTGTGTATGCCGTGGTCTGCTAACCACTCCTTCAGCTTATGCGTCTCAAACTGAGGCCCATTGTCAAAGACGATAGCTTGTGGTATTCCGAAGCGAGTCATAATATTTTTCCAGATAAATGCCCTCACATCACTAGTCCTTATATTCTTGAGGGCTTCTGCTTCTACCCACTTAGTGAAGTAGTCAACGACCACAATCACGTAGCGCCGGCCTCCAGGGGCTGCTGTATATGGTCCTAATAGGTCCATTCCCCACTGGGTAAAAGGAATGGGGCTCGTGATAGGGGTGAGAGGGTGAGACGGCCGGTGAATGAGATGAGAAAATCGTTGGCACTTGTCACACTTCTGCACCATGGCCAGAGCGTCTTCTCTCAAAGTGGGCCAGTAATAACCAGTTCGCAGGGCTTTTTCAGCTAAAGCTCGTCCTCCAATATGGGAGTTACACAATCCTTGATGCAGGTCGTCCAGAATTTCTTTCCCCTTCTCAGGAGTAACGCACCGCAAGAGGGGTCTGGAAAATGACTTTTTATACAAAACTCCATTCCACCATTCAAACCAAGAACTTCTCTTTTGAATTTTGGCGGCTAGGCTTGAGTCGTCTGGAAGTGAGCCGTCTACCTTATATGCAATGATGGGGTCCATCCAAGTTGATGATCGGTCAAGTATGGCTACCACAGGAGTGTACAACTCTTGTTCAATGCTTCGTCTTTCTTTCACTTCCCAAAACACATGACGTGGAGTGTCACAGGAAGCCGAGCTAGCTAGTTTAGACAGGTCATCGGCCTGATTGTTCTCTGTTCTGGGAATTTGCTTCGCTTCGAAACTCTTCAAATGTTCTATTTCTTGCCGCACAGCTTGCATGTATTTGATCATGTTGGGATCTCTTGCCTCGTAGTCTCCGTTTACTTGACTAACAATGAGCTGTGAATCAGAAAGAGCAAGTATCTCTTGAGCTCCGGCGGCTTTGCACATTTTTATGCCGGCTAGGAAAGCTTCATATTCAGCCTCATTGTTTGAAGTTTGGAAGTTAAACCTCATGGCGTACTCGTACTTGTCTCCTTCAGGGGATTGACATATTATGCCGGCTTCACATCCGTTCTGGGTGGACGACCCATCTACATATACCGTCCAACGGGTCGCCACGTTCTTCTCAAAAGTAGGCCTCGTTATTTCTGCAATGAAATTGGCAAATGCTTGTCCCTTGATAGCCTTTCGCGGCTCATATGAGATGTCAAATGCGTTCAGCTCAATTGCCCATTTTAGCATTCGTCCGGCAGCGTCTAGCTTAGTAAGCGGTTGTTTCAACGGCTGGTCTGTGTATACCACTAGTTTGTGTGCCAGAAAGTAAGGACGCAGCTTTTTACTTGCCATAAATAGCGCAAGTGCAAACTTCTCAATTGGAAGATATCTCAACTCGGCATTTTGCAGGACGTGGCTCACAAAATAGACGGGGAGTTGCACTCCCTCCCTTTCTGTCAACAACACAGCACTCAATGACCACTCGGAGATGGCCAGATATACATACAAAGTTTCTCCTTGAAGAGGACTGACCAGCCGGGGTAAGGTGTTGAGATGTTCCTTTAACCGGACGAAGGCAGTTTCTGCCGATTCAGACCATTCAAATTTTCTCTTCTTCTTGATTGTTCCGAAGAAATAGTGACACTTGTCACCTCCTCTTGATAAGAACCGTCCCAGGGCCGCTAGACATCCAGTCAGACGTTGGACTTCTTTCACTGATTTTGGCGACGTCATATCTATTACTGCTTGCACTTTGTTAGGGTTGGCCTCAATTCCCCTTTCATCAATAACGAAACCCAAGAACTTCCCAGCCGTTACTCCAAAAACACACTTCTTTGGATTAACCTCATCTGATATTTCCGGAGCGTCTCAAAAGTTTCTCTCAAGTCAGCCAGGTGTTCTTCACGTTGCTTGCTTTTTACTTTCATATCATCAATGTAGGCTTTGATGTTTCGTCCCAAATGATTAGAGAAGACAGTGTTAACTAGACGCTGAAATGTGGCCGGCGCATTCTTTAAGCCAAACGGCATCACCTTATAGCAGTACAAGCCTTGCTCAGTAACAAATGATGTTTTTTCCTGGTCCTCTGGCCACAAAGGAATCTGATGAAAACCTGAATAGGCGTCCATGAAGGACATCATAGCATGACCGGCCGTCGAGTCTACCAACCGATCTATTTTGGGCAGAGGGAAGTTGTCTTTTGGACAGGACTTGTTTAAATCTGTGTAGTCCACACACATTCTCCATGACTTATTAGGCTTTGGCACCAACACTACATTTGCTACCCAATCCGGATATTGACTTGGCCGAATGAACCCAGCCTCTAACAACTTCCGAACTTCTTCAGCTGCGACTTTGTTTCTTGCTTCCCCATGATTTCTCTTCTTCTGACGAACAGGTTTTAAGGACTCATCTACATTGAGTTTGTGGACGGCTATCCTTGGATCAATGCCCGGCATCTCCTCCACAGCAAAAGCAAAGATGTCCTGGAACTCTCTCAAAAGAGTGACCAAATGTGCCCTAAGCTGATCGTCAGGAGAGACCCCTACTGGCACCGTCCTATCTGGACGCGCTTCATCAAGAATGATTTCATAATGCCCACCAATCGGCTCAGGTCGCCTTGCTTCCATGTGAGCCGTGGAAATGGTAAAGGTTTCTTTCTTGACTTTCTCCTTTATCTCGTCTAGCTTTCTTTTTGAGCTTGCTCTCGCTTCGTCAGTTTTCCCCCAAGCCTCGGGACTTAGCGTAGTGAGATAACAATCTCTTGCTAGTTGTTGATCACCATGAATAGTGCCGACCTGGCCTTTATCACAGAGATATTTCATGAGCATAAGATGAGTGACGACCACTCCTTTGGCCTGATTCAAAGTTGGGCGACCCAATATGATATTGTAAGCGGTGAGGTCTTTCACAATTAGAAATCGGACGTTCAAGTTCTTACTTTGATGCCGACCTCCTACTCGTAGGGGCAGAGTGATTATCCCTTGGGGATGAAATGCCGCCTCCAAATCCAATGATCGGATAATGTATCTTTTCAATTGTCTTAGGATCATGCTCAAGACGATTTAGACAAGCTGTGCTGATAATGTCTGACGAACTCCCTGTGTCTACTAAAATACGCCTTACTTTGAGGTTTGCTACCTTCAGCTCAATAACCAAGGGGTCGTCATGAGGAGTGCCTATCTTGCCCCTATCAGATTCACAAATCTCCACTTTAGGGAAGTGGTCCATTGGAGCTTTTCTAGACAACATGACTTGCCCCAACCGGCTTGCATAGTCCTTTTGTCCTCTCATTGTTGGGCCCCCAGCAAATAGGCCCCCTGAGATAACGGCTACGATTTCTGGATCAGTGTCATTGTCATCACGTCGATATGACGGCGACTTACTTTTCTTGTAGAACTTTTTACCACTTCCCCCTGTGCTCGAGCTGAGATATGATTTCAGAAATCCTTTGGCGGCTAATCCATCAAGAGCTCTACGCAAACTCTTGCAATCTTTAGTTTCATGTCCCACATCACAATGGAACTTACAGTAAAGGGAGCTATCCCGGGTTTCTACCGGCGACTTCATGGGGAACGGACGATCAATCTCATATCTGTCACTGACGTCCAACAGTATTGTGTACAAGTCGGTGTTGTACTCAAACCTCTCTTTGTCGTTTGGTCGTCCTCTCTTCTGCCCCTGGGAGGTGTTTGCCTGATATCCCTTCTTTTCAATGGCCCACGTCCCATTAGGACGGTTGATCTTTATGTCTGCCTTGTCTTTACGCTAGGGATGGTCTGCAATCTCTGTTCCCTTAGATTCCTTGGGGACGGGACAAATTTCGGTGGCATGAATAAAGGACTCGGCCTCATCCAGAGCATCGGCCATAGTTCTCACACTTTTCTTTACCAGATCGAATTTAAAGGACCCCTTCTTAAGCCCCCTAAAGAAGTTATCAAAAGCCACCCCATCAGGTAGGTCTGGTATCTGTCCTGACTCTAAATTGAAACGTCGCACATAGCTTCGCAACGATTCGTCTTTCCCTTGCTGTATTCGGCCCAAATGCATACTCGTCTTCTTTTACTCTTTATAAGCCATGAACCTTGCCGAAAACAATAATTCTAGCTCTGCATAAGTGTTGATCGTTCCAGCGGGCAACTTCTCAAACCATTTCGAAGCAACCCCTTTCAAAGTGGACGGGAAGTATTTGCACCAGGTTGCATCAGTGGTCCCCTGGACGTACATGTGATGACGATAAGCCAAGAGGTGTACGTCAGGATCAGAGGTGCTATCATAAGCGTCAATAGTTGGTGGCTTCACCTTAGGCTCCTTAGGAGCATTCATAATGTCAGAACAGAATGGAGTGGTATAGTCAAGGATGAGGCCGGCTACCCCCTGTTGAATATGGCATATAGGATCTTGCCTTCTACCTTGGGACGTTCTACGCCGCTCGCTGTCCGCGCGACTGACATGGGTCTTGGTGAGACGGCGCGAAGGAGCAGCAAGGGGTGAATCTTGCATGACAGGGGTGGAACCTGTATCTGACAGCTCAGTTTCTTGAAGCCTGTCTAGCTGAATGATTGGTATTCTTCTGTACGGTCCAGGTTCAGGCCGAGAAGTTGGCAGGATCCGACGCGGAGCTATAGGCTGGAAAGAAATTCTGGTTCTGTCAAAGCGTCTGTCATGATCGTCGTTTCGAGCTTGGTCTTGCCGCCAGACATTAGACCGAGTGAGTCCATTAAAGAATGGAATTCCCGTCCCATGAGACTGAGAACGAATAATCTTCATCTCATCTTGGAGAGTGTCCATCTGCGCTTTAAATCCGGCCAGGATGTCTTTGAGCTGCCGAGCAGACACCGGCAAATCTGGGTTCTCCTCCATAATTGTGTCGGCGTCAGCCCTCAAGTGACCACCTGGAAGAAATGAAGGTTGACCCGTCTCATCTTCCACCTGGACCTGCTCAGGTTGTGACTCAGGAGGGGGTTCAGGACGGCCGTCCTGCCCTACATACTGGTTGCTTCTGTCGTCCCTCCCTCGAGGAGGACGATCACTATTCAATCGTTTCGATTGATGGGCGCGTCTCCGAAGTGTTGGACGTCTACCATGTTACCTTACCTCCCCACAGACGGCGCCAAATGTTGTGGGAGTTTTTCCTTTAGATGATGACGAGGAGGTATCAGGTTCCACGTAGTGTCGAGTCCAGTCCAAGTCGGCGGCGTACCTACAAAACAAGAATATTCCCGAAGGAATATTCCCTCCGATGCTTAAGTAAGACACGGGTTTTTAGGAAGAAGTAATTAATGAACAGAAAACATTAAGTATAAATTGTAGGATGTTTCTCTATCTAGAATTCTGTGTTAATTCCTTGGGAATTGGGTATATTTATAGTCTCCCCTTTTAGGGGGAAACCCTAGAGTAATCTCTCATGATTGGTTAGTTTACCAGATATTGACATGTGTCACTATCATAACATTCCCTATGGGCCATGAGCCTTACAAGGAATTGGCACACTTGGCTCAACCATTCATCAGCCTACACTGACTCCTAGGTGGCAGCCAAATGGGCGGCTGACCAATTAGGAGTGGCCGCATGTCATATGAATAAGAAGCCACGTGGGTGGGGTATTTTTACCCACATCAGTCCCTAGTCGGAGTTTTCTATAAAGATGGACGCATAGAAAACGCTAGACGACTAGAATGCAAGATGACTAGTAGTTCTGTTTCTTGAACTATGTGGACATGGCAATGCCGCAATCATTTGCATAGATACTTACTTTGGGAAGACTAGTATCGGACAGACCTATGAAACTTTACTGTAAGAGATGAAAATCTGTTATAAGTAAATTTCATTAAAATTATTAGACACTAATCCTCAATACCTGAGTGATTTGAGATTACTTGTTTGAGAACTGGTTACTTTGACGTTGTCAACCGTCGCACCGGAAAAGGAGGCTATTACTTGAAAGTGATGAACCTGCGACTTACAAACAAGCTATGACGAGCCCTAGCTCCAAGAAATGGCAAGAAGCCATGCAATCTGAATTAGACTCCATGTCTGAAAACCTATTTTGGGATTTGGTCGATTTGCCAGATGGCTACCAAGCCATAGGAAGCAAATGGGTTTTCAAACTGAAAAAGGACAAGGATGGGAAACTAGAAGTTTTCAAAGCTAGATTGGTTGCAAAAGGTTACAGACAAGTCCACGGCGTGGATTACGATGAAACATTTTCACCAGTTGCAATGCTAAAGTCTATTCGGATAATGTTAGCAATCGCTGCATATTATGATTACGAAATACGGCAGATGGATGTCAAAACCTCTTTCTTAAACGGCGTTTTAACAGAAACTGTGTTTATGACACAGCCTGAGGGTTTTGAGGATCCAAAGAATGCTAAAAAGGTATGCAAGTTTAAGAAATCAATCTACGGATTGAAGCAAGCATCAAGGAGCTGGAATATACGTTTTGATGAAGCGGTCAGTGACTTTGGTTTCATCAAGAACGCAGACGCATCTTGTGTATACAAGAAGGTCAGTGGGAGCAAAATTGCTTTTCTAGTATTATATGTCGACGACATATTACTTATTGGAAATGACATTCCTATGTTGAACTCAGTCAAGATTTGGCTTGGGAAATGTTTTTCGATGAAGTATCTAGGAGAAGCACAGTACATACTGGGCATCAAGATTTACAGAGATAGATCTAAAAAGATGATTGGACTCACTCAAAGCACTTATATCAATAAGGTGCTTGAAAGGTTCAATATGGCAGACTCCAAGCAAGGCTACCTACCCATGTCTCATGGAATTACTATGAGCAAGACTCAGTGCCCAAAAACACTGGATGAGCGTAGACGAATGAGTGGGATTCCATATGCGTCATTGATTGGTTTAATAATGTATGCTATGATATGTACACGCCCGGATGTTGCGTACGCACTCAGTGCTACGAGAAGATACCAGTCAGACCCAGGAGAGGCACATTGGACTGCTGCCAAGAATATTCTGAAGTACCTGAAAACGCACAAAGATGATTTCCTGGTCTATGGTGGAGATGATGAATTAATTGTTAAAGGCTATACGGACGCAAGTTTCCAAACCGACAAAGATGATTTCAGATCACAGTCTGGCTTTGTCTTCTGCCTCAACGGAGGTGCAGTAAGCTGGAAAAGTGCTAAGCAAAGCACCATTGCGGATTCTACAACTAAAGCGGAGTACATTGCTGCACATGAAGCAGCAAAGGAAGCTATTTGGCTAAGGAAGTTCATAGGTGAACTTGGTGTAGTCCCCTCCATTGAAGGACCAATAGCTCTATATTGTGATAATAACGGAGCTATTGCACAGGCAAAGGAGCCTAGACACCACTAGAGAGTCAAGCATGTACTTCGTAGATTTCACCTTCTACGAGAGTTCGTTGAAAGAAAAGAAGTCGAGATAAGCAAGATTGGAACTGACGACAACATCTCATATCCATTAACTAAACCTTTGCCGCAGGCGAAGCACAACTCGCACACTATAGCTATGGGAATCAAACATATTGGAGAATGGCTTTGATATCCTTATTTAATGTTTTAAAGTTTTAGAGTTTAATACTTTGTAAATCGTTATTGGTTAACCATTCACATTAATGAATAGAATTCATTTTTCCATTTAATTTGTGGTTTATTAAATGATGAGTCCCTTCAATTTGACGATATAATCAAGATAGACTGTCAGGACCAGTCCTGTGACTAAGAAATGTCTATCAAGTGAACTTGAATGTCTAAAGTTGAAAATGGTCCCTGGTCGGAGTTTTCTATAAAGATGGACGCATAGAAAACGTTAGACGACTAGAATGCAAGATGACTAGTAGTTCTGTTTCTTGAACTATGTGGACATGGCAATGTCGTAATCATTTGCATAGATACTTGCTTTGGGAAGACTAGTATCGGACAGACCTATGAAACTTTACTGTAAGAGATGAAAATCTGTCATAAGTAAAATTCATTAAAATTATTAGACACTAATCCTCAATGCCTGAGTGATTTGAGATTACTTGTTTGAAAACTGGTTACTTTGACGTTGTCAACCGTCGCACCGTAAAATGAGGCTATAAAGGCAACAATCGGGTAATCACCTATCAAACGAAGTCTAATCTCAAGATCGCAAGATTGGGATTGTCCTCCCATAAATCGGGATGAGATGATTAAAAGTTGTACAAGGCCACTCGGAGAGCTAGAAACTGTGAAATGCATGGCCGTGCTCGGATGAATCATAGGCTATGATTATCTGTTTATTTGATCAGTTGAACTCTGAAACCGAGAAACACCTCTGGACATAATAAGGATGACAACTCTTACCTTATGTTCAAGAGCAAGCATCGAGCGACGAAGGAATTAGGAAATGCACACTTGTCCCTAAGGACAAGTGGGAGACTGAAGGAAATAATGTCCTTGGTTCGAGTATGCATATAATATTAAGTCTAATAAATGCGGTTCAGTATTAATTAACAAGTTAATAATTCAGTGAGATCAAGTGAGCTGAATGCCTAGCTAGAGGCCGCTTCAGTTCAAGTGGAATTAATGATATTAATCCACAGCTTACTCTTGACTGAACCCGTAGGGTCACACAAATAGTGAATACTCAGGAAACGATGATATTGCTGGAAACGGAAATATGGATCGTATCGGAAATATGAATATTATCCAAGTCGTAGATGTTGCCGGAAACGGAAACATGGTACGTTTCGGAAAATATTATCGGAAATGGAAATATTGCCGGAATCGAAAATATTGTCGGAAACGGAAATATTGTCGGAATCGGAAATATTATCGGAATCGGAAAATAATTCCGGAATCGAAAATATTAAATATTTGTTCGAAACGGAAATTAATTCCGGAATCGGAAATATTAAATATTGTTCGAATCTGAAATGAATTCCGGAATTGGAAAATTAATCGGAAGCGCGTCGTACGAAATGAACATCGGACGAGTTTGCTAGACGCAAGGCCCAGCACGAAGCTAGGCCTGCGCCTAGCAAAACCCGCGCGCAGCAAGGCAGCCCGCAAGCATCGCAAGGCCCAGCCAAGAAAAGTGAAAGGTCAGGCCCAGCGAGGCCAGCAGGCTGGCACGTCCACTCGTGGGCTGCAGCGCTCCTGGGTCGAGCACTCCGCGCGCGCGCGCGCCCAGCGCCCCTCGTGGGTTGTGCGTGTGTGTGTGCGTTGAGTTCGTGCATGCATCGAATCCTTAAGCGATTAGGATTAGATTAAAGATTAATTTCCTAAAACTACTAGAGTTAGTTGTTGAATTAAACATTAACTTAATAGTTTTAATTAATATCTAATTCTAATAAGATTAGATTAATTGAATCCTAGTAGGTTTCTAGTTCCGACAATCCTACCCTATAAATAGGTGATGGCATTCACAATTTATAATCAATCAATTCAAGTATTCATATAGTTTTAAGGTTAAAACTAAAGTTAATAATTTGCCACAAATTATATTAAATCTAAGGCGAATCCGAACGTGTCGTGGACTATCTACGGAGGAACTATACTTGGAGTCCTAAACTTGTTCTTGTTCGGTTCGGGAGAAGCTAGGGAGGGCACGCTACATAAGTATGTATCCTAAATTATGCTAATTGTTATGTGGCAATTAATTTGGATTCCTGGCTTTATGGTTTTTCCGCATGAAATATATATGCTTTATATTTGTCATAACCTAACAGGGTGCTTGACTCGTGAAGTTCTCATCACATATGTGCTAGAAGGGAATGGTTCTCATCCTATGAAGAGTGTGAAGGGAAGATGGTTACTTTGCCGGATGGTAAGAAAGTAAAAGTTGACGGCATTGGTGAGGTTGCGGTAAAACTTTGCAATGGCCGTGTTCGGAAGTTAGCTGAAGTGAGGTACGTACCAAAACTAGAACGGAATCTAATTTCATTGGGTAGATTAGATGGTTTGGGTTATACTGACAATAGTTTGGAGGTCACTAAAAAAGGTTTGGTGATACTCAAAGGTTGGAAGAATAAAAGAAATCTATTTGTGTTAGATGGAGATGTTCTTGTTCGAGGCGAGCCATTGTCGAATGGACGACGGTGTTTCAATAGTGACCGTTAAATCGGTTGTGGCCATATTGGGTTGAAGGGGAGGAATTGTTAATATTAAACCCAATATGGCAATGAGTTTCAGTTATGGTATATTACTAGTTATTTATTTAGGAGATATATTATGTTATTGTATTCCTATTTTACGAGTTGTATTTTAGGGAAAGATTTGTTAGTATATTGATTTCTCCTAAATTGTAATATTCTAGTAATATTGTGTTTCCTAATACTAGGGTTAGGGTTAGGAAGTTGGGGTATATAAATAGGGATTTAAATACCATTATGATTGACATGCTTGAGATCCTGAGCTTGAGCATAGTTTGAGAGAAACACCTGTGAGGTTGATTGATTGTATTGTTAATAACGGTTTTGATTAATAATACAAGTTGGGACGTGGGTATACCACGTTATTTATATTGTGTATGCTTTGTCTAAATTGTTATCTCGTCCTATTCCTAACTAAGTTAAACAGACTTAATTATGACAATTCATCACACGAGGTTTAGTTCCTGGCTTCCTTCAAAGAATTGCTTTCTTTTGCGCTTTGGTTCATCGTGTACACTTAATTGTTATAAAATATCCTTGCTCCAACCTTTTGAAAAATGGCCAAAAGCAAGTGGAAGCTAGAAAGTAAAACGCAAAACGTATAGTATTATGATTGGACAAACTAATTTTTTAATATATTTTCATTTTATACATTTTACCTGGATTTGGATATCCATATCTGACACAAGTATGTGTTCAAGTGTCTGACACATTTATTTTGTGAAAAATTGCATGATTTTGCATTAAAATTCAATGTTGAAGTGTCCACATTTATGTCCGAATGTCGAAAATCTAACCAATGTAGCTTTCGATTGAGTTTTATCACAATACTTGTTCAAATTAGATCATACTTTTTTGGTATTACCAGCTGGTTCACCCTGTCCGAATTTGGGGCAAGTTCTGGATGGATATGTTCCAGTCCCTCCCAATTATTATTGCGGGGGATCGAACACACGGTACTTCCTACCAAATTTAACTTCAATCTCCATTAAACCAACAGACTATTGGTAAAATTCGATGAGTATGAACATATATAATCGAGTGATAGATGAATGGATGAATGTGTCGTTAAGCTTGATATATAGAGGGCCATGCAAAATGAGTACAACCTTTATAAGTTTATAACCCCACCACCTTGAATATAAATCTTGATCTAATTAAGTCACTACACCAAATTGTCCCAAAAAAGAGTCCCTTGGAAATAGGACATTTATTCTCTTCCACCTTGATTAGTTGGGCATGCATGTGCTAGCAACATAGGTCGACCATAGTAATCCCATTTACATGGGTGTTTTAATTTGGAGGTCGTATTTATAGGACCACCCCTTCATTTATATCCTCATTCATTCCCACCTCTTCTCACATAATTCTTACTCTTTGTCTAAGTAGAATCTCACCAAATTTATATGTCGACCGTTTTAAGGTATATATTATGCACAAATTCTTATTTACAATGGGTGTACAATAAATATTGTACATCGAAGTAAAAGTTGACTCAAAATTAAATGCTTAAAAGTTAAGCATATATATGTAAAAGTTATCTATTTTTCAGTGATAAATTTTTTCATTTTAGTAAAACTTATTTCTTCAAAATAACTAATAATGTATAAAATTAATTCTTTAAGTCTTTAAAATATTTATCTATCAATTTTTTTTACTAATATAAAAGTTACTCAAAACTAGGTTAAAGTTAAAGAAAAAAATGGTTAAAGTTATCTTGGTGTACAATAAATTTATTGTACACCTTGTGCGCATAAAACCTTTTGTATATTATGTTTTTATTAACTAAAGAAGTGATAATCCATTTCGGGACAAGGAGGGTCGGGTCTACTTTTGGTCGGGGTTGAAAATTTTTGGTCCAAGTTCGTTCATATCAAGTCGGTATGTCTTGGGCTTTCGAAGCATAATCCTAAAATAGCATAAAACTAGTGTGTGGCCCAGGCGTTGCTCCTGATTTTACATTTAGTGGGATTTACTTTTTGTAGATATATGTTTATATATGTGGTGCCGTTATCGGATTTCCACGTAAGATCAGTGGCCAGTCAACAAACTTCCTTTCCGTATTCGAATATCAAAACAAAGTCGAGTCCTCTTCTTCACGATTAGTTGATTATTATACCTCTGTTAATGTTTCCTCTTTCGTACTCATAATTACACTCCATTACACTAAGTTTTTATTTTTAAGCTTAAGATGAAAAGAGAATAATTGTAAATTTATAAGTTAAAGTAATTAATTCCCGGCCCTTTTTCTTTTTTCTTTAATTCATTATTCATTTATATTTTATATTTATAATGGAAAAATGTAACATCATTGTGGCTAGTTAAGATGGTAAGAAGTGTAACTTTTAATTCAAGAGGTCCAGTGTTCGATTCTTGCTATATGCTTTTTGGTTGTCAATGACATGTCATAATACTTATTAGTGGTGATGTGGCGTAATAAGAAGGGATCTACGTGGAACATATACGTTCTTATAAACGCCTTTTAATATATTAGTATAGATTTATGCACACAACACAAAAATCCTAGGCAAAAATCTTAACCAAACTCGCAGTTTTTCAATTCATACGATTTTCCGACATGTATTTTTAAGGAAAGAAAATCACACGAAAAAACCTCAATCATCTGATTAGGGATTAACATGTTTATCGACACTAACACCTAAGGAGTATTATGAAATATGAATAACTATTGTCAAATAATTTGGTGAGAATAGAACCTTCAAGTCGGGCGGGCTCCTCTCCTTTGCAGGCTTGCATCTCCTTCTTTTGTTAATTTTGTTCTAACAATTTGGTATCAAAGGTAGATCAAGTTGGGTCTAGGTTGTTTCCATCGTTTTTCTTTTTTTTTTTTTTGGCCAGTAATTACAAGCAAGCATAAAACAGAATCAAGCAAACCACCCATTACTCTCAGCCTAGAGCTGTTTCCATCGTTTGTGTTCCGGTAGCGGACTTGGAACAGGAAAGAGATGACTGACTTCCGACTGAGATTGCTGATTGGATCCTGCACAGTGAAACCGTTAACTAGCATCGGGGGTGATCCGAGAATTACCCCTCAGATGCTTAAGTCAGATTATGCTGATAGCTCTGTAATAAATGCTTGTAAGAATGATTGGGCTGGAATTGGGTACCTTTGGCATTGATGGGGGTCCGTATATATAGACGGGTTACTTGTACGGAGGACCCGGGTTATTACCCGTTGGTTCCGGATCCTCTCTTTCGGCTGAGATAGGTAGATGATGCCAGAGCAATGCCGGCTGGGATTGTAAACCCTGGATACCGACTGCACCTTCGGTGCTTCTTGTGAGTATATGTCTATGATACAGCTGTTATGGGTTGTCCTACCGGTATGCCGGTAGGGCTACCCGTACAACTAGCCCCCTCAGAGTGACTACAACTGGCTTTTACAGTCTGTAGTTGCTCTGATAAAAGAAAAAAGCGAAAGGTGGGGGTAAGCCCCCTATACAACTAGCCCCCTTGGGGACGATCGACACCATGGGTGTGATTGTTCTGTAGATGGCCGTTTGCAATGCGGTTTTGAGCTCAATACTTGTTCTGATGTCACGACTAGCCCCCATTAGGACAAGGATTGATCGCTTTAAGTGGATAGTTTTCTGTATGCCGGCTGTCCATGTCTGTGTTTGATTCTCTTGGCTGACTGTTATCTTTGATTTCTTTGAATGACCAGCCCCCTTGGGTTTTTTAGGCTGACTAGCCCCTTTGACTTTTTAGGCTGACTATCCCCCTTGACTTTTTAGGCTGACTAGCCCCCTTGACTTTTTAGGCTGACTAGCCCCCTTGACTTTTTAGGCTGACTAGCCCCCTTTGACTGACACGTGCCGACGGTTCATTTTTCCTTATACGCGTGGCGGGAGATTTGAAAAGTGTTTTGGACACGTGTCGGCCATCCGGCAAGTGTGGGGAGTTGTGATATTTTCAACCGCCCAGATTTGCTTCCTGTCATTTCAACTTCCTTTCGTTTCTTTAAGTAACTGTTTCTTCTTTTCTCTTCATTTCCGTTCTTTCTCATTTTCCTTTGCAAATTTTCTCGCGCTGCCCATTTGCTCTCTTTCTCTCTCTTGTTTTCTTTCTAATTTGTGTCCGTCTCTTCCTGTCGTACTTCTCCGTTGGGGTTTGGTTGTTTCTCTTGGTAAGTTTCGAACTTGGTCTGGTTTTTTAGGTTGTCCGTTGTTTTATTAGGGTTTGGCTGTCTGACTTTCTCGTTTTGTTCTTTCAGTTGGGTTGTTTGAGGGACTTTGCAGCTGTTGAGAGTGAATTTCCAGAATTAGGTACGGTTTCTGGCCTTACTTTCTCTTTTTGTCGGGTGTTTCTGTTTTTGCTTGCATGCGTTTTGAGTGGGGGTAGCCAAAACATGACTGGTAGGGTTGGGGTTGGTAATGTGATAAACCTCTCGGACACAAGTAGCGATTCTGGCATAGAATTAAATATGGACGGGAATACGGCGGGTAGTAACGCTAAGAATACTGGGTGGGGGATAAAATCGAACACGCCACCTCCTTTTGCGCAGTTTATGGGTGGGAATCCTGTTACCGGCCCTTTTATACCCATGACTGCGGCTCAGTTTACTCGCTCACAACAGTTACATGGCCTGCGGGCACGAATGGAGAGAGAGCTTAGGCCGAATGAGCATAACGTGCCGGCTGGGGAGCCGATTTTAGACGTAGATCCGATTTCGGTTAGGTACCATTTGCGGGATTATCGGGAATTTACTCAGCCTGGCGGCTCTGGTCTTGGGGAGTACGGTACTAACATCGGCAATATATATGTTTCTAGGCCCATGCCGTCAGACGCCGAACCGTCTACAAGTAATCGACGGGCCGGGAAGGAGCCTGCCGTCCATGATGCGGGTGAGGCTAATTCCGCCGGTAGTGGTGATGTGCCTTCCACCCCTGGCGACTCCATACTGGAGTCTTCTGAATCTGGGTCTCCTGGGTTAAGGGCGCCGCCCATTGCCGACTCTGATGAAGATGAGGAGGATGCTGCGATCTTGCAGCAAGTGTTTGAAGAAGAGGCCTTGGACGCCGATGTGAATTTCGAAGGTGAGGTCGCTGCGTTCTTGGTTCCGGCCCCTCCCCCTAATGATTCTGCTGCCCTCACCACTGAGATAGATGGTGACTTTGTAAAAGAGGCCATTGCCAACCGGCATTCTGAGGTTGGTGGTCGTTTTTTGGGTTTACCTGAGGGCTACAGGCTGACTGTGCCGAAAGAAGAGCAAATGGTGGCCGACTGCCCTGAAGGCCATGTCGTTGTGTACACGAAAATGTTCGACTATGGGTTGCGCTTTCCCTTGCACCCATTTATTGAGAAGGTTCTGCGGGCCTGGAATGTCGGCCTCGTTCAGTTATCGCCCATAGTTATTCGCAATCTAGTTGCGTATACTTGGCTGTTTTCATTCAAACAGTGGCCCTTGACCCTCAACCTTTTCAAACAACTGCACTGGCTGAAGCGTGATGGGAAAGATACCGGCTGGTGGACGATCTTTACCAAGAATCAGATTCAGACTGTAAGTCCCCGACTTTCCAGCTGCAAGGACTGGAAGGACCACTTCTATTTCATGGTTGTTCCCGAAGACTACCCCCTTCGGCGTACTTTCTACCAGCCTAAACCTAGGATGGAACAATTTGACCAAGCCGACCTTGGGCCCCGAGAGCAACGTGCGTACGATAGGCTGCTGGTTGATTATGTCGACGTTGGGCTGTCTAAGCCTAAAACCTTGCCGGCTTTCTGGCTTCCTCCTGTCGGTTATATTCTAAGTCCTGCCGCACTAGGTGCAATCGGTCTTGCACCTACACATCCCCTTGGTAAATGCAGTCGTTTGCTTGCGCTCTTTATCTGTTGTACTTGTTTATATTTCTTGGATCTCTGTTGTGTCATTTTGCGTTTGTTAAATTTTTCCCTGACTTCCTCGTTCTTTTTTCTCAGGGCACCACCTTTTAAACAAGGCTTCACTCGGCCTTGATAAGAACTGGAGGGTTGTTGAAAAGTGTCCGGCGGCGCCTTGCTGAGAAGTATTACACTGTTGCTACCTTCTGCGCGAAAGCTTGTCGTGGTCGGCCAGCCAGCTTTGTGACTCCTTCTGCCGTTGTCAACCGAGGTGTGGTTCCTCGCGTTGTTCAAACAAAAGTTTCGGCAGCTGAACAAGCTACATCTTCGCCCAAGACGAAATGACTACTGGCAGGTTTGCTTCTCTTCCTACCGGTCGTGGGGGACATGCTACTCAGAAGAGGTCTTCCAGTCAGGCGAAGGCCAATTCTCCCAAACGGTCAAAAAATGACGCTGCGAAGACAGCGCAGGAGAAGGTGAAAGACGTCTATGCCAGCGTCGACAAGCCCGTGCAGACATCTGGCGCTGGAACGAAGATCGCTGAACAGCCTGCTCAGTCGGTTGAGATTTTGGATGTTGACCTGATGTCCAAACTGAACCGGAAGCAGGTGTTGAGCGATTTGATTAGCGATCCGATCCACCCTGTGCCTGTGTCGAGGCATAGTCCTTCCATGAACCGGTCTGCCAGTTCGGCCTCTAAGTATGGGGTTATAGTTCGTTCTGGGGGGTTTATTGAGGACAAAACTGTTGTGCTGTCTCCGGATACTCTTGCCGGTCTAGATGTTGCTCCCGGTCATGCTGAAGAGCACTGGCAGCCGCAGAGTGATGTTCTGAGGGGTGAGTCTATCCTTTTTTACCGTCCCAAAGACGGAGGTACACTGGGCTACCGGTCTCTGCGCCAAGTTGTTACACCCGCCGACGGTATACCCCAGGAGATTGAGACGCCGGCTGCACAGTTGATGCATGACCTGTACTCGGTATTTTACTTCCCTCTTTGACTTGCTTGTTTTTTATACTTGCTTTTATTTTTATACTTGGTTTTATTTTCAGCTCTGAGCGATTTTTTCTTTCAGGTGACGCAATCTGCTACCGAGCTTGTGGAGTTCTATCGGAGTTATCAACGTCGTTTAAAACGATCGCAAGCTGAGAAAGAGAAGCTTCAGACTGACCTTGCTGAATTGGTCAAGACTGAAGGTGACTGCCGGAAGGAGATTGCGAGACTTGAGCTGGATGTTATTGCCGCAGGCAAGAAGAAGGCTGAACTAGAGCTTCTTCCAGCCAAGTTGACGGCCGAAGAGCAGAAGACGGCTGAGCTGCAGATTAAGCTGGATGCGGCGCTGCAGGCAGCTCAGGATGCTGAAAAGGCTGCTAAGGATGATCGCAAGGTTGTGGCGCTGAAGGCTGTGCAGAAGTTTATGAATTCTGACTTCTACTGCGAGGAAATGAAGGGGCGCTACAATGGTGGGTGGACTGCAGCCCATCGTTGTGCCGTCAAAGCCTTGACGCTGACTGAGGCTGCCTGGGGTAAGGTGGAGGTATCCTATGAAGAGGGTGGCCATGTTGATCCGACTGGCATGGAGACCCAGACCTTCCCAGACATCGTTATTCAAAATGCTGACCCTCGCCTTCTGCCAGACAGAGAGATTCCTGAGTCTGCTTACTGGAGTGATGCAGACGGCTCAGCTTGACGGTCTTGGCAGTCATCACCAGGCTCTTCCTTTGGCTCTTCCAACAGTTTTTTCAGGCCTCATACTTGCTAATGTCTGTTGGTAGTTTTTGAATATCATTTAGCGGATGTAATTTATAAACAATTTCTTTTTTGGTACCTTTTAGCTGTTTGTGGCACTTGTCTTTTGCCGTGTATTAATTGTTTCAAGAACGTTGTTTTCGTCTTGACTGCGCCGTTTGTGGCGTATGTTTGTGCCTTTTAGCAGCTACTCACTCCGCATTTAGCTATTTTTGGGTGGTGGCTGTCGTCCCTGTGTTTGTTAACATTTATGTGATGCACTTGATGGATTATTCGCTTGTTTTATTCTATGCCATTTGTCACGCAGTGGCGTCTTCTTGCCTTTGATTTTATTATATATCGCATCTTGCCTCTTTGTTGATTGGGCCAATGTGTTCAACCTTTGCTTTTGTTTATGTCGTATTTTGCATCATTGCTGACTGAGCCAATGTGCTCAACCTTAGATTTCATTTATATCGTATCTTGCATCATTGCTGACTGAGCTAATGTGCTCAACCTTTGATTTCATTTATGTCGTATCTTGCATCATTGCTGACTGAGCCAATGTGCTCAACCTTTGATTTCATTTATGTCGTATCTTGCAACATTGCTGACTGAGCCAATGTGCTCGACCTTTGATTTCATTTATGTCGTATCTTGCAACATTGCTGACTGAGCCAATGTGCTCAACCTTTTATTTCGTTTTTGTCGTATCTTGCAACATTGCTGACGGAGCCAATGTGCTCAACCTTTTATTTCGTTTTTGTCGTATCTTGCAACATTGCTGACGGAGCCAATGTGCTCAACCTTTTATTTCGTTTTGTCGTATCTTGCAACATTGCTGACTGAGCCAATGTGCTCAACCTTCTAATTTGTTTTGTCGTATCTTGCAACATTGCTGACTGAGCCAATGTGCTCAACCTTTTAATTCGTTTTGTCGTATCTTGCAACATTGCTGACTGAGCCAATGTGCTCAACCTTTTAATTCGTTTTTTCGTATCTTGCAACATTGCTGACTGAGCCAATGTGCTCAACCTTTTAATTCGTTTTGTCGTATAGTTTACCTGGAATATACTTGTAGCTCATATATTAGATTTCAAAATATGGCACTGCCGGCCCTACTACATCATTTTTTCATACAACTTCATACATGGAATTTTCTTAAAGTATCTGTGTTCCATGAGTTCTTCAGCGGTGTTCCATCCATCTCCATTAGTCTGTACGGTCCAGCTACCACTTCTTCCCATATCTGATAGGGCCCTTCCCAATTTGCAGTCAGCTTTCCTTGTTTTTGAGCCTTGCCGGTTGCTGCCGTCCGGCGAAGTACAAGGTCGCCTACCTCTAGATTCCTATGTTTTACTCGCTTGTTGTAGGCCCTGCTCATTCTGTTCTTGTATGCAGCCGACTTAATTTCCGCCTGCAGTCTGACTTCTGGTAAGAAATCTAGCTGGTGTCTGAGTAAGTTGTCGTTTCCCTGTTCTTCATAATGCTGGATGCAGAAGGTGGGTAGTGCTACTTCAGCCGGTATGACTGCTTCTGATCCGAAGCATAGTTTGAAAGGGCTCTCTCCCGTTGCTTCTTTAACCGTCGTTCTGTTACCCCATAGAACCTCTGGGACTGTGTCTGCCCACTTGCCTTTGAACTCATCCAGCTTTTTCTTAAGGGCTACGAGTATTTGTTTGTTTGCAGCCTCGGCTTGCCCGTTGCTCTGTGGGTGGCAGACTGACGCGTATGCGAACTTGATCCGGTAGTCTGCCAAGAATGCTCGTATAGGTTCGCAGTCGAACTGGCATCCATGGTCGAATACTATTGCTGTCGGTATTCCAAACCTTGTTATGATGTTCTTCCAGATGAACTTCCGTACCTGGTTGGCTGTTATCTTTGCTACCGGCTCGGCCTCAATCCATTTTGTGAAGTAATCGACGGCAACGATCAAGAACTTCCTGCCTCCTGAGGCTGTTGTGAAGGGTCCTACAATATCCATTCCCCACTGGGCGAATGGAATTGGATTCAGAATGGGCATCAAGTCATTTGCTGGCATACGTATAACTGGGGCAAACAGCTGGCATTTTTCACATTTCTTGACGTAGCTCTGTGCGTCTTCGAGCATGGTTGGCCAGTAGTAACCTTGTCTTTGGCAGATCAAGGCTAGTGTTTTTCCTCCTACATGGTTTCCGCATATTCCTTCATGCATTTCTTCGATTAACCTTGCGAACTCGTATGCCGTCAAACACCGCAGCAGGGGGAGGCTGAATGCTCTTTTATAGAGTTGTCCCTGATATATGACGTACCAGCAGACGTCTTTTTTGATTTTCTTTGCCTCCCTGACATCAGCCGGGAGCACTCCAGTCGTCTTGTACGTCCAGATATCGTCGTACCACTCTCTGTTTGCCGTGATGACCATTATTTCTTTTCCTTTTTCTTCCGTACTCCTTCTGTGCATGATTTCTACCATTACTGATCGACTGAGCTCGATTGCTTTCGAACTGGCCAGTTTTGCTAGGCTGTCTGCGGCAGTGTTCAATGCTCTAGGGACCAACTTGATCTCAAAAGCCTCTAATTTCGCTGTCAGCGTCCTCAGTTTTTCTTGATATCGCCGCATTGACGGCTCTTTTGTTTCATACTCTCCCGAAAACTGATTTGCTACCAACAGAGAATCTGTTGTCATTACTGAAGGAAATAATGCCCTTGGTCCAAGTATGCATTCAATGTTAAGTCTAATAAATGCGGTTCAGTATTAATTAACAAGTTAATAATTCAGTGAGATCAAGCGAGCTGAATGCCTAGCTAGAGGCCGCTTCAGTTCAAGTGGAATTAATGATATTAATCCACAGCTTACTCTTGACTGAACCCGTAGGGTCACACAAATAGTACGTAAACGGATCAAGTATTTAATGGCATTAAATACTCTATCTATGGATAATCGGAATCGACGGATCTTGATTTCAGTGGGAGCTGAGATCGTCACAAGCAAGAAATGAATACTCCGGAAACGATGATATTGCCGGAAACGGAAATATGGATCGTATCGGAAATATAAATATTATCCAAGTCGTAGATGTTGCCGGAAACGGAAACATGGTACGTATCGGAAAATATTATCGGAAATGGAAATATTGCCGGAATCGGAAATATTGCCGGAAACGGAAATATTGTCAGAATCGGAAATATTATCGGAATCGGAAAATAATTCCGGAAATGGAAATATTAAATATTTGTTCGAAACGGAAATTAATTCCGGAATCGGAAATATTAAATATTGTTCGTATCGGAAATGAATTCCGAAACCGGGAATTTTATCGGAAGCGTATCGTACGAATAAGCATCGGACGAGGCCTGCCGGACGAAGGCCCAGCACGAAGTCAGGCCATCGCCCAGCAAGCAATGGCGCACCACAACACAGCCCAAGGCTGCGGCAGGACTACCGCAAGGTAGGCCCAACGCGCAGCTAAGGCCATGGCAGCCTCGTGGGCTGCGGTAGCTCGCATGGGCTTCGTGGGCGTGTGGGTTGTGCGCGGGCATGGCCTGCATGCTTGCGGGTCATGCTCGTGTGTGTTTGTGTCCATGCATAATTCCTAAAACTATTAGGATTTGATGTATGATTAAATTCCTATTCCTATTAGGATTATTTAATTAATTAGAGTCCTTGTAGGATTCTAAGTTTAATTAAATCGTATCCTACTAGGATTCCAATTCCCTTTCCAAACCTCTATAAATAAGGGCCTAGGGTCATAATTTATACGCACGATTGAAGTATTCAAAGGGTAAGTTTTTGAAAGAAAATTCAGCCACACTCTTGCCCTAATAGCCGAAAATTCCTAAGCACCTTAAGGGCGATTCTAGTTGGTCAATCTTGAGGCGGATCCGGACGTACTGTGGACTATCTACGGAGGGACGACACTTGGAGTCCTAAAGACTTGTTCTTGTTCGGTTCGGGCGCAGCTAGGGAAGGCACGCTACAAAGTGTATGCATCTATACTATGCTAAATGATTATGTGTAAATAATATGCTTTCCTGGCTTTATGGTTTTTCCGCATGATTTATGTATTGTCATATGTATCATAACCCATCAATTACTATCCTCTTGGCATCTGCCAACAAACACAGCTGTACCCCTGCTATGGCTGCTTCATATTCTGCTTCGTTGTTCGAAGCTGCAAAAGTGAATCTGATTGCGTATTCGAACTTATCTCCAGTCGGAGAAGTCATGACAACGCCGGCTCCCGCTCCCGACTGAGCGGCTGATCCGTCCACTGATACTTCCCAGGATTCTGCTTTGGTTTCATCCTCTTGATAAGACGCTTCGACTACGAATTCGGCCAAGACTTGTGCTTTTATTGCATTGCGCGGGTGAAACTCAAGATCGTACTCCGACAGCTCTATTGCCCATCGCAACAGCCTGCCGGCTGTATCCATTTTTTGCAAAGCCTTCTCTAGTGGGAAGTTCGTCAGGATTTGTATGGTATGTGCATCAAAATATGGTCTGAGCTTTCTGGCGGCTATCAGGACTGCATAGGCTACTTTCTCTATCAGCGAGTATCTCGCTTCTGCCGGATTCAAAATGTGGCTGACAAAGTATATCGGCTGCTGGACTCTGTCTTTTTCACTGATTAGTACGGCAGCAACGGTTTGGGCTGAAGCGGACACATACAACTGTAGCTTGTCGCCCTCTTCCGGCCTGGCTATCGTCGGCAAAGCACGAAGATGGTCTTTTACCTTCTCAAAGGCCCTTTCCTCGGTTTCTCCCCACTGGAATTTTCCATTCTGCTTAAGAGTGTTAAAAAATGGGATCGACTTGTCGGCTGATTTGCTAACGAATCTTGTCAGAGCTGCCATTCTTCCTGTCAGCCTTTGTACATCTTTGACGCTTTTTGGTTGGCGCAGACTGAGTATTGCTTCTACCTTATCTGGGTTTGCGTCTATGCCTCTCTCGCTGACAAGGAAACCCAAGAATTTCCCCGATTTCACTCCGAACACACATTTCTTGGGGTTCAGCTTCATTTGGTAACGGCGTATAGTTTCAAACGTTTCCCTGAGGTCGTCTAAATGGTCGGTCTCCAATTTGCTTTTCACTATGGAGTCGTCGACGTATACTTCAATGTTACGGCCTTTTTGGTTTGCGAACACTCTGTCGACCAATTTTTGGTATGTTGCCCCAGCGTTCTTTAACCCAAACGGCATAGCCTTGTAACAGAATACTCCCCTCTCAGTGATGAATGCTGCTTTTCTCCTGTCGGCCTTTGCAAGGCTGACTTGGTGGTACCCGGAAAATGCGTCAAGGAAACTGAGCAGCGCATGGCCAGATGTGGAGTCGACTAGCCTGTCGATTCTTGGCAGTGGGTAGCAGTCCTTCGGGCATGCTCTATTCAGGTTTGTGAAATCTACGCACATTCTCCACGAGCCGTTTGACTTCTTAACCATTACGACGTTGACCAACCACTCTGGGTAGTCGCATGGTTCAATAAATCCTGCTGCCAGCAACTTTTCTACCTCTTCCTGTATTGCTTGATTTTTTTCTGTTGAGAAGTTTCTTTTCTTTTGTTTTACCGGCCTGACTGCTCTGTCGACATTCAGTCGGTGCTCGATTACATCTGAGCTTATACCTGGCATTTCGTCTGCGGAAAATGCGAACACATCCGCGTGTTCTCTCAATAGACCGATCATGTTTACCCGCAATTGGGGGTCAATGTCGGTTCCTATCTTCACTGTTCTGCCAGTTTCTCCTTCTACCAGCTCGACTTCTTCCGACTCTCCTCCGGCCTCTACCCTAGGTAAAGTAGCCCCCTTTTCGATGCTTTCGATTGTGGGTGACTCCATTTTCTGCCTTTTCTCCTTCTTGGGCAACAGAGATTGCTCACCCTCCGATTTTGGGGTTTGGCCTTTTGCCGGTCTTTTCATTGCTGCCTCTCTCGTTATATTCCTGGATGGGGTCAGTCGGCCTGGTGTTTTTAATGCCGTCAAGTAGCATGATCTTGCTGACTCTTGACTGCCTCGGATTCTCTCAGCCTTCTCAAAGTTAGACATGTATATCATGGTTAGATGGTATGTTGATACCACTGCCTGTGCATCGTGGATGAATGGTCGGCCCACTATGACGTTGTATGCAGCCGGCACTTTGATTACCAAGAAGTCTACCATTAGGTCCCTTGCGTTCCTTCCCTCTCCAATCTGCACCGGTAGCCTGATGCTACCTTCCGGGAAGACCGTGGCTCCGGAAAATCCTATCACAGGATAGTTGACTCGTGTGAGCTCTTTCTCGTCTATTTTCAGCTGAACGAAGGCTTCCCAAAAGATAATGTTCGCTGAGCTCCCTCCATCCACCAGTATTCGTTTTACTGGGAAGTTTGCTATTTCGAGGCCCAAAACCAGTGGGTCGTCGTGAGGGTATATAATTCCGCGGCAGTCGGCTGGGGTGAACGAGATGTTTGGCATGACTTGGGGTGACGGCCATTTTCTGGTGCTATGGTAGTTTATCAAGTGGCGGTGTTCGCCCAGACTTCTGCCGGCTCCACTGATTGTTCCTCCATGGCACGGTCCTCCGGATATGACCCATACTGTCGGCCCTTTCTGGCCATTGTTTCTAGCCTCTCCACTCCGACTGGTTTCTGGTGCTTTCTTCTCTATTCGGAGTGGTGCTTGGGTGGATGGTAACCTGTTGTTTGTGTTATTACCTTGCCGGCTGCTATTCTGTTGGTTGTTGATGTTGTTCTGCCGGGCTTTATATTGTGTCAGGTAGCCTCTCCTGATCATATCCTCGATGTTATCCTTCAAGTCTCTGCAGTGTTTCGTGTAGTGTCCACAGTCATCATGGAATGCACAGTACTTCGCCTGTGGTCTGGGTTTGTCGCTCATTGGTGGGGGCCTCTTCCAGTTTTCGTTCTTGTTGACATTGTAAATTGCGGCTCTTGGGGCGTTCAACGGGGTGTATTCATGGAATGTGGGGTATATGTTGGTTGACTGTGTCTGGTAATCTCTCCCTCTTGGGTCCCTCCTCTGTTCATCCTTTCTGAACCCCCTGTTCTGACTTTGCTGCGCCGGCTGAACAGGCCTTGGTGCGACATTTCTAGTCTGTGCCGACTGAAAGTGATTTGGGATTGTCATCAGCTCGTCGCTTTTGATGTATTCATGGGCCTTCACCAATGCGCTTCCCAGATCGGTGAAGGATTTCCTTCCCAAGTATTTTTTGAACTCGCAGTGGTTCATTCCTCTCATCAGGGCCACCACAGCTATCTCTTGTTGCAAGTTTGGTATGCTGGTAGACTCGTTGTTGAATCTGGTGAGGTAATCTCTTAAGGACTCTCCGCTTCTTTGGGTGACTGCCATCAGTTCTCCCGACGTTTTCTTTTTCTGCTGCCGACTGATGAACCGTAGCATGAACTCTGCTTCTAACTGTCGGTAATTATATACCGACCCCTTTGGTAGTCCCTTATACCAGCCGGATGCCACTCCCAGCAGCGTTGAGGGAAATACCTTGCACCACATGGCGTCGGAATCTGTATACAGCATCATATGTTGCTCAAATGTGTTGCAATGGACCTCCGGATCCGTGGATCCGTCATACTTGCAGAGTGGGAACTTCAATTTCTCCATTGGTTCCTCCAGAATGTCCGCGCACAGGGGGGAGTTTGCAGGTTGGATGGTGTAACGGCGCGGCGCGTATCTCTGGGGTGCTTCTCTTGTCTCTTCGATGACCATGGGTTCTGGCCGACTGCGCAGAGCAATCGCCTGGTTTGTATTGGGGTGTTGTTCGTGTTGCACTAGGATATGTACTCCGAATAGGTTTCTTACCAGCAGTCTCTTCCGTTTTTCGCCGACTGGTGTTTCCGTAGCCTGGTGTGTGACTGTCCTGGGTGCGGGTTCTGTATTTGCTTTTCTCGCTGGCTTCAGGGCCGACAACGCGGCCATCACCGCTCTTGTCGTAGCCAACTGTTCCTCCGAGAATTGACCGGCGAGTTCAGACGGCATTTGTGTATCATCCTGGGCTGGGCTTTCGGGCTCTCCGTCTGAGTCGTCGTCCTCGACTGAGTATCCAAGGACATGTAAGGGTGTTGCTGCAGTCGTAGTTTTGCTGACTACCGACTGGCTCCCTAGCTGGGGGGTGGTTTGGTCATTGACGGGTGTTATTATTGGCTATGCTGAGAGCAGCGTGGGTTTCAATGGGGTTGTTGTTTTTGTCGTCTGTGTACTTGTGGGGTTGTTTTCGAGGCCTGCTTTTTGCTTCTCTTGTACGAATCCGACTGCGTACTCTCCATTCTCAAGGGTGATTTGTGATGGTCCGGGATTTTTTTTTTTTTTTTTTTTGTCTGGCTGTGGGTTCTGTTTACAAGTGGGGGTCCCCTCCTTCTAGCGCCAATTGTTCTGGTAGCGGACTTGAAACAGGAAAGAGATGACTGACTTCCGACTGAGATTGCTGATTGGATCTTGCACAGTGAAACCGTTAACTAGCCTCGGGGGTGATCCGAGAATTACCCCTCCGATGCTTAAGTCGGATTATGCTGATAGCTCTGTAATAAATGCTTGTAAGAATGATTGGGCTGGAATTGCGTACCTTTGCATTGATGGGGGTCCGTATATATAGACGGGTTACTTGTACGGAGGACCCGGGTTATTACCCGTTGGTTCCGGATCCTCTCTTTCGGCTGAGATAGGTAGATGATGTCAGAGCAATGCCGGCTGGGATTGTAAACCCTGGATACCGACTGCACCTTCGGTGCTTCTTGTGAGTATATGTCTATGATACAGCTGTTATGGGTTGTCCTACCGGTATGCCGGTAGGGCTACCCGTACAGTTTGATTAGCACCTTTTGTACTTGCGCTTTTGTGCTGTCAAGAACTTTTAGTTTGTAACCTGAGTGGACTACTGTTCCTATTGTCAATGGTTTTAGAAACTTGTATTTGAAGCCCTTGCTCAACGTATTGTATGTTTTGATCCAAAAATGTTTAACAAGTACTCGTACCTGGTATTTTTGTTATCGAACATCATCCAAGAGAAAAAGGCCATAATTTTTGAATCCCAAGTAGTGAAAAAAAAAGGGTAAGATTAAATATTCATAGTCTAACTTAATTATGGATATTCTGTATTTGTTTGGTGTAAAAAAGCACAACAAATAAACACTCCACAACTAAGTTGAAGACACATGACACACATACTTTAATTTCTTAGGTAGTGTTCTATTCATCTGAATTTGACTTATTTCATTTTATCTTATCTTATTAGCCCTGAACTCATCTTATTTTATCTTATCTTATCTTATTGGCCCTGAACTTATCTTATTTTATCTTATCTGAACTTATTGACCCTTATCTTATATTATATTATCTTATCTTATCTTATTAACCTTTATCTTATCTTATCTTATCTTATTGAAACTTATAGTATTACCTTATGTAATATTTACCTTATCTTATATTATCTTATTGACCCTGAACTTATCTTATCTTATTGACCCTGAACTTATCTTATCTTATCTTATCTTATTGACCCTGAACTTATCTTATTTTATCTTATTTTATTTTATTAGACCTGAAACAAGTGAAAATAAGGTAAATAGAACAGAGGCTTAGGTGATCAAATTTTAACTCGGATTAGACTTTAGCACAAAAATTAATGTGAACTGCAAATTTATGTAGGTTTTTTGGACTAGGACTAGGAGAAAGCGGGTCCATGGATCGAATAATAGATGATCAACTTTATTTTAGGAAACCATTAACTAACTTGGTGTCTTGGTGATAGTCAATTACCCTCTCCGTTTCTTTTTTTCTTTATGTTTGGTCTTTTGCAGGTTTATTAACGTCTAATGTGTATTGAGATTTCTTTATTTTTTATTTAAATAAGGAAAATTACGTTTATTATAATATTTTTACTTTTATCAAAAATCTGATATTGAAAAAATGTGAAAAATTTAATGTTCCAATAGAAAAGTGTGAGAGATTAAATGACCAAATTAATTTAATTAGTTAAAATAATCATTGGACACAAATTTTGATAGAATATTAAAGCATTTATGTGATAAATATAAAAGGAAATGTAAATAATATTTTGAAAATTTGGTAATATTAAGGAATAATTGACTGGAAAAATCCCAACTTTGAACCTTTCACTTTTATTAATCCCAACTATGGTTTTTTTTTAATAATCCAAACTTTTACCCCTAATGACTTTTAACAATCCCAAAAACCGGTAACCTGTTAAAATGGTAAACACTTGCAAACTTGGACTTGGGCTTTTAGTTTCTCTCTAACAAATTTGGTACACGTCATTCATTCAATATCCATTCACCTAAAGTTAAACCCTTTTTGTTTTTCATCTGCTGTAAAATAAAATAAAAACAAAAATCAAACACCTTCCATGCTCGTATGTTTAACCTTAGATTGTAATTTGACAATTTTTTGATTGTAAAAGGAGGTTCATTTTGGCATTTTTGTTTTTACTTTGTGTTATTTGTTTAATTTGGCAGGTAAATAAACTTAAATCATACTACATCATCTTCATCGTGCTTCATTTCGTAACCACCATTTCTGCTATGGTTGTATCCCTTTCAAATAACTGAAATCAAAGGTCATCAACCTTGTTACTACTAGTAAGTTACTGGTAGTAACCCATTTAAATAAATTGAACTTTGTATCCTTTAAAAAAAACACCCAAAGGAATACACCCCCTTGAACCCGAAAATGACCCGTTGGATCTAACATATGAGGTTTACTTCGTTCAGCTATTAAATGTCACATTAAAATATGAGGTATGAAAACATTTAAAATTTTGGGTGGAGAATCAAAGAAAATGACAAAATGAGAAACAAGGGTTATAAGGAGATTTATTAAGGAAAATAAATAAGGGGGAATAAATGCATTTAAAGAAAAAAAAAACTAACTCTCTATTGCCATGTCAGCGCCACGCCATACATTACCCGCTACAGTAAGTAACTTACCTGCTAGGCCCGTTAAAAGTCAATAGGTGTAAAAGTTCGGATTATTAAAAAAAAACTTATAGTTGGGATTATTAAAAGCAAACCACCTAAAGTTGGGATTATTCTGGTCAATTAATCCTAATATTAATCCAACCTTTGGCCGATTTTCTTTTATTAAGCCCACCTACCACATATTTTTTAATAATCCCACCTTTACTACCCAGCGACTTTTATTGGGCCCAACACGTCATAAACCTATTGTAGGCGGTAATATGTCCCTACGTGGCAGTACTCTCTCTCGATATATTCAGTCATCATCATCAATTCATCACCATCTCGATGACTTTTTCACCGATTACCGGTCACTTAAGCCTAATAAAAGTCGTTGGGTAGTAAAGGTGGGATTATTAAAAAATATGTCGTAGGTGGGATTAATAAAAGAAAACCGACCAAAGGTTGGATTAATATTACTAAAATTTCCAAATGAAAATGTAAAGAACAAAAAGAAACTGAGGGATAAGATTTTTATTTTAAAAATAAACTAAAAAAGAAAAGGGTTGATAAATGTCATTAAAACGTAAACGTTAAGATTATGTTTAATTATTCACTTTAAGTTATTAGGAGTACTTCTTTAAAGTTAGGAAAGGGACCCATAAACTATTTAACTAGATATTGTGTAAAATTTTGGATGTGGGCAAATAATTATCAAGATCACAAATGGTGAAGTCATGGATAAATGGTGACCAAACTAACCGTTGACAACACAGTGACCGCCTGACTGGTCAATAACCCATTGTAATTATTATTGCAAGTACAACAAAGAGCGTGACTAGGAGAGCGTGGAGCTACCTCCAACCCATCTATCTATTACTTCTATTACTAAAAGAGACACCATGAATGACACGTGTCAATTCCTGATATGATTTCTTCCCGTTAAAAACTACTAGTTTTGAAGCCCGTGCAATACACGGGTTTTTATTAAAATAAATCTGAATTACTAAATAGGATATCCATATAACTTTAACTTTAACACTCAATGTCATATAATTCATAAAACCAAATGTTGAAGAAACTGATCCACATTAAGTTGTATACTCCGTATATATTATGTCGTTACGTTTGGCGGATCCTAACTAATTTGATTTATATGCATGGCCTAACTATATATAAAGCATACTACTTTGCAATTTAGTCCTAATTGAATTCTTCTTGAAATTATCTTTTTATTTTTACTTTAATATAATTTAATGATTTGATTTACTTTAATGATTTTGTGACTGGACATTCCTACGTAATTTATTTTTTCATTTTTGTGTGTGTTTTACTATTGCATTGTAATTTTTTTTAATGGCTGTTTTGAAACTCAATATTATTCGATCATAAGGTTTGTATTTAGAAAACTATCATAAGTTAAGCCTTGATGTTAAACAACACTAAAATGTGTTTAATAATTGAAAGATTTACACATAATAAATACTATGTAGTAAATCTATATATGGAGATCTATCATGTACATAATTAATTAATAAGGAATGGATAAAATACTTAGTACTGTACTTTGAACTTGTTAAGAAAGAAAGCATAATTAATTGGTTGCAGCAGGCCGACTACACATTCTTCTGGATGCTTAGAGCAAGATTAGCGCTAGTATAAGCTAAGACTTCCACGTCATCTTTTTATTAATTTTTATTTATTTTTAATTAATCAGATTCTTGTTGAGACCCTTTCAGACTTACTTAATTTTTCCACTTCACCCCTCGCACTCATTCAAGACTCCTTAAACTTATGAAAATATAAAATAAAAAAGAATAAATAATAATAATTAAGATTGAATGTAATGCTTAAACGTCTTAGGTAGAGTCTTGGAATTCCAAGACTCTTGCTCAGACTTTTGTCATACTTTTCCACTTAAATGGGAGGTCTTAAGTTAATACTCAATAAGACTATTGCTCAGACTATTGCTCATACTACCTCTAATCTTGCTCTTAGCAAATATCACCTCCCGCTTTGAGTCTCTAGCCACGAATCCCAATCAACCAACACAATATCCTACACTTTGAACAATAATCATTAACTATGAACAAATAAACGTAATATTAACTCAACTTACTTTGAATAAAACAAATCCATTCACCAAAACATGAAATATTAAAAAGAAAAACAAAAATATAGAAGGAGAAACCAAACAAAAGCGAAATAAACATATAGTTGTGGGAGGTATGATTAAAATGTGACAACTAATGATTAATCTTCGTTGGTTTATATATAGATCATCAACTGAAAATCTGATAATTTTAATTATCTTTTGTTTATTTGCAAATTTTTATCTTTTATACAAAATTTATCTTTCTGTTTATTTTACAATATTTTATCTTTTTGTTTGTTGGACTCAGATTAGTAAACGGATTACAAAGAACTCAATACATGGAAAATACAAATAATTGTAATAATTAATGTTTGAATGAATAAATAAAATACAAATAATTTTGATAATTAACGTTAAACTAACAAATGAACGTTTTAATGAAAGTTGAGATAATAAATAAACTACTAAAACAGCAAAACAGCATAAATGTATTAATATTCGTGTTGCCTATACTCATATTCAACTGATTCTCAACTCTCTAAGTTGTGTATCATCTTCTTCTTGTGATAATTAACATTTCAAAACGTTTTAAGGAATAAATAAATACAAATAATTGTGATAATATATTAAGACGAAAACAACTACTCCGTACCTTCATTGTCTTGGATCTTGGCCTAGACATTGTCAATGGTGTCGCTGCTTTCGACCTCTAGGGTGATTGTCTTTCCGGTTATTTTGAATTATTTGATTAGTGTTTTATTTTGGATTGAATTTTATTTTAGATTAGTGTTTGATTTTGGATTGAATTTTATTTTAGATTTATTTTTTAAATTATTAGAGTGTTTGATTTTGGATGGAGTTGTATATATTAGTAATCAATTAATTAAAATATCTACGTGGCACCTAATTAATTATCTACGTGGCACTCGATTTTTTTAATTCAAAAATAAATTAGAAATCTTATTTTTCATTGGTCGAAACCATTAGTAATCATAGGTGGCGCTCTCATAGTTCAGCAAATATGCCTCCTTTATATATGTATATTAGATTTTCCCAAGAAAAGTGTATCTGTTTAATTTTATATGTATTCTCTACCTTTTTTATAAACTATTTATGTATGGAAACAAAATTTAGTTTATAAGTTATGGCAATAATAGATACGGCGTAATAATAATTATTCTAAATTGGTAATATTTTAGTCAAATCCCTATATTAATAATGGAAAATATATCACTCAATATTTTGGTCAAATTACCATATTAAGCATTTTAAATATGCATATTAGATGAATAAATTTAAACGATTATGTTAAAAATGTTATAACTATGCAGTAGTTTAGGAGATATTCAGTTAAATATTTTATAAAAAAGAAGATCAAAATTTGTGCGTGCACGGGATTAAATCTAGTTTCTAATATGCGTGCGTGGTCTTTTCTTCTTCTCAATATTGTGGGATAAAGTTGTTTCAAAAGGTCTTACGTGCATAATGTGTATGATAAATTTATTGTATGTTAAGATAATATATATGCAGTTTTTTATAACTTTAATCTACCTTTTTATAATTTTTATGTTATAAAAATAAAAAAGGTAATAGATAAATATTTTAAAGGGTTAATGATTAATTTATACATTGTGAGCGATTTTGAAGAAATATTTTTTATTCAAATGAAAAATTTATCACCAAAAAATAGAGAACTTTTACATATATGAATGTAACTTTAAAACATTTTGAGTCAACTTTTACTCTGATGTATAATTTTTACTCCACTTTTAGAAAAGAATTTGTGAATTTTTTTTATTTATTTATTTAGGCTCCGTTCTATTGAACTTATTTTGACTGGACTTATATTATCTGAACTAAAGCTCCGTTTTATTTGACTTATTTTGACTAAATTTATATTATCTGAACTTATCTGAACTTAACCTAACTTATCTGAACTTATTTAATCTGAACTTATTTTGTCTGAAATAAACGTATTTGTCTGTGAAAATGTCTGGAAAAAAAACTTATTTTTGCTAAACTTATATTATCTGAATGTATATGAAATTAACTGAACTTATCTGAACTTATTTTGTCTGAAATAAGTCAAAATAAGTCTAACAAAACAGAGCATTAGACAATGAAATTACGCTAGTTTATTAATACTTTTAGGAAAATTTGTTTTTACCGTCTAAAAAACTAAAACTTATATTTAATCACCTACAAAAAATTAAATTTTAATTTTTACCACCTGAAAATGGAAAAATAGATGAAACCCAATATATTTAAAAGCTATTTACTTGTATTTGTTGTGGTAATTAAATTTTCTCTCCTTAATAAAAGTTATCTCTTCAAAATCACTAATAATGTATAAAGATAGGTAACCATATAGTCCTTTAAAATGTAAATCCATAATTTTTTTATAATATAAAGAGTAAATCAAAACATGTTAAAGCTGCAAAAACTAGGTAAAAGTTACCCATTTTATTGTACACCGGGTGCGTGCAAGACCTTTTGAAAAGATTAATGTTCAATGAGAAAGTGTGAGAGATTTAATGATCAAATGCATTTGATTAATTAAACTAATCACTTTGTATAGTTTTTGACAGCATGTTAGAATCATTTATACTTGTTACATTTTTTTTAAGGTATAATTAATTCATTAATAAAATAGTCATAAGACATCTACAATAGAAATCAAAACTAACAAATTAGAAAACAATTTGGATCAAACGGAATTTTAATCCGGCAAAACCACGATAGTTGTGGATGAGATCTGACAAAGATGAATACCCTCCTTTTACATCATTGTTTGATACAATGTTCACCGAAGGGGTCTTTTGATTTGTTGAAGTTTTGAGATTGAATTACATCCGACTCAATGGATTGTAGACTTAGAACTGACATCTGTTGTAACATTGTACAAATTTTCATCAATAAATCAACATTTCCTA
This sequence comes from Spinacia oleracea, assembly GCF_020520425.1. Classification (NCBI taxonomy): domain Eukaryota; kingdom Viridiplantae; phylum Streptophyta; class Magnoliopsida; order Caryophyllales; family Amaranthaceae; genus Spinacia; species Spinacia oleracea. Next base: position 93,727,102 of record NC_079491.1, on the reverse strand, counting down.
TGAAATTAAAAACATAGTCCAAATTCTCACAAGGAGAGAGGTAAAACCTGATAAATGGGTAGATATAATCCAATAAATGGTAAAGAAGCTATCCAACAGGGACAAAATGGAGTTTTTATTCCTTATATAAAATCAAAAGCTAGAAAAAAAAAACAAGAAAAGATAGGCTTACCATCAACCAAATTGTTGGTAGTTGCCCCTAGAAAAATAGAGTTTTGAAGGAGGAAGAGAGAGAAGAGAAGGGAACAATATAAGAAGCTTGTACGTGTTACACTGTAAAAAAATATTTCAAAAGTAAAAATTAAAAAGGGAAACCCAAAACAGTATACTTAGAGAAACTTTAATGGTTAGCTACAAGGTGATGTAGCTAAATTTGTCACATCAAATTTTTAGCTACAATGTTTTTAAGCTACAAAGTTTCTTGGTTAACAATACTTTGTAGTTTCTTATAATATTTTATTTAATATAGAATTTTATTTATTTTACCTTTTCTATTTTTTTCGTGAGCGTAACTGCTCAAAATAGCTACAAGAGTTCAATAGTCGCTTATGTCATTGATGTACCAATGGTTAGCTACATGCTCACATACTTTTATTTTTTGTGAGCAAGTTCCTTTTTTAAACCATTGGAGTTGCTCAAAGAATAAAAAGTGACGGATGATGTAGTTGCTTTTTTTCGTTTTTAAAGTATGACAAAAATAACTTATGTGAATTGAAAAATCATTGATTGTTTTATCATGTGACAAATTGACAATTGATTTCATAATAAGTTATTTCAAATTTTGGTTAATATTGATTTTTTGTAATTGGTACCGGATAAGTTATTTGGTATGTTTTTTTTTGTTTTGTTTTATATCCTAATGAGTACGCATGGCTTGGGTGCGTTTGCCGTATATTTTCATATGCGTAATTGATTTTGGATAATGGATATTAACAAATATTTCATTGATTCATTTGGTTCTTGAAAACCATATTGAGACTTAACTAAAACGAAGCACTGAAGTGACTAGTAACATCTCATAACTAAGTACTCCATAACAACTTTTTACATAAATTATTTATACACTACAAAAATTTCTATCTTTAATGACAACCTAATTACGACAGGTCAAAAATTCCGTCGTAAAAAAGTTGCGACGGGACTAACAACCAAACAAAGACGGGAACAACCGTCGCAAATGTCTTTTACAACGGGTTAACGACGGGATTTACATTAATGACGACTCCCTTTTATGACGAGTTTGCGACAGAAAATCCCATCATTAATCAACGATTATTGGCCTTTAAGTCTTTAACGAAGGGATTTCCCGTCATTAATGCTACAATTTCTTATAGTGATAATTTCATAAAAGCGTTTTTTTTAAACTCTTTCTAATATAAATCTGTATCAATTATCATCCTATACGGCCATGACATAGACCATGCACACAAATTCTTAAAAAAGACAATTTAACGTGTACTTATTCACTTAACCAAGTACTATTACGGAGTAGTATGTACCTAAACAAAAAACAAAGTTGGTGAGGTATATAACTATTACTCCGTAGTCCCTAATATGACATAAATTTTTGGACAAACCATCTGAAAGAATAACTATTCTATGGTGTTATTGAGACTAAATTAATGATTGAAAATGAATTTTGATGTGGTCTAATTAGGGATTCCTCCCCAAACCTACCAAATAGCGACATGTGACTTTCGTATGTTGGACATGCACTTAATGAACTCCTCCTAGGAAGATATAATAAAGTCCCAAGACTACCTATAGCAGGCCCAAAATAAAAAGGCACACTAAGCCCTAAAACATCCTCTGAATGACGCATGTCTCAATCTCTGAGGTCAGCCAATCATACAGCTAGGGTTTATGACCAATTCCCAAAAACCCTAGTCATATAAATAGTTTAGATCCCAAGGTAAAAAGGGGCATTCAATTCATTCTCACATACCTTAAACTATCTTTGCTCTGCCTTCTCTCTACAAGTTACTTCTCTCTCTAGCCAATACTTAGGCATCGGAGGGAATATTTCTACGGGAATATTCTTGTTTTGCAAGTTGCAGGAAGATCGTGCCAGCGCATACTTGATACCTCCGAGGAAAGCGTGATACATCATCAGCACGAAAGATCCCACAACATTTGGCGCCGTCTGTGGGGAGGTATAGTATCATGGTGGAACTGCAATCTGACGGTGAGGAGCCTAACGGCAACTCGGGAGAAAGGCGTCCCCGTGAAAGGAGCCAACACCATATAGAGGAAGCAAATCGAATTGCCAATGCTAGGAACACACCTCGCCGAGTCCAAGAAGCCGAGGTGATTGTTGAAGAAGAGTCGGGCGTCGAGGCACCTCATCCAGGTGCCATCTTACTCCCAGCATAAGGGATGCCGTGTTGGATGAAAATTTGGATCTGCCAGTCTCGGTTGGATCACTGCACAAATCCTAGGGGGATTCCAGCAACAGATGAATCAAACCTTCCAACAGCAGATGAACACCACGTTGCAGGACGAAATACGGAGGAGCATGCTAATTTATAATACCGAAAGGACAGCCCCACAAAGGTCTCTCAGCCTGGGTGTCAATCGGATAAGCAGAATGTCGCTCATATCTAATGTCTGGAGAGCAGGGGAAAATTCTCGTCCAATAGCTAGCCGTGGAGCCAGTCCTTTGGCATAGCGCCCGGACACGGAGCGTGGCAATCGAGCCCCTCCATCTCGGCGAGAACAAATAGCCTGGCCAGTCTCCCGAGTGAATCCATTGGCCGCCTTGCGCCCATCAACAAGGCGGCAAGAGCACTATGAAGCCGAGTCTGAATTATCTGACACTAGATCTACCCTTGTTATGGAAGACCATCCTTTCTATCCCTCCACTCGAGGACAAACTCATATGACTCCCCCTAGAGTGAGTGCGCGTCACCGTATGGCTTCCAGCCGTCGTGAACCCACTTATCACATCCAACAAGGATTGAATAATCTGACGTTAAGACATATGAGTACCCCTTTCTGCGAGGCTATAATGAACGCTCCCAAGGAGCCCAAAGTCAAAACTCTTACCATTGAGGCCTATGACGGCACTTCAGATCCGGATATGCACCTAGTTGCATACCGTCACCATATGTATGTCCAAGAAACCAATGAAGCCACATGGTGCAAGTACTTTCCGGCCACCCTCAAATAGGGGTGTGCAAAATCGGGTTCGGTTACCCGTTATGGATTTATTTCGGGTAACCGTTAGTTTCGGGTTACAAGAATGTCGACCCTAAACCGTATCCATAACTACCAGTACCCGCTTTTTCGGGTTTCGGGTTTTTTCGGTCGGTTCGGTCGGGTAATAGTTCAATTAATATGAAATATTTTCTATAAAAATTGCAAATAAAGTAAGTACAAAAATCTAAATATCAACTAAAATAGTCTGACTAAAAAAAATTGAAGAACAAAATCATACACCACTAGCAAACAACAATAATACACCATCCAACAGTAATAGATCGAGCAAAATCCAACATCAATCACAACATTAGCAAAACAGCAAAAACAACAGTATTATTGGAAAAATGAGGGAAGTGAAAAATTGAGAGGGAAATTTCCGAGAACATAGAAAAATTAAATATTGTTAAAAAGTATTACTGGAAGAATGGGTAAAAGTTAAAAAAAATGTAATTTCGGGCGGTTCGGTTACCCGCTTTTCGGGTCGGTCACCCGCATGTTCGGTTCGGTTTTTTTAAAAATTCAAAAAGACTGACCCTAACCCTATTATTTCGGTTTGGTTACCCGCTTTTTCGGTTCGGTTTTTTCGGTTTTCGGATTCGGTTTCGGTTTTCCGGATTTCTTGGACAGCCCTATCCTCAAAGGTGTAGCATCCAAATGGTTTAAGAGGCTGCATGCGGCATCAATTGCCTCCTTCAACGAGCTACAGACCTTGTTTTCCACTAGATTTATGGCATACAAGGAAGAAAGGAAAACGAGCATGCACCTAGGCCGCATTCAGCATGGAAAAGAAGAGTCTTTGCGAAATTATGTTAAACGATTCAATCTGGAAGCTGGACAGATTTCAGACCTACCTGATGGCGTCTGCTTCGATAACTTCTCCAGGGGCCTAAAGAAGGGATCATTCGAGTTTGACTTAGTTAAAAAGAGTTTGCAAACAATGGCAGAAGTTCTGGACGAGGCCGAGGCATTCATACATGCCACAGAGATATGCAGTGTGTTCAAAGATGGAAAAACTGGAGAAGCGACGGACTCATCCGGGAAGAAGGAAAGGACTGATCGAAAAGTCACGCGTGTCAACGACACCTGTGCCCTGTCTAAAGAACATGACTCTACCTCTCCTGGACAAAAGAGAGGATGGCCGCAAGAGAAGGAATAGTTTGAGTACAATACAAACCTCCTTACCATTCTAGTGGACGTGGGGATCAGGTTCGACCTTGAGCGACCCTTCCCAATGAAATCTCCTACTGCGAATCGAGATACCAAACCGTACTGCCAGTTCCATGAAGATATAAGTCATGATACCACAGATTGTAGAAGTCTGAAAAGGGCCCTGGATGGACTAGCTACCAAAGGGCACTTAAAAAACTACCTTCAAAGAAGCACTCACAGCACATGAAAAATCCATTACAAGAAGAACAAATCACCCGTCTCAGCCGGAGAGGGAAATCACAGTGAAGGGGGGGTTCGTAGCTGTCATATTGGGAGGCCCTGCCGCTGGAGGACCCATCATGAGGGGAAAAAAAGACTATGCCCGTCGATTAGGACAAGTGATGCTGTCAGGAAAGTTACCGATGGATCCATTTCCCCGGATATAAAAATGTGAATCTGATGGAGGACGCGTAGCCACCCCACATGACGATCTGCTAGTTGTCGAAATCAAGATCTCGAACATGAGAGTAAAACGAATATTGATAGATACAGGGAGTTCGTTCGACATAATGAGTATGGAGTACCTAAGTCGTCTAGCTCATGATCCTAAAGCCATTGAAAGCATTCACTACCCCATCATCGGCTTTGGAGGAAGCATCATACATCCTGTAGGCGTCATAACCGTACCAGTACGGATAAGAGGACGTAATGACGGAAGGAAGATGGTTGTGAATTTCCTAATTGTCAAAGACTTAACAGCGTACAACGTCATTTTGGGACGTCCCACTCTGAACAAGATAAAAGCGGTGGTCGTTACTCATCTGATACTCCTAAAGTACGTATGTGACGACGGAGCAATAGGAACTATTCATGGAGATCAACAACAAGCACGAGACTGCTACCTTACAACCCGGCCTCAACCCGTCAGCATGGAAAAAGGAGCCGGCCGGAACAAGAGGCAAAAGAAAGTATGAAGAGGAGCCACTAGCAGCTAAAGAAATTATTCCAGTTAAAGTAGAAAAAGGTGGCTAGGTCATAGTTTACTCAATAGACTAGTCAGGTATTATGTAAGAGCCTACAAAACGGCCAAAAAGCATGTAAGAGTCAACAAAACGGCCTGTATTATGAGCCTACAAAACGGCCAATCCTTGTACGAGACCAAAACGGTCATATTTTGCTATATACTCCTTCCGTCCCTTAATACTCGCACCGGTTTGACCAGTGCGGAGTTTAAGAAACTTGGATTGACTTATTAATTTAATGGGTGTTAGTTGATAATGAAGTTTTTTTTTAATATACTTAGTGGGAAATGTGTAAAGGGTGGGGAGTGGTGAGTGGGGATGTGAATTTTTAAATGATTTTTTTGTAGGGAATAGGGGTGTAGGTGGGTTAATAGGTAAGTGTGAGAAATAATATAATATTGGTAAATTTTCTATTTATGGAAGCGGTGCAAGTATTAAGGGACGACCCGAAAAGGAAAGCGGGCAAGTACTAAGGGACGGAGGGAGTATGAGCTAAGTTTATAGTAGTTATATCTTCTCTGGTATCAACTCCGAATTCTCACTATCTCTATGGCACAACAAGCTACGCGACAGATAGAAACATTTACCTATAAAAAGACGTAAAAACGCAAATAATTGACTCAATAAGATAGTCAATCATTATTGACGCCTTTTCATTGGAGGCGTCAGTAAAGACTAATCGGTTGACGGCCTGAGGAGTGGCCTAGATTAGCGCCCCAATTAGACTGATCACCTAAAACACTGGGGTTACCGTCCACATATGGGCAACAAAATTCGTTCCAAAAAAACCAGCATATGACTGAAAAGGGATGAAATCATAAGACATAACGTCAAAAGTGCACAGAAGGCACAAAAATTCATACATGCGCACACAGCGCGAAAACCCAAATAAAAAGTGCCCAAAAGGCACCAATGTTAATAAAATCGCCTACGACGATGCGAAAACCAACAGTCAAGAAAAACCTTAAGGACGAGGAGCGGTCGAACTGCCATCTTGGACGTCCTACCCGGCTGGGGAATTCAGCTCTTCTTCCTCCACGTCTTCTTCTTTCCCATCACTGACAAACTCAGGAGGGTCGAGCCCCAGGCGCTGAGCAGCCAGGACGACCATCTGGTATGAAATTCGACGCATGAACCAGGAAAAGTCCTTTCCTTCCATCTCCTGGTCCCACGCTTGTCGAGCACCCTCCAGAACGGCTTCCTCCCCGAGCTTGAAGGAACAGGCGGCCTCTCCCCGGATAGCCTCCACTTCACCCTGAGTGGCCTTGAGCTTCTTCTCCAGAGCTTCCACTTTTGTGGAGAAGTTTGTAACCCGTTCCGAGACGGAAGCATATCCAGCCTTGAGAGCAGTCAGCTTCTCCTCATGCTCCTTTAGCTTCGCCTCGTAATTTTGGGCATCTGTTTCGGCCTGCTTAAGAGCAGAAGTCTCCGACCTGATGACCACGTCCATTTCCTCATTAATAAGTTTCGCCTTATCTGGGGCGTACTTATCATTATTCTCAATTTGGTCCTTGTGGTTCAGCATCTCCTGGTACATGTTGATGCGGTACTGCCGAGCCTCGGCGAATTTGATAAAAAGCTGTGCAAAATCAAAAACTAGTTACTCTAAGAGTCAAGAATAGAGTGGAAAGGATAGTTGGAAGAGTTAGTAGTTCTAAAAACAACTCACATCCAACACAAGGGACTGCATCGCCCCAAAGAACCCCTCCTCGATCCCTGGAAGGGATCTCACATAATCCCTGGGGATAGCTTCGTAGACGGAGGAAAGGATTTTATCTTTTTCCTCAGAACTGAAACCGCCAGAAGGAGGAATCCGTGTCACCTCAGCCCTCCTCATCCGTTTGAAATCAACACCAAATGTATCGACATATAACACAAAATTAGCAATAAACCACTAAGCGGGCAAGACGTCCCAATCACTACGAAACTTACCCGCATTCACTGGCGGAATACGTTGGGGCATTGCTTTATCCTCAGCAGGAGAGGGGTCACCCGACTCCCTGCTCGCCTCCTCCCAGGGTGATGGATCTGCAGCATGACCAACACTTGTTGCCGCCTCAGTAAAGGCCTCCTTGGCCGCCAGACCATTTCATCTCTTGTCATCTTGGGAGAGGACTCCTTGGCTACATCGGCCGTAGAAAGATCCTCCAATTGTGGGGAAGAGGCTCTCACACCCACAACGGGAGTAGCCGACGGATCCGGTCCAAGCGTCACCACAGTATCTGCGCTTCTTTCCTTAAAAAAGGGGCGCTTTGCCTTGGAAGCAGCCGAAGAGGGAGCTGGACACTTCCCTGTAACAGACACAGTAGGTGCCTAAAGACTGAAGAACACAAATCAGCATAACCTAAAGGACTCTAGAATGTACTCAAACAAATTGGATATACCCTGGGGAGATCACCAGAAGCCGCCTTGTCAGACTTTTTGGAGGACTCCTTCCTTTAGCCTCCACAGCATTGAGGACGTCGTCCGTGTAAACCTGGGACAACCACACAGGTAGCTTCACCAACCCCTTGTCTTCTGGGGACAAACGCTCCATAGCAGATTCTGCACAAACCAAGGAAGTCAGCGAAGAAAAGAGGGAAATTACTTACACCATTCATATGAAAAGGGAAACTACCTCTACGTAAATATAGACACGTGCAAACGGCCGCGAGGAAAACCCTATTAGTAAACAGTCCCACATGGGGGAGCCAACTGTTGGGTACCCAAGCATGACTCTTGGAAGACAGTTTATACATCTCTGCCTGAAATAAGGGCTTTACAAGCCTCCATTCCTTTGAAAGAAGGCGAGGAAGGGCATCTGTCTCAGAAATGAAGCGTGGTCTATAGTTCCAGCGACTAAGACGCCTTGAGAGAGTAAGGTCCTCCATTCGGATAATGGACCACTTAGTCCTCCACCACACCCAACTGGACGACTTACCTACCACCGTTTTATAACCCCTTCGACTATAGAGGGTAAACCACCCCTGAGGAGAGCGAGAGGAGGGTGCAATATCTACAAGTCTAACAAAAGACGAAAAGAAGGGGACGACGTCACTAAACACACACTTGGCAATATAACCAAAAATGTTTGCCCAAGAATGAGAGTCAGCTGGGCCAGTCATATGTCATACCTATCCAAAACGTCTAGAACAAATGGGTGCAAAGGAAACCTAAGGCCTAATCGAAAAGCGGCCGTGTAGACAGCAACCTCACCCGAGGAAAGACAGTCTACAATACTATGAGAGCCTGGACACGTGAAACTAAAACCACGGGGCAAGAACAGGAAACGCTACAAAGTCACGTCATTTCTCTTTCTGATATCTAAGCCATTTCCTACTTGGGAAAATATCTGAAGGAAATAAGTTTACGCCCTCTTTCCCGTGCACCATGGCAGGAGGATGTCTGGCAAACTCTTCGTCCGAAGAGCTAGAAGAATCATCCTCAAATTCCTCCCGTAGGACCGGAGGACGGCAAGCCACACTCTTTCGCCTCCATGGAGAACGGGCCGTCCTGGCACCCCCCTCCCCAGAATGATATGAGAAACTAGCTCCTCTCCTAGTCACGTGGGACGGGCTCGAAAAAGGAACCCGGTTGTCCCTCTCTCGGTGTGCTACCCATGCACCCACATTAGTTGTTTGCTTAATACGTGCCATGCCGCCCTGCATAAGGAACATGACGTCCGACTTTAAAAAGAGAAGAAAAGGAGCGATGACGTCGTCCAAATACAAGAGGAACACGACAATAGAAAAATGCCTCCCCAAGAAATAGAAACTCCGAAACTTTCAAAGAAACAATGAAAAACAAAGAAACTAGCCAGAAAGCATACCTGTAAGTAATCAAATTGGTGAAATATCAGCCAAATCCGTTGAATCCTCAAGAGCAAAAGATGAAGAACAAATGATCAAGAACACCCAAAACTCTCGCAAGAAGATCTTCAAAGAAAACTGCACCTTCTCTCTCTAGAAATTTTCGAATGACAAAAGAGAAATGAAGAAAAATAAATCTCTGTTGAGATTTTAAAGGAAGTCTGAGGCCCTGAAGGCAACAACACGTGGCACACAGCTACATCAAGAAGAATGCCCTAAAGGTATAGACCACCCTCATTGAGGGGCAAATGATGTGGCCTAATTAGAGATCCCCCCCCCCCCCGAACCTACCAAAGAGCGACACGTGGCCTTCGTATGCTGGACATGTACTTAATGAACTCCCCCTAGGAAGATATTATAAAGGCCCAAGACTACCTATAGCAGGCCCAAAATAAAAAGGCACACTAAGCCCTAAAACATCCTCTGAAACATGTCTCAATCTCTGAGGTCAGCCAATCATACATCTAGGGTTTGGGATCAATTCTCAAAAATCTTAGTCCTATAAATAGTCCAGATCCCAAGGTAAAAAGGGGCATTCAATTCATTCTCACCTACTTAAACTATCTTTGCTCTGTCTTCTCTCTACACGTTTCTTCTCTCTCTAGCCAATATTTATTTAGACATCGGAGGGAATATTCCTACGTGAATATTCTTGTTTGGCAGGTTGCAGGAAGATCGTGCCAACGCATACTTGATACCTTCGAGGAAAGCGTGACACATCATCATCACGAAAGATCCCACAACAAATTTGATTTTACTACTTCGTCCATTTTATGTTTATTGCATGACACTAGATTTTTTGTAGTAGAAAAAGAAATAAAGAAAAATACAAAAATACAAATTAGCTCATGTTGTTGAACCATTAAATTAATCAACGAGTTAACATGTAAGAGTATATTGATATTTAGTATCTGATTAACGACTAGCTATTATCAAATTTTATTTTTAAAATGGAAATGATGCAATATTAATACTCATTTTTTTTGGGCACATATGTTCAATTTTTTATTTATCCATGCATATTTGATTAATGTTTATTATATCCAAATTTACAATTTTATAATCAATAATCAATATATTTGAGCATGTTAAACAATTAAATTTGGACTGTCAATAATGACAATTTTTTTTAAAATTTTTTTTTTTTTATAACTTTCCCTCACTTTAATTAAAAGTATAATTAATGACTACGAAGTATTTTTTTTTTTTTGGCAATTTACTAACTCAACTTTATTTTTTTATTTCTCTTTTTTCTCTCCCTCTCCACCTTCCCCCACAAAAATTCAAACTAGTATCCAAAGAAACACGACCGTTCCTCGTTTACTGTGCCCTTCTTTCTCTCTCTCATCGTTAAACCCTTCTTCCCTTTCCAAACTCTCCAAACTTCAATTTTTCAGAAGGCCGTGTTTGTTTGTTTTCACGGCAGGAAAAGAAAACACCCATTTGAAAAAGGAAAGAAAGAATTTCTAATGGTTGCAGGGAAAGTGAAGTCAGCCATGGGACTACAAAAGTCTCCTAAACCGGAAAAACCACCACCTCCGTCTAAACCACCGTCACCCTCTCACACCTCTTCCGCCGGAAAATCCTCCTCTCAGAAATCCACCGTCTTCAACCGCTCTTTCGGGGTGTACTTCCCTCGCTCTTCCGCTCAAGTACAGCCTAAACCCCCTGATGTTACCGAACTCGTTAAACTCGTGGAGGAACTCCGCGACCGTGAGTCCCGCCTTAAAACCCAACTCATCGAGCAACAACTCCTGCGTGAGACCGCCGCCATTGTACCCTCTCTCGAGGCGGAGATCACCTCGAGAAAGTCGGAAACGGAGCGACTGATGATGAAACTGGCTGAGCTACATGCCGAAAATGAGAAACTTGTTCACGAGCGGGAACTCATGAAGGAGGTGTTTGATCGGGAGAGGAGAGAGAAAGATGCGAAGATTTCAGAGTTAATGTTGGAAATTGAGGATGTTAAACAGTTATCGTCGTCGCAGAGATTTCAAGGGTTAATCGAAGCTTCTGGAAAATCTAATTTGATTAAGAATTTAAGTTTTCGGAAGTCGGGTGTTACTATTTCCTCCTCCATGGCTGGTAAGGTATATGAACATAATGTCGGAAACAATGATCATCAATTTCTACATCAGCATCCGCCGTTGACACCGTCGTACACGGCCGTGGTAGAGATTGAACCGGCGCGGCATTCGCGGTGTAGTTCCGCGGACGAGATTGCGGAAACATCTGAGTCTCCGTTTGTTCGATCTCGGATTCCTAGAGTACCGAAACCCCCGCCGAAGCGTTCTTACTCCGATTCTTCTTATTCTGTGTCCTCATCTTCGTCGTTTTCGGACGGCCGTAAATCGACGGACAGTATTACAGCACCACCACCTCCTCCGCCTCCGTTGCCTCCATCATCGACGGCGAAAGTAGTACCTCCACCACCACCACCACCTCCACCTCCAGTTAAGAAATCCGCGGCGCAACCGCCACCACCGCCGCCGCCGGCTCCGTCAAAGGGAGCGAAAGTTATAGCTTCGAAGGTCAAGAGAGTGCCGGAAGTTGTGGAGTTTTACCACTCGCTAATGAGGAGAGATTCCCGGCGAGATTCCGGTGCCGGTACGGCAGAGGTAACGGCGTCGAGTGCTCGTGACCTCGTTGGAGAAATTGAGAATCGGTCTGTGTACTTGCTTGCGGTGAGTCTCCTTTTTTTTCTTTTCTTCCCGTTATGGAGTTTTTGAGTTATTTACGGTTTTGCCACTGAAGTGTCCTTTTTTCTGGGTTTAAATTTGACATTGACAAGACTTGAGGCAATAGTGCAGTAGTAATTGTCTTTAGTTATGAACTTTTTAGTTTGGAATTTGGTTTATTTTGTTTAAAATTCAGCTACTTTCTTTGATTCGATTTGATTTACTGAAAAAGAACTTTTATTGTTTTGTTGCTTTAATTTGTATTTATTATAAACATTTAATTTAAATGTCTGGTTATTGGTCAGCTTTCAGAATGTCAAAACAGATGTTCATTAACTTCACTTGAATTAATCAGATGTTAATAATGATGTTGAGGAGATTAGATGCAGTTCAATTAATTAACTTAATACTGGGCCGTAAAGGCGTAGAGAACAACTAGCTTAGTTAGTTAAAGTTTGGCTACTTCATGAATATAGAATCTAGTGTACTAGTATTTGTTTTCTGGACATTGGGTGTTAACTTCTGTTTTGTGGGTTGTTTTGGATTGAAATCTAGATTAAAACAGATGTGGAAACACAAGGAGAATTCATCAGGTTTTTGATAAAAGAGGTTGAGGCAGCTGCATTTACAGACATTGAAGATGTGGTTTGTTTTGTGAAATGGCTTGATGATGAACTCTCTTACTTGGTATGTCACCCACTCAAAACATACATATACATCTTTGCAAAATGCTTATTCTGTGATTCACAAATGTTTACTAATACTAAATGTGTGTTTAGGTGGATGAGAGGGCGGTTCTAAAACACTTCAATTGGCCGGAGCAGAAGGCTGATGCGTTGAGGGAAGCCGCATTTGAGTACTCTGATCTCAAGAAGCTTGAATCTGAGGCTTCATCCTTTAGGGATGTGGCTCGTCAAGCTTGTTCCACCACACTCAAGAAAATGCAAACTCTACTTGAAAAGTACTACATTCAACATCCATTTCTCATGTTCATTTTTCTTGGTTGCAATTCTGTATAACAGTTTGATTTCAACTAGCTAATGCTATTTCATGATATGCTAATTGAAACAGATTAGAACACGGGGTTTATAATCTGTCGCGACTAAGAGAATCAGCAGCCAACAGATTCAAGTCCTTTCACATCCCTGTTGATTGGATGCTTGACACCGGATTTGTCAGTCAGGTGAAATTATCTTCCTACAACCATTTTCCGTTTCACTTCATTTTCTTGCACCATCTCTATCTATGTTAGAGATTTTGTTGCATTATGAAGTGAAGTATGAAAGTGCTATATTATTTCTTCCCACCTAACTTGGGTTAAGATGTTGGATATACATATACATGACCGTTGTGATTCATGCTGCATGATACTTTTGTTGGGACATGGCCTACTAAACTATACTATAAACAAAAAAAACATTTGCATAAAAAATGCAGCAAAATGACAAAAAGTAGTGAAGATAAAATTACTCCGTATATAAATGTTCTTCAATTAAATACACCAATGCATGCATGCGCACATGGGAAATACCATATAAATTGTAGTAATATGTTTGTTTGGATCTTTCTTAGCTTAGCAAATTAGTACTAAAAGAATAGGAGTATCAGATTTTCCCTCCTTCCTTGGGTGAGAAAGTTGACCTTTTATGTATCCCCATACTCCTAAAAAGTCGCACTTGAGGATCCTTCCTACACTTGTGACCAGGGATCTTGAAAGTTCCTAGATCCATATTTGGGTAGAGTTTAATAAGGACGTAGATTACTTTGGTAGTAGGTAACATTGATGTTTCTGAGATGGGTCTTTGCTAATACTCTAATGCCATGCTGAGTTTGTCGGATACTCAGATGTGTTCAACTTCTTTTATTTATTCGCCACTAATGTTGATGATATTGGTAAATGGGTCGTGTTGTGTTATAATCTCGGTTGATATTTTAAATTTATAATGACATACTAGATGTCAATTTTATTGATGGATCATAGATACTTGTATATGATTTGGATTACATCTCTTCGGTACATTTTTGGTCACCTGACCCTTCATATTTGAGCAAAAACATGGGAATTTTAGTTGAGTGTGATCTTTGGTCACATATCCGTGTCTAACAGGAGTACTATTACCCAAGTACAAGTAACATGCATCAAATTACCAATCTTGTCAAAAGTTTCCAGCTCTATTTTGGCCGGTCTCATTTGTATGCAAACAGCATGATTTAAACCATCTCACACAAGGAACCATGGAAAAGTTTAGTTGAGTGTGATCTTTGATTATATATAGCTGTCTAACATTGGGTGCAACAAAGTACGAGTAACATGACATCTTCATATCTTAACAAAAGTTGCCAGCTCTATATAGGAAAATTGCTGTATTATGAAAACGTATCATGTACCCATTCAAGTAATCAAGTTCATCAACATTTGAACCAAATATAGCTAGACATTTGTACCATACATAATTGCTTATTTGAAGCTGTTTGTGTACCATTCATCCTTGTATTCATGTTGAAGCTGTTAATAATTGACAGATCAAGCTGGCATCTGTGAAATTGGCAATGAAATACATGAAACGAGTATCAGCAGAGCTTGAAGTAGTCGGTGGTGGCCCTGAGGAAGAAGAGTTAATTGTTCAAGCTGTTAGGTTTGCTTTCCGGGTACACCAGGTGAATTTACTGCTCTTTACTGTTAAATTCATCACTCATTTTTACTTGTAACATACGAAGTATGATGTTTTACTGAAATTCTTTACCGTTGTTGTGTGATCAGTTTGCAGGAGGGTTTGATGTGGAAACTATGACAGCATTTGAGGAGCTGAGAGATAAGGCAAGATCATGCCATGTACAGTTTCAGAACCAGCAGCAGACACAGCATCAGCAGCAGCAGAGGCTTATATGCCGATCAATGCCATGCTAGAATATTCTTCTGCAGCAAACTCAGCTTCAGAGTTTAACTAACATATGGAGCATCATTCTTTTGTTGTTGTAAAGTAAAAATGTCATGAACATCAGAAGTAGCCCTTTTGTTGTGCTTATATATATATATATATATATATATATATATATATATATATATATATATATATATATTTGTCATTGCCTTGTTTAAATTTTATTTGTAGTGCACTTCTGATATCTCATCGAAACTGCTTCGAGAAATATAAATGAATAATTTCGTAAAAAATTCAGTGCAAGTTCACACGCGATTGCAGTTTGAAATATCCACAGAAGCGTAAAGAAATTGGAGTTTCAACTGCAAAACTTTCCAACATGATCCCAAAAAGTTCCAAAAAGTTTTGAGTAACACCAAAGAAAACCATGGATGGTAAAATTTGATGTTAAAGTAGTAATTACAAGTCTATATCGTAGAGATTCGAAGTTAGCGAAAATTTCACGTTTCAGCAAAGCCTTTATTTTTGTAACATAGAAGAAATGCACATGAATACATTTGTTAAAGCAATAGTGACATTGGCATCAAAAGGAGCAACGTAAAGCTTTCCATGAAGATGGTATCTTTCCAAGTTTAAATAATCAAAATCCTAAAAGATGTTGGCTAAATCAATGTAAAGCTTTCCCAAATTACAAGGTGGTTGTTATTCTATCATATTCATGTTTTTTCACGGTTTAAACTTTAAAGACATGTAATTTGTAATTACAAGGTCATCAGGCTCAAAACCCTGGCTGATAGTTCAGTAGGAACACTTGACAAGAATGGTGAATTGTTTCTTGGGAACTTGGGTAAGTTTCTTGTGGAATTTAAACAATAAAGAAACTGTGATCAATAAGCGAAGAAAGATATGAAACTGAGGAACCTTCTTGACGCTAATCAAGAGAACCTCACAACTCTTTTGTATTAATGTAATACCTCTATTACAAATACGATTTCTAACTCGAGTTCCTCACGAACACGAGTTCCTCACAGCAATCCCCGTTGATTATTGTGCTCCTCTTTCTCACTCTTTCTCTCTCTGACTTAACTCTAAGTCACTCAAGGATCACTCAACCCTTACACCCAAAATACAATTTGATAACAAACTCTAGTACGTAATAAAGCTTATAGAATTAAGGAACTCAAGGAACACTCTTTTTGTAAACTGATTCTCTTAAAACGTTTAAGCTCTCTTAGGATATAATTTGCAAAGATCAGTTGTGTGTTTGAAATAGTGAAAACTCTTTTCCTTTTATAGAGGAGTTTTACCTAGGGTTGGTTACCATGTTTCCCTCAACTCCCACTAACTGTTACTGCTCAATAACTTTGGCATAGTTGGAGAGAAACAGAGGAGACCAATTCCAACACTACTTGCACGTTTAATTGGAAAATACTGCGGAGAGTTTTAAGGATCATGGAAAATCTTTTGTTTGAAAAACAAGGAAAATATAAATTAGAATCCTATGTTTATATTTATTAAATTTATTTTATTTATTAACAAAGATTTTCTTATTAAAGCTCTTTTATAATTACAGTTAATATTTTCAATTAAAAACGTACCAAAATACTTATGTTCCTTTCGTTCCAAACTATGTATAAACAATATTAAATACTTACATAAATCCTAAACATAATCTCATATGTTATAGTCTTCATGATTGCACCTTTAGAAAGATTCACTCAAAGTCTTCACAATTTGTTTCTTCTCTGGAACATCGAGGATCCACATAAATAAGAGGATCTCGCCTCAGGAACTCGCCTAAGGATCTCACATTTCTAAACTTGCCAAATGATTAATTTTTCAACGTAGTGTCTGACATGGATCAAGTGACTTGCATATATTCCACTTTGCTTAGTTTATCCAACTCAGGATCTCCCTAACTTAGCTTTATCCTTCAAAGGATCTCGCAACCTAATTTGCAACATAACTTAACCAATAGTCAAGAGTTTGCTTTGTCATCATCAAAACTTTAGGGTCAACACTGACCCTGTTTATAATTTGTATTTGTCTTCGTGGTTCATTCGCACTTCAAAAAAGTTGTTCATGTCATTTCTTTTAGAAGAAGAGATAATATACAACTATTAATTGGAATTACACGAGATTGTGACACCAAAATAGTAATCTTGATATGATTATTTATTTTTATGAAAGAGCTATAGGGTTAATTTTTGGATGACAAAGTTTTATTTGAGACGAATTTATAATAACTTATTACAATGTTGCAATAATATTTTTATTGTTCACTTTCGTGCAGTCAATTTAATATTTTTATACTGTGTGTACTTAATGCAAAACACTCAATGTCGTATCTTCTCATTCATTCTCAACGTACATATTTATATTACATTAGGAAGGCTATTTAGGTAATTCCGTATATATCTTGGATATTACAATATTCACATAATAAACTTCGTATACTCCGTCACCCCCCCTCAAAGTTGAGCATGAAGATCTCGAATGTCCATCTTGTTTTAAAAAAACTCAAATCGCGCCTTCCCCAAAGCTTTGGTGAAAATATCCTCCAACTGAACCTTCATTGACACATACGATGGACAAATTATCCCCTCCTTGATTGCATCACGAATAAAATGACAATCCAACTCAATATGTTTCGTCCGCTCATGAAACACGGGATTCTATGCGATATGCAGTGCAGACTGGCTATTACTGTTAGGTTATGATACATATGACAAAACATAAATCATGCGGGAAACCTTAATGCCAGGAAGTCTAGCAAGTCTCGTCCGATGCTAATTCGTACGACGCGCTTCCGATTAAATTCCCGATTCCGGAATTCATTTCCGATACGAACAATATTTAATATTTCCGATTCCGGAATTAATTTCCGTTTCGAACAAATATTTAATATTTCCGTTTCCGGAATTATTTTCCGATTTCGATAATATTTCCGATTCTGACAATATTTCCGTTTCCGGCAATATTTCCGATTCCGGCAATATTTCCATTTCCAATAATATTTTCCGATACGTACCATGTTTCCGTTTCCGGGAACATCTACGACTTGGATAATATTTATATTTCCGATACGATCCATATTTCCGTTTCCGGCAATATCATCGTTTCCGGAGTATTCATTTCTTGCCTTTGACGATCTCATCTCCCACTGAAACCAAGATCCGTCGATTCCGAATATCCATAGATGGAGTATTTAATGCCATTAAATACTTGATCCGTTTATGTACTATTTGTGTGACCCTACGGGTTCAGTCAAGAGTAAGCTGTGGATTAATATCATTAATTCCACTTGAACTGAAGCGGCCTCTAGCTAGGCATTCAGCTCACTTGATCTCACTGAATTATTAACTTGTTAATTAATACTGAACCGCATTTATTAGAATTAACATTAAATGCATACTTGGACCAAGGGCATTATTTCCTTCAGTCTCCCACTTGTCCTTAGGGACAAGTGTGCATTTCCTAATTCCTTTGTCACTCGATGCTTGCTCTTGAACATAAGGTAAGAGTTGTCATCCTTATTAAGTCCAGAGGTGTTTCTCGGCTTCAGAGTTCAACTGATCAAATAAACAGATAATCATAACCTATGATTCATCTGAGCACGGCCATGCATTTTACAGTTTCTAGCTCTCCGAGTGGCCTTGTACAACTTTTAAGCATCTCATCCCGATTTATGGGAGGACAATCCCAATCTTGCGATCTTGAGATTAGACTTCGTTTGATAGGTGATTACCTGAGCGTTGCCTTTATAGCCTCCTTTTACGGTGCGACGGTTGGTCAACGTCCAAGTAAACAGTTCTCAAACAAGTAATCTCAAATCACTCAGGTATTGAGAATTTAGTGTCTAATAATTTTAATGAAATTTACTTATGACAGATTTTCATCTCTTACAGTAAAGTTTTATAGGTCTGTCCGATACTAGTCTTCCCAAAGTAAGTATCTATGCAAATGATTACGACATTGCCATGTCCACATAGTTCAAGAAACAGAACTACTAGTCATCTTGCATTCTAGTCGTCTAACGTTTTCTATGCGTCCATCTTTATAGAAAACTCCGACCAGGGACCTTTTTCAACTTTTGACATTCAAGTTCACTTGATAGACATTTCTTAGTCACAGGACTGGTCCTGACAGTATATCTTGAATATATCGTCAAATTGAACGGACTCATCATTTAATACTAAACCAAGATTAAATGGAATATGAAAATTTATTTCATATATGATAAATGTTCAACCCCAATGTTTTACAACCATGGGCCTCGAAACCATCTATAAAACAATTCATGGAATTCAAAGCTATGCTTGATTTCCAGTGCTACAATGTGAGTGTTGCTTCTCACTTATTGCATAGGTTTAGTTATCATGCTTTGCCAATCTTGATATCCTTTTCTCGAATGTTCTTCGAGATATGATGATAAGATCTTCTGAGTATGTTTATTTTGTGATCTAGTCTGTCCAGCTACAAGAGTGGTTCTACGCATTTTTCAATGAAGAATCATCAAGTCAGCAGACATGTGATCTACCTAAGTTCGATAAAGAACTCATTAATACAAACAACTCTGTTTTATTGCTTCTTAGGAAATAAGTACTTCTACTTCAACTGTTTAGGTTGCTAGTGATGCTTTGGTTGGATTCACTTATCCAAGCAGTTCACAGATATGTGGAAGACTTTCTAGCTGTATCTTAGAACATAGAAATTAATATTTAATTTCCCACGCAACAACTCATGGTCTCCAATCCATGTTGCTATTTCAAAACACGATGCTCTATAGCTCGTCCTTGCCAATGGTTAACTCCAAAGAGATCTTGCTTGATCCTTTGCGTGTAGCATCAATATTTATCATATCTTTTATTTCCTTGAATCAATAACTACTCTTATGTACCTTTTCAAGTACCATAAGTTTTTCTTGATCTCAATCTAGTTGATCTTCACTTAGATCAATAGAGATTGGTATATGTTCGTTATGCCTAAAGCCATACGATACATTCTTGGCGATCCTCATATTATATCACACATGATAAATTCTTTTGCAGAATAATTTCCAATTGAATTCTATTCATGTAACTTTAGCTCATTCAATTTCAGTAGATACTGAATCCAGCTAAATTCTTTGACATATAATATAGGTTAAGAATCTTACTCAGATTCTTTGATGTTTAACTTAGTAAATGCTTATACATAGTTCAAACATCCTTTACTTAGATTTATTCATATGGGTCAAATGTCTCCAATGCCATTACTTAATCCAAAACAATATTATAAGATCTTTGTAAATAGATCTTAATACCCAGTATGTACTAAGTTTCGCCATGGTCCGTCATTGATGAATAATTTCAAATCTAAGTCATTAGCATTTGAATGTTATTTCACAATAGAGAGATATGTGTGTGATACACATAGGACCAATTAAGTTTTTATGTACTCCCACTAAACTTCTTATATATCTATAAGAATCATGTACATTTTATGAAACTAAAATACTTATTAGCTTCACTAAAATACAATTCCAATTCCCAATTGCTTGCTTAAATCTGTACTTAGATTTCATAAGCTAGCATTCATTTCAAGCATTATTTGGATCCACAAATCCTATGACATGCTATGTACATAGTTTTCTTCCAACATTTGATTGAGGAAAACTTTTTGTCATCCAATTGTCATATGTACCAATATGCAATCATTACTTGAATTATAGACTTAAGCATTACGCTTATGCATGAGGTTTCAACACAATCCACACCGTGAATTTGCTTGTAACCTTTAGCAACTAATCTAGCTTTGTGTGTGAACACAATTTCATGTTTGATGGTTTTTATCCTTAAAACAAACTTGCAACCAATAGGTGTGAAACTATTCTTGCAAATCAACAAAATTTCAATTTTGTCATCAAAACATTGAGTATGTTTTATGGCCTCTAACCATTTAAAACATTTGAGTCTATATATGGCCTCTAACCATTTTAGGGAATCTAGGTTTTGTCATAGCTTTCTTATAAGTCACAAACTTATTAATCTACATGATAATAGTTTGACTGCAAGTTGTAGGTTTCTTCACTATCTAATAGAAGAATCGCATAGTTTCATTGACCTGAACTCTATGTTTCTTCACTATCTAATAGAAGAATCTCATAGTTTCAGTGACTTGAACTCTATGCCTACTTAGGTATAGAACATCGATCAAACAATAGAATATCAACAGCCAGTTGAAAGTCCTTTGAATATTCTGTTCTCCTTGAAGCACTTGCAAAGTCTTCTAAGAGATGTCTATTCTTTAAAAGACACTTCTAAAGTCCTTAAAGAATACGTGTTCGGATTTTCTAAAGAACTTCGAAAAGCCTCCGAAATGTCCGTTTATGTTTGTTGTTCGCCTCGAAGACTTTCGAGGTCTATTTTCTGAAGGAAATAATGCCCTTGGTCCAAGTATGCATTCTATGATAAGTCTAATAAATGCGGTTCAGTATTAATTAACAAGTTAATAATTCAGTGAGATCAAGTGAGCTGAATGCCTAGCTAGAGGCCGCTTCAGTTCAAGTGGAATTAATGATATTAATCCACAGCTTACTCTTGACTGAACCCGTAGGGTCACACAAATAGTACGTAAACGGATCAAGTATTTAATGGCATTAAATACTCCATCTATGGATATTCGGAATCGACGGATCTTAGTTTCAGTGGGAGCTGAGATCGTCACAGGCAAGAAATGAATACTCCGGAAACGATGATATTGCCGGAAACAGAAATATGGATCGTATCGGAAATATAAATATCATCCAAGTCGTAGATATTGCCGGAAACGGAAACATGGTACGTATCGGAAAATATTATCGGAAATGGAAATATTGCCGGAATCGAAAATATTGCCGGAAACGGAAATATTGTCAGAATCGGAAATATTATCGGAATCGGAAAATAATTCCGGAAACGGAAATATTAAATATTTGTTCGAAACGGAAATTAATTCCGGAATCGGAAATATTAAATATTGTTCGTATCGGAAATGAATTCCGGAATCGGGAATTTAATCGGAAGCGTATCGTACGAATTAGCATCGGACGAGGCCCGCTAGACGAAGGCCCAGCACGAAGCCAGGCCATCGCCCAGCGAGCCGCACGCAGCAACGCACGCCTCGACCAGGCCCAGCGCAAGGCCAGGCCCAGCCAAGGGCGCGCGCGCGCGCAGCACCGTACATGGGATGTGCGCTTGTCGTGGGCCGCAAGGCCTGCACGGGTGCACGGCTTGTACGATGCGTGTGCGGGAAATCCTAATCCTATTAGGATTCGTGCAAAGATTAAAATCCTAATCCTATTAGATTTACTTTGTTATTTAGAATCCTAATAAAGTTCTAATTAACAAATCCACATCCTAGTAGGATTACAATTCCCTTTCCATACCTCTATAAATAAGGGCCTAGGGTCATTATTTGCATAGAGTATTCAAGTATTCAAAGTGATTTTTGAGAGCAAAAATTCAGTCATACAATTGCCTACAATAGCCGAAAATTCTAAGTACCTTAAGGGCGATCCTAGTTGGTCAAGCTTAAGGCGGATCCGGACGTGCTGTGGACTATCTACGGAGGGACGACACTTGGAGTCCTAAAGACTTGTTCTTGTTCGGTTTGGGCGCAGCTAGGGAGGGCACGCAACAAAGTGTATGCATCTAAACTATGCTAAATGATTATGTGTAAATAATATGCTTTCCTGGCTTTATGGTTTTTCCGCATGATTTATGTTTTGTCATATGAATCATAACCTAACAGTGGTATCACGAGCCTCTTATTATTTTCATAATCTAAATTGCATGAATATGGTTAAATATTACAAATTTGCAAGAATTAAAAGGGGTGATTAATTTTCGTAATTGTTAATTAATTGCAAATTGCGTTTATTTAATTATACGTACGCAGTTTTTCGGCAGTTTCTTCGTTACTCATCCAAATCGAGTGATTTTTGTGTCAATTCCGCATGTAAAAGGCATTCTAAAATTTTGACAAAAATAGTGTTTTTCGGCCGAACCCAGAATTCTCAAATTCGAAGCCTAACTATGACTTTTCGGAGGTTTTAGTTTTTCGAATGCAAAATTTCGTAAATTTAAGATGTTAAATTAAATATTTGCGATTCTTGTTGATAAATCTTGAATTTTTGATTGACCTACTGTATATGTTTAACAAGTTTGAATGCCTAGCCTTGTTAATTATGCAATCTAATTTGTAATTATGATTAATTTGTTGAAAATTGAAATAATTTAGAATTAATTTGATTTTCATAATTAGTTATAATTTAATTAGAAACCTATGATTAAAAACCACCATAAAATTTATAAATTTATGTTAAATTTTAAATTTTTATGACCTAGACTTGAATCCATGTTAATCGGAAATCAATTAAATAATAAATTTTCGATTTTTCGCCCTAAAATTATGAAATTAATATTATTTATTAATTTGTCATTAATTTTGAATATAAATTTTTAATTTTTATGCGACTCGCTCATATAACTTGCACGCACAAAGCAATGGACGCTACGTGTTACCCTTAAGGGGTGTTGTATAGTGCGGGCATGTGACAACGAGCAAGGGAGCTCGTCGCCCATGCGGTACGAATGCAATGAGCAAGGCCATGGTGCACGAGCACAAGGCAGCATCCCTGCCTTGTGTCGTGGGCTGTGTGCGATGGGCGAATGGGCGAGGGCGAGAGCAAGGCACGAGCAGTCGCGTGTGGGAAGCAAGCGAGCTGCGCCACAGCGTGCACTGCCTCGCGCGCAGCGAGCGCAAGCTCGCGTGCCACGAGTGCTACGCCCAGCATCGATTTCTCGCGCGCAGCGAGCGCCAGCTCGCATGCCACTGCCTCGTGCGATGTGCGCAAGCTCGCGTGCGACGAGGGCAGGCGCGCAGCGAGCCAGAGGCCAAGCATGCCTCGGATGCCTTGCGATGGAATGCAGCAGCAATGCGACGCAGCGCATGGGCTGCGCGCACATGGCCAGCGATGGCTGCGTGCGTGTGGCCTATGGCTGTGCGTTGCGTGGGGTTGTTGCGTTACGATTAGATCGTTTTAAAATTTTAATTTGAAATTTTCAGTTTTCGTAATTTTAATTAATTTTAAAATTAATAATTTAAATTGTTTTCTTGGATTTTAATTTTGAATATTATAATTATAATAAATTTTATTTATTCTAATTATTTTACTAAAATTAAAATCATGAATTAATTTAAATACGACTGAAATTAAATTAAACTTTTTGGATTCAATTATAAATTTATATGAGCTTTAAATTTTAATTAAATTTGTATGTTTCCGGTTAGACTAGAAATACATTTTTATGTTTAAAATTAGTAAAGCATATGAATTTATTGGTTTAAGTGGGAGCCCCTTTTAGTCATAAACTCTTGATTAGGTCTACAAATCCTTAAGGTTAAAACAACTTGATTAGAATTAATAAGGACTGAATAATTGGTAGATTATTGGTGCCCTTGATTAATTGCTGCAAATATTTACGTGATGCATAATGTGTTTTACTAACCAGCTATGTGGGCCATTCATGATAATGAATGGGTGAATGGTATATATTGTATATGTACTGTTTTGCAGGTTATGAAGTGACTAGTATGGCCCAAATAGGATAGAAAATATGGTCTGCGTACCATTAATTTGAATGTAATTGGTCTAAAGTACCAAAATTGTTTTTCAATTCAAATATGGTCTGCGTACCATCAAATAGTTGTAATTAGTTTTAATTATAGCTTATCCTATTTGAAGAAAATGGTGCCTCCCACGGAGATTTTCAAGACGGACTTTGAAGTTAAAGCTTCAAGATGAAGTCGGGCCATACTAGATCACATTTATCTTATGCATGTTTTAAGTTATTTATTGCTTTTAAATATGTCTTAAAATGCATGAGATCAAAGCTTGATTATGTTGCATGATTAAGGATTTTAGTTCACTTAAAATCTAACCAACATAGTAAGAGCCTTAAGTTCCAAACTTAAAAATTGAGTTAAAAGGTGCCATGCCAAAATATACACTTGCTTGGATATCCTTTACATCAATCTAGTAATAGTTTTCGCTCAGCGAGGTGTTACTTATTGGTCCTAAAGGGGCAAGGTACACAAATAATTGTGAGTACATGTTAGTTTTGGTGAAACTCAACGATATAAGTAAGGAGTCCTTTTATGTCGTGGCAAAATCGATAGGTTTACCTAAAAAGTTCTTAGACATACCTATCAACCAAGAATAGTTTCTAGACTATTAGCAAAAGGTTTTTGCTTACCTAAGATGTTTTAGGATTAAGTCGACAAACCGTGCTTAATTCTTCAATGATTTTAGGATCTTGGAATCATTTTATTCACACCTGCCGGAACACATAATTCGAATAAAATGCTAATGACTTGTTTAAATTGCATGATTGCTTTCATTTTCAAGTTATTATTCATGATAAATGTTTAGACTTTGCATGCTTCAATGTATGTTTTAATTATTGTTTATAATTAAATATCTTGCACTGCAATAAATCCTTTTAGAAAGGTAACAGTAAATTTCCTCGATTGGTAGTGAATTCAAGAACGATTCACGGAAATGAGAGAAAATGAGCGATTTAAAATGTACGTTTCTTTTAGCGACTTTTATGGTTGTTTTCGAGTATCAAAGTCGAATGGCAAACCGATTGGTGCTTGTGAATTCAAAATACAATGTAGTTTTGAGATCATAAAGCATTGAGTTTAAACACTCAGCTTTACCAATGGTTAACAACCTAAAATCTTTTTCCATTTAATTCTCGAATGAGTCTAGTCCCTAGACATTCGAATAGATTGATGCTTAGAGAACTTTAGAAGCTTCTGGTAAGATCATCTAGTTGAAACAGAATATTCAACATAAATAAAATGGTAAGAACTCTGTTAGAATGACATCGGACATGTCTAACAAAGTATAAAAGTCAACACTATAGAATTCAATTCTTAAGACTATAAGAAAGGGTACAAAAAATAGGAAAACAAGGAACAAATGAAAGGAATTTACAATTCCGTTTCTACCTATAAGTTTATGTTTAAAAGAGGAGTGACCTAGCAATCAAACTTCCTTGGTATCATATACCGCTTGAGGTTCTTACTTCGGTAATAACTCAAACAATGGAAGCTAGGATACACTAATGACCTACAAGTGGGAAATGAAGCATGACAATGCTACATTAGTTGTAGGGTCATCTAGTTTGTTTTAAGTCCTTTCAAAGGCTGGAACTTAATGGTTATTTTGTTCCATAATCAGCATACCTAAATTTCTGCTTCAAACACAGAAAGACTCCCATTCAGAAGAACGAAAACAATGCTTGTTTGTTTGTTTATTTGAATGAAATGGTCAATTACAGGTTGAGTCAATATGCTTGATTAAAACAAACAACTCTTTAAAGAACTTTACTAGGTTCAAATCAACCCCTTGATTTGAGTTCCACTAATCTTTGGCATTGTTGCTTAGACCATATCAACAAGTTAAACCTCAAAAGCTCTATTTTGATGGACTTTTTAAAGTTCATTGATTTCTAGATCAATTTAAGACGACTAGTCTTACTTGTTGAAAGTAAAAAAAAATATGAACTATTGTTAGAACACCTAGACAATAGAGTTCAAAGCTAAAGAAAGATTTTATGACTTTATATGGATTTGAGTGAATATAGGTTTATTTACTCAAATGTGATATAAGTTGAATCTGTTTGGCTAGTTCAAAGATTCAGAAGTATAAAATCCACTTGGCAAGAAATCATAAAGATCTAGGTTAGATCATGTTGATGATTACTTGAGACCAAATATGATCATCAATGATTGTGTGTTGTAATTTCACAATCTAGGTCCATAAGATATGGCATATCTTAGTTGGAATAATCGAAGTCAATTAGTACTTGATTCGATTAATGAAGAATCATAAAGACTTTTTCCTATAATTTCTAAAACAAAATGCTCAACTACCACCAAACTAAACCAAATTCGTCAAAGCTATTGAAAAGTAATTTCAGAATAACTTTTCATAAAATATATCTAGAGAGTTGCAAAACTCAGTGGGAGCTTAGTGTTTGTCATTCGACAAACTAAGGCCCAAATATAGATATATGTTTCATTATGATTCATTCAAATGAGACACAAGGGTATTGTTTCTACCACGAATTTTTGAGAACATAATGTTTGTTTGCTCGAAATAATGTCCTTTTGGAGATTCATTTCCAAAATGACAAGTGGGAGAAAATAGACCTCGAAAGTCTTCGAGGCGAACAACAAACATAAACGGACATTCCGAAGGCTTTTCGAAGTTCTTTAGAAAATCCGAACACGTATTCTTTAAGGACTTTAGAAGTGGCTTTAAAGAATAGACATCTCTTAGAAGACTTTACTAGTGCTTCAAGGAGAACAGAATATTCAAAGGAATTTTAAGTGGCTATTGATATTCTATTGTTTGACGTTCTATACCCAAGTAGGCATAGAGTTCAAGTCACTGAAACTATGAGATTCTTCTATTAGATAGTGAAGAAACATGGAGTTAAGGTCACTGAAGCTATGAGATTCTTCTATTAGATAGTGAAGAAACCTACAACTTGCAGTCAAACTATTATCATGTAGATTAATGAGTTTGTGACCTGTAAGAAAGTTATGACGAAACCCAGATTCCCTAAAATGGTTAGAGGCCATATATAGACTCAAATGTTTTAAATGGTTCGAGGCCATAAAACATACTCAATGTTTTGATGACAAAATTGAAATTTTGTTGATTTGCAAGAATAGTTTCACACCTATTGGTTGCAAGTTTGTTTTAAGGATAAAAACCATCAAACATGAGATTGTGTTCACAACACAAAGCTAGATTAGTTGCTAAAGGTTACAAGCAAATTCACGATGTGAATTGTGTTGAAACCTCATGCAAAATCGTAATGCTTAAAGTCTATAATTCAAGCAATGATTGCATATTGGTACATATGGCAATTGGATGACAAAACATCTTCCTCAGTCAAATGTTGGAAGAAACTATGTACATGGTATGTCATAGGATTTATGGATCCAAATAAATACTTGAAAAGAAAAGCTAGCTTATAAAATCTAAATACAGATTTAAGCAAGCAATTGGGAATTAGAATTATATTTTAGTGAAGCTAATAAGTATTTTAATTTCATAAAATGTACATGATTGTTATAGATATATAAGAAGTTTAGTGGGAGTACATAAAACTTAATTGGTCCTATGTGTATCACACACATATCTCTCTATTGTGAAATAACATTCAAATGCTAATGACTTAGATTTGAAATTATTCATCAATGATGGACCAAGGCGAAACTTAGCACATACTGGGTACTAAGATCTATTTATAAAGATCTTATAATATTGTTTTGGATTAAGTAATGGCATTTACTAAATCAAACACGAAATACTCCATTGGAGATATTCGACCCATGTGAATAAATCTAAGTAAAAGAATGTTTAAACTATGTATAAGCATTTACTAAGTTAAAACATCAAAGGATCTAAGTGAGATTCTTAACCTATATTATATGTCAAAGAATTTAGCTGGATTCAGTATCTACTGAAATTGAATGAGCTAAAGTTACATGAATACAATTCAATTGAGAATTATTCTGCAAAAGAATTTATCATGTATGATATAATATGAGGATCGCCAAAAATGTATCGTATGACTTTAGGCATGACGAACATATACCAATCTCTATTGATCTAAGTAAAGATCAACTAGATTGAGATCAAGAAAAACTTATGGTACTTGAAAAGGTACATAAGATTAGTTATTGACTCAAGGAAATAAAGATATGCTAAACTTTGATGCTACACGCATAAACACTGGCAAAGGATCAAGCAAGATCCCTTTGGAGTTAACCATTGGCAAGGACGAGCTATAGAGCATCGTGTTTTGAAAATGGCAACATGGATTGGGGACCATGAGTTGTTGCGTGGGAAATTAAATATTAATTTCTATGTTCTAAGATACTGCTGGAAAGACTTCCACATATCTGTGAATTGCTTGGATAAGTAAATCTAAACAAAGCATCACTAGCAACCTAAATAGTTGAAGTAAAAGTACTTGTTGCCTAAGAAGCAATAAAACAGGGTTGTTTATGTTAATGAGTTCTTCATTGAACTTGGGTAGATCACATGTCTGCTGACTTGATAGTTCTTCATTGCAAAATGCGTAGAACCACTCTTGTAGCTAGAAAGAATAGATCACAAACTAAACACACCCAAAAGATCTTATCATCATATCTCGAAGAACATTCGATGAAAAGGATATTAAGATTCGCAAAGCATGATAACTAAACCTATGCAACAAGTGAGAAACAACACTCACATGGTAGTACTGGAAATCAAGCATAGCTTTGAATTCCATGAACTGTTTTACAGATGGGTTTGAGGCCCATGGTTGTAAAACACTGGGGTTGAAACATTTATCATATATGAAAAGTATTTTCATATTCCATTTAATCTTGGTTTAGTATTAAATGATGAGTCCCTTCAATTTGACGATATATTCAAGATAGACTGTCAGGACCAGTCCTGTGACTAAGAAATGTCTATCAAGTGAACTTGAATGTCAAAAGTTGAAAATGGTCCCTGGTCGGAGTTTTCTATAAAATTGAACGCATAGAAAATGTTAGACGACTAGAATGCAAGATGACTAGTAGTTCTGTTTCTTGAACTATGTGGACATGGCAACGTCATAATCATTTGCATAGATACTTACTTTGGGAAGACTAGTATCGGACAGACCTATGAATCTTTACTGTAAGAGATGAAAATCTGTCATAAGTAAATTTCATTAAAATTATTAGACACTAAATCCTCAATACCTGAGTGATTTGAGATTACTTGTTTGAGAACTGGTTACTTTGACGTTGACCAACCGTCGCACCGTAAAAGGAGGCTATAAAGGCAACGCTCAGGTAATCACCTATCAAACGAAGTCTAATCTCAAGATCGCAAGATTGGGATTGTCCTCCCATAAATCGGGATGAGATGCTTAAAAGTTGTACAAGGCCACTCGGAGAGCTAGAAACTGTGAAATGCATGGCCTTGCTCGGATGAATCATAGGCTATGATTATCTGTTTATTTGATCAGTTGAACTCTGAAACCGAGGAACACCTCTGGACATAATAAGGATGACAACTCTTACCTTATGTTCAAGAGCAAGCATCGAGCGACAAAGGAATTAGGAAATGCACACTTGTCCCTAAGGACAAGTGGGAGACTGAAGGAAATAATGCCCTTGGTCCAAGTATGCATTCTATGATAAGTCTAATAAATGCGGTTCAGTATTAATTAACAAGTTAATAATTCAGTGAGATCAAGTGAGCTGAATGCCTAGCTAGAGGCCGCTTCAGTTCAAGTGGAATTAATGATATTAATCCACAGCTTACTCTTGACTGAACCCGTAGGGTCACACAAATAGTACGTAAACGGATCAAGTATTTAATGGCATTAAATACTCAATCTATGGATATTCGGAATCGACGGATCTTGGTTTCAGTGGGAGCTGAGATCGTCACAGGCAAGAAATGAATACTCCGGAAACGATGATATTGCCGGAAACGGAAATATGGATCGTATCGGAAATATAAATATTATCCAAGTCGTAGATATTGCCGGAAACGGAAACATGGTACGTATCGGAAAATATTATCGGAAATGGAAATATTGCCGGAATCGGAAATATTGCCGGAAACGGAAATATTGTCAGAATCGGAAATATTATCGGAATCGGAAAATAATTCCGGAAACGGAAATATTAAATATTTGTTCGAAACGGAAATTAATTCCGGAATCGGAAATATTAAATATTGTTCGTATCGGAAATGAATTCCGGAATCGGGAATTTAATCGGAAGCGTATCGTACGAATTAGCATCGGACGAGGCCCGCTAGACGAAGGCCCATCACGAAGCCAGGCCATCGCCCAGCGAGCCGCACGCATCAACGCACGCCTCGACCACGTCCAGCGCAAGGCCAGGCCCAGCCAAGGGCGCGCGCGCGCAGCACCGCACATGGGCTGTGCGCTTGTCGTGGGCCGCAAGGCCTGCGCGGGTGCACGTCTTGTACGATGCGTGTGCGGGAAATCCTAATCCTATTAGGATTCGTGCGAAGATTAAAATCCTAATCCTATTAGATTTACTTTGTTATTTAGAATCCTAATAAAGTTCTAATTAACAAATCCACATCCTAGTAGGATTACAATTCCCTTTCCATACCTCTATAAATAAGGGCCTAGGGTCATTATTTGCATAGAGTATTCAAGTATTCAAAGTGATTTTTGAGAGCAAAAAATCAGTTATACAATTGCCTACAATAGCCGAAAATTCTAAGTACCTTAAGGGCGATCCTAGTTGGTCAAGCTTAAGGCGGATCCGGACGTGCTGTGGACTATCTACGGAGGGACGACACTTGGAGTCCTAAAGACTTGTTCTTGTTCGGTTCGGGCGCAGCTAGGGAGGGCACGCAACAAAGTGTATGCATCTAAACTATGCTAAATGATTATGTGTAAATAATATGCTTTCCTGCCTTTATGGTTTTTCCGCATGATTTATGTTTTGTCATATGAATCATAACCTAACATTTTCTCCCACTTGTCATTTTGGAAACGAATCTCCAAAAGGACATTATTTCGAGCAAACAAACATTATGTTCTAAAAAATTCGTGGTAGAAACAATACCCTTGTGCCTCATTTGAATAAATCACAATGAAACATATATCTATACTTGGGCCTTAGTTTGTTGAATAACAAACACTAAGCTCCCACTGAGTTTAGCAACTCTTTAGATATATTATGAAAAGATATTCTGAAATTTCTTTTCAATAGCTTTGACGAATTTGGTTTAGTTTGGTGGTAGTTGAGCATTTTGTTTTAGAAATTATAGGAAAAGTCTGTATGATTCATCATTGATCGAATCAAGTACTAATTGACTTCGATCATTCCAACTTAGATATGCAATATCTTATGGAGCTAGATCGTGAAATTACAACACACAATCATTGATGATCATTCTTGGTCTTAAGTAATCATCAACATGATCTAACCTAGATCTTTATGATTTCTTTCCAAGTGGATTTTATACTTCTGAATCTTTGAACTAGCCAAACAGATTCAAACTTATATCACATTGAGTAAATAAACCAATATTAACTCAAATCTAGGTGAAATAATAAAGTCATAAAATCTTTCTTTAGCTTTGAACTCTATTGTCTAGGTGTTCTAACAATAGTTCATATCTTTTGTTACTTTCAACAAGTAAGACTAGCTTGTCTTGTATTGATCTAGAAATCAATCAACTTTCAAAAAGTCCATCGAAATAGAGCTTATGAATGTTAACTTGTTGATATGGTCTAAGCAACAATGCCAAAGATTAGTGGAACTCAAATCAAGGGGTTGATTTGAACCTATTTAAAGTTCTTATTGTTAAAGAGTTGTTTGTTTTAATCAAGCATATTGACTCAACCCGTAAATGACCATTTCATTCAAATAAACAAACAAACATTGTTTTTGTTTTTCTTGAATGTGAGTCTTTATGTGTTTGAAGCAGAAATTTAGGTATGCTGATTATGGAACAAAATAGCCATTCAGTTCCAGCCTTGAAAGGACTTAAAACAAACCAGATGACCCTACAACTAATGTAGCATTGCCATGCTTCATTTCCCACTTGTAGGCCATTAGTGTATCGTAGCTTTTATTGTTTGAGTCATTACCAAAGTAAGAACCTCAAGCGGTATATGATACCAAGGAAGTTTGATTGCTAGGTCACTTTTCTTTAAACATAAACTTACAGGTAGAAACGGAATTGTAAATTCCTTTCATCTGTTCCTTTGTTTTCCTATTTCTTGTACCCTTTCTTATAGCCTTAAGAATTGAATTCTCTAGTGTTGAGTTTTATACTTTGTTTAGACATGTCCAATGTCACTCCAACAAAGTTCTTACCATTTATGTTGAATATTCTGTTTCAACTAGATGATCTTACCAGAATTTTCTAAAGTTCTCTAAGCATCGATCTATTCAAATGTCTAGGGACTAGACTCATTCAAGAATTAAATGGAAAAAGATTTTAGGTTGTTAACCATTGGTAAAGCTGAGCGTTTAAACTCAATGCTTTATGATCTCAAAACTACATTGTATTTTGAATCCACAAGCACCAATCGGTTCGCCATTCGATTTTGATATTCGAAAACAACCATAAAAGTCGCTAAAAGAAACGTACATTTTAAATTGCTCATTTTCTCTCATTTCCGTGAATCGTTCTTGGATTCATTACCAATCAAGGAAATTTACTGTTACCTTTCTAAAAGGATTTACTGCAGTGCAAGATATTTAATTATAAACAATAATTAAAACATACATTGAAGCATGCAAAGTCTAAACATTTATCATGAGTAATAACTTGAAAATTAAAGCATTCATGCAATTTAAACAAGTTATTGGCATTTTATTCGAATTTATTGTTCCGGCAGGTGTGAATAAAATGATTCCAAGATCCTAAAACCCATTGAAGAATTAAGCACATTATGTATTTTGACTCAATTCTAAAATATTTTAGGTAAGCAAAAGCCTTTTGCTAATAGTCTAGAAACTACTCTTGGTTGATAGGTACGTCTAAGAGCTTATTAGGTAAACCTATCGATTTTGCCACGACAAAAAAGGACTCCTTACTTATATCGTTGAGTTTCACCAAAACTAACATGTACTCACAATTATTTGTGTACCTTACCCCTGTAGGATCAATAAGTAACACCTCGCTGAGCGTAAAACTATTACTAGATTGATGTAAAGGTTATCCAAGTAAGTGTTATTTTGGCATGGCACCTTTTAACTCAATTTTTAAGTTTGGAACTTAAGGCTCTTACTATGTTGGTTAGATTTTAAGTGAACTAAAATCCTTAATCATGCAACATAATCAAGCTTCGATCTCATGCATATTTAAGACATATTTAAAAGCAATAAATAACTTAAAGCATGCATAAGACAAATGTGATCTAGTATGGCCCGACTTCATCTTGAAGCTTCAACTTCAAAGTCCGTCTTGAAAATGGTTGGAAACATCGTCTTGAATTTCACCATGGGAGGCACCATTTTCTTCAAATAGGATCAGCTATAATTAAACTAATTACAACTATTTGATGGTACGCAGACCATATTTGAATTGAAAAACAAATTTGGTGCTTTGGACCAATTACATTAAAATTAATGGTACGCAGACCATATTTTCTATCCTATTTGGGCCATACTAGTCACTTCATAACCTGCAAAACAGTACATATACAATATATACCATTCACCTATTCATTATCATGAATGGCCCACATAGACTTTTGATGTGGGCTTGAATATCTCCACCACAAAG
Organism: Spinacia oleracea; assembly: GCF_020520425.1. NCBI lineage: Eukaryota > Viridiplantae > Streptophyta > Magnoliopsida > Caryophyllales > Amaranthaceae > Spinacia > Spinacia oleracea. Next base: position 93,692,941 of record NC_079491.1, on the reverse strand, counting down.
CCCAAAGAGGATACAATGATCAATACCGGCCAGCTGGGCCCAAACCTAGGAAGAAAGCCCAAACCTTGGTACCTAAAACGAAATAAGAGCACAACCCCATTTTGGAAGGCCCATCCCCTCTGAGAAGGCAAGTCCAAATTGTAGAAGGTTCATCATGGCAGGCCAAATGACACGTGTCCTAAATCCCCAAGGGGCACACACCCCACAGCTAGGTGTAGACACCTACTTTTGTCCCCATTCCCTAAAGGGAAGGTTCGATGATGAAAGCATAAATCTCCCCTTGATAACGCATCTCCTATAAAATAACGAATCTCAATTCCCCTTTTCATTTCACCCAAAACCTGCTATTTATAGAAACCTGCTATTTATGGAAACCTGCTAAAAATAGTAACTGCCGTAATCGGTAATTGTTAAAAGTGGCAAGTCATAAAAGATAGAAACCTGTCAGAATTAGGTGTTGCACTCCAACATAAATCCTAAATGAGATAGAAATTATGAGAGAATCCTATTTCTAATATGATTCGAAAATAAGAGTCACGTATTAATTAAAATCCTAACGAGCCTAGAGTTCGTAACGGGCCCAGACGTATCCCGTCACAAGGTTAATACGCACTAAAAGACTCAATTAAATCTCAAATACTCCGGATTCTAGGAATCCGAATCTGACTAAGAAAAACAACCCAGATCCTATTTTCAACACCTGGCTCTTGGCGCGGAAATCTTCGGCGCCCAGGCCTGGGCGCTGAAAATACCTGGTACGGGTTTTTTTTCCTAATTCCTCGTGGATTAGAGTTCTACAATTCTATCTTTCCACGAACTCTTTTCTATAAATAGGGCCTTAAGTTCGACGTGAAAAGGACACAACAACAACACAATTATTATTCTGAGTATTGACTCTGAACCCCTAAGCCTAAGCCTCACGCTGCAAAACTGATCACGCGTTCTGTCGCAATCGATCCATAAATCGAACAGAACGTATCCCGTCCCATAATTTGAGATTCGTTAAATAAAAGGACAAATAGCAAAGTCAAAGTGGTTAGTTTTCTGAGAACCGTGACGCACCTCTCAAGGGTGCGTCGTAATGTGTCCCTTTTCCATGGTTTAATTGCTTTCCTCGCCCTTTTATGAACTGTTAAACTAACTAAATCTGATTGTTCGATCACGCTTAATAAATATGATATTTTTGGGAAATTGGATTATCATGCTAGGTCCCTTAAAACAATCTAAATCAGATAATCGCGCTCGATCTAGTACTATATGTTGCATATTGTTAAAATCAACTTAGATTAGTTTAATAGTTAACGCACGTCCCTTCAATTATTTATGCTGAGCTAGTAAGGATATTCTGCCTCTGGAGTTATCGAAGAGCGAGTACTCCTCTCGGTAGTTACAGTCCCTCGAACCCTCAATCTCTACCCTGCGGGTGTACGTTGAGCGATCCCCACCACCAGGGATCACAAGGGAACCTACGGCCCTCGTGGTCAAACATAATTGCACTCCCTTTATGTCACGATAACCGGGTTTTGTCAGTTTTTCTCATTGTCGTTAAAAACTGAATGGCGACTCCTATATTACTAGTCAATTGGGTGTAAACTCACAGGAAATCCAATTACACTTGATTTGACAAAAAGAAGCGTCACACCCACGAGGGACGAGGTCACGCATTAGCCTCGTGCTTTTTCGACCCCCTCACAGTGGCGACTCCACTGGGGATAGTGAAGGAAATACTCGTGCTTGTAGGTAATCAAAATAGCCGAAGGGTGAAACGATCCTACCTCGCGTTTATTTCCCCATCAAGTTGGGACGACTTGAAAATCAGCATATTAATGTGAACGGACAGAACCGCATAACGAATCTTGGCTCCCTTGGTGTTTCATCTCGGGAGTTGGGACTAAGGATACCCATCGCCAACCGGGGGGTGCATACGCTTCGAATGTTGTCCACTCGGCAGTTTCGCTAGTAGTACACCTGTCCCAAACCCAATCGCTCGCCCACTAGGTCCCTCTCGCCTGCATGCCCCCTTGGCTTGCACTTGCGGGTTGGCCTTCTGGGACAAATTCGTCTGTTGAAAGCACTACCCCGACCGGGGCATGTGGTGGATCTGCGATAGAAGCGGTACCAAGCCAGGCACAAATAACTACCCATAGAAGCCTATCATAAACTACATGACATATTATTATTGCCTCATGATGGAATGTTAGTTATGTGTAGCGAAATATATGATTGCGTGTGACAAACTATCCTAGAAAAACCAACGACCTTAAAATTTGCCTAAACATTCATAAACCAATTTGCCAAAGAGTTATACCGAAATACGTGTTCCGCAAACCCGAACGATCTCCACAAAAATAAGCGACGCTCGGGATGGCCCGTAACGAATCCCACAAACGCTGCACAACGCGTAAAGGACGTTATAAGGCAAGCACGCAAAATCGAAGTCGCATAAACAAAAGTAGACGCAAACAGAAAACGAGAACCAGCCAGGGACGCATTTTCAACGCCCCTGGCTGGGCGCCAGAATTTCTCACGCCCGACGCTGGGCGCTGAAGTTGCTGCTTGGCCTTTTGGTCAGGCACAGCAGCCTCGGTGCCCGCGCAAAAAAAATACGTAGCAAAAAAAAAAAAATCGTAAAATTTGCTGCAAGGGCGTATGAAAAGGCACTCGACTCTAAAAGCGACTAAAAAATAAAAATAAATAACTCTTTGTGTCGTTGTTAGGCCTCCTACGACGACAATGCTCGGCACCAAAACCGAGCATGCTAATTAAACGACCTTGAATGTCACATGGGCAAAGTATTCAAAAAATAAATGTTCGAATAAAGTCTTCAAGAAAAAATAAATGTTCAAATAAATCCGAGTTTAGACTAGGCTATGCCAAAGTACAATCCAAATCCTAAGTCTTAGTTGTCTTATCCATAGAATCGGTCCTAATGCTTGGTGTCGTTCTGCAAGTTAAAAGGTTAAACCATATTGAGTCTCCCCTCCTAACATTTAAATCAATAAGCACCCATATGTAATTGTCATCCCTTGCTAAGAATCCACGGCCTCAATACTCTCTCTCACCAATAAAAAGAACATATTATTTAATTCAAGTATTTGCAAAATGGAAACAGTCATATTATGAAAATCATTCCTCCAAGGTCGCACAACCCCCCAAAGTGAACCTAAGGCGTCAATACCATTGGCAAAAAATAAAATTAATGGCCTCAAGGCTTATGATCACATTGGGTCACGACTATCATAGTCCTCTCGAGCCACTCGCCCCTTGAAGTATTCCTAAGTACGGACTAAAAGATTTTCCATGAATGCAACATGACCAACCATGAAAATACCCAAATCGGCATGCCATAAGGCTACCATTGGGGTAAAGCAATACACACTAAGAGAGAAGCCGCACTAATGATTCTAATCTTGCAAAAATAAAAAAAATCGATCTTCCCAATTAACTACCTTGCCAACATTAAGCAAAATGGCACATGACAAATGAACACCCAAGGGTTAAAATCTTAAGTGTCAACCAACGAAAGTTATGGTCCAATTAGCCTAAGTCTGAAAGTTGCTTGGTCAAGTATTATAGGCTTACGCCACGTCATCATTTTGAGTCTAGGCCACCTCCTTATATTCCTACACGGGTTATAATTAGAAAAATTAATGAAAGTTCGAGTCTAAATCACAACTCCCAATTAAATCCCGGAAACTGTAAAAAATTATTTTCGATGTAATTCTTTCGTTAAATTTCAATAAGGTAAAAACAACATTTTGAATCTACGCTATTTGCACATTTTAAGAAACGACTAAATACGCTTGCAAAGTAAGACAATTTAAAGGTCCACCCTAGGCCTGCTAAAATTAAAGGTCCACCCTAGGCCCGCTAAAATTAAAGGTCCACTATAGGCCTACCAAACGAGGCTCACTCAGTCTCGCCTCGTGACTCAAAGACCACAACCATCTACCTCTTAGCCCAAATAAAAAAAATTTGAAGGATTTATGTTGGGGAGAAATCCCAAGCAAAAAGAAAAAATAGAAAGAGAAAAGGGACAGTGAAAAGAGCAAGCCATGAAATACTTAAAAAGAAAGAGAAAAGGGAGAGCGAAAAGAGCGAGCCATGAAATACTTAGCCCGTACCTCCCAAAGTGCGAAATTTACCCAAGTAAACGAAGGAAAAGAATTGAGTCAACCAATCCAAATCATAAAATTCTACGATGTCTACCCTTTCCAATTCTTATTCTCTTAGACACCTTCGCTCTGGGGTCCCTGTTCAGCTCATTTAACCCATCCATGTTCTCATTGCCATAACCCAAGAAACCATTACTTCAACTCTTGTTTCTGAACTTGTTATCAACTGCAAACCACGCACGGCCATTGACACGTGCGTCATACCCGTTATTTCCAAAAGCCCAAACCTGCTCTTACACCACCATTAGCATAATGACCATATAACTTGTTTGGATACGTCCTGTTGATATACCCTTGAGCCGTCCCTATGCTACTCATTGGCCTTGATTGATGTAAACTCGTGACACTAGCTTGAGGCCGCAAATTGTGAGTCCTAGCAGATATAATCCTCATGCTTGACCAATACCTATACAAATTATCCTATCTCATTCAACCCATCTTTCAAACCGTCTTGAGTCACGAATAAAAAAGAAGACAAATGAAAAGTACAAAAAAATAATAAAAAATAAAAAAAAGTAAACTTTGCAAAGCGCCTTTAAAAAGTTCGTCTAAAAAGAAAAATAAGCATTTAGCGCACCAAAAAAGATCCGCCCAGAAATCATTTTCAGCGCCCACAGCTGGGCGCCGAAATCTTTAATGCCCCAGCCTGGGCACTGAATCTCTCTGCTCGCCAAATTTTGTCCAGAAGTGCTCGTCATTTTATCCGCACATGCACGGAAAAATAACGAATACTTGGGGGGTACAACACCTATTCAGATATACGTACAAAAAAACACATGAAAAGATTTTTGTGCAAATACATGTACTTAAAAAAATAAAACAAATATAAACAAATTTTTTGGCTTACGGCAAAGCAACAGATTGAAATAATAATAAACTTCATTTATTCTACCGTTTCAAATAATATGTTTCCACCTCAGAACATACTTATCGAATTCGGCATTCTAAGAAACCATTTTCTGGCTAAGAACTACGCAAGACTTGATTCCAAATTAAATCTATTTAAGGCGGATATGTAGGCAATCCATGATTCGGTCCAACCAATTTGCAAAAATATTAAAGCCTATAGAATAACAAGAATAAATAATAGAGTCCCTTATTGAAATTTAATTACTTGCAACCCAAGTCGAAAGAAAAATTTAAGTCAAAGGAAAAATTCAAGTCCTCAAGATGCCAAAATTAATGAGCACACATCGAAAAATAATAAGGGCACGTACCCTTGCCAGAAGGAGCACTCACACTCCTAGGCACTTAGCCAAGACTCAAAAGATCGCTTTGCCTCAATTGAATGGGGGCTAACGCAAGCGTCCATGACCTCTAAAGTACTCAACTTGACCCTCCCTAAAGCGAACTAACTCACTTAAAGACTTTCTTTCACCACTAGACATAGTCATTCGCTTAAAGACCTTCTTTCACCACTAGACACAGTCATAATCGCCAACAAGTAGTAAAGGCAGTAAGCTTGCAATAAAGAGGATTGTTCTACGGCGTCGCCCCACCGTTCCTTCGAACTCAGGGCAGCCGTTCATGGTAATTCAAATGCTTGCGAATCCCCTTTGAAAAACAAATCAGACATTGTCAATAGAACTTGGCATTTAACCAAGGCTCACCCTACTCAGACATATGACACGGGCATCTAAAATCGAAATCTGAAAGCATCATTAATGGGAAGACATAACAACAACTGGGGGCTAAAAATTGAAATGAAAGAGCTAGGGAAAGAACTAAATATACCTTGATCTTTTGTGCAGACATACACCAAGTAAATCTAAGTCAATTTGAAAACGGTTTATATTCCCGCAATTCTGGAAAAGATGGCCCTAAAAGCCTAAAGCATATGCCAAACGGACACAAGTATATCTTGACGCCTGCACCCTGGCTTCCAGCAAATCCTTAGATAACATTCCAAAAATCGTAACAGTATTTTGATTCACTCATGTAATCCTGTACGAACCCTTCTATAAATCAACCTACTTAGGACACCTCGGATTGTACACAGTAGGATTCGGATTTTAAATAATTTTCAAATAATTTTCAAAGACTTTTTCGAACATAATAAAGTGTCGTTGGTTTAAGCTAAGTATGCGTTTATCTCAATGTTGCAAGTGAGTCAAAAGATTTCCAAATATGATTATGGGTAAAGAAAGGCACCTAGCTTTTGGACAAGGCACACTTCAACATGTGACTACCTTGACCATGGCAATGTCGCACAATACGACATTTACAAGAGAAGCAGCAAAATCACTACTCGAACGTACCTCGCACTAAACGAGTCTGGTTCAAACTATTCATGATCCATGTCACCATGAATGCATAAAAATGTATGCAAAGCATTATAGCACCAAGCCAATCCCGTAGCTACAATTGGGGCTTGAGAAAAACACTCTAAAAAAGCTCGAAATGACGATTTCATCACAAATTCTCGACGCTAATGCTATACATACATCATAGGGGCACAATTTGATCGTGTAAAGCGAACCTTAGAATGGATACAACCCCTCCCAAATTCTAAAGCGCTACTTAGAATATATAAAGTCACCCCACTAACAAGGGTAACTGAAAATCGCGAGTCACCAAAACTCCGATCAAACTACTGCACATAACGCCCGCCCTACAAGCGCCCGTTACACAGTCTACCCCGTTCCAAAGCGAAAATAAAAGAAAAAAAATCAAGGATAAGAACTGTCAAAATATACCCAGAAATCATTTTTAACGCCCAGGGCTGGGCGCCGATATCTTTAACGCCCCACCCTGGGCGCTGAATCTTTCTGCTAGCCAAGTTTTGCCCAGATATAAAAATAAGAAAGAAACACCTATGAATCCTCGCATCGAATGAAGTAATAAGCCGTGCAAACCCACGCAGAAGGTGCTACACTTGTTCGAACACCTGAACGAGGCATGATGAAGTACTCCAATGCAAAAATAATAATGATATCCCAACGCCTGGAGGAATGTTCTAAGACACACCGTTAGGCCACACAAGCCTACGTTGTACCATAAGTTCAACCGTCCCACGGTACAAGTCTAAAAAAAAAGAGTAAGGCATATCGCACTAATGCGGGCACGACCAAAGAGCATGTGTAAAAGAGGCAAAGACTACTTATCGCCCAAATTCAAAATGCAAGCCACACGACTTCTACATTAAGGATTAAAGGTAGCAAAACATTACCTACCACGGAAGGGATAGCTCGCACCCACACGAGCAGGAACCCCAAGGCATCTTTTTCGAAAGAACCTACAAAAATCGTACGTCAAAAGGAAGCGTCCCAACATGCATACTTGGGGGCTCCAAGCTACGAAACGACCATAGCAAAATAAAAAAAACTCGAAGCAAATGTTTGAACGATCAAGAAGGGCACGATGCTTGAGCCCACTTCATGAATGGGCCTGAACCCTATCAAGCTTCTAAGAAAACTATTCAAAATCAGTCATTGCTCAAAAAATGATTCAAGCAAACTGATTAATGGACCGCACACAACGGCCATTCTATGAACGCTCGTTCGCACATACATATCATCATTCTAAGTATCGAACATTAACGAACGCGTTCAAAAGGAAAAAATATACAACAACAAGAGCGGTCAAAGTCTTACGCCTCAAGGTATGTTCCTCGGGCCATATAGACTCGCCCAACTATCGCAATAACTGTACCCCTTAAGAGCAACAGTTCCTTAAAATAATCGCCCCAAAGCGACAGGCACCGTAGTCCACCAATCGGCTACGGCTTCTCGAGAAAATCATCACGTTCTAAAATAAAGAAAAAAACAAAAGAAAAGAGAATACATAGAACTTCCAAAGTGAAATAAACGAATGAACAAGAGGCCAACTGTGTCATCAAAAGACCAGCCCAAACAACACTTTCAACGCCCCACCTGGGCGTGAATTATTTCAACGCCCAGGCCTGGGCGCCAAAAATGAACCCAGGCTCAAAAAAGGCCCTAACTTCTATTGGGCCCTGCCGCATCCATTCGACTCGAAAATTACCAATTTCTTTACTGGAAGTCGCACCTCACGGCTTTGTCAAGAGTAGCACACCACTACAAAGATCGCTCGCACTTACGAGCACGATCCCAAACACGATCAAGGACATCACAAATTGCGTATCCCCAAGGAACCCCTTTGACAAGAAATGATCGTCAAGCACGAATGCTTAGGGGCTCGAAAGAAAATATATATTTCAAAAGAGAGTATGAAAAGTTAAAACAATATTCCCAGACTACGCTGTACGAAGTCCCGTGTTTGGATGTCTCAAAAAATAAAAACGGATTACGACCTCGAGACAAAGGTCGCCGTTGATACTTATACATAGTCCCCTAATCAAGGACCCAGGTGGTGGCAAAATTGAGCCGTAAAGACTAGCTCAAAACCATGAAAAAGACCACAAGACAAAGGTCCGTCTAAATTCGTTGTCAACCTACGTTCAGGTTACAACTAAATCCGAGCATCCCTTGGAAGAATTCGCTCCTACAAAGAATGGATAAAGAGGAAATCTCAAAAGGAATCACAATGAACAAAAAATAGAGACTTGCCCACCTCGATCAGGCAAGATCGCGCCACGAACCACGCGAGTTCCAAATCAAGAAAAAACGAATTCAGGGATGTCCACCCTTAGCGGACAGGGCTCGCCCACCTTTAGCGGGCGGGGTCTGCGTCACTAGCCGCGCAGATCCTCAGTTTTCGAAAAATATAATCTTCAAAAAACAAAATGAAACAGGCTCGCCATCTTCAGCCGGCGGGGTCTACGGCGCAAACCACGTAGGTCCTTATTTTAAAAAAAAGCACAAACAAATTTCAAAATAGATTCGTCCACTTCTATCGGACGGGGTGTCCACCCTTAGCGGACAGGTTCGCCATCTTTAGCCGGCGGGGTCTACGTCACAAGCCGCGTAGGTCCTTATTTAAAAAAAAAACAGATTCGTCCACTTCTATCGGACGGGGTGTCCACCCTTAGCGGACAGGTTCGCCATCTTTAGCCGGCGGGGTCTACGTCACAAGACGCGTAGGTCCTTATTTAAAAAAAAAACAGATTCGTCCACTTCTATCGGACGGGGTATCCACCCTTAGCGGACATGTTCGCCATCTTTAGCCGGCGGGGTCTACGTCACAAGCCGCGTAGGTCCTTATTTTCAAACTTCAAAACAGATTCGTCCACTTCTTTCGGACGGGGCGTCCACCCTTAGCGGACAGGCTCGCCATCTTTAGCCGGCGGGGTCTGCGTCACAAGCCGCTCAGGTCCTTAGTCGCTACAGCGATAACTTTTTCTGGTTTTCCCTTTTCCAAAAATTAAAAGGATTGGTTTTCCGTTTTTTTCAAAAAGGAGCGATGTGCTGGATTTTCCTTCGTTTTACGTCCTGTGAAAACAAGGGGGTTTTCTCGTTTGGCTAGCCCTGAAAATGAGAATCTTTAAAAACATTTTTACCTCGTGGTTGGGCTTGGCCAGGCCCAATTACACTTTATAGCTTTGATTTTGAAAACATCTGTAGCTACTCCCAATGACAAAGTGAGGGAGTTTCTACGCCTCTTTAGATACTTCCAATGACACAGTGGGGGAGTTTCTATACTATCCGTTGACAAATCCCAATGACACGTGAGGGATATGTCGACACTCTAAGTGATGACCCTTAAGTCAAATGTTATCACTCGGGGGCTCGTGAGACCCTCACAAAAACAGGTCACCATGACTTGTGTGACGCACTCCGTCTAATACTTTGACCATCGTCTTACTCCGAGACTCAGTCAAAGTGGGGCTAACTGTAGACACCTACTTTTGTCCCCATTCCCGAAAGGGAAGGTTCGATGATGAAAGCATAAATCTCCACTTGACAACGCATCTCCTATAAAATAACGAATCTCAATTCCCCTTTTCATTTCACCCAAAACTTGCTATTTATAGAAACCTGCTATTTATGGAAATCTGCTAAAAATAGCAACTGCCGTAATCGGTAATTGTTAAAAGTGGCAAGTCATAAAAGATAGAAACCTGTCAGAATTAGGTGTTGCACTCCAACATAAATCCTAAATGAGATAGAAATTATGAGAGAATCCTATTCCTAATATGATTCGAAAATAAGAGTCACGTATTAATTAAAATCCTACCGAGCCTAGAGTTCGTAACGGGCCCAGACGCATCTCGTCACAAGGTTAATACGCACTAAAAGACTCAATTAAATCTCAAATACTCCGGATTCTAGGAATCCGAATCTAACTAAGAAAAACAGCCCAGATCATATTTTCAACGCCTGGCTCTGGGCGCCGAAATCTTCGGCGCCCAGGCCTGGGCGCTGAAAATACCTGGTACGTGTTTTTTTTCCTAATTCCTCGTGGATTAGAGTTCTACAATTCTATCTTTCTAAGAACTCTTTTCTATAAACAGGGCCTTAAGTTCGACGTTGATACTTATACATAGTCCCCTAATCAAGGACCCAGGTGGTGGCAAAATTGAGCCGTAAAGACTAGCTCAAAACCATGAAAAAGACCACAAGACAAAGGTCCGTCTAAATCCGTTGTCAACCCACGTTCAGGTTACAACTAAATCCGAGCATCCCTCGGAAGAATTCACTCCTACAAAGAATGGATAAAGAGGAAATCTCAAAAGGAATCACAATGAACAAAAAATAGAGACTTGCCCACCTCGATCAGGCAAGATCGCGCCACGAACCACGCGAGTTCCAAATCAAGAAAAAACGAATTCAGGGATGTCCACCCTTAGCGGACAGGGCTCGCCCACCTTCAGCGGGCGGGGTCTGCGTCACTAGCCGGGCAGATCCTCAGTTTTCGAAAAATATAATCTTCAAAAAACAAAATGAAACAGGCTCGCCATCTTCAGCCGGCGGGGTCTACGGCGCAAACCACGTAGGTCCTTATTTTCAAAAAAAAAGCACAAACAAATTTCAAAATAGATTCGTCCACTTCTATCGGACGGGGTGTCCACCCTTAGCGGACAGGTTCGCCATCTTTAGCCGGCGGGGTCTACGTCACAAGCCGCGTAGGTCCTTATTTAAAAAAAAAACAGATTCGTCCACTTCTATCGGACGGGGTGTCCACCCTTAGTGGACAGGTTCGCCTTCTTTAGCCGGCGGGGTCTACGTAACAAGCCGCGTAGGTCCTTATTTAAAAAAAAAATAGATTCGTCCACTTCTATCGGACGGGGTATCCACCCTTAGCGGACAGGTTCGCCATCTTTAGCCGGCGGGGTCTACGTCACAAGCCGCGTAGGTCCTTATTTTCAAACTTCAAAACAGATTCGTCCACTTCTTTCGGACGGGGCGTCCACCCTTAGCGGACAGGCTCGCCATCTTTAGCCGGCGGGGTCTGCGTCACAAGCCGCTCAGGTCCTTAGTCGCTACAGCGATAACTTTTTCTGGTTTTCCCTTTTCCAAAAATTAAAAGGATTGGTTTTCCGTTTTTTTCAAAAAGGAGCGATGTGCTGGATTTTCCTTCGTTTTACGTCCTGTGAAAACAAGGGGGTTTTCTCATTTGGCTAGCCCTGAAAATGAGAATCTTTAAAAACATTTTTACCTCGTGGTTGGGCTTGGCCAGGCCCAATTACACTTTATAGCTTTGATTTTGAAAACATCTGTAGCTACTCCCAATGACAAAGTGAGGGAGTTTCTACGCCTCTTTAGATACTTCCAATGACACAGTGGGGGAGTTTCTATACTATCCGTTGACAAATCCCAATGACACGTGAGGGATATGTCGACACTCTAAGTGATGACCCTTAAGTCAAATGTTATCACTCGGGGGCTCGTGAGACCCTCGCAAAAATAGGTCACCATGACTTGTGTGACGCACTCCGTCTAATACTTTGACCATCGTCTTACTCCGAGACTCAGTCAAAGTGGGGCTAACTGTAGACACCTACTTTTGTCCCCATTCCCGAAAGGGAAGGTTCGATGATGAAAGCATAAATCTCCACTTGACAACGCATCTCCTATAAAATAACGAATCTCAATTCCCCTTTTCATTTCACCCAAAACTTGCTATTTATAGAAACCTGCTATTTATGGAAATCTGCTAAAAATAGCAACTGCCGTAATCGGTAATTGTTAAAAGTGGCAAGTCATAAAAGATAGAAACCTGTCAGAATTAGGTGTTGCACTCCAACATAAATCCTAAATGAGATAGAAATTATGAGAGAATCCTATTCCTAATATGATTCGAAAATAAGAGTCACGTATTAATTAAAATCCTAACGAGCCTAGAGTTCGTAACGGGCCCAGACGCATCCCGTCACAAGGTTAATACGCACTAAAAGACTCAATTAAATCTCAAATACTCCGGATTCTAGGAATCCGAATCTAACTAAGAAAAATAGCCCAGATCATATTTTCAACGCCTGGCTCTGGGCGCCGAAATCTTCGGCGCCCAGGCCTGGGCGCTGAAAATACCTGGTACGTGTTTTTTTTCCTAATTCCTCGTGGATTAGAGTTCTACAATTCTATCTTTCTAAGAACTCTTTTCTATAAATAGGGCCTTAAGTTCGACGTGAAAAGGACACAACAACAACACAATTATTATTCTGAGTATTGACTATGAACCCCTAAGCCTAAGCCTCACGCTGCAAAACTGATCACGCGTTCTGTCGCAATCGATCCATAAATCGAACAGAACGTATCCCGTCCCATAATTTGAGATTCGTTAAATAAAAGGAGAAATAGAAAAGTCAAAGTGGTTAGTTTTCTGAGAACCGTGACGCACCTCTGAAGGGTGCGTCGTAATGTGTCCCTTTTTCCATGGTTGAATTGCTTTCCTCGCCCTTTTATGAACTGTTAAACTAACTAAATCTGATTGTTCGATCACGCTTAATAAATATGATATTTTTGGGAAATTGGATTATCATGCTAGGTCCCTTAAAACAATCTAAATCAGATAATCGCGCTCGATCTAGTACTATATGTTGCATATTGTTAAAATCAACTCAGATTAGTTTAATAGTTAACGCATGTCCCTTCAATTATTTATGCTGAGCTAGTAAGGATATCCTGCCTCTGGAGTTATCGAAGAGCGAGTACTCCTCTCGGTAGTTACAGTCCCCCGAACCCTCAATCTCTACCCTGCGGGTGTACGTTGAGCGATCCCCACCACCAGGGATCACAAGGGAACCTACGGCCGTCGTGGTCAAACATAATTGCACTCCCTTTATGTCACGATAACCGGGTTTTGTCAGTTTTTCTCATTGTCTTTAAAAACTGAATGGCGACTCCTATATTACTAGTCAATTGGGTGTAAACTCACAGGAAATCCAATTACACTTGATTTGACAAAAAGAAGCGTCACACCCACGAGGGACGAGGTCACGCATTAGCCTCGTGCTTTTTCGACCCCCTCACACTAGGGTTGAGGGAACAGTCCCCAAGAAACCCTAGCACTATAAATAGCTCAGATCCCAAGGTAAAAGGGCAATCATTTCATTCCCACCAACCTAAAACTATCTTTGCTCTGCCTTCTCTCTACAAATTACTTCTCTCTCTAGCTTATACTTACTTAAGCATCGGAGGGAATATTCCTACGGGAATATTCTTGTTTTGCAGGTTGCCAGAAGTTCGTGCCAGGTCATACTTGAAACCTCCGAGGAACGCGTGCCACGTCAGCACCGTAAAAGATCCCACAATATTTGGCGCCGTCTGTGGGGAGGTACAGTGTCATGGCTGAACTTCACACTGACTGCGGAAAAACCAAGGACCAAACAGAACTCCCAGCCAGAGAAGGGGTGTCTAAAGATGGGTCCAACACTCATTGTGACGCGGCAGCTAGCCGGCCCGCTGCCGCCATTTCTGTGCGGCACTTGTTGAATGGTGCTCACGAAGTCAATCCTAAGTACGGTAATGGCAGGATGGTGGAGTCTTTGTCAGAAGATCCCGACTCACCTATGAAAAGACGCACCCTAGAGGAAGAGAGTCGGCATGTCAAAGAGGAACGTCCAGGAAGATGGACGAAACGAACTTCACAGAAGAAAGATAAGGCCCAGGGCCGTTACTCTCTAGAGACTCCTAGAAGACAGCATGAGAGCGTCATCCGAAGAAATAATGGTCGCGGCTCTGAGGAGAAAAGAGGGCGAAGGAAGTCGTCCTCTAGGGGTCCCTTTATGTTCAACACGGCTCTTGAAAACATCCTCCTTGCTGAAGGATCGAGTGTGGGAATAGAACCGTCCCCCCGACGATTGACCACCTCCTACCAACAAGCCCCTTTCTGTGTTTTCCACAACGACGAAGGACATGACACCCAAAATTGTCGGATGTTGAGGAAGATATTAACTGACCGCGCGGCTGAAGGACACCTCCGCCAGTACGTCCATTTAAAGGACGCGGACAAAGAAGTGAGCCCCACCTCTAAGTATACAGACGAAAGAGTTATGGTAATATCAGGGGGAATAGCTGCAGGAGAACCATGTAAGGAAGGACGGAAAAAAGGTCCATCTCATCTTCGCCCAGCACAGAAGAATCTACCCTCTGTAGAAATTTCCAAAGACGATTACAAAAGGGCGGCAGCGCCATATGAAGATGACCCTCTGGTTATAGAGATTAAGGTGGCTGATCTCAAGGTGAAGAGAGTACTGGTGGACACGGGGAGCTCGTCCGACATAATCAGTCTGCAATGTCTGCGGAAATTAAGACACAATCCTAAAGACATAGAAAAATTGTACGGGCCCTTGGTAGGATTCGGAGGGAGCATCGTTCGTCTAATCGGCTCCATTTTGCTCCCGTCCTCTATTGGAGTTCCCCTAGTGACCAAAGAAGTTGTCATCAGGTTTATAATTGTAGAAAACCTCACCACATTCAACATCATACTTGGCCGTCCAACGCTCAACGACCTAAAAGCTGTGATCGTTCCTCATTTACTACTGGTCAAATTTGTCGGAAGTGACGGACGCGTTGGGTCTCTCTATGGAAATAAACAGCTGGCCAGGGACTGTTACTTATCGACATTGGAGCCAACGGCTTGGGGAGCCTCTCCGAAGGGAAAAGAGCAAGCTAAACCTCTGGCAAGCCGTCGTAAAACCCGGGAGATACCAACGGAGCATAATGCAGAAAGACGACCTGAGCCAGTGGGAGCACACTATGCTATAATTCTGGACTTAGCAGACCCGTCTCGAACGGTCCCCATTGGAGTCCACCCTGACGACCCCATGTCAGCAGCATTAGTGCAACTGCTCGGAGAATACAAGGACATATTTGCCTTCACGGTAGAGGAGATGCCAGGCATAGATCCGGCGGTGGCCGTGCATAAGCTAAATGTGGACAGCGCTGTAAAGCCAGTACGACAAAAGAAGAGGAATCATGGAGAAGCAAGAAATTTGGCCGCCGCTGCCGAGTTTAAGAAACTAATGGATGTAGGCTTCATACGTCCGTGTCAGTACCCAGACGGGGTAGCTAACGTAGTACTGGTACCCAAGCCCAATGGGACATGGAGGATGTGTGTTGATTACACCGATCTCAATAAAGCTTTCCCTAAGGACAGTTTCCCACTGCCAAAGATAGACCGACTCGTCGACTCGACGGCCGGACATGCCATGATGAGCTTCATGGACGCCTACTCCGGATTTCACCAGATCCCATTGTGGCCCGATGATCATGAGAAGACATCCTTTGTCACGGAACAAGGATTGTACTGCTACAAAGTAATGCCGATCGGTTTAAAAAATGCCCCCGCCACCTTCCAACGGTAGGTGAACACAGTTTTTGCAAAACAGATGGGGAGGAATATAGAAGCCTATATCGACGACATGATTGTAAAAAGCAAACAGAAGATGGATCACCTTGACGATTTGAGAGAAAACTTTGAGACCCTCAGGATGTACCAGATGAGACTCAGTCCCAAGAAGTGCGTATTTGGGGTATCCTCTCGAAAGTTCCTTGGCTTCTTGATTGACGAAAGGGGCATTGAAGAAAATCCGGACAAGGTGCAGGCGGTCATCAATATGACGTCGCCAAGGATGGTCAAAGATGTGCAACGCCTAACTGGATGCCTTGCCGCCTTGGGACGATTTTTATCTAGAGCTGGAGACAAGTGTCATTACTTTTTCAGTACCATAAAAAAGGGCACCCAGTTTGAGTGGACGTCGCAAGCTGAGGCCGCCTTCCTTCGCCTAAAAGAACACCTGCATACTTTTCCACGACTGGTCAGCCCTCTCTTAGGGGAAGTCTTGTATCTGTACCTTTCCATCTCAGAGTACGCAATAAGTGCCGTCTTGCTTACAGAAAGGGATGGGACGCAACTACCTGTCTACTTTGTCAGCCACATGCTGCAGAATGCTGAACTCACATATCCAACAGTCGAAAAGTTTGGCTCCGCTCTGTTCTTGGCTAGTAAGAAGCTTCGTCCATATTTCCTGGCTCATCGACTGGTAGTATACACGTATCAACCGCTAAAGCGGCCTTTCACCAATCTAGAAGCGTCCGGAAGAATGCTCAACTGGGCAATTGAGCTTAACGCGTTTGATATTTCGTATGTGCCGCGGAAGGCAATAAAGGGACAGGCATTTGTTGACTTCATTGCGGAACTGACCAAGCCACCCTATTTGAAGAATGAGAAAACCTAGTGGATAGTTCATGTGGACGGCTCTACCACTCAGAACGGGTCAGGAGTCGGCATTATCTGCGAATCACCAGAAGGGGATATCTATAAATATGCAATGCGTTTTAACTTTCCGACGTCAAACAACGAAGCTGAATACGAAGCCTTGATATGTGGAATTCAGATGAGCAAAGCCGCGGGGGCAACAGACGTCCTGGTTTTATCTGACTCACAATTAATCGTCAGTCAAGTCAAAGGAGAATATGAGGCCAAGGATGAGGCCATGATAAAGTTTCTAGAAAGGGTCCGTCAAGAAGTTCAGCAGCTGTCTAACTTTGAAGTAAAACATATACCCCGGTCTGAAAATAACAAGGCAGACGCTTTATCCAAGCTGGCAAGCTCAGCATCCTGCGACACGCCACGTCATGTATTCTGGGAGGTAAAACAGTCCAAAAGCATTGACGTCTTGAGAACAAACATCTTAGACCGAACGGCCACCTGGATGGATGATATTGTCAACTTCAAAATGAATGGAGTACTCCCTGATGATCTCAAGCAGGCAGAAAGATTACAAAAGAAATGCACCTGGTTCGAGATATGGAATGGAACTCTATATAAAAAAGCCTTCTCACGGCCTCTTCTTCGCTGCGTAACCCCCGAGAAGGGGCATGAGGTACTGGAAGATCTTCATCAGGGATTATGCAGCTCTCACATAGGAGGGAGGTGTGAGGGGGTCGAAAAAGCACGAGGCTAATGCGTGACCTCGTCCCTCGTGGGTGTGACGCTTCTTTTTGTCAAATCAAGTGTAATTGGATTTCCTGTGAGTTTACACCCAATTGACTAGTAATATAGGAGTCGCCATTCAGTTTTTAAAGACAATGAGAAAAACTGACAAAACCCGGTTATCGTGACATAAAGGGTGTGCAATTATGTTTGACCACGACGGTCGTAGGTTTCCTTGTGATCCCTGGTGTGGGGATCTCTCAACGTACATCCGCAGGGTAGAGATTGAGGGTTCGGGGGACTGTAACTACCGAGAGGAGTACTCGCTCGTCGATAACTCCAGAGGCAGGATATCCTTACAAGCTCAGCATAAATAATTGAAGGGACATGCGTTAACTATTAAACCAATCTGAGTTGATTTTAACAATATGCAACATATAATACTAGATTGAGCGCGATTATCTGATTTAGATTGCTTAAAGGGACCTAGCATGATAGTCCAATTTCCCAAAATATTATCTTTATTAGGCGTGATAGAACAATCAGATTTAATAGTTTAACAATTTATAAAAGGGCGAGGAAAGCAATTAAATTATGGAAAAGGGACACATTACGACGCACCCTTCAGAGGTGCGTCACGGTTCTCAGAAAACTAACCACTTTGACCTTGCTATTTCTCCTTTTATTTAACGAATCTCAAGTTACGGGCTTAATTCTTCAGCTACAAGGGACAGGATACCTTCTGTTCGTTTTTTGGATCAATTGCGACAGAACGCGGGATCAATTTCGCAGCGTGAGGCTTAGGCTTAGGGGTTGGAGTCAATACTCAGAATATGAATTGTGTGTGTCTTTCACGTCGAATTTGGGGCTGTATTTATAGGGAAGAGTTCGTGGAAAGTTAGAATTGTAGAGCTCTAATCCAAGAAGAATTAGGAGAGAACACGTCCCAGGTATTTTCAGCGCTTAGGGCTGGGCGCCGAAGATTTCGGCGCCCAGAGCCGGGCGTTGAAAATAGGGCCTGGGCCGTTTTCTTTGTCAGATTTGGACTCTTAGAATCCGGAGTGTTTGAGACTTATTCGAGTCTTTTTGCGCGTATTAACTTTATGACGGAATGCGTCTGGGCCCGTTACGAACTCTAGGCTCGTTAGGATTTTAATTAATACGTAACTCTTATTTTCGAATCATATTGGGAATAGGATTCCTCTTATAATTTCTATCTCATTTAGGATTTATGTTGGAGTGCAACACCTAATTCTGACAGGTTTCTATCTTTTATGACTTGCCACTTTTAACAACTACCCATTACGGCAGTTACTATTTTTAGCAGGTTTCCATAAATAGAAGGTCTCTATAAATAGCAGGTTTCGGGTGAAATAAAAAGGGTGATTGAGATTCTTTATTTTATAGGAGATGCGTTACCAAGTGGAGATTTATGTTCTCATCATTGAACCTTCCCTTTCGGGAATGGGGACAAAAGTAGGTGTCTACAGTTAGCCCCTGTGAGGGGGTCGAAAAAGCACGAGGCTAATGCGTGACCTCGTCCCTCGTGGGTGTGACGATTCTTTTTATTCAATCAAGTGTAATTGGATTTCCTGTGAGTTTACACCCAATTGACTAGTAATATAGGAGTCGCCATTCTGTTTTTAACGACAATGAGAAAAACTGCAAAACCCGGTTATCGTGACACAAAGGGAGTGCAATTATGTTTGACCACGACGGCCGTAGGTTCCCTTGTGATCCTTGGTGTGGGGATCTCTCAACATACACCCGCAAGGTAGAGATTGAGGGTTCGGGGGACTGTAACTACCGAGAGGAGTACTCGCTCGTCGATAACTCCAGAGGCAGGATATCCTTACTAGCTCAGCATAAATAATTGAAGGGACATGCGTTAACTATTAAACTAATCTGAGTTGATTTTAGCAATATGCAACATATAATACTAGATCGATCGCAATTATCTGATTTAAATGGCGTTAAGGGACCTAGCATGATAATCCAATTTCCCAAAAATATTATATTTGTTAGGCGTGATAGAACAATCAGATTTAGTTAGTTTAACAGTTCATAAAAAGGGCGAGGAAAGCAATTAAATCATCGAAAAGGGACACATTACGACGCACCCTTGAGAGGTGCATCACGGTTCTCAGAAAACTAACCACTTTGACTTTCCTATTTCTCCTTAATATTTAACGAATCTCAAATTATGGGACGGGATACGTTCTGTTCGATTTATGGATCGATTGCGACAGAACGCCTGAACAATTTCGCAGCGAGAGGCTTAGGCTAAGGGTTGGAGTCAATACTCAGAATATTAATTGTGTGTGTTCTTTTCACGTCGAATTTGGGGCTGTATTTATAGGGAAGAGTTCGTGGAAAGATAGAATTGCAGAGTTCTAATCCACAAAGAATTAGGAAAAAACACGTACCCAGGTAATTCCAGCGCCCAGAGCCAGGCGTTGAAAATAGGGTCTGGGCTGTTTTCTTAGTCAGATTCGGATTCATGAAATCCGTAGTGTTTGAGACTTAATCGAGTCTTTTAGTGCGTATCAATTTCATGACGGAATGCGTCTGGGCCCGTTACGAACTCTAGGCTCGTTAGGATTTTAATTAATACGTAATTCTTATTTCCGAATCAGATTAGGAATAGGATTCTCGCAGTTTTCTATCTCATTTAGGATTTATGTTGGAGTGCAACACCTAATTTCTGACAGGCTTCTATCTTTTATGACTTGCCACTTTTAGAAGCTACCCTTTACGACAGTTACTATTTTTAGCAGGTTTCTATAAATAGCGGGTTTCGGGTGAAATGAAAAGGGGAATTGAGATTCGTTATTTTATAGGAGATGCGTCGTCAAGTGGAGATTTACGCTTTCATCATCGAACCTTCCCTTTCGGGAATGGGGACAAATGTAGGTGTCTACAGTTAGCCCCCACTTTGATTGAGTCTTGGAGTAAGACGATGGTCAAAGTTTTAGACGGAGTGCGTCACACAAGCCATGGTGACCTGTTTTTTGCGAGGGTCTCACGAGCCCCCGAGTGATGACATTTGACTTAAGGGTCATCACTTTGAAGTATCGATATATCCCTCACGTGTCATTGGGATTTGTCAACTGATAGTATAGAAACTTCCTCACTTTGTCATTGGACGCCCCCTCCGAAAAAGTGGACGAATCTTGTTTTTGAATATTTGAAAAAAAGGACCTACGCGGCTTGTGACGTAGACCCCGCCGGCTAAAGATGGCGAACCTGTCCGTTAAGGGTGGACACCCCGTCCGATAGTAGTGGACGAATCTTGTTTTTGAATATTTGAAAATAAGGACCTACGCGGCTTGTGACGTGGACCCCGCCGGCTGAAGATGGCGAGCCTGTTTCATTTTGTTTTTGAAGACTTCATTTTTGGAAAACTGAGGACCTGCGTGGCTAGTGACGCAGACCCCGCCCGCTGAAGGTGGGCGAGCCCTGTCCGCTAAGGGTGGACATCCCTGAATTCGTTTTTTCGATTTGGGAACTCGCGCGGTTTGTGACGCGATCTTTCCAACTGAAGATGGGCAAGTTCCTATTTCTTTGGTTCTTTGTGCTTTCTTTTGAGAATTTCTTTTTATCCATTCTTGCAAGAGCGAATTCTTTCGAGGGATGCTCGAATTTAGTTGTAACCTGAACGTGGGCTGACAACGTGTTCAGACGGACCTTTGTCTTGCGACCGTCTGCTTTCGTGATTTTGAGCTAGTCTTTACGGCTCGATTTTTGCCACTACTTGGTCTTTGATCAGTGGACCGTGCACAAGTGTTAATGACGACCTTTCTCTGAGGTCGAACCTGTTTTTTTTTGAGATATCCAAACATGATATGGTGTATGGCGCAGTCCGGGAATGTGATTTTGATCATGCCTTCCTTGTTGGAGTATATTTTTTCGCGAGTCCCCAAGCACTGGGGCTCGTCGGTCATTTTTCGCATCTTGTAATCATGTTTGGGGTCATGCTCGTATGTGTGAGCGACCTTTTATAGTAGTGTGCTACTTTAGCGAAGCCGTGGAGTGCGACTTTAGTTTTCAGGCGACATCCGGTTTTAGCTTGGCCCGGATTAATCCTTTGACAGACAAACATTTTTTATTTGGAAAACCAACGACTTAACGATACACATTTTTGGTGTTTCGAAGAATGACCATGATATTTAACTTGTTTTTGAAAAGTGTACATAAGCATTTTCTGAGACAAGTCTAAGTTTCGACGAAGTTTAATGTTTATTTTTTGCTTATTTGGGGAGCTAAAGGTGCTTTGGGCTTGATCCTACTTGCAATAGGGCCTCGTGTTTAGCAACACGGTTTTAAGTCCTTTCCTGTTCCGGGTTTTGTGAAATCCGGGCCTTGGGCTGCATTTCCAGCGCCCAAGGCTAGGCGTTAAACATTTCGGCGCCCAGCATCGGGCGCTGAAAGTCTTTTCCTGGTGATATTTGACTTTCGGATTTCCTAATACGTTTCCGAATGGGATCAGGATGTCACTGGGTGCGTTCAGCTATATATAGGGGCTAGATGCGTCCCTATTTTCCACCACTCTCAATTTCTTTCTCTCTTTTTTGCTGTGTTTTAATTACTCATTGCTTTTGCCATGTCGATCCCTACTTTCTCACTTCAGCGGACTGTTAGGCGTTGGCTACGGGCCCTTACTCCCACAGAAAAGGCTTTGTTAAAAGAATACCACTTAGAGGCACTTTTAGGCTTACAACCAATTAATATTGATTATAACTTTCTGCATGCTGCCCTAAGATTTTGGGACTCCGTTCATCATGTTTTTGCCTTTCGGGGCAACGAAATATGTCCTTTGCCAGATGAATTTGCTGCGATCCTTGGTTATCCTACTAATGCTACTCCTGTTACTCCTGGCACTATTGAAGAGGGTAAAACAACCATAGGGGCTTTCCTAGGACTAGATGATAACATGTTTGCTGAAATTGTTGTAGGTGACGAGGTTACCTTGGCAAAACTTGTAAAACATCACTTTAGGCCTAGTAAGAATATGACCGAACAGAAATTGAATATTTGAGCCCTTGTATTTTGCTTGTTGAATCACTATTTGCTGTCGAATGACAATGGTGCGTTCGGTGACATAAGGTTGATTCCCTTGATTAGCCAGATGGAAAGTTGCTATTCTATTATGCCGTTGGTTTTTGCCGAGACTTTGCTGAGTGCGGATGAGCTGAAGAAGGATACCAAATCTGAACATTGTAAGGGGAGCCCCCTATTACTGCAGGTAATCTGCAACACCCCGACCTCTAAATCACTTATTAAAGCATAATTAGCAGCGGAATTAACCTAATTCGGTCGGGACATTACTGCAGTAACTCCCTCTTGGGAATTACAAGGTAACCATCAATCATAAGCTATTAAACTCCAAGATTAACATAATGATACTTTTTAAATTCTTAATAAAAGTACGTAACTTAATCCAGAATCTTTACTTAAACTTGTTACAACATAACATTGACTTAGGTGAACATGGTAATGGTGAAATCCTCGCCACTACTCGTTTCCGTGGTCCCCAGCAGTACCTAAAACGGAAAACAAAACGGTGAGCCGAAGACTCAGTAACGAGTTACCCTAGCATCGTAACATCATTTCAATTCATTTTATTTAATAAACAGGGAGAATAGAATATAGTAAAACATTTAATAAATCATCATTTCAGAAGCATCATTTCGAAATATCATTTCAGTAATATCATTTCAGGAACATTATTTCAGGAATATCATTTCAGGAATATCATTTCATTAATATTTTTCCCTTTTAACAGTATTATTTTTGTCGTCAGGACTTTACAGGAAAACATGGTAGGACGTCTCCTACGAACAGGGGAAGCCAGTGCTTCATAACAGGGGGAGTCAATACTCCATAACACGGGAAGCCAGTGCTTCATTTCAGGGGGAACCTTGGTTCCATATTAGGGGAAGCCAGTGCTTCTTATCAGGGGGAACCTTGGTTCCATATCAGGGGAAGCCAGTGCTTCTTATCAGGGGGAGCCTGGGCTCCATATCAGGGGAACTTGACCAGTTCTTACACTTTCATTTATCATGTTTACATTTCTTTTAGTTGAACATTAATCAGGAAAATCTCATTCATTCAGGATTGTTCAATAAAACCATTAAATCTCGTTATTTCATAAAATCATTACTTTCAGGAATAATAAGTCATTAAATCAATACTTTGCATAAAGCTGCATTATCGTAAATCAATTCAATCAAAGCGTACTTGTACTCCCGCAAATCATAAAACATCATTATAAAACATCAATCATTCATAACATCATTCGTACATAAATACATTTTTAAGGGATTGCGGGTACTAGCAATAACCGTTACCTCAATTCCATGATTTTCTAGGCCTTTTTCCTTGGTTCGTTCGTCCTGAGCTCCGAGTCCGAATTCTTTCAAAATATTAAATTACTGAATTAGTTATTAAAACGATAAATACTTAAAACTAATATTTTATAAATTTATAGATATTGAATTTTGAAATAATTAACTAACAAAAATATAATCTTTTATTATTAAACGATATTTCAATCAAAATATGTATATGTATATATATTTCGTAAATCGATTTACATTATTTAAACTTCATAAATTAACGAAAATATTATTTATACCAAAATTTCAGTCAAAATATAAATCTAGAATTATTATTTAAATTTCTATTAAAACAATAATAATTGATTGAGTGCTTAAAATAAAAAAATGAAGCTTACTTTGGAGTATTGGGCCAAAATAAGAGTTGGGCTTAATTTTGAGAAACAAAACAGCAAAGTTCCAATTACTGGAACTTCTCTCTCCCCTTTTTTATGAAGTTGGGCACGCAAAGAACAGGAAAGCAGGGGAGGGCAGAGCCACGGCACGACAGAGGAGAGAGGAGAGAGGAAAGGGAGGCCCAGCCAGGGCGGCGCGGCGGCAAGGCGGGAGGAAAGGGGACAACAGGGGGAGACGGTGATGGTGGTTATAGGTTTGCGGTTTGCGGGGAGGCGAGGGAGAAAAGGCAGGGGAGGGTTGTGCGTGGAGGAGATGGGCGGCGAAGGGGTGGTTGGAGTTGTGGTGGTGTGGCGTCGGTGGTGCAGCAAGTTGAGGCGATGATGGTAGTGGTGGTTACAACTTACAATGGTGGTGGTTGCGTGGAGGAGAGGAAGGCAGGGGGTTGGGCGCAAGGGCGAGGGAGACAGGGGAGGTGCGTGGTGGAGGTGGGTTGGAATTGGTGATCTTCACGGTGGTTGGAATAGGTGGTGTTTTCGGTGGTTGTTGGTGGCGGCAGTTACTGCCGGTAATGGTGGTGGCTTGAAATAGAAACAAAGATGGTGAACTTAATTCATGAGTTTAAATGGTGATGTTGAAATTGGTTTGTATGGAGGAATGAATCAGATTGTTGCTCACTTTATAGTTTTATGGAAAAGCTAATGACATCATCAAATGAAGTCAACATGAAAGTAGTGTGAGGAAGAAGGATGAGATCCTTGGAGACCAAGGCAATGAATATGGACTGATTTATGGGAAAGGAGGAAGGAAGAAAGGAACTGATTCCTTCTTGTTTGTACGTGAATAGCAAGGAGGGAGAAAGAAAAATGCCAATTTGTTCCTTAGGGGCATTTTGGTCATTTCACATAGTTAGGCAAGATTTCTGAAAATTGGTTTCTATTTTTAGCAGAATGTTTAATTAAAACCAATTTTTGAAATAATTCTTAAATAAAATATCTTTAACGAAAAATAAACTTAGTTTTCGAATAAAGATAAGAATGTTTGGAAATTATTAAAAATCCGAAAATATTAAGATTTTTTTAAAAAAAAGGTCGTTAAGCTCGTAAATATGAAATTAAATTATGAATTGAAAAACAAATCGTGTAGCAATATTAAAAATTCAAGCGAAATAAAACTTCGTTAATTAAAATAAAGTTCGAATTTAAGATTTAAAACGTTTTTAAATTAAATAATAATAATTAAGCATAATTAATCGAGTTTAAAAAATTCAGGGTATTACATAATCGATTTATCCTTGCGCACGTATACACGTTTTTTTTGCGTACACAACGAGTTTCAGCGCCCAGGGCTGGGCGCTGGAATTTTCGGCGCCTGGTCCTGGGCGTTGAAACTGCGCACCAGGAACCGTTTTCTTTTATTATTTTTTTTGATCGTGCCCGTTTTTTGCATATTTGGTTCGTGTAACGGCTTAGACTTTTGGAAGCTCCTGCCGATCCTAAACATTATTGCCTTATAGCCTTGGGTAACCGACAATACATGCACCAAGACCAGGACGAGGCCGAATGGACCTCCTTTTTTACTTGTGGCATTTGTTCTATTAAGTGGGTGGTACCATGGTGGGGTTTGACTACTATGACAGGGGGGTTCTGATGTATCGGTTTGTGTTTCCTTGTTGGGGCTATCTCGTCCCATTTATATTTTCCCTTACCGAGTCATGCGTCAATATGGTTTAAGGCAGACTATCCCCTTTTCTGATACGGCACCACCTAAGGTACCGCCCTTTTCACAAACACGGGTTCTAGCGTGGGCTAAGTATTATGATGGTCTCCCGCATTGGGCCGTAGCTACAAATGGCTTTGTGGGTCTTTCTGAAAACTACAAGTTGTGGATGAGCTCCGATGATAAAGATGTGAGGACCGAGGCTCGTAATGGGGAGCCGGATGAGCTTTTGATACCTCGTATTCGTGTTAAGTATGAGGGTCCTGGTTCTGCCAAACCTCGTACCTATAGTATTAAGACTGTGAAAGCTCGTCCTGATCGAAAGCGAAAGGAAGTTCCTCCCCGTTCCAGTTTCAGGCCTAAAAAGATGCCTAACATGAAGGGGCCTGCTGTTGTTAAAAGAAATGCAAGCTCTCGCGGAGATCGTCGCCGGAACAATGTATGGGTTAGGAAGGCTCAGCCGCCTGTAGAAACAGTGGCTAGTCTAGTTGATGATAATAATCCTTCTCCCACCATTGTCTGTGCCCTTGAGGCTGAGCGGGCTATAACTGAGAATGTTTCTAAAGCCTTGGCATCTTTGGAAGTTAGTGTCCAGGAGCCGGTTCTTATGGAGATTGATATTGGGGCAGCGCAGAAGACTGTGGGGGTGGATCCTGCGATCATTGCCCTCTACAAGACTTTATTTGATGATCCGGAAGAACTAGAGTAGTGTAGTTCTTGCTAGGGTGTAGGTGCCCTCTATTTATTTCAGTTGTGTTTGTTTTTATTCTTAGCACTTTGTTTTCCTTCTTATTATTTTTCAATAAAGGCGTATTTTTATTTTTCATTTTCATTTATTTTTGTTTCTCCTTTTTTTTTATGTTTTGATATGTCTAACACTTTTGCACAAAGAATATGTTTTTTTTATTGGACCGAATCCTTGGTAAGGATTGCCTACGTATCTTGTCAGAATCTGGTCGCGCGTAGTTCTAGCTTTAGAATAAGTTCTAGTATGCCGGATTTCGGTAGATATGCCCTGAGGTGGAAGCATATTACTTAATCGGTCAAATGAGTGAAGTATTATCATTATTTTCATATGCCGTTTTTTTTTGCCATAAGTCGCGTAAATTATGAAATTCGACTAATTTGTATGGCTATATTCTTGGTAAACCTATTTGGATACGTACTGTACCCCCCAAGTGTTCGTTATTTTTCCGTTGTGTGCGGATAAAATGACGAGCACTTCTGAAAAGAAATTTTTTGGCAGGCAGAGAGTTTCAACGCCCAGGCTAGGGCGTCAGAAATTTCGGCGCCCAGCCCTATGCGCTGAAAATGACTTGGGCGGTCAATTTTTGACGCTTTGTTTCACATGTTCTTGTATTTATTTCTCTTTTTTTTTGTGCCTTGATTTTTTGCTCGTATTTAAAGTCAATTTTGAGGCTATTTTGGTGGCTTTTTGGCTGTTAGCGTGAAATGCATTTTTGTTCGGATTAATTTTTTCTATTCGTGACTCGAAACAGTTTCGAAAATGGAGTTAGGGTGCGGAAGTTATGAAGATCTTTGTGTAGGCTTTTGAGGTGGGTTGAGGTGCGTGTCGTTTTTGAAGAATTGGTGGGGGCTATATTTTATTAATTCCCCTTTTGAGCAACATTTGCTTTCGTTTTGGATTTTGATTTCCTTTGACTTCTTTGGGTTGTATGGGTTGATTTTTATGGTTACACTGGTTGACTTTTATGTTTTGGGGATATGAATGGGATGGTGCGGTTTATTTTGTGGGTTTCGGGAATTGGTTCCCATGGCACTATTTCAGAACCGAGTGGGCTTTGTTTGTTGGGCCTAGAGTGGGCCGCTTCTTTATTTTTGTATTTTGCAAGTACATTTGGTGCTTTATTTAGTGTTAGAATAAAATTTTTAGGAGAAATATTACGCCTTTATTGATTCGGAAAGTAAGGAAAACACACTGAAATAAAACTGACCTATATTCTAAGGGGCTTTTAGGACCATCTAGAGTCTCTATTACTTTTTTCTACCAATCTAAAGAACTACTAGGCGCTTTTTACTAATGGTGCTCTATGTGGCTCAAGCCTGGGGTTTAGTCTCATAAAACTTCAGTCCTTCACCGGTACTCATCTTGAATTCTATTCCTTTTGCATTGACCCACTGATATGTCTTCACCCATCCGTTCTCGACCTCTTCTAGTGTTGATGCAGGAGAGATTAACCGGGTTGGATCGAAACCTTCATCTTGTAAAGCTAGGGTAGTCATCATAGTCTCGTTCTCCATAGGCCTCGATTCGTTAAACAATGTCCATAGAGCCTGGTTGTCCAATATTTCGGCCGTTTTAGTCTTGGTGAGGTGGGGTGCCTCATCCAAGGTGTGGCAGTCATGGAAAATTTCAAATCCGGGTTTTAGCAAGCCATCCTGAATGAAGGGTTCAGGGAAATCGCAGCATGGGTGTTCTTCTCCTTCTCGAACGAACATCCCGTTAAGGGTTCTTTGATACGAGGGAAGGAGGGTGGTTTGTTTGGCTTTGTTAAGGCGTAGCTCAGACAGGCGGTCAGCAATATCTTCCTCCGTTGGTTCATAGCCTAAGCCAAAGGGAGTAGATTTGTTGGGAAAAGGATGGAATGTGCATTCCTTCTTCCTTATGCCCAATGGGGTTCCTGGGAAATAACCTTGAGCTAGCAGCATTCTAGGGATGACCCGGGATGCATGTGGGTCTAGGAATGCTGGATCATAGTCTTCAATGAACTGGATTTCTTCTTCCATTTGGAACCCATAAAGGTCGTTTGCAGTTTCGGCCGTTTCAACCATAGTACAACTGATGACGAGAGGAGGGGCGCGGATTTCTAATATTACCCCGTTATGGTTAAGTTTAACCATTTGGTGCAGGGTAGAAGCCACACCTCCTAAGTCATGGAGCCAGGGTCGCCCCAATAGGAGGTTGAAAATGGGCTTGATGTCGATTATTTGAAACTCCGTGGTGCGTGCCACAGGCCTGGTTTGTATGGTAAGGTTGATTTTTCCCAATACAGGCCTTCGGGAGTTATCATAAGCTCGTACCCCTTGCGTGGAGGTTTGGAAGTCATCGTTTCCTAGCCCCAAGCAATGGGCGGTTCGCAATGGGCAGACATTAACCGCCGAACCATTATCTACGAGCGCTAGGGGGATGTTTTGTCCTTTGCATCCAACCACTAGATAAAGGGCTTTATTGTGAGCACCCCCTTCTTTGGGCAAGTCTTTATCAGTGAAAACTATGGCCTTTTCTCCGGCATCTCTCGTGACATGGCTAACCAATGAGTCAGGTGTGATATCTGTAGGTACTGAGATGAGGTCGAGTGAGCGAATAAGCTTTTCGCGATGTTCCTTTGAAGTACACATGAGATCCCAGATGGTAATCTCGGCCTTGGTTCTTTTTAGTTGTTTCAGAAGAGGATTTTCAATGACTTCTGCGACGGTGGTGTGCCGTCCATTCTCGGGAGTTTGCCTAACTGGGATGTCGTCCATAGGAGGTGGGTGAATATCCGGTTGGTATATTCTTCCGGATCGGGTGAGGTTGTCGACCTCGGGCTCCTGAGGGGTGGTGTAAATGAGAGAACACCCGGGCCAAGTTTCAGTGAAGAGGTCCTGGCCCGACACTTGAGATAGGTAAATATCTTCAGCATCATCATCCCACACATCGCACACTTCTCTCTCGATTCGATCCATAGGGACCACAGCGAGTGGTGCACCTTGAGGCGTGATGTACACCGTGGGGTCGAAGATCTCTGGTTGGTCGAGAGAGATGTGACAAGAGCCGAGTGGGCTCTTGTTGTTGTTGGGTTTGCCAACTTTAGGGAGAGGTATCACTTCATCCTCTATCATGTCCTCGATCGTATGTTTTAGATTCCAGCAGTTTTTAGTGTCATGCCCATTACCTTGATGGAATTTGCAGTAAGTACCTTCGACCCAATATTTGCCCTTGATAGGAGGGTCATGGGTGGGGCCTATAGGTCTCAACTTTCCTTGATTGGTTAATCTTTCAAAGGCTTGTACCAAAGTCGACCCGAGTGGGGCAAACTTTCGGTCTCGGACCCATCTTCCAGGGCTTCTTCGGGCGGGGGTCTCTTCTACAGCATGGACTTCTTGGGCTTGGGATGTGTTACCCCGATTATAGGTGTTGTTTTTATATGTGGGTTTGCTTTGTATGGTTTTGGCGAGGTCGTCCTCAATCTTTATTCCCACATCATAAACTCTTTTGAAAGTGTCAAGTCCCAGGTACCTAAGGTGTTGTCTGTAAGCCGGGTCCAGGTTGTCAATGAATTTTTGGACCAATTATGTTTCGGGAGGCCTATTGATTAGCTGGGCCGCCTGGTCCCTCCATCTAGCAAAGTAGGTTGTGAAACCCTCATTTTTCTTTTGGAAGAGAACTTCCAGCTCGCGCATGGTGACTTGGAAATCCATGTTCGACGAGTATTGCTTGATGAAGACATTGACAAAGTCTTTCCAAGTGGGGAAGAGCTTAGGGTCCTGGTGATAGTACCATTTGAGCGGCACAGGTTCCAAGGACAAAGGAAAGGCAGGTAATACATGGACTTGTCCACGCCTTTCAAGTTCATGGCATTCACAAAGCTCAATAGATGATCACGGGGGTTGTCCGTGGCCTTGAACTTTGGTAAGTCAGATGAACTGAACTTTTCTGGTAGTTAGCCAGGAAAAGGTTCAGGATCGAGGGAGAAGTATTTGCTCCCCATGGTTTGCTGTAGGACCATTTTTTTAATCCTCTTTACGTTATCGAGGTCATTTTTGGCTTGCGCAGCCGCTAAAGCTTCATTTTCCATTTTCAATTGGCCCATAAGTTGGGTCATTTGGACCATCTGGTCTCGCAAATCTTCGATGGACATGTTTGAAGGTGCGAATCGAGGTTGGGGAAGCGGAGATCCTTGAAATGAGGGACGACGGACGGAGCTTGGAGTCACTAAACCTGATGTTGGCGGTGTATCTTCGAGACGCACTAACCGTTGATTCCCTGATCGGCACCAAGTGGCAGGACCAGTCCTAGGCATAAGATAAGCTAAAGTTTAGGTTCCCAAAGTTTCAAGCATTACTTAGTCTAGACTTCGACTCTCTCTATTGGTTTTTCACTCTTTCTTTTGTTGGTACACTTTTTAGTTTTTTTCTTATGGTCATTCTTTGGATTTTCGAAACACTCGCCCGTGTGACATTCATAATTGTTTGCATGTTCGATTTTTAGTGCCGAGCATTGTCGTCGTAGGAGGCCTAACGATGACGCAAAGAGTTATTAATTTTTTCACGAGTCGCTTTTGAAATCGAGTGCTTTTCTTACGCCCTCGTAGCAATTCTTTTTACGAACATTTTTTGTGCTACGTATTTTCCTTTCGCGCGGGCACCGAGGCTGATGCGCCTGACCAGAAGGCCAAGCAGCAACTTCAGCGCCCAGCGTCGGGCGCGAGAAATTCTGGCGCCCAGTCAGGGGCGTTGAAAATGCGTCCCTGGCTGGTTCTCGTTTTCTGTTTGTGCCTAATAACGTCCTTTACGCGTTGCAGCATTTGTGGGGGTCGTTACAGGCCATCCCGAGCGTCGCTTATTTTTGTGGCGATCATTCGGGTTTGCGGAACACGTATTTCGGAATAACTCTTTGGCAAATTAGTCTATGAATGTTTGGGCAATTTTTAAGGTCGTTGGTTTTCTAGGATAGTTTGTCACACAGAATCACATATTTCGCTACACATAACTAACATTCATCATGAGGCGATAATAACATGTCATGTAGTTTATGATAGGCTTCTATGGGTAGTTATTTGCGCCTGGCTTGGTACCGCTTCTATCGTTGATCCAACACATGCCCCGGTCGAGGTAGTGTCTTCAACAGACGAATTTCGCTCAAGAGGTCAACCCGCAAGTGCAAGCCAAGGGGGCATGTAGGCAAGAGGGACCTAATGAGCGAGCGACTGGTTTCAGGATAGGTGTACTACCTGCACAAGTACCGAGTGGGCAACATGCGCGGCGTATTCACCCCCCTATTGGCGAAAAAAGGTATCCTTACTCCCAACTCCCGAGGGAGCCGAGATTCGTTATGTTGTTCTGCCCGTTCACATTAATATGCTGATTTTCAGGTCGTCCCAACTTGATGGGGAAATAAACGCGGGGTAGGATCGTTTCACCCTTCGGCTATTTTGATTACCTACAAGCACGAGTATTTCCTTCACTATCCCCAGTGGAGTCGCCACTGTGAGGGGGTCGAAAAAGCACGAGGCTAATGCGTGACCTCGTCCCTCGTGGGTGTGACGATTCTTTTTATTCAATCAAGTGTAATTGGATTTCCTGTGAGTTTACACCCAATTGACTAGTAATATAGGAGTCGCCATTCAGTTTTTAACGACAATGAGAAAAACTGACAAAACCCGGTTATCGTGACATAAAGGGAGTGCAATTATGTTTGACCACGACGGCCGTAGGTTCCCTTGTGATCCCTGGTGTGGGGATCTCTTAACATACACCCGCAAGGTAGAGATTGAGGGTTCGGGGGACTGTAACTACCGAGAGGAGTACTCGCTCATCGGTAACTCCAGAGGCAGGATATCCTTACTAGCTCAGCATAAATAATTGAAGGGACATGCGTTAACTATTAAACTAATCTGAGTTGATTTTAGCAATATGCAACATATAATACTAGATCGATCGCAATTATCTGATTTAAATGGCATTAAGGGACCTAGCATGATAATCCAATTTCCCAAAAATATTATATTTGTTAGGCGTGATCGAACAATCAGATTTAGTTAGTTTAACAGTTCATAAAAAGGGCGAGGAAAGCAATTAAATCATCGAAAAGGGACACATTACGACGCACCCTTGAGAGGTGCGTCACGGTTCTCAGAAAACTAACCACTTTGACTTTGCTATTTCTCCTTATTATTTAACGAATCTCAAATTATGGGACGGGATACGTTCTGTTCGATTTATGGATCGATTGCGACAGAACGCGTGAACAATTTCGCAGCGAGAGGCTTAGGCTAAGGGTTGGAGTCAATACTCAGAATATTAATTGTGTGTGTTCTTTTCACGTCAAATTTGGGGCTGTATTTATAGGGAAGAGTTCGTGGAAAGATAGAATTGCAGAGTTCTAATCCACAAAGAATTAGGAAAAAACACGTACCCAGGTAATTCCAGCGCCCATCTTCGGCGCCCAGAGCCAGGCGTTGAAAATAGGGTCTGTTCTATTTTCTTAGTCAGATTCGGATTCCTGAAATCCGTAGTGTTTGAGACTTAATCGAGTCTTTTAATGCGTATCAATTTCATGACGGAATGCGTCTGGGCCCGTTACGAACTCTAGGCTCGTTAGGATTTTAATTAATACGTAACTCTTATTTCCGAATCATATTAGGAATAGGATTCTCGCAGTTTTCTATCTCATTTAGGATTTATGTTGGAGTGCAACACCTAATTCTGACAGGCTTCTATATTTTATGACTTGCCACTTTTAGAAGCTACCCTTTACGGCAGTTACTATTTTTAGCAGGTTTCTATAAATAGCGGGTTTCGGGTGAAATGAAAAGGGGAATTGAGATTCATTATTTTATAGGAGATGCGTTGTCAAGTGGAGATTTACGCTTTCATCATCGAACCTTCCCTTTCGGGAATGGGGACAAATGTAGGTGTCTACAGCCCCCACTTTGACTGAGTCTCGGGATGAGACGATGGTCAAAGTACTGGACGGAGTGCGTCACACAAGCCATAGTGTATGTCACTTGTTTTGCGAGGGTCTCACGAGCCCCCGAGTTATAACATTTGACTTAAGGGTCATCACTTGAAGTGTCGACATATCCCTCACGTGTCATTGAGATTTGTCAACGGATAGTATAGAAACTCCCTCACTTTGTCATTGGAAGTATCTAAAGAGGCGTAGAAACTCCCTCACTTTGTCATTGGGAGTAGCTACAGATGTTTTCGAAATCAAAGCTATAAAGTGTAATTGGGCCTGGCCAAACCCAATCACGAGGTAAAAATGTTTTTAAAGATTCTCATTTTCAGGGTTAGCTAAACGAGAAAACCCCCTTGTTTTTATGGGACGTAAAACGAAGGAAAATCCAGCACATCGTTCTTTTTTGGAAAAACGGAAAACTAATCCTTTAATTTTTTGAAAAAAAAGGGAAAACTACTCACATCGCTTTTTTTTTGGAAAAAACGGAAAACCAATCCTTTAATTTTTGAAAAAAAGGAAAACTACTCACATCGTTCTATTTTGGAAAAAACGGAAAACCAGAAAAAGTTATTGCTGCAGCGACTAAGGACCTGCGCGGTTAGTGGCGCAGACCCCGCCGGCTAAAGATGGCGAGCCTGTCCGCTAAGGGTGGACTCCCCGTCCGAAAGAAGTGGACGAATATGTTTTGAAGTTTATTTGTTTTTTTTGAAAATAAGGACCTACGCGGTTTGTGACATAGACCCCGCCGGCTAAAGATGGAGAGCCCTGTCCGCTTAGGGTGGACGCCCCGCTCGCTGGAGGTGAGCGAACCTGAATTCGTCTTTTGATTTGGGATTCGCGTGTGCCGCGGTCTTGCCTGATTGAGGTGGATAAGTCCCTATTTCATTTTTGTTTCTTGTGATTTCTCTTGAGAATTTCTTTTTTATTCATTCTTGTAGGAGCGAATTCTTTCGAGGGATGCTCGAATTCAGTTACAACCTGAACGTGGGTTGACAACGTGCTTAGACGGACCATTGTATCGTGGTCATCACCTTTTCATGGTTTTGAGCTAGTCTTTTCGGCTCAATTTTTCCACTACCTGGGTCCTTGATTAGGGGACTATGTATAAGTATCAACGGCGACCTTTGTCTTGAGGTCGTAAATCGGTTTTATTTTTTGAGACATCCAACCACGGGACTTCGTACAGCGTAGTCTGGGAATATTGTTTTTAACTTTCAATAATATATTTTCTTTCGAGCCCCCAAGCACTCGTGCTTGACGGTCATTTCTTGTCAAAGAGGTTCCTTGGGGATACGCATTTTGTAATGTCCTTGATCGTGTTTGGGATCGTGCTCGTAAGTGCGAGCGATCTTTGTAGTGGTGTGCTACTCTTAACAAAGCCGTGAGGTGCGACTTTCAGTAAAGAAATCGGCAATTTTCGAGTCGAATGGATACGGCAGGGCCCTATAGAAGTCAGGGGCCTTTTCTGGGTCTGGGATCATTTTCGGCGCCCATGCCTGGGCGTTAAAGATTTCGGCGCCCAGCGCTGGGCGCTGAAAATGATTTCTGGCGAGGTTTCTTGATGACACAGTTGGCCTCTTGTTCGTTCGTTTTCTTTTTTTCTTTTCGTCTAGAGATTCTTTTTTGGAACGAACCGTTCATTTGAGATCACCGTTGATTGGTGAATAATTATTTCTCGAGAAACCGTAGCCTAATAGTGGACCAACGGTGTTTATTATTTCCTTATTCGTTCGCCATTTCTTAGCTTAGAAGGTTTGTGGGATTAATCTTCAACGCCCAAAGTCAGGCGTGGGATTTGGCGTCGGAGTTGATTATTGGGCAGATCTGCCTCTTTTCCGTTTGCTTATTTCACTTGGAGATTCTACGTATTCTCTTATCTTTTGTTTTTTTCTTTATTTTTGGAACGTAGAATTTTATTAGAGATCACAATGAGCTGAGTGATCGTGATGATTTCTCGAGAAGCCGTAGCCGATTGGTGGACTACGGTGTTTGTCGCTTTGGGGCGATTATTTAAAGGAACTGTCGCTCTTAAGGCGCGCAGTTATTGCAATAGTCGGGCGAGTCTATATGGCCCGAGGAACATACCTTGAGGCGTAAGACTTTGAGCGCGTATATTTTTTTTCTTTTGAACGCGTTCGTGAATGTTCGATACTTAGAATGTTGATATGTATGTGCGAACGAGCGTTCATAGAATGGTCGTTGCGTGCGGTCCATTAATCAGTTTGCTTGAATCATTTTTTTCTTGAGCAATGACTGATGTTGAATAGTTTGCTTAGAAGCTTGATAGGGTTCAGGCCCATTCATGAAGTGGGCTCAAGCATCGTGTCTTTTCGATCGTTCAAACATTTGCTTCGAGATTTTTGTATTTTACTATGGTCGTTTCGTAGCTTGGAGCCCCCAAGTATGCATGTTGGGATGCTTCCTTTTGGCGTACGATTTTTGTAGGTTCTTTCGAGAAAGATGCCTTGGGGTTCCGCTCGTGTAGCTGCGAGCTATCCCTCCCGTGGTAATATTTCGCTTCCTTTAATCCTTAATGTAGCAGTCGTATGGCTTGCATTTTGAATTTGGGCGATAAGTAGTCTTTGCCTCTTTTACACATGCTCTTTGGTCGTGCCCGCATTAGTGCAATATGCCTTACTCTCTCTTTTTTTTTAGACTTGTACCGTGGGATGGTTGAACTTATGGTGCGACGTAGGCTTGTGTGGCCTAACCGCATGTATTAGAACATTTCTCCAGGTGTTGGGATATCATTATTATTTTTTGCATTGGAGTACTTCATCACGCCTCGTTCAGGTGCTCGAACAAGTGTAGCACCTTCTGTGTGGGTTTGCACGGCTTATTACTTTGTTCGACGCGAGGATTCATAGATGTTTCTTTCTTGTTTTTATATCTGGGCAAAATTCGGCATGGTAGAGAGATTCAGCGCCCAGGCTAGGGCGTTAAAGATATCGGCGCCCAGCTCTGGGCGTTGAAAATGATCTTTGGGCAGTATTTGACAGTTTTTTTTTATCCTTGATTTTTCTTTTGCTTTTGCTTTGGAACGACGTAGACTGTGTAACGAGCGCTTGTAGGGCGAGCGTTATGTGCAGTAGTTTAATCGGAGTTTTGGTGACTCGCGATTTTCAGTTACCCTTGTTAGTGGGGTAACTTTATATATTCTAAGTAACTCTTAGAACTTGGGAGGGATTGTAGCCATTCTAAAGTTCGTTTTACACGATCAGACCTTAAGATTGTGCCCCTATGACGTGTGTATAGCATTAGCGTCGAGAATTTGCGATAAAATCGTCATTTCGAGCATTTTTAGAGTATTTTTCTCAAGCCCCCAATTGTAGCTACGGGATTGGCTTGGTGCTATAATGCTTGGCATACGTTTTTATGCATTCATGGTTACATGGATCATGAATAGTTTGAACCAGACTCGTAAAGTGCGAGGTACGTTCGAGTAGTAATTTGCTACTTTTCTTGTGAATGTCGTATTGTGCGACATTGCCATGGTCAAGGTGGTCACATGTTGAAGTGTGCCTTGACCAAAAGCTAGGTGCCTTTCTTTACCCGTAATCATATTTAGAAATATTGTTTTGACTCACTTGCAACATCGAGATAAACGCATACTTAGCTTAAACCAACGACACTTTATTATGTTCGAAGAAATTATTTGAAAATTATTTGAAATCCGAGTCCTACTGTGTACAATCCGAGGTGTCCTAAGTAAGTTGACTTATAGAAGGGTTCGTACAAGATTACATGAGTGTTGTCTAAGGATTTGCTGGAAGCCAGGGTGCAGGCGTCAAGATATTACTTGTGCCCGTGTGGCACACGCTTTGGGCTTTTAGGGCCATCTTTTCCAGAATGGTGGGAATATAAACCGTTTTCAAATTGACTTAGATTTACTTGGTGTATGTCTGCACAAAAGATCAAGGTATACTTAGTTCTTTCCCTAGCTCTTTCATTTCAATTTTTTAGCCCCCAGTTGCTATTATGTCTTCCCATTAATGATGCTTTTAGATTTCGATTTTAGATGCCCGTGTCATATGTCTGAGTAGGGTGAGCCTTGGTTAAGTGCCAAGTCCTATTGACAATGTCTGATTTTTTTTCAAAGGGGATTCGCAAGCATTTGAATTACCATGAACGGGTGCCCTGAGTTCGAAGGAACGATGGGGCGACGCCGTAGAACAATCCTCTTTATTGCAAGCTTACTGCCTTTACTACTTGTTGGCGATTATGACTGTGTCTAGTGGTGAAAGAGGGTCTTTAAGCGAACGACTATGTCTAGTGGCGAAAGAAGGTCTTTAAGTGAGTTAGTTCGCTTTAGGGAGGGTCAAGTCGAGTACTTTAGAGGTCATGGACGCTGGCGCTAGCCCCCATTCAATTGAGGCAAAGTGATCTTTTGAGTCTTGGCTAAGTGCCTAGGAGTGTGAGTGCTCCTTCTGGCAAGGGTACGTGCCCTTATTATTTTTCGATGTGTGCTCGTTTTGGCATCTTGATGACTTAGATTCTTCCTTTGACTTAAATTTTTCTTTCGACTTGGATTGCAAGTAATTAAATTTCAATAAAGGACTCTATTTTTTATTCTTGTTATTCTGTAGGCTTTAACATTTTTGCAAATTGGTTGGACCGAATCATGGATTGCCTACGTATCCGCCTTAAATAGATTTAATTTGGAATCAGGTCTTGCGTAGTTCTTAGCCTAGAAAATGGTTTCTTAGAATGCCGATTTTAAACAAGTACGTTCTGAGGTGGAAACATATTATTTGAAACGGTAGAATAAGTGAAGTTTATTATTATTTTAATCTGCTGTCTTGCCGTAAGCCAAAAATTTGTAAATTTGTTTTTTTTTTTTTTGAGTATATATATATACACATATTTTTTTTTTGGGTGGTACGTATATCTGAATACGTGCTGTACCCCTCCAAGTGTTCGTTGTTTTTCCGTGCATGTGCGGATAAAATGACGAGCACTTTTGGACAAAATTTGGCAAGCAGAGAGATTCAGCGCCCAGGCTGGGGCGTTGAAAGATTTCTGCGCCCAGATGCGGGCGCTAAAAATGATTTCTGGGCGGATCTTTTTTTTTGGTGCGCTAAATGCTTCTCTTCCTTTTTAGACTAACTTTAGAGGCGCTTTGCAAAGTTTCTTTTTTATTATTCACATTTTATTTTTTATGAGCGTAGAATGTACTTTTCATTTGTCTTTTTTTTATTTGTGACTCAAAACGGCTTGAAAGATGGGTTGAATGAGATAGGATAATTGGTCAAGAATGAGGATTACATCTGCTAGGACTCACAAGTTGCAGCCTCAAGCTAGTGTCATGAGTTTACATCAACCAAGGCCAATGAGTAGCATGGGGACGCGTCAAGGGTATATCAACAGGATGTATCCATACAAGTTATATGGTCATTATGCTAATGGTGGTGCAAGAGCAGGTTTAGGCTTTGGAAATAATGAGTATGACGCACGTGTCAATGACCGTGCGTGGTTTGCAGTTGACAACAAGTTCAGGAACAAGAGTCGAGGTAATAGTTTCTTGGGTTATGGCAATGAGAACATGGATGGGTTAAATGAGCTGAACAGGGGCCCCAGAGCGAAGGCGTCTAAGAACATAAGGATTGGAAAGGGTAGACATCGTAGAATTTTATGATTTGGATTGGTTGACTCAATTCTTTTCCTTCGTTTACTTGGGTAAATTTCGCACTTTGGGAGGTACGGGCTAACTCAATTCTTTCCCTTCGTTTTACTTGGGTAGATTTCGTACTTTGGGAGGTACGGGCTAAGTATTTCATGGCTCGCTCTTTCCGCTCTCCCTTTTCTTTTTCTCTTTTTTCTTCTTTTTGCTTGGGATCTCTCCCCCTTTTTATTTGGGCTAAAAGGTGGATGGTTGTAGTCACGAGGCGAGGCTGAGTGAGCCTCGTTTGGTAGGCCTATATTGGACCTTTAATTTTAGTAGGCCTAGGGTGGACCTTTAAATTGTCTTACTTCGCAAGCGTATTTAGTCGTTTCTTAAAATGTGCAAATAGCGTAGATTCAAAATGTTGTTTTTACCTTATTGAAATTTAACGAAAGAATTACATCGAAAATAAATTTTTGCTTCTTTTTCAGATTCCAGTTTCTCAGATTTAACTGGAAGTTGGGATTTAGACTCGAACTTTCATTAATCTTTCTGATTATAACCCGTGTATGAATACAAGGAGGTGGCCTAGACTACAAATAATGACGTGGCGTAAGCCTATAACACTTGACCAAGCGACTCTCAGACTTAGGCTAATTGGACCATAACTTTCGTTGGTTGACACTTTAGATTTTAACCCTTGGGTGTTCATTTGTCATGTGCCATTTTGCTTTAATGGTGGCAAGGTAGTTAATTGGGGAGATCGAATTTTTATTTTTGCAAGACTAGAATCATTAGTGCGGCTTCTCTCTTAGTGTGTATTGCTTTACCCCAATGGTAGCCTTATGGCATGCCGATTTGGGTATTTTCATGGTTTGTCATGTTGCATTCATGGAAAATCTTTTAGTCCGTACTTAGGAATACTTCAAGGGGCGAGTGGCTCGAGAGGACTATGATAGTCGTGACCCAATGTGATCATAAGCCTTGAGGCCATTAATTTTTGCCAATGGTATTGACACCTTAGGTTCACTTTGGGGGTTGTGCGACTATGGAGGAATGATTTTCAAAATGTGACTGTTTCCACATTGCAAATACTATAATATATTCTTCTTGTTGGTGAGAGAGAGTATTGAGGCCGTAGATTCTTAGTAAGGGATGACAATTACATATGGGTGCTTATTGATTTAAATGTTAGGAAGGGAGACTCAATATGGTTTTAACCTTTTAACTTGCAGAACGACACCAAACATTAGGACCGATTCTATGGATAAGACAACTAAGGCTTAGGATTTAGATTGTACTTTGGCATAGCCTAGTCTAGACTCGGATTTACTTATTTTTCATTTGAACATTATTTTTTTCCTTTGAAAAATTTATTCGAACATCGTTTTTTGAATACTTTTCCCATGTGACATCCAAGGTTATTAGCATGCTCGGTTTCGGTGCCGAACATTGTCGTCGTAGGAGGCCTAACAACTACACAA
The DNA here is from genome assembly GCF_020520425.1 of Spinacia oleracea. Taxonomy (NCBI): domain Eukaryota; kingdom Viridiplantae; phylum Streptophyta; class Magnoliopsida; order Caryophyllales; family Amaranthaceae; genus Spinacia; species Spinacia oleracea. Next base: position 93,652,307 of record NC_079491.1, on the reverse strand, counting down.
AGAATTATTTATTTTTTATAAGTCGTTTTTAGAATCGAGTGCCTTTTTCATACGCCCTCGCAGCAATTTTCACGAATTTTCTTTTACTGCTACGTATTTTTATTATGCGCGGGCACCGAGGCTGCTGTGCCTGACCAAAAGGCCAGGCAGCAACTTCAGCGCCCAGCTGTGGGCGTGAGAATATTTGGCGCCCAGCCAGGGGCGCTGAAAATGCGTCCCTGACTGGTACTCGTATTCTGTTCGCGTATATTTTTTGTATATGCGACTTTGATTTTGCGTGCTTGCCTAATAACGTCCTTTACGAGTTGTGCAACGTTTGTGGGATTCGTTACGGGCCATCCCGAGCGTGTTTGCGGCGATCGTTCGGGTTTGCGGAACACGTATTTTGGTATAACTCTTTGGCCAATTGATTCATGAATGTTTGGGCAATTTTTAAGGTCGTTGGTTTTCTAGCATTATTTGTCACACACAATCACATAATTCGCTACACATAACTAACATACATCATGAGGCAAAATAATAATATGTCATGTAGTTTATGATAGGCTTCTATGGGTAGTATTTACGCCGGCTTGGTACCGCTTCTATCGCAGATCCAACACATGCCCCGGTCGAGGTAGTGCCTTCAACAGACGAATTTCGCCCAAGAGGCCAATCACGATGTAAGCCAAGGGGGCATGCACCAATGAGAGGGACCTAGTGGGCGAGCGATTGGGTTTGGGACGGGTGTACTACTAGCGAAAGTGCCGAGTGGACAACATTCGAAGCATATGCACCCCCCGGTTGGCGATGGGTATCCTTAGTCCCAACTCCCGAGATGAAACATCTCAGGGAGCCAAGATTCGTTATGTGGTTCTGTCCGTTCACATTAATATGCTGATTTTCAGGTCGTCCCAACTTGATGGGGAAATAAATGCGGGGTAGGATCGTTTCACCCTTCGGCTATTTTGATTACCTACGAGCACGGGTATTTCCTTCACTATCCCCAGTGGAGTCACCACTGTGAGGGGGTCGAAAAAGCACGAGGCTAATGCGTGACCTCGTCCCTCGTGGGTGTGACGCTTCTTTTTGTCAAATCAAGTGCAATTGGATTTCCTGTGAGTTTACACCCAATTGACTAGTAATATAGGAGTCGCCATTCAGTTTTTAACGACAATGAGAAAAACTGACAAACCCGGTTATCGTGATACAAAGGGAGTGCAATTATGTTTGACCACGACGGCCGTAGGTTCCCTTGTGATCCCTGGTGTCGGGATCTCTCAACGTACACCCGCAGGGTAGAGATTGAGGGTTCGAGGGACTGTAACTACCGAGAGGAGTACTCGCTCGTCGATAACTCCAGAGGCAGGATATCCTTACAAGCTCAGCATAAATAATTGAAGGGACATGTGTTAACTATTAAACCAATCTGAGTTGATTTTAACAATATGCAACATATAATACTAGATTGAGCGCGATTATCTGATTTAGATTGCTTAAAGGGACCTAGCATGATAGTCCAATTTCCCAAAATATTATCTTTATTAGGCGTGATAAAACAATCAGATTTAATAGTTTAATAATTTATAAAAGGGCGAGGAAAGCAATTAAATCATGGGAAAGGGACACATTACGACGCACCCTTGAGAGGTGCGTCACGGTTCTCAGAAAACTAACCACTTTGACCTTGCTATTTCTCCTTTTATTTAACGAATCTCAAGTTACGGGCTTAATTCTTCAGCGACAAGGGACAGGATACGTTCTGTTCGATTTTTGGATCGATTGCGACAGAACGCGGGATCAATTTCGCAGCGTGAGGCTTAGGCTTAGGGGTTGGAGTCAATACTCAGAATATGAATTGTGTGTGTCTTTCACGTCGAATTTGGGGCTGTATTTATAGGGAAGAGTTCGTGGAAAGATAGAATTGTAGATCTCTAATCCAAGAAGAATTAGGAGAGAACACCTCCCAGGTATTTTCAGCGCCTAGGGCTGGGCGCCGAAGATTTCGGCGCCCAGAGCCGGGCGTTGAAAATAGGGTCTGGGCCGTTTTCTTTGTCAGATTTGGACTCTTAGAATCCGGAGTGTTTGAGACTTATTCTAGTCTTTTAGCGCGTATTAACTTTATGACGGAATGCTTCTGGGCCCGTTACGAACTCTAGGCTCGTTAGGATTTTAATTAATACGTAACTCTTATTTTCGAATCATATTGGGAATAGGATTCCTCTTGTAATTTCTATCTCATTTAGGATTTATGTTGGAGTGCAACACCTAATTCTGACAGGTTTCTATCTTTTATGACTTGCCACTTTTAACAACTCTCATTACGGCAGTTACTATTTTTAGCAGGTTTCCGTAAATCGCATGTCTCTATAAATAGCAGGTTTCGGGTGAAATAAAAAGGGTGATTGAGATTCGTTATTTTATAGGAGATGCGTTACCAAGTGGAGATTTATGTTCTCATCATCGAACCTTCCCTTTTCGGGAATGGGGACAAAAGTAAGTGTCTACAGGAGGGCCCTGGCCGAAAAAGCTTTAAGAACCGGATACTATTGGCCCACTCTCAAAGAAGACGCTCTCAATTTGGTCAAGCGGTGTGATAATGCCAACGATTTGCTCACCTAATTCGACGGGCAACATAGAAACTGACGCCAATCACCAGCCCTATACCATTCGCCAAATGGGGGATGGACTTATTAGGCCCCTATACGACGGCACAAGGAGGACTGCGTTATGTAATAGTAGTCGTCGACTACTTCACTAAATGGGTAGAAGCTGAAGCTTTAAAGAACACTAAGGCACAAGATGTGAGAGCATTCATCTGGAAAAACATAATCACAAGATTTGGCGTCGCCCCAGTCTATTGTCTTCGACAATGGGCCACAATTCAAGACGCCCAAATTGGAAGATTGGTTGGCTGACCATGGTATCACAGCATGTTTTGCATCAGTAGGATGCCCCCACGCTAACGGACAAGTAGAAGCATTCAACAAAATCATCTCTGAAGGGATGAAGAAGAAGCTTGATGAGGCAAAGGGCTTATGGGCCGACGAGTTACCCAATGTTTTATGGTCTATACGGACCACGGAAAAAAATTCCACAGGAGAAACACCATTCTTGTTAGCTTATGGGGCTGAAGCCGCCCTACATATTGAAATGTGTGAACCAACCCTGCGCGTCATGTTGTTTAATGAAGATGTCAATTGGGAAATGATGAAGGCGGCCTTGGATTTCTTACCAGAAACCAGAGGGAACGCAGCTCTACGACAGCGGCTATACAAACTCCGAATGACGAGGGAGTACAACAAAAGGGTTTCTAGAAGAATACTAAAAGTTGAAGATTTTGTACTTAGGAAAATGGAAGCCGTCGGACGCGCCAATGAACAAGGGAAACTCACCCCTACTTGGGAAGGTCCATATGAGATTTACGAGGAGGTTCAAGACGGAACATATCGGATTCAGGACATGCAGGGACGTCCGATCTTGCGTACATGGAATGCGGATAACCTCAAGAAGTACTTTTTCTAGATTGACACTTATCTTGATTATATGCTTTGTAAAGACGTCTAGAACCTAGACGCACCATGTAGCATGGTTTAAACATTAAATGAAAAATTCCCTGCAAGCCGGCCTTGCTGGGAAATCCTTATGGCAAATATGTTATCAAATTCCTCGGAGAAATGCAAACTAACGTTCTCCCTAGAAAAAAAAGACTAGTCGTTTAAAGGCCTAAGAAGTGGCCCAGATTAGCACCCTCACTAGGCTGATCACCTAGAACAAAGGGGTTACACATTTCTAAACATGGCTATATAAAGTAGCTAAAGACCTCGGCAAAAAGACCAGGGCAGACATCTGACGTCTCAAGTCGGAGGCGTCAGACATAATCATAGCATCAATCAAAAAAAAAAAAAGAGATGACAAAAGCTAAAAAGCAATAAGACGTTCAAAAGACGCCATGTCATTCCAAAAAGTTAGTCATAATTACAAAAATTATGCACAATGCCACTAAGCAAGGCGTCATGAAAACATGTTCAAAATAAATACAAGACGCGTAGGAGCTCTCATTCCTCATCCTCGCTGGGAACAAACTCAGGCGGAGTGCGTCCTTCCTTTTGAGCCTTCTCCACCTCAATCTGATAGGTGAGGAACTTCTCGAACCAGCTGAAGGGACGTTCACTCGCAAATTCAGCATTCCATGCAAGCTCCATACCCCTTCGGGTTGATTTCTCACATCGAGAACACTCTTTGACGAAACAACCTCCTTGTTAGCCGCCTCCAGCTGGACCTCCAACTCCTTAAACTGAGTCTCAAGACGAGAAAATTCATCTTCTTTCTCCTTGATTTTCTTGGAAAGATCCTCCATTTCAGAAAAGTTCTGATCAATTTGCAGGAGACGAGCAGCGTTCTCAGCATTTTGGGAGGCCAGGGCGGTAGTCACAGCGTCAATCTGCTCCCGCCTGTCGAAGCAAAGTTTCTCCAGCTCAGCAAAATGCTAATCGCCACACTGACTGGCCAGAAGACGGTGTCGAGCCTCTTCATGCACCAAAGCAGTGCGCCACTTTTTCAGTGAGTCCAACAGAATGAACATCTGCACAAAAATAGCAAGAGTAAAACAAAGAGAAACGAGTGTATAAAAATAAAGGCAAAATGAAACTCATATCCAGTGCCGAGGACTGCATGGCGGCAAGCATATTATCGGCTGCCTCGGGGAGAGTCTAAGCATATTCGGGAGGAATGGCATTGCGCATCAACGTCATTATCTTCCTGCGGTCATGAGAATTGAATCCGCCTGAAGAAGGGATCTGACCAATTCAGCATCAATGTCTTTCTGAGGGTCGGGAATTTCTATGGGAAAAACAACGGCCTTAGAATCCCTGGGGGAAACTAGAGAACTGCTAGACGAGGAACGGCAGGTGGTTACGATGTTGGAGTAAAACTTACCCCCAGAATTCCTGCTCTTTCCGCCGCCTTCAGATGAATGTTTCGGCGGACGGCTTCAGGAATCCCCGCAAGAGGATCAGCCGTCTCTCCAGCTTTCTAGAAGCTAGGAGAAGCTGATGCAGCCTTGGGGACGGCGAACACCTTAGGAGCCTTCGAAGCCGCTGACTTGAAGACGGGTTTCCCTGTGCCGCCAGCTATGCGCTTAGAAGAAGGAGCCGCGTCTGTGGCCGTCTTCCTCGCCTTCTGAAGAAATGAGAACATATAAGTTGCAAACAATAAAGGGAATTACATAGGAAGCTTTGATCAATACCTTCTCCTCAGCAGGAGGGGGAGCCATTTGCTCTGGGATGGCTTGCTCGGCCGCCTGCTGACGCTGCCAAGCCTTATAGGTGCTGGTGTCGAGTACCTTCGCCAGCCAAGACGGCATATCCACTTGGCCTTTGGAGGCATCGTCCAGCTTATCCATGGCCTCGTCTGAAAAAACAAACAAAGACATTAGTACAGTTTTGATAAAACAGTGAAGGATTGGAAGTATAGAAACATTACCTCTCGGCATATACGGACACAAGCCCACAGCCGAGAGGAAAACGGGATCGCCCAGTTGATCCAGATGAGGCAACTGAAGGAAATAATGCCCTTGGTCCAAGTATGCATTCTATGTTAAGTCTAATAAATGCGGTTCAGTATTAATTAACAAGTTAATAATTCAGTGAGATCAAGTGAGCTGAATGCCTAGCTAGAGGCCGCTTCAGTTCAAGTGGAATTAATGATATTAATCCACAGCTTACTCTTGACTGAACCCGTAGGGTCACACAAATAGTACGTAAACGGATCAAGTATTTAATGGCATTAAATACTACATCTATGAATATTCGGAACCGACGGATCTTGGTTTCAGTGGGAGCTAAGATCGTCACAGGCAAGAAATGAATGCTCCGGAAACGATGATATTGCCGGAAACGGAAATATGGATCGTATCGGAAATATAAATATTATCCAAGTCGTAGATGTTGCCGGAAACGGAAACATGGTACGTATCGGAAAATATTATCGGAAATGGAAATATTGCCAGAATCGGAAATATTGCCGGAAACGGAAATATTGTCAGAATCGGAAATATTACCGGAATCGGAAAATAATTCCGGAAACGGAAATATTAAATATTTGTTCGAAACGGAAATTAATTCCGGAATCGGAAATATTAAATATTGTTCGTATCGGAAATGAATTCCGGAATCGGAAAATTTAATCGGAAGCGCATCGTACGAATAAGCATCGAACGAGGCCTGCCGGACGAGGCCCAGCACGAAGCCAGGCCATCGCCCAGCAAGCCAAGCGCGCCGCACAAACAGCCACGCCAGGCCCAGCGCAAGGCCAGGCCCAGCAGGCTGCGCAGCGCGCACAGCGCGCACAGCACGCGCAGCGCGCAGCGCGCGCGGGCGCTGCGTGGGCTGCTGCTCGGGCGCACGCATGGGGGCCCATCGTGGCTGCCGTGCGTGTGTGTGCAAGTGTTTGTGTTCGTGCACGTTTCCTAAAACATGCAGAGTTCGGTTAATGATTAAATTCCTAATTCTATTTGATAAATTAATTAAATTAGAGTTCTTGTAGGATTCTAGGTTTAATTAATTTGTATCTGAATAGGATTTCGATTCCCTTTCCATACCCCTATAAATATGAGGCTAGGGCTCACAATTGATAACAAGTTTCAAAGTATTCAAAAAGTGAGTTTTTGAGAGAAAACTAAAACACACATCTTGCTCATAAAAGTGCCGAAATTTTCTAGTACCTTAAGGGCGATTCTAGTTGGTCAATCTTAAGGCGGATCCGGACGTGCTGTGGACTATCTACGGAGGGACGACACTTGGAGTCCTAAAGACTTGTTCTTGTTCGGTTCGGGCGCAGCTAGGGAGGGCACGCAACAAAGAGTATGCATCTAAATTATGCTATATGATTATGTGTAAATAATATGTTGTCCTGGGTTAATGGTTGTTTCCGCATGATCTATGTAATGTCATATGTATCATAACCTAACAGTGGTATCACGAGCCCCTTATTATTTTCATAATCTAAATTGCATGAACATGGTTAAATATTACAAATTTGCAAGAATTAAAAGGGGTGATTAATTTTCGTAATTGTTAATTAATTGCAAATTGCGTTTATTTAATTATACGTACGCAGTTTTTCGGCAGTTTCTTCGTTACTCATCCGAATTGAGTGATTTTTGTGTCAATTCCGCATGTAAAAGGCATTCTAAAATTTTGACAAAAAAGGGATTTTTCTGCCGAACCCAGAATTCTCAAATTCGAAGCCTAACTATGACTTTTCGAAGGTTTTAGTTTTTCGAATGCAAAATTTCGTAAATTTAAGATGTTAAATTAAATATTTGCGATTCTTGTTGATAAATCTTGAATTTTTGATTGACCTACTGCATATGTTTAACAAGTTTGAATGCCTAGTCTTGTTAATTATGCAATCTAATTTGTAATTATGATTAATTTGTTGAAAATTTGGATAATTTAGAATTAATTTGATTTTCATAATTAATTGTAATTTAATTAGAAACCTATGATTAAAAACCACCATAAAAATTGTAAATTTATGATAAATTTTAAATTTTTATGACCTAGACTTGAATCCATAACAATCGGAAATCAATTGGATAATAAATTTTCGATTTTTCGCCCTAAAATTAGAAATTAATATTATTTATTAATTTGTCATTAATTTTAAATATAAATTTTAAATTTTTATGCGATTCGTTCATAAAACTTGCACGCACGAAGCAATGGACGCTTCGTGTTACCCTTAAGGGGTGTTGTATAATGCGGGCATGCGACGACGAGCAAGGGAGCTCGTCGCCCGTGCGGCACGAATGCAATGAGCAAGGGCGTAGTGCACGAGCACAAGGCAGCAGCCCTGCCTTGTGTCGTGTGCCACGAGCAATGGACGAATGGGCATGGGCGAAGGGCGAGCCAAGGCAGTCGCGTGTGGGCAGCAAGCGAGCTGCGCCACAACGCGCGCTGCCTCGCACAAGAGCGCGCAGCCTCGCGCGCAGCGAGCACAAGCTCGCGTGCCACGAGCGCTGCGCCCAGCATTGCTCGCGCGCACAACGAGCGAGGATTCGCGCGCACAGCCAGCATTGCTCGCGCGCACAGCGAGCGATGTCGCGCACCCAGCGAGCGATGGCTCGCGCGCCCAGCGAGCGATGTCGCGCGCCCAGCGAGAGATGTCGCGCCCGCACTGCGAGCGATAGCTCGCGTGCGATGAGCGCTGGCGCGCGCAGCTAGCACCAATGCGTGCGGAGGCTTGCGATGGGGATGCAGCAGCTATGCGACGAGCGCATGGGCTGCGCGCACATGGCCAGCAATGGCTGTGTGCGTGCGGCCCATGGGCGTGCAACGCGTAGGGTGTTTGCGTTACGATTAAAGATCGTTTTGAATGTTTAATTTGAAAATTTCAGTTCACGTAATTTTAATTAATTTTAAAATTAATAATTTAAATTATTTTCTTGGATTTTAATTTTGAATATTGTAATTATAATAAATTTTATTTATTCTAATTATTTTACTAAAATTAAAATCATGAATTAATTTAAATACGACTGAAATTAAATTAAACTTTTTGGATTCAATTATAAATTTATATGAGCTTTAAATTTTAATTAAATTTGTATGTTTCCGGTTAGACTAGAAATACATTTTTATGTTTAAAATTAGTAAAGCATATAAATTTATTGGTTTAAGTGGGAGCGCTTTTTAGTCATAAACTCTTGATTAGGTCTACAAATCCTTAAGGTTAAAACAACTTGATTAGAATTAATAAGGACTGAATAATTGGTAGATTATTGGTGCCCTTGATTAATTGCTGCAAATGTTTACGTGATGCATAATGTGTTTTACTAACCAGCTATGTGGGCCATTCATGATAATGAATGGGTGAATGGTATATATTGTATATGTACTGTTTTGCAGGTTATGAAGTGACTAGTATGGCCCAAATAGGATAGAAAATATGGTCTGCGTACCATTAATTTGAATGTAATTGGTCTGAAGTACCAAAGTTATTTTTCAATTCAAATATGGTCTGCGTACCATCAAATAGTTGTAATTAGTTATAGCTTATCCTATTTGAAGAAAATGGTGCCTCCCACGGAGATTTTCAAGACGGACTTTGAAGTTAAAGCTTCAAGATGAAGTCGGGCCATACTAGATCACAAATATCTTATGCATGTTTTAAGTTATTTATTGCTTTTAAATATGTCTTAAAATGCATGAGATCAAAAGCTTGATTATGTTGCATGATTAAGGATTTTAGTTCACTTAAAATCTAACCAACATAGTAAGAGCCATGCCAAAATATACACTTGCTTGGATATCCTTTACATCAATCTAGTAATAGTTTTCGCTCAGCGAGGTGTTACTTATTGGTCCTAAAGGGGCAAGGTACACAAATAATTGTGAGTACATGTTAGTTTTGGTGAAACTCAACGATATAAGTAAGGAGTCCTTTTATGTCGTGGCAAATTCGATAGGTTTACCTAATAAGTTCTTAGACGTACCTATCAACCAAGAATAGTTTCTAGACTATTAGCAAAAAGCTTTTGCTTACCTAAGATGTTCTAGGATTATGTCGACAAACTGTGCTTAGTTCTTCAATGATTTTAGGATCTTGGAATCATTTTATTCACACCTGCCGGAACACATAATTTGAATAAAATGCTTAATAAACATTGAATTATGCATGTATGCTAGAATTTAAGTTTATTAAGAGAAACTGTGAATGGTTATTTATTTGTTTATTCTTTTCAATTGTAGTTTTAATATGGCAAACAACAATCAAAACATCATCATGGGTTCTGAGCTTATGGTCAAGCTGAACCTGACAAATTTTCTTGAATGGGAAGCTAAGCTAGTTGAAATAGTCAAACTCAATGGACTTGAGTATGTACTGTCACATCCCATGCCAAGCTACTATGCCAGAGACATGACCCCTGAGAGATTTTACGCCTGGGATGCGGATCTCAAAAAGGTTATGAGTCTCATGCTGAACAATATCCCTGATAATTGGGCTAAAAGGTTTGTAGCCTATGAACCTTTTACGCTCATCAAGAATCTGAGGGATATCTGTCGTGGAAGTACGGAGGACAGGGACCTGAACGTCCATGAGTTGATTGAATCAATGTCTGGTCTAAAGGTTAGTTCTCCCAACAGGTGTTATAGGATGGAGGTCCAAGAAACACATGTTCAGCTCCTTCGCACTAAACAGAGGGTAGGCGTCCCACTGAGGTTCCATGTGGATCTTATGTGTTCATATTTTGATCGCCTAAGTCTACTAGGAACACCAATAAGCGAAAGGATGGCAGTCTCTGTCTTGCTCAATTCACTACACAGTGGGTTTGGTCGCTTCAAGCAACTATACCTAAGTGAACCAAGAGAAGAAACAGTTGCAGAATTTATTCACCTTGTCAGAAAGGCTGAAATAGTACTGGACTGTGAAGCCAAAGATTTACTCAAGGCTAGAAAGAGACCATTCAAGAAAGGTGGAAAGTCCAAGGGCAATGCTAAATCAAAGCAGGACAAGTCCACATCAAGCTGTCTTTATTGTGATGGAATAGGCCATTACAAAAGAGAATGTCCAAAGCTAAAGGAAGATCAGAAGAACGGAACAGTCGTTCCATCTTCAGGTATTTTCGTTATAGACTGTATACTTGCTAATTCAACTTCTTGGGTATTAGATACAGGTTGTGGCTCACACTTATGTTCCAATCCACAGGGACTAAGAAGAAGTAGAAAGTTAAGCAAGGGTGAAGTCAACCTACGAGTGGGAAATGGAGCACGGATTGCTGCATTAGCCGTAGGAACTTACTATTTGTCGTTGCCCTCCGGGCTAGTTTTGGAACTGGAAGAATGTTTCCATGTTCCAAGTCTTACTAAAAACATCATTTCAGTTTCTTGCTTAGATGCTAAGGGATTTTCCTTTTTAATAAAAGACAATAGTTGTTCGTTTTATTTTAAAGAGATGTTTTATGGATCTGCTAGATTAGTCAATGGACTTTATTTATTAGATCACGACAAACAAGTATATAACATAAATACCAAAAAGGCCAAAAAGGATGATTCAGATCTCACCTATCTGTGGCATTGTCGATTAGGCCATATAAACTTGAAACGCTTAGAAAGACTTCAAAGGGAAGGAATTCTAGAACCATTTGACTTAGAGGATTATGGTAAATGTGAATCATGTTTACTTGGCAAAATGACAAAGCAACCTTTCTCTAAAGTTGGAGAAAGAGCAAATGAACTATTGGGTTTAATCCATACAGATGTATGTGGACCAATGAGTACAAATGCTAGAGGTGGTTTCAGCTACTTTATCACTTTCACTGATGACTTCAGTAGGTATGGTTATGTCTACCTAATGAAGCATAAGTCTGAATCCTTTGACAAATTCAAGGAATTTCAGAGTGAAGTAGAGAATCAATTAGGCAAGAAGATTAAGGCACTGCGGTCTGATAGAGGCGGTGAATATCTGAGCTATGAATTTGATGACCATCTGAAAGAATGTGGAATTCTATCAGAATTGACTCCTCCTGGAACACCACAATGGAACGGTGTGTCAGAACGGAGGAACAGAACCTTGCTAGACATGGTCAGGTCAATGATGGGTCAGGCCGAACTTCCATTAGAATTTTGGGGACATGCACTAAATACAGCTGCACTCACTATAAATAGAGCTCCGTCTAAAGCTGTCGAAAAGACTCCATACGAATTATGGTTTGGAAAGCCTCCAAATGTGTCTTTTCTTAAGATTTGGGGATGTGAAGTATACGTCAAACGATTAATTTCAGACAAACTTCATCCAAAATCTGACAAATGTATCCTTGTGGGCTATCCAAAGGAAACAAAGGGGTATTACTTCTACAATACATCTGAGAACAAAGTGTTTGTTGCTCGAGATGGTGTCTTTTTGGAGAAGGATCACATTTCCAAAATGACAAGTGGGAGAAAAGTAGACCTCGAAGAAATTCGAGTCGAACAACAAACTCTAGAGAATGCTCAAGATGACATTCAAGATGAAACTCAGAGATCTTTAGAAGAATCTGGTGAGAATCATGGTCAATCTAGAAATGTTACCCCGCGTAGATCGCAAAGATATAGATCTCAACCGGAAAGGTACTTAGGTATTTTGACGAACGAGAGCTATGACGTTCTATTACTTGAAAGTGATGAACCTGCGACTTACAAGCAAGCTATGACGAGCCCTAGATCCAAGCAGTGGCAAGAAGCCATGCAATCTGAATTAGACTCCATGTCTGAAAACCAAGTATGGGATTTGGTCGATTTGCCAGATGGCTACCAAGCCATTGGAAGCAAATGGGTTTTCAAACTGAAAAAGGACAAGGATGGGAAACTTGAAGTTTTCAAAGCTAGATTGGTCGCAAAAGGTTACAGGCAAGTCCACGGTGTGGATTACGATGAAACCTTTTCACCAGTTGCAATGCTAAAGTCTATTCGAATAATGTTAGCAATCGCTGCATATTACGATTACGAAATATGGCAGATGGATGTCAAAACTGCTTTCTTAAACGGCGTTTTAACAGAAACTGTGTTTATGACACAGCCTGAAGGTTTTGAGGATCCAAAGAATGCTAAAAAGGTATGCAAGCTAAAGAAGTCAATCTACGGATTGAAGCAGGCATCCAGGAGCTGGAATATACGTTTTGATGAAGCAGTCAGTGACTTTGGTTTCATCAAGAACGCGGACGAATCTTGTGTATACAAGAAGGTCAGTGGGAGCAAAATTTCTTTCCTAGTATTATATGTCGACGACATATTACTTATCGGAAATGACATTCCTATGTTGAACTCTGTCAAGATTTGGCTTGGGAAATGTTTTTCGATGAAGGATCTAGGAGAAGCACAGTACATATTGGGCATCAAGATTTACAGAGATAGATCTAAAAAGATGATTGGACTTAGTCAAAGCACTTATATCAATAAGGTGCTTGATAGGTTCAAGATGGCGGACTCCAAGCGAGGCTACCTACCCATGTCTCATGGAATGACTCTAAGCAAGACTCAGTGCCCAAAAACACTTGATGAGCGTAGACGAATGAATGGGATTCCATATGCATCATTGATTGGTTCAATAATGTATGCTATGATATGTACACGCCCGGATGTTGCGTACGCACTCAGTGCTACGAGCAGATACCAGTCAGACCCAGGAGAGGCGCATTGGACTGCTGCCAAGAATATTCTGAAGTACCTGAAAAGGCACAAAAATGACTTCCTGGTCTATGGTGGAGATGATGAATTAATTGTTAAAGGCTATACGGACGCAAGTTTCCAAACCGACAAAGATGATTTCAGATCACAGTCTGGGTTTGTCTTCTGCCTCAACGGAGGAGCAGTAAGCTGGAAAAGTGCTAAGCAAAGCACCATTGCGGATTCTACAACGGAAGCGGAGTACATTGCTGCACATGAAGCAGCAAAGGAAGCTATATGGCTAAGGAAGTTCATAGGTGAACTTGGTGTAGTCCCCTCCATTAAAGGACCAATAGCCCTGTATTGTGATAATAACGGAGCTATTGCACAGGCAAAAGAGCCTAGACACCACCAGAGAGTCAAGCATGTACTTCGTAGATTTCACCTTCTACGAGAGTTCGTTGAAAGAAAAGAAGTCGAGATAAGCAAAATTGGAACTGATGACAACATATCAGATCCATTAACTAAACCTCTGCCGCAGGCGAAGCACAACTCGCACACTGCAGCTATGGGAATCAAGCATATTGGAGAATGGCTTTGATGTCTCTGTTTAATGTTTTAAAGTTTTAGAGTTTAAATCTTTGTAAAACATTATTGGTTAATCATTCACAATAAATGAAAAGAATTCATTTTTCCATTTAATTTGTGGTTTATTAAATGATGAGTCCCTTCAATTTGACGATATATTCAAGATAGACTGTCAGGACCAGTCCTGTGACTAAGAAATGTCTATCAAGTGAACTTGAATGTCAAAGGTTGAAAATGGTCCCTAATCGAAGTTTTCTATAAAATTGGACGCATAGAAAACGTTAAACGATTAGAATGCAAGATGACTAGTAGTTCTGTTTCTTGAACTATGTGGACATGGCAATGTCATAATCATTTGCATAGATACTTACTTTGGGAAGACTAGTATCGGACAAGACCTATGAAACTTTACTGTAAGAGATGAAAGTCTGTCATAAGTAAATTTCATTAAATTATTAGACACTAAATCCTCAATACCTGAGTGATTTGAGATTACTTGTTTGAGAACTGGTTGCTTTGACGTTGACCAACCGTCGCACCGTAAAAGGAGGCTATAAAGGCGACGCTCAGGTAATCACCTATCAAACGAAGTCTAATCTCAAGATCGCAAGATTGGGATTGTCCTCCCATAAATCGGGATGAGATGCTTAAAAGTTGTACAAGGCCACTCGGAGAGCTAGAAACTGTGAAATGCATGGCCGTGCTCGGATGAATCATAGGCTATGATTATCTGTTTATTTGATCAGTTGAACTCTGAAACCGAGGAACACCTCTGGACGTAATAAGGATGACAACTCTTACCTTATGTTCAAGAGCAAGCATCGAGCGACAAAGGAATTAGGAAATGCACACTTGTCCCTAAGGACAAGTGGGAGACTGAAGGAAATAATGCCCTTGGTCCAAGTATGCATTCTATGTTAAGTCTAATAAATGCGGTTCAGTATTAATTAACAAGTTAATAATTCAGTGAGATCAAGTGAGCTGAATGCCTAGCTAGAGGCCGCTTCAGTTCAAGTGGAATTAATGATATTAATCCACAGCTTACTCTTGACTGAACCCGTAGGGTCACACAAATAGTACGTAAACGGATCAAGTATTTAATGGCATTAAATACTCCATCTATGAATATTCGGAACCGACGGATCTTGGTTTCAGTGGGAGCTAAGATCGTCACAGGCAAGAAATGAATACTCCGGAAACGATGATATTGCCGGAAACGGAAATATGGATCGTATCGGAAATATAAATATTATCCAAGTCGTAGATGTTGCCGGAAACGGAAACATGGTACGTATCGGAAAATATTATCGGAAATGGAAATATTGCCAGAATCGGAAATATTGCCGGAAACGGAAATATTGTCAGAATCGGAAATATTACCGGAATCGGAAAATAATTCCGGAAACGGATATATTAAATATTTGTTCGAAACGGAAATTAATTCCGGAATCGGAAATATTAAATATTGTTCGTATCGGAAATGAATTCCGGAATCGGAAAATTTAATCGGAAGCGCATCGTACGAATAAGCATCGGACGAGGCCTGCCGGACGAGGCCCAGCACGAAGCCAGGCCATCGCCCAGCAAGCCAAGCGCGCCGCACAAACAGCCACGCCAGGCCCAGCGCAAGGCCAGGCCAAGCAGGCTGCGCAGCGCGCACAGCACGCGCAGCGCGCAGCGCGCGCGGGCGCTGCGTGGGCTGCTGCTCGCGCGCACGCATGGGGGCCCATCGTGGCTGCCGTGCGTGTGTTTGCAAGTGTTTGTGTTCGTGCACGTTTCCTAAAACATGCAGAGTTCGGTTAATGATTAAATTCCTAATTCTATTTGATAAATTAATTAAATTAGAGTTCTTGTAGGATTCTAGGTTTAATTAATTTGTATCTGAATAGGATTTCGATTCCCTTTCCATACCCCTATAAATATGAGGCTAGGGCTCACAATTTATAACAAGTTTCAAAGTATTCAAAAAGTGAGTTTTTGAGAGAAAACTAAAACACACATCTTGCTCATAAAAGTGCCGAAATTTTCTAGTACCTTAAGGGCGATTCTAGTTGGTCAATCTTAAGGCGGATCCGGACGTGCTGTGGACTATCTACGGAGGGACGACACTTGGAGTCCTAAAGACTTGTTCTTGTTCGGTTCGGGCGCAGCTAGGGAGGGCACGCAACAAAGAGTATGCATCTAAATTATGCTATATGATTATGTGTAAATAATATGTTGTCCTGGGTTAATGGTTGTTTCCGCATGATCTATGTAATGTCATATGTATCATAACCTAACAGCAACCACCCCTAGGGTATGTAGGCCGTCTTGTCCTTAATAACGAGTGGCTTGGCCTTGAACAATGACGAGATCCGTTCCCAGAGAACGGCGGAGACCAGAGGGAAAGAGCTGCCTTTTCCAACCAAGTTGGGCTTGACGTTCCAACGTCTCATCCGCTCGCACATCTCCAGATTTGTGGTTTTGATGACCACCCACTTCTTCCTCCAGTGATGCCATTTAGACGCCTTCCCCATCACCATCCGATAAGCCCCCTTGTATATAAGAATTAGCCAACCCGCGGCGGCTTTTGAAACTTGCGACATGGAGGCGATCCTTATGAACGCCGGGAAGGAAGGAGTGATACCGGCGAGCTCACAACGAGCGATATAGCCAAACACACCCACCCAAGAGTTGGGGGACATTTGGTTCAAGCCAATGTTAAAGCCGTCCAGCAACTCCACCACAAAGGGGTGAGGGGGGAATCTCATACCCAGCTTCAGAAAAGAGCCGTACACGGCGAATTCTCCTTCCACCAGTCCAAAGCTGGTGCAGGCCATACCAGCCGGCATACGAAACTTGTACTCTGAGCCTAGATTCAGAGACCTCCCATAGACCTTCCCCTTGAGGGTGAGGAAGTTCAGCCACGTCTGAAGTGGGAAGATTGCGCTGGGATGAAGGTGACCTTCCTCCCCACCTGATGTGCTCGTCGGCGCGACATCGGTGCACTCGGGGACATCCTCCTCTATAGGAGAAGAGGATTCTCCTTCGAATTGCTCTTCGTCCTCTATCCGCACCATTAAATCCTTCACAGGCTGGAGACTTGGCTCAAGACATGGGCATACTTGAAAAGAGAAGGCGTCAAAGGGACAAATTGATGCCCTCAGTTTGACGAGACCCTCGCATGATTAAGAAAAGAGAATTGGGAAGGATCAAAATCAACAAACAAATTTTTCCAAAGAAAACATTACCTGATAGATCAAAGGTAGTTTGTGAAAGAACTTTGATGAAGAACTGCAAGAACAGGGCTTTGAAGATTGTGGCGGCGCTACAGTGGATTTCGGTGGATGTTAGACGCCGGAAATCGCCTTCTCCTATTGCTCTCAAATGATCACTAGAAATTAGGGGGAAAATCACTCAAATTGGCCACTTATTTATAGAGGGGTAAGAAATGATTACCCCTGCCACGCGTCATCACCTCATTCAGCACTCCAAGAGCAGTGAAAACTAACGTCTGTTTTCACTCCTCATGAGGGGCAAATGATGTGGGCTTGAATATCTCCACCACAAAGCCCAAACAGGATACAATGATCAATACCGGCCAGCTGGGCCCAAACCTAGGAAGAAGGCCCAAAACTTGGTACCTAAAACGAAATAAGAGCACAACCCCATTTTGGAAGGCCCATCCCCTCTGAGAAGGCAGGTCCAAATTGTAGAAGGTTCATCATGGCAGGTCAAATGACACGTTTCCTAAATCCCCAAGGGGCACACACCCCACAGCTAGGGTTGAGGGAACAGTCCCCAAGAAACCTTAGCACTATAAGTAGCTCAGATCCCAAGGTAAAAGGGCAATCAATTCATTCCCACCAACCTAAAACTATCTTTGCTCTGCCTTCTCTCTACAAATTACTTCTCTCTCTAGCTTATACTTACTTAAGCATCGGAGGGAATATTCCTATGGGAATATTCTTGTTTTGCAGGTTGCCAGAAGTTCGTGCCAGGTCATACTTGATACCTCCGAGGAACGCGTGCAACGTCAGCACCGTAAAAGATCCCACAACAACTTTGTTAGTAAAAACACATTGTATGCATCACATAAATATTTGCAGCAATTAATCAAGGGCACCAATAATCTACCAATTATTCAGCCCTTATTAATTCTAATCAAGTTGTTTAACCTTAAAGGATTTGTAGACTAAAATTGCTCCCACTTAAACCAATAAATTCATATGCTTTACTAATTTTAAACATAAAATGTATTTCTAGTCTAACCGGAAACATAAAAATTTAATTAAAATTTAAAGCTCATATAAATTTATAATTGAATCCATTTTTTTTAATTTATTTTTCAGTTGAATTAAATGAATTTAAATTAATTCAAGGTTTAATTTTAGTAAAATAATTAGTATAAATAAAATTTATAATAATTATAATATTCAAAATTAAAATCCCAGAAAACAATTTAAATTATTAATTTTAAATTAATTAAAATTATTTCCGAACTGAAATTCCTAAATTAATATCAAAATGTATCAATCGTCTCAAGACGAGGCACTTGGGCTTGAGCCCAAGCCCCATCGAGCTACGAGGACGCATCGCCCCGCACGACTAATTGTATGTCATACGCCAGCAGGCCACACGCAACGCAGCAAGCCCAGGCCACGCTACGCAGCCCGCTCACTTCGACGCGTCTGGATGCTTTGCTAGGCGCTGCAGCGCGCGCTGTGGCGCAGCATGCTAGCTGCCCACACGCGACTGCTCGCCTGGCTTTGCGCCAATGCCATCGCCCGTGCCCCTTCGCCCACGCTGCACACGGCACTCGACACAAGGGCAGCGTGCTGCCTTGTGCTCGTGCGCCATGGCCCTTTCTCGCTGCATTGTACCGTACGGGCGACGAGCTCCCTTGCTCGTCGTCGTGTGACCGTACTATACAACACCCCTTAAGGGTAACACGTAGCGTCCATTGCTTTGTGCGTGCAAGATTTATGGGCGTGCTTTATAAAAATTTAAAATGTTTAATTCAAAATGAATGACAAATTAATAAATCATATTAATTTCATAATTTTATTGCGAAAAATCGAAAATTTATTAATCAATTAATTTCCGATTAACAAGGATTCAAATCTAGGTCATAAAAATTTAAAATTTAACATAAATTAACAATTTTTATGGTGGATTTTAATCATGGATACCTAATTAAATTATTAATTAATTATGAAAAACAAATCAATTCTAAATTATTCGAATTTCAACAAATTAATCATAATTACAAATTAGGTTGTATAATTAACAAGTCTAGGCATTCATAATTGTTAAACATATACTGTAGGTTAATCAAAAACTCAAGATTTATCAACAAGAATCGCAAATACTAAATTTAACATCTTAAATTTACAAACTTTTGCGTTCGAAAAACTTAAACCTCCGAAAAGTCATAGTTAGGCTTCGAAATTGGGAATTCTGGGTTCGGCCGAAAATTATTTTTTTGGTCAAAATTTTAGAATGCCTTTTACATGCGAAATTGACACAAAAATCACTCGATTTGGTTGAGTAACGAATATTCTGCCGAAAAACTGCGTACATATAAATAAACGCAATTTGCAATTAATTACGAAAACTAATCACCCCTTTAATTCCTTGCAAATTTGTAAAATTTAACCATGTTCATGCAATTTAGATTATGAAAATAATAAGAGGCTCGTGATACCACTGATTAGGTTATGATACATATGACAAAACATAAATCATGCGGAAAACCTTAATGCCAGGAAACATATTATTTACACATAATCATTTAGCATAGTTTAGATGTATACACTTTGTAGCATGCCCTCCGTAGCTGCGCCCGAACCGAACAAGAACAAGTCTTTAGGACTCCAAGTGTCGTCCCTCCGTGGATAGTCCACAGCACCTCCGGATCCGCCTTAAGCTTGACCAACTAGAATCGCCCTTAAGGTTCTAGGAATTTTCGGCTCATAGGCTACAAGTGTTTGGCTGATTTTTTGCTCCAAAATCTTACCTTTGAACACTTCAATTCTCGATGTAAATATGTGACCCTAGGCACCTATTTATAGAGTTATGGAAAAGGACTTGGAATCCTATTAGGATACTAATTTATTTAATTAGAATCTTATTAAAACTCTATTAAACAAATTCTATCTTTATTAGGATTAGGATTTAATCATAGAAAGAATTCCATTAGCTTTAGGATTTGTATAGAAACACAAACGTTGCACGAGCACGAGCATCGCACAAACCCGCGCAGGCCTTGCGGCCCACACGAGCTGGCGCTGCTCGCAGCCCACCAGCATCAGCCCGCGCGCGCGCCAAGGCCATTGATGGGCCTGGCCTTGCGCTGGGCCTGGCATGGCTTGGCAGCGTGTGTTTGGGCGCTCGGCTTGCTGGGCGTAGGCCTGGCTTCGTGCTCGACCTTCGTCTAGCAAGTCTCGTCCGATGCTAATTCGTACGACGCGCTTCCGATTAAATTCCCGATTCCGGAATTCATTTCCGATACGAACAATATTTAATATTTCCGATTCCGGAATTAATTTCCGTTTCGAACAAATATTTAATATTTTCGTTTCCGGAATTATTTTCCGATTTCGATAATATTTCCGATTCTGACAATATTTCCGTTTCCGGCAATATTTCCGATTCCGGCAATATTTCCATTTCCAATAATATTTTCCGATACGTACCATGTTTCCGTTTCCGGCAACATCTACGACTTGGATAATATTTATATTTCCGATACGATCCATATTTCCGTTTTCGGCAATATCATCGTTTCCGGAGTATTCATTTCTTGCCTTTGACGATCTCAGCTCCCACAGAACTAAGATCCGTCGATTCCGAATATCCATAGATGGAGTATTTAATGCCATTAAATACTTGATCCGTTTACGTACTATTTGTGTGACCCTACGGGTTCAGTCAAGAGTAAGCTGTGGATTAATATCATTAATTCCACTTGAACTGAAGCGGCCTCTAGCTAGGCATTCAGCTCACTTGATCTCACTGAATTATTAACTTGTTAGTTAATACTGAAACGCATTTATTAGACTTAACATTAAATGCATACTTGGACCAAGGGCATTATTTCCTTCAATTACAGAATATGCTCATACCTTGCTTATGCGGCACTTCCAAATCCCGTAATAGTTGCTTTAACCACTTCAATTCACACGTCAATGCGGCCATCGAACGATATTTTTCTTCTGCTGACGAACGCGAAAAAATATGTTGTTTCTTGGTTTTCCAAGACACTAAAGACATACCAAGCAACACAAACCAACCTGTCAAGGAGCGACGATTTAATGGACAACTCGTCCAATCTGAATCACACCACCCCTCCAACTGTAAAGCACTATCAGAACGAAGGAGAATACCTTGTCCGGGGCACTTTTTCAAGTAGCGCACTACTCGCAAAGACGCCTCCCAATGCTCCTCTTTTTGTGACTGCATGAACTGTGACAGAATATGAACCGAGTATGCCAAATCAGGTCTTGTTACTGCCAAATAGATCAGATGTCCAATCAAACGCCCATACTTCTCACCATCTGCAAAATCTGCCCCGTCTTCCAATGTTAATTTATGATTTTGCTCCATTGGAAAATCCGCAGGCTTTGCACCCAACAACCCAGTCTCGGAAATTATATCCAAGGCATATTTTCTCTGACAAACATAGAACCCATAACTACTACGAGCCACCTCCAGCCCTAAAAAGTACTTTAGAGCTCCCAGATCTTTCACCTTAAAGCAATCGCTCAAATATGCTTTAAAACTTTCAAGAGCAAAAGTACTATGCTTGCAATAATCATGTCATCCACATAAATAAGCACACTAACTGCAACGTACCTTTCAAAAGTGTAAACAAGGAGTAGTCTGAATACGACTGTTGGAAACCATATTGCTTAGGGGTCGTAGACAATTTCTCGAACCAACACCGGGGTGCCTGTTTCAAGCCATACAACGATTTCCTCATTCTGCATACCTTGTCCGAATTATGTTTCTGAAAACCAGGTGGTATTTTCATATAAATTTCTTCCTCCAAATCTCCATGAAGAAAAGCATTATGAACATCCATCTGATGCACCTCCTAATTCTTAACAACAGCTACCGCAAGGAAAGTGCGAACTGTAGCCATTTTTGCTACGGGCGCTAAGGTTTCATTATAATCTAGACCCTCCTCCTTATGATTTCCTAGACAAACTAAGTGTGCCTTTAAACGCAACAAATTCTTGTCCTCGTCCCTCTTCTCAGTATACACCCATTTACTTTCGAGTGCCTTCTTCCCTTCCGGCAAACTTTCTAATGTCCAATTAAGTACCCTGGTCCTCTAAGGCAGCAATCTCAGCTGCTATTGCGTCTCTCCACCCTTCATGTTGCATTGCCTGCTTAAATGTTTTAGGTGTCTTTTCTTCCTGCAATGCTGCAATAAAATTTATGTGTTTCGACGAAAAATGTTCATAATTAACAAAATAGGTGATAGGATAAGGAGTACCTGAAGACGATCACACTGGTGAACTTTCGTAGGTACTATATTTTTTCCGGATGGTTTGTGTTGTGTAATCACGGAGCTTTGCAAACGAAAACTTTTCCCGCTTGCCTTGTCCCAACTCCATACTACATGTACCCAACTCCGTACTACTCGTGATCGCATCATGTACAACACCATTTTTCTCCCCACCCCCCTCACTCGCATCTGCCTTCTCACCAATGCCCACACTAGCGTCTGCACCAACCAGCTCCCCATGGGATGCCTTGCGCTATGCCTCAACCAACCCCGAAGGCTCACTCTCAGCAGTACCACGATGCGTGCCTGCTGCGCCCACAACCAACAATCATCACTCACTGCACTACGATGCGTGCATGCTGCACCCACAACCAGCAACCCAGCGCCATGCCCCGCAGGCTCACTCACTACACCAAACTGCGTGCCTGTTGCGCCGGTTAGGTTATGACAAATATAAAACATATATTTCATGCGGAAAAACCATAAAGCCAGGAATCCAAATTAATTGTCACATAGTCAATTAGCATAATCTACGATACATACATGTGAAGCGTGCCTTCCCTAGCTGCTCCCGAATCGAACAAGCTAGAACAAGTTTAGGACTCCAAGTGTCGTCCCTCCGTAGATAGTCCACAGCAAGTTCGAATCCGCCTTAGATTCAATTAAATAGAATTTAGCCTAAGGTTTTATGTTATTCGTACTTAATTATTTGGCAAATTATTAAGCTTAGTTTTAACCTTAAAACTATATAAATACTTGAGAATATGATGTATATAAATTGTGATTTTCATCACCTATTTATAGGGTAGGATTATCGGAACTAGAAACCTACTAGGATTCAATTTATCTAATTCAATTAGAATTAGACTTAAATTAAACCTTTTGTTTTTAGTGTTTAGCTTAACAAATAACTCTAGTAGTTTTAGGAAAATAATCTAATCGGACAAATCCTAAGCAATCAAGGATTCGAGGCTTGCACGTGTTAAGTTATGATACATATTAACAACAAAAATAATGCGGAAAAACCTATATGCTAGGATTTAAATTAATTGCACATAATCAAATAATTAGTCTAGAACGCATACACTTTGTAGCGTGCCCTCCCAAGTTGCGCCCGAACCGAACAAGAACAAGTCTTTAGGACTCCAAGTGTCGTCCCTCCGTAGAAAGTCCACAGCACGTCCGGATTCGCCTTAAGATTGACCAACTAGAATCGCCCTTAAGGTACTAGGAATTTCGGCTAATATGGGCAACAATATGACTGAATTTTGCTCTCAAAAATGTCACTCTAAATACTTTAAACTCGTCCATAAATTGTGAACCTAGGCACATATTTATAGGGGTATGGAAAGGGAATTGGAATCCTATTAGGATACTAATTAGCTTAATTAGAATTTTATTAAAACTCTTTTTAACTAATTCTATCTATTAGGATTAGGAATTAATCACTTACCGAATCCCATTAGATTTAGGATTTGTATCGAACACAAACGCACACGAGCACGAGCATGCTGCACAGCCCACGCAAGCCTTGCGACCCACGCGAGCAGCGCAGCTCGCAGCCCATTCGTGCGCGCGCGCCTTGGCCTTGCTGGGCTTGGCCTTGCGCTGGGCCTGGCGTGGCCTTGGCTGCGTTATGTTGGCGCGCTTGGCTTGCTGGATACGGGCCTGGCTTCGTGCTGGGCCTTCGTCTAGCAAGTCTCGTCCGATGCTAATTCGTACGACGCGCTTCCGATTAATTTCCCGATTCCGGAATTCATTTCCGATACGAACAATATTTAACATTTCCGATTCCGGAATTAATTTCTGTTTCGAACAA
Organism: Spinacia oleracea; assembly: GCF_020520425.1. Taxonomy (NCBI): domain Eukaryota; kingdom Viridiplantae; phylum Streptophyta; class Magnoliopsida; order Caryophyllales; family Amaranthaceae; genus Spinacia; species Spinacia oleracea. The sequence goes on along the minus strand of NC_079491.1, from coordinate 93,628,279 downwards.
ATATTTAATATTTCCGTTTCCGGAATTATTTTCCGATTCTAATAATATTTCCGATTCCGACAATATTTTCGTTTCCGGCAATATTTCAGATTCCGGCAATATTTCCATTTCGGATAATTTTTTCCGATACGTACCATGTTTCCTTTTCCGGCAACATCTACGACTTGGATAATATTTATATTTCCGATACGATCCATATTCCCGTTTGCGGCAATATCATCGTTTCCGGAGTATTCATTGTTTGCCTTTGACGATCTTAGCTCCCACTGAAACCAAGATCCGTCGATTCTGAATATCCATAGATGGAGTATTTAATGCCATTAAATACTTGATCTGTTTACGTACTATTTGTGTGACCCTACGGGTTCAGTCAAGAGTAAGTTGTGGATTAATAACATTAATTCCACTTGAACTGAAGCGGCCTCTAGCTAGGTATTCAGCTCACTTGATCTCACTGAATTATTAACTTGTTAATTAATACTGAACCGCATTTATTAGACTTAACATTAAATGCATATTTGGACCAAGGGCATTATTTCCTTCAGTCTCCCACTTGTCCTTAGGGACAAGTGTGCATTTCCTAATTTCTTTGTCGCTCGATGCTTGCACTTGAACATAAGGTAAGAGTTGTCATCCTTATTATGTCCAGAGGTGTTTCTCGGTTTCAGAGTTCAACTGATCAAATAAACAGATAATCATAGCCTATGATTCATCTGAGCACGGCCATGCATTTTACAGTTTATAGCTCTCCGAGTGGCCTTGTACAACTTTTAGCATCTCATCCCGATTTATGGGAGGACAATCCCAATCTTGCGATCTTGAGATTAGACTTCGTTTGATAGGTGATTACCTGAGCGTTGCCTTTATAGCCTCCTTTTACGGTGCGACGGTTGACAATGTCAAAGTAAGCAGTTCTCAAACAAGTAATCTCAAATCACTCGGGTATTGAGAATTAGTGTTTAATAATTTTAATGAAATTTACTTATGACAGATTTTCATCTCTTACAGTAAAGTTTCATAGGTCTGTCCGATACTAGTCTTCCCAAAGTAAGTATCTATGCAAATGATTACGACATTGCCATGTCCACATAGTTCAAGAAACAGAACTACTAGTCATTTTGCATTCTAGTCGTCTAACGTTTTCTATGCGTCCATCTTTATAGAAAACTCCGACCAGGGACCATTTTCAACTTTTGACATTCAAGTTCACTTGATAGACATTTCTTAGTCACAGGATTGGTCCTGACAGTCTATCTTGAATATTTTGTCAAATTGAAGGGACTCATCATTTAATAAACCACAAATTAAATGGAAAAATCAATTCTATTCATTTATGCGAATGATTAACCAATAATGTTTTACAAAGTATTAAACTCTAAAACTTTAAAACATTAAACAAGGACATCAAAGCCATTCTCCAATATGCTTGATTCCCATAGCTGCAGTGTGCGAGTTGTACTTCGCCTGCGGCAGAGGTTAAGTCAATGGATCTGAGATGTTGTCATCAGTTCCAATCTTGCTTATCTCGACTTCTTTTCTTTCAACGAACTCTCGTGGAAGGTGAAATCTACGAAGTACATGCTTGACTCTTTGGTGGTGTCTAGGCTCCTTTGCCTGTGCAATAGCTCCATTATTATCACAATACAGAGCTATTGGTCCTTTAATGGAGGGGACTACACCAAGTTCACCTATGAACTTCCTTAGCCATATAGCTTCCTTTGCTGCTTCATGTGCAGCAATGTACTCCGCTTCAGTTGTAGAATCCTCAATGGTGCTTTGCTTAGCACTTTTCCAGCTTACTGCTCCTCCGTTGAGGCAGAAGACAAACCCAGACTGTGATCTGAAATCATCTATGTCGGTTTGGAAACTTGCATCTGTATAGCCTTTAACAATTAATTCATCATCTCCACCATAGACCAGGAAATCATCGTTGTGCCTTTTCAGGTACTTCAGAATGTTCTTGGCAGCAGTCCAATGTGCCTCTCCTGGGTCTGACTGGTATCTGCTCGTAGCACTGAGTGTATACGCAACATCCGGGCGTGTACATATCATAGCGTACATTATTGAACCAATCAATGATGCATATGGAATCCCACTCATTCGTCTACGCTCATCAAGTGTTTTTGGGCACTGAGTCTTGCTTAGAGTCATTCCATGAGACATGGGTAGGTAGCCTCGCTTGGAGACTGCCATCTTGAACCTTTCAAGCACCTTATTGATATAAGTGCGTTGACTAAGTCCAATCATCCTTTTTAGATCTATCTCTGTAAATCTATATGCCCAGTATGTACTGTGCTTCTCCTAGATCCTTCATCGAAAAACATTTCCCAAGCCAAATCTTGACAGAGTTCAACATAGGAATGTCATTTCCGATAAGTAATATGTCGTCGACATATAATACTAGAAAAGCAATTTTTCTCCCACTGACCTTCTTGTATACACACGATTTGTCTGCGTTCTTGATGAAGCCAAAGTCACTGACTGCTTCATCAAAACGTATATTCCAGCTCCTTGATGCTTGCTTGAATCCGTAAATGGATTTCTTAAGCTTGCATACCTTTTTAGCATTCTTTGGATCCTCAAAACCCTTAGGTTGTGTCATAAACACAGTTTCTGTTAAAACGTCGTTTAAGAAAGCGGTTTTGACATCCATCTGCCATATTTCGTAATCGTAATATGCAGCGATTGCTAACATTATCCGAATAGACTTTAGCATTGCAACTGGTGAAAAGGTTTCATCGTAATCCACACCGTGGACTTGCCTGTAACCTTTCGCAACCAATCTAGCTTTGAAAACTTCTAGTTTCCCATCCTTGTCCTTTTTCAGTTTGAAAACCCATTTGCTTCCTATGGCTTGGTAGCCATCTGGCAAATCGACCAAATCCCAAACTTGGTTTTCAGACATGGAGTCTAATTCAGATTGCATGGCTTCTTGCCATTGCTTGGAGCTAGGGATCGTTTGTAGCTTGTTTGTAAGTCGCAGGTTCATCACTTTCAAGTAATAGAACTTATTGGCTCTCGTTCGTCAAAATACCTAAGTACCTTACCGGTTGAGACCTATATCTCTGCGATCTACACGGGGTTACAATTCTATATGGTTCCTGATTCTCACCAGATACTTCTAAAGACCCCTGAGTTTCATACTGAATGTCATTTTGAGCATTCTCTAGAGTTTGTTGTTCGACTCGAATTTCTTCGAGGTCTACTTTTCTCCCACTTGTCATTTTGGAAATGTGATTCTTTTCCAAAAAGATACCATCTCGAGCAACAAACACCTTGTTCTCAGATGTATTGTAGAAGTAATACCCCTTTGTTTCCTTTGGATAGCCCACAAGGATACATTTGTCAGATTTTGGTTGAAGTTTGTCTGAAATTAGTCGTTTAACATATACTTCACAACCCCAAATCTTAAGAAAAGACACATTTGGAGGCTTTCCAAACCATAACTCATATGGAGTCTTTTCGACAGCTTTAGACGGAGCTCTATTTATAGTGAGTGCAGCTGTGTTTAGTGCATGTCCCCAAAATTCTATTGGAAGTTCGGCCTGACCAATCATTAATCTAACCATGTCTAGCAAGGTTCTATTCCTCCGTTCTGACACACCGTTCCATTGAGGTGTTCTGGGAGGAGTCAATTCTGATAGAATTCCACATTCTTTCAGATGGTCATTAAATTCATAGCTCAGATATTCACCGCCTCTATCAGACCGCAGTTCCTTAATCTTCTTGCCTAACTGATTCTCTACTTCACTCTGAAATTCCTTGAATTTGTCAAAGGATTCAGACTTATGCTTCATTAGGTAGACATAACCATATCTACTGAAGTCATCAGTGAAAGTGATAAAGTGGCTGAAACCACCTCTAGCATTTGTACTCATTGGTCCACATACACCTGTATGGATTAAACCCAATAGTTCAGTTTCTCTTTCTCCAACTTTAGAGAAAGGTTGCTTTGTCATTTTTCCAAGTAAACATGATTCGCAGTTACCATAATCCTATAAGTCAAATGGTTCTAGAATGCCTTCCTTTTGAAGTCTTTCTATGCGCTTCATGTTAATATGGCCTAATTGACAATGCCACGGATAGGTGAGATCTGAATCATTCTTTTTGGCCTTTTTGGTATTTATGTTATAAACTTGTTTGTCATGATCTAATAAATAAAGTCCATTGACTAATCTAGCAGATCCATAAAACATCTCTTTAAAATAAAACGAGAAACTATTGTCTTTTATTAAAAAGGAAAATCCCTTAGCATCTAAGCAAGAAACAGAAATGATGTTTTTAGTAAGACTTGGAACATGGAAACACTCTTCCAGTTCCAAAACTAGCCCAGAGGGCAACGACAAATAATAAGTTCCTACAGCTAATGCAGCAATCCGTGCTCCATTTCCCACTCGTAGGTCGACTTCACCCTTGCTTAACCTTCTACTTCTTCTTAGTCCCTGCGAATTAGAACATAAGCGTGAGCCACAACCTGTATCTAATACCCAAGAAGTTGAATTAACAAGTATACAGTTTATAACAAAAATACCTGAAGATGGAACGACCGTTCCGTTCTTCTGATCTTCCTTAAGCTTTGGACATTCTCTCTTCCTTTTGAGAACTGACTCAGCTTTGCCCTTGGACTTTCCACCTTTCTTGAAGGTCTCCCTTTAGCCTTGAGTAAATCCTTGGCTTCACAGTCGAGTATTATCTCAGCCTTTTTGACCAGGTGAACAAACTCTGCAACTGTTTCTTCTCTTCGTTCACTCATGTATAGTTGCTTAAAGAGACCAAACCCAATGTGGAGTGAATTGAGCAAGATAGAGACTGCTATCCTTTCACTTATTGGTGTTCCTAGTAGGCTTAAGCGATCGAACAATGAAAGCATATGGTCTACATGGAACCTTAGTGGAACACCCACCCTTTGTTTAGTGCGAAGGACCTGAACATGTGTTTCTTGAACTTCCATCCTAAAACATCTGTTATGAGAACTACCTTCAGGCCCGACATTGATTCAATCAACTCATGGACATTTAGGTCTCTGTCCTCCGTGTTTCCAAGACCGATATCCCTCATATTCTTGATGAGCATAAAAGGTTCGTAAGCTACAAACCTCCTAGCCCATTCATTAGGGATGTTGTTTAGCATGAGACTCATAACCTTCTTGAGATTCGCATCCCAGGCGGCATGTCTTTCAGGGGTCATGTCTCTGGCATAGTAGCTTGGCATAGGAAGGAACAGTACATACTCAAATCCATTGAGTCTCACTATTTCAACCAGCTTAACTTCTCATTCAAGAAAATTTATTAGGTTCAGCTTGACCATAATCTCAGAACCTATGATGATGTTTTTATTGTTGTTTTCCATAGTTAAAACTACAATTGAAAAAGAGTAAACAAATAAATAACCATTCACAGTTTCTCTTAATAAACTTAAATTCTAGCATGCATGCATAATTCAATATTTATTAAGCATTTTATTCAAGTTATGTGTTCCGGCAGGTGTGAATAAAATGATTCCAAGATCCTTAATTCATTGAAGAATTAAGAACATTATGTATTTAGACTCAATTCTAAAATATTGTAGGTAAGAAAAGCCTTTGCTAATAGTCTAGAAACAACTCTTGGTTGATAGGTACGTCTAAGATCTTATTAGGTAAACCGATCTGTTTTTTTGCCACGACATAAAAGGACTCCTTACTTAGATCGTTGAGTTTCACCAAAACTAACATGTACTCACAATTATTTGTGTACCTTACCCCATTAGGATCAATAAGTAACACCTCGCTATGGCGGAAAACTATTACTAAGATTAATGTAAAGGTTATCCAAGTAAGTTTTATTTTGGCATGGCACCTTTTAACTCAATTTTAAAGTTTGGAACTTAAGGCTCTTACTATATTGGTTAGAATTTAAGTGAACTAACATCCTTAATCATGCAACATAATTAAGCCACAATCTCATGCATAATTAAGACATATTTAAAGCAAAAAATAACTTAAAGCATGCATAAGATATAAATGTGATCTAGTATGTCCCGACTTCATCTTGAAGCTTCAACTTCATACTCTGTCTTGAAAATGGATTGGAAACTCCGTCTTGAATTTCACCATGGGAGGCGCTATTTTCTTCAAATAGGATAAGCTATAATTGAAACTAATTAGAACTATTTGATGGTACGCAAACCATATTTGAAATTAAAAACTTTGGTGCATTAGACCAATTTTACATTCAAATTAATGGTACGCAGACCATATTTTCTATCCTATTTGGGCCATACTAGTCACTTTCCATAACCTGCAAAACAGTACATATATAATATACCATTCACCCATTTATTCATCAATGAATGGCCCACATTGCTGGTTAGTAGAACATATTATGCATCACATAAATATTTGCATCAATTAATCAAGGCTTCCAATAATGTACAAATTATTCAATCCTTATTAATTATAATCGAGTTGTTTTAACCTTAAAGGAATGTAGACCAAATCAAGAGTTTATGACTAAAACGCTCCCACTAAAACCAAGAATTTTACATGCTTTACGAATTTTAAACATAAAATTGTATTTCCTAGTCCAACAGGAAACTTACAAATTTAATTAAAATTTAAAGCTCATATAAAATTATTATTTAAATCCTTTAATTTATTTTCAGTTGATTAAATTAATTAATTTAAATTTAATCAAGGTTTTAATTTTAGTAAAATAATTAGTATAAATAAATTTATAATAACAATTATACAAAATTAAATTCCGAGAAAAAATAAATTACGAATTTTAAATTTAATCAAAATCGTTTTTGAACTGAAAAATTAAAATTAAAAGTTAAAACGGCCCTTACGTACTAAGGCAAGGCCTTAGGCCGAAGCCCAAGCCTCGCCCAAGCACCACACTGCCGCAGAGCTGTGGGCCGCGTGCACGAAGCAGCGCCCAGGCCTGCATTGCGTGTGGCCGAGTGATGCGGGTTGTGCTCGCTGCCCTTGTGGCTGCTTGCTTGCTCGCGGATGCTGTCAACGCTGGGCAGTGGCATGCGCAGTGCATGCGAGCTCCCTTGCCTCGTGCATGGCGCTTCGTAGCATCAATGCCCTTTGGTTCTCGACCTCCACATGGCACGCACGGCATAGCACCCTTGCTGCCGCGCATGCCTTGTTGCTCGTCGCCTTGTACCGCATGGGCGACGAGCTCCCTTGCTCTTCGTCGCATGCCCGCACAATGCAACACCCTTAAGGGTAACACATTCCTTTGCTTCGTGCGTGCAACAGTGGTGGTCGGTTTTATAAAAATTAAAAAAAATTATATTTTAATTTAATTGACGAATTAATAAATCATATTAATTTCATTAAAATCGGGCAAAAAATGAAAATTTATTATTCAAATTAATTTCCGATTATATTTATTTTCATGGATTTCAAATCTAGGCCATAAAATTTTAAAACTTTTCAAATTTTATGGTGGTTTTTAATCATAGGATCCTAATTAAATTGCCAATTAATTATGAAAATCAAATCAAATTCTAAATTATTCGAATTTCAACAAATTAATTACAATTACAAATTAGGTTGTATAATTAACAAGCTTAGGCATTAAAATTGTTAAACATATACAGTAGGTCAATCATAGATTCAAGATTTACAAACAAGAATCGCAAATATTTAATTTAACATCCAAAACCTTATAAACTTTGCGTTCGAAAAACTAAAACCTCTGAAAAGTCATAGTTAGGCTTCGAATTTGGGAATTCTGGGTTCGGCATCAAATCTTTGATTTTAGGCAAAATTTTAAAACGTCGTTTACATGCGAAATTCACTATAAAGTTATACGAGTCCGACCATTATTGACTAAACTGCCGAAAATCATGCGAACATATAATTAAAGAATCCCACGAATTTGCAATTAATTACAAAAATCGAAATTAATCACCCCTTTAATTCATTGCAAATTTATAAAATTTAACCATGTTAACTATAATTGATTATGGAATTAATTAGAGGCTCGTGATACCACTGTTAGGTTATGACAAATATAAAACATATATTTCATGCGGAAAAACCATAAAGCCAGAAATCCAAATTAATTGCCATATAGTCAATTAGCATAATCTAGGATACATACATGTGACGCGTGCCTTCCATAGCTGATCCCGAACCGAACAAGAACAAGCTTAGGACTCCAAGTGTCGTCTCTCCGTAGATAGTCCACAACACGTTCGGATCCGCCTTAGATTCAATTAACTAGAATTTAGCCTAAGGTTTTATGTTATTCGTACTTAATTATTTGGCAAATTATTAAGATTAAATTTAACCTTAAAACTATATGAATACTTGAGAATATGATGTATATAAATTGTGATTTTCATCACCTATTTATAGGGTAGGATTACCGGAACTAGAAACCTACTAGGATTCAGTTATCTAATTCAATTAGAATTAGACTTAAATTAAACCTTTTGTTTTTAGTGTTTAGCTTAACAACTAACTCTAGTAGTTTTAGGAAAATAATCTAATCGGACAAATCCTAAGCAATCAAGGATTCGAGGCTTACATGAACCACACACACGAGCAGCCCACGAGGGGCGTTGATGTGCGCGCGCGGAGCTTAGCTCAGCAAGCAGTCATGCGGCCCACAGCGTTGGCGCTGCTACTGCTTGCCTTGCCTTGCGCTTGGTTGGGCCTGCTGATGTTGCTGCTTGCCTTGCGCGGGCTTCGCTAGGCGCGGGCCTAGCTTCGTGCTAGGCCTTGCGTCTAGCAAGCTCGTCCGATGTTTATTTCGTACGTCGCGCTTCCAATTTATTTTCCGATTCCGGAATTCATTTTCGATTCGAACAATATTTAATATTTCCGATTCCGGAATTAATTTTCGTTTCAAACAAATATTTAATATTTCGATTTCGGAATTTATTTCCGATAATATTTCCGATTCCGACAATATTTCCGTTTCCGGCAATATTTCCGATTCCGGCAATATTTCCATTTCCGATAATATTTTACGATACGTACCATGTTTCCGTTTCCGGCAACATCTACGAATTGGATAATATTTATATTTCTGATACGATCCATATTTCTGTTTCCGGCAATATCACCGTTTCCGGAGTATTCATAATTTGCCTTTTGACAATTTCAACTCCCACTGGAACCGAGATCCGTCGATTCCGAATATCCATAAATGGAGTATTTAATTCACTTAAATACTTGATCCGTTCACGTACTATTTGTGTGACCCTACGGGTTCAGTCAAGAGTAAGCTGTTGATTAATACTATTAATTCCACTTAAACTGAAGCGACCTCTAGCTAGGCATACAGTTCACTTGATCTCACTGAATGATTAACTTGCATAATAATTAATACTGAACCGCATTTATTAGACTTAGCATTGAATGCATACTTGGACCAAGGGCATTATTTCCTTCAGCGCCCACATCCAACAATCCATCGTCATGCCCAAACAATCCCCATTGATCAAAACCATCCTCATCAAAATCACTAACATCCACATTACCATTAGGTGAGTTCGGGAATGGAAAAATGTGTTAATGAAACCGCACATCCCGGAAAACAAAAAATTCACATGTCTCGACATCATACAATTTCCAACCTTTTTTCCCAAATGGATAAGATAGAAAAACGCATTTCCTACTACGTAAGGCAAATTTATCGCCCTTACTCCGTTGATTATATGCATAACACAAGCACCCAAAAACACGAATGGATGTAAACGATGGCATTTTTCCAAACAACATCTCTACGGAGTTTTATTTGTAAGAATAGGAGTAGGCGCCCGGTTAATGAGATAACAAGAAGCCATCACACATTCCCCCCAAAACGTTTTAGGCAAGTTTCCTTGAAAACATAGTGTTCTTCCCACATTCAAAACATGTTGATGTTTTCGCTCTACTCTCCCATTTTATTGGGGCGTACCAACTCACAATGATTTAAACAATATGCCATGCTTAAAGAAATAACCTTGTAAACAATTGAATTCCATACCATTATCACTCCGTACCACTTTGATGATTTGATTAAACTAGCATTTTATCATAGCAACAAAATTAAGAAACATTGACTCAACTTCCGTTTTGTTACTAATCAAATAAATCCACACACTTCTAGAAAAATCTTCAACAATCGTTGAAAAGTATCTCGCTCCACAAGATGACGGAGTTTTGTAAGGACCCCATAAATGAATATGAATCAACTCAAACATTCTACTAGCATGACTATGAAGGAAATAATGTCCTTGGTCCAAGTATGCATTCTATGTTAAGTCTAATAAATGCGGTTCAGTATTAATTAACAAGTTAATAATTCAGTGAGATCAAGTGAGCTGAATGCCTAGCTAGAGGCCGCTTCAGTTCAAGTGGAATTAATGATATTAATCCACAGCTTACTCTTGACTGAACCCGTAGGGTCACACAAATAGTACGTAAACGGATCAAGTATTTAATGGCATTAAATACTCCATCTATGAATATTCGGAACCGACGGATCTTGGTTTCAGTGGGAGCTAAGATCGTCACAGGCAAGAAATGAATACTCCGGAAACGATGATATTGCCGGAAACGGAAATATGGATCGTATCGGAAATATAATCGTAGATGTTGCCGGAAACGGAAACATGGTACGTATCGGAAAATATTATCGGAAATGGAAATATTGCCAGAATCGGAAATATTGCCGGAAACGGAAATATTGTCAGAATCGGAAATATTACCGGAATCGGAAAATAATTCCGGAAACGGAAATATTAAATATTTGTTCGAAACGGAAATTAATTCCGGAATCGGAAATATTAAATATTGTTCGTATCGGAAATGAATTCCGGAATCGGAAAATTTAATCGGAAGCGCATCGTACGAATAAGCATCGGACGAGGCCTGCCGGACGAGGCCCAGCACGAAGCCAGGCCATCGCCCAGCAAGCCAAGCGCGCCGCACAAACAGCCACGCCAGGCCCAGCGCAAGGCCAGGCCCAGCAGGCTGCGCAGCGCGCACAGCGCGCACAGCACGCGCAGTGCGCAGCGCGCGCGGGCGCTGCGTGGGCTGATGCTCGCGCGCACGCATGGGGGCCCATCGTGGCTGTCGTGCGTGTGTGTGCAAGTGTTTGTGTTCGTGCACGTTTCCTAAAACATGCAGAGTTCGGTTAATGATTAAATTCCTAATTCTATTTGATAAATTAATTAAATTAGAGTTCTTGTAGGATTCTAGGTTTAATTAATTTGTATCTGAATAGGATTTCGATTCCCTTTCCATACCCCTATAAATATGAGGCTAGGGCTCACAATTTATAACAAGTTTCAAAGTATTCAAAAAGTGAGTTTTTGAGAGAAAACTAAAACACACATCTTGCTCATAAAAGTGCCGAAATTTTCTAGTACCTTAAGGGCGATTCTAGTTGGTCAATCTTAAGGCGGATCCGGACGTGCTGTGGACTATCTACGGAGGGACGACACTTGGAGTCCTAAAGACTTGTTCTTGTTCGGTTCGGGCGCAGCTAGGGAGGGCACGCAACAAAGAGTATGCATCTAAATTATGCTATATGATTATGTGTAAATAATATGTTGTCCTGGGTTAATGGTTGTTTCCGCATGATCTATGTAATGTCATATGTATCATAACCTAACAGTGGTATCACGAGCCCCTTATTATTTTCATAATCTAAATTGCATGAACATGGTTAAATATTACAAATTTGCAAGAATTAAAAGGGGTGATTAATTTTCGTAATTGTTAATTAATTGCAAATTGCGTTTATTTAATTATACGTACGCAGTTTTTCGGCAGTTTCTTCGTTACTCATCCGAATTGAGTGATTTTTGTGTCAATTCCGCATGTAAAAGGCATTCTAAAATTTTGACAAAAGTAGTATTTTTCTGCCGAACCCAGAATTCTCAAATTCGAAGCCTAACTATGACTTTTCGAAGGTTTTAGTTTTTCGAATGCAAAATTTCGTAAATTTAAGATGTTAAATTAAATATTTGCGATTCTTGTTGATAAATCTTGAATTTTTGATTGACCTACTGCATATGTTTAACAAGTTTGAATGCCTAGTCTTGTTAATTATGCAATCTAATTTGTAATTATGATTAATTTGTTGAAAATTAGAATAATTTAGAATTAATTTGATTTTCATAATTAATTGTAATTTAATTAGAAACCTATGATTAAAAACCACCATAAAAATTGTAAATTTATGATAAATTTTAAATTTTTATGACCTAGACTTGAATCCATAACAATCGGAAATCAATTGGATAATAAATTTTCGATTTTTTCGCCCTAAAATTATGAAATTAATATTATTTATTAATTTGTCATTAATTTTAAATATAAATTTTAAATTTTTATGCGATTCGTTCATAAAACTTGCACGCACGAAGCAATGGACGCTTCGTGTTACCCTTAAGGGGTGTTGTATAATGCGGGCATGCGACGACGAGCAAGGGAGCTCGTCGCCCGTGCGGCACGAATGCAATGAGCAAGGGCGTAGTGCACGAGCACAAGGCAGCAGCCCTGCCTTGTGTCGTGTACCACGAGCAATGGACGAATGGGCATGGGCGAAGGGCGAGCCAAGGCAGTCGCGTGTGGGCAGCAAGCGAGCTGCGCCACAACGCGCGCTGCCTCGCACAAGAGCGCGCAGCCTCGCGCGCAGCGAACGCAAGCTCGCGTGCCACGAGCGCTGCGCCCAGCATTGCTCGCGCGCACAACGAGCGAGGATTCGCGCGCACAACCAGCATTGCTCGCGCGCACAGCGAGCGATGTCGCCCGCCCAGCGAGCGATGTCGCGCGCCCAGCGAGCGATGGCTCGCGCGCCCAGCGAGCGATGTCGCGCGCCCAGCGAGCGATGTCGCGCGCCCAGCGAGCGATGTCGCGCCCGCACTGCGAGCGATAGCTCGCGTGCGATGAGCGCTGGCGCGCGCAGCGAGCACCAATGCGTGCGGAGGCTTGCGATGGGGATGCAGCAGCTATGCGACGAGCGCATGGGCTGCGCGCACATGGCCAGCAATGGCTGTGTGCGTGCGGCCCATGGGCGTGCAACGCGTAGGGTGTTTGCGTTACGATTAAAGATCGTTTTGAATGTTTAATTTGAAAATTTCAGTTCACGTAATTTTAATTAATTTTAAAATTAATAATTTAAATTATTTTCTTGGATTTTAATTTTGAATATTGTAATTATAATAAATTTTATTCTAATTATTTTACTAAAATGAAAATCATGAATTAATTTAAATACGACTGAAATTAAATTAAACTTTTTGGATTCAATTATAAATTTATATGAGCTTTAAATTTTAATTAAATTTGTATGTTTCCGGTTAGACTAGAAATACATTTTTATGTTTAAAATTAGTAAAGCATATAAATTTATTGGTTTAAGTGGGAGCGCTTTTTAGTCATAAACTCTTGATTAGGTCTACAAATCCTTAAGGTTAAAACAACTTGATTAGAATTAATAAGGACTGAATAATTGGTAGATTATTGGTGCCCTTGATTAATTGCTGCAAATGTTTACGTGATGCATAATGTGTTTTACTAACCAGCTATGTGGGCCATTCATGATAATGAATGGGTGAATGGTATATATTGTATATGTACTGTTTTGCAGGTTATGAAGTGACTAGTATGGCCCAAATAGGATAGAAAATATGGTCTGCGTACCATTAATTTGAATGTAATTGGTCTGAAGTACCAAAGTTATTTTTCAATTCAAATATGGTCTGCGTACCATCAAATAGTTGTAATTAGTTATAGCTTATCCTATTTGAAGAAAATGGTGCCTCCCACGGAGATTTTCAAGACGGACTTTGAAGTTAAAGCTTCAAGATGAAGTCAGGCCATACTAGATCACAAATATCTTATGCATGTTTTAAGTTATTTATTGTTTTAAATATGTCTTAAAATGCATGAGATCAAAAGCTTGATTATGTTGCATGATTAAGGATTTTAGTTCACTTAAAATCTAACCAACATAGTAAGAGCCTTAAGTTCCAAACTTAAAAATTGAGTTAAAAGGTGCCATGCCAAAATATACACTTGCTTGGATATCCTTTACATCAATCTAGTAATAGTTTTCGCTCAGCGAGGTGTTACTTATTGGTCCTAAAGGGGCAAGGTACACAAATAATTGTGAGTACATGTTAGTTTTGGTGAAACTCAACGATATAAGTAAGGAGTCCTTTTATGTCGTGGCAAATTCGATAGGTTTACCTAATAAGTTCTTAGACGTACCTATCAACCAAGAATAGTTTCTAGACTATTAGCAAAACGCTTTTGCTTACCTAAGATGTTCTAGGATTAAGTCGACAAACTGTGCTTAGTTCTTCAATGATTTTAGGATCTTGGAATCATTTTATTCACACCTGGCGGAACACATAACTTGAATAAAATGCTTAATAAACATTGAATTATGCATGTATGCTAGAATTTAAGTTTATTAAGAGAAACTGTGAATGGTTATTTATTTGTTTATTCTTTTCAATTGTAGTTTTAATATGGCAAACAACAATCAAAACATCATCATGGGTTCTGAGCTTATGGTCAAGCTGAACCTGGCAAATTTTCTTGAATGGGAAGCTAAGCTAGTTGAAATAGTCAAACTCAATCGACTTGAGTATCACTAGTGGAAAAAACCCCTATTGAGGCGGGCTTTTAGGCCTTGTTGAGGCGGACATTGCTCGCTTCAACAGAGGGGGCTTCAACAGGTCTGTAGCTATTGAGGCGGGCATTGTTCGCCTCAAAATGTGACTTGTTGAGGCGGGCTTAGCTAATGCCCCCCTCAACAGACCCATTAAGTAGCATAATAATGGGGACCTGTTGAGGCGTACAATAACTATTGCCCCCCTCAATAGTTTGCTGAAAATTGCATTTTTGTATAATTTTCTTTTTCTTTCCTATTGTTTGGGTCTTGATAAGTGCGCACATAATATTAAAGTTTTGGAGATAAAAACCTTGATATACTAAACATGTGTCATTATTATTAATCAAATAAGGAATTCAAGAATTATAGATCTGAGTTTCTGTACTACTCGTATTACATTATAAGTACAAAGTAGTATCTTACAAAGTTGAATAAATCAAATTACGCAACACAAATTGACAACGTATGTTTTAATTCTTCTAACCAATGAATCTCTCATCCATGACACACCTGAAAAAAAAATTAAGAAAGCAAGACATCATCTTATGAGCAAATAACAGTAAAACAAAATTGAAGATCCTTCAATAAGAAATATAGACACAATAATAAGAAAAAAAATTATAAAACAATTGGCATGAAAAAAACGATTATAAACCAGAAAGAAATAAGAAAAAAACGATTATAAGCCAGAAAGAAATATATTATTTCATTTTTCCAAAAATTACCTAAAAAATGAACAAAAGCAAAACAACAATTTAGATAAAAATTAAACTCCATATATGAAAGTTAATTTTTAAAAATATTCAGATTCTAAACATTTATTAACTAAAATGACCTTTTATTAGATGAAAAAAGACAATAAAATGAAACTTACTTATTTAGATCTACAAATGTCAGACGACGAGGTTTTTCGCCACCGAGATCCTAACGCCGGTGTCTTTTCATTACGAATACAGTCACCACTCATGTCAGAGATGAACCTTATTGACTGAAGATCAAAATAAATCAATAAGCAGAACACCCAATTTTCCCCAAAAAATCGAATTAATTGAACAAGCAACATATTGTCGACATTAGCGAAGAAGTCAAAGCATCCTCAAATCATGAACACGTTAAGAAAAAAAGGGCAAAAACAAAATTCAATCAAAAATTAATGTGAAAAGGAGATTTGTACCTTGCTGATCTGATAATAGAGATGACGATTCAAAGCATCAATTTCTCCATATTTTGTGAACCGCAAATACGGAAGGGGAGAAGACAACGGGGGATGGAGGAAGTATGACCCATGGCTGATTTTCTTCAAGAAAAAATGGAATCCCAAAAAATAAAGGAGATGAAGATAAGAACAGATCTTGGAAATAAGGAGATAATGCTAAAAACGCCTAAGGGAATAAAGGGTAAAGACAAATTTAGGATATAAAGAAACCCTAATTGTGACTACAGTACGTTGTATTTTTGGGCTGTAGAATTCATTAAGGCGGACTAAACCCAAAATCACTTCAACATAGTCTCTTGAAGCGAACAGTACAATGCCCCCTTCAACAGCTAATGCCTATTGAGGCGGGCATTTAAAAGCCCCCTTCAACAGCTTCTGCCTATTGAGGCGGGCAATAAAAGCCCCCTTCAACAGCTTCTGTAGAAGCGAACACCACAAAAGCCCGCCCCAACCTGTTAGTAAAATATTTGACCCGCGTTGACTAAGTGGCTATTGAGGCGCGCTTATGTATGCCCCCCTCAACAAGGGGGCTACAACAGGGGTTTTTTCCACTAGTGTATGTACTGTCTCATCCCATGCCAAGCTACTATGCCAGAGACATGACCCCTGAGAGATTTTACGCCTGGGATGCGGATCTCAAAAAGGTTATGAGTCTCATGCTGAACAATATCCCTGATGATTGGGCTAAAAGGTTTGTAGCCTATGAACCTTTTACGCTCATCAAGAATCTGAGGGATATCTGTCGTGGAAGTACGGAGGACAGGGACCTGAACGTCCATGAGTTGATTGAATCAATGTCTAGTCTAAAGGTTAGTTCTCCCAACAGGTGTTATAGGATGGAGGTCCAAGAAACACATGTTCAGCTCCTTCGCACTAAACAGAGGGTAGGCGTCCCACTGAGGTTCCATGTGGATCTTATGTGTTCATATTTTGATCGCCTAAGTCTACTAGGAACACCAATAAGCAAAAGGATGGCAGTCTCTGTCTTGCTCAATTCACTACACAGTGGGTTTGGTCGCTTCAAGCAACTATACCTAAGTGAACCAAGAGAAGAAACAGTTGCAGAATTTATTCACCTTGTCAGAAAGGCTGAAATAGTACTGGACTGTGAAGCCAAAGATTTACTCAAGGCTAGAAGGAGACCGTTCAAGAAAGGTGGAAAGTCCAAGGGCAATGCTAAATCAAAGCAGGACAAGTCCACATCAAGCTGTCTTTATTGTGATGGAATAGGCCATTACAAAAGAGAATGTCCAAAGCTAAAGGAAGATCAGAAGAACGGAACAGTCGTTCCATCTTCAGGTATTTTCATTATAGACTGTATACTTGCTAATTCAACTTCTTGGGTATTAGATACAGGTTGTGGCTCACACTTATGTTCCAATCCACAGGGACTAAGAAGAAGTAGAAAGTTAAGCAAGGGTGAAGTCGACCTACGAGTGGGAAATGGAGCACGGATTGCTGCATTAGCTGTAGGAACTTACTATTTGTCGTTGCCCTCCGGGCTAGTTTTGGAACTGGAAGAATGTTTCCATGTTCCAAGTCTTACTAAAAACATCATTTCAGTTTCTTGCTTAGATGCTAAGGGATTTTCCTTTTTAATAAAAGACAATAGTTGTTCGTTTTATTTTAAAGAGATGTTTTATGGATCTGCTAGATTAGTCAATGGACTTTATTTATTAGATCACGACAAACAAGTATATAACATAAATACCAAAAAGGCCAAAAAGGATGATTCAGATCTCACCTATCTGTGGCATTGTCGATTAGGCCATATAAACTTGAAACGCTTAGAAAGACTTCAAAGGGAAGGAATTCTAGAACCATTTGACTTAGATGATTATGGTAAATGCGAATCATGTTTACTTGGCAAAATGACAAAGCAACCTTTCTCTAAAGTTGGAGAAAGAGCAAATGAACTATTGGGTTTAATCCATACAGATGTATGTGGACCAATGAGTACAAATGCTAGAGGTGGTTTCAGCTACTTTATCACTTTCACTGATGACTTCAGTAGGTATGGTTATGTCTACCTAATGAAGCATAAGTCTGAATCCTTTGACAAATTCAAGGAATTTCAGAGTGAAGTAGAGAATCAATTAGGCAAGAAGATTAAGGCATTGCGGTCTGATAGAGGCGGTGAATATCTGAGCTATGAATTTGATGACCATCTGAAAGAATGTGGAATTCTATCAGAATTGACTCCTCCTGGAACACCACAATGGAACGGTGTGTCGGAACGGAGGAACAGAACCTTGCTAGACATGGTCAGGTCAATGATGGGTCAGGCCGAACTTCCATTAGAATTTTGGGGACATGCACTAAATACAGCTGCACTCACTATAAATAGAGCTCCGTCTAAAGCTGTCGAAAAGACTCCATACGAATTATGGTTTGGAAAGCCTCCAAATGTGTCTTTTCTTAAGATTTGGGGATGTGAAGTATACGTCAAACGATTAATTTCAGACAAACTTCATCCAAAATCTGACAAATGTATCCTTGTGGGCTATCCAAAGGAAACAAAGGGGTATTACTTCTACAATACATCTGAGAACAAAGTGTTTGTTGCTCGAGATGGTGTCTTTTTGGAGAAGGATCACATTTCCAAAATGACAAGTGGGAGAAAAGTAGACCTCGAAGAAATTCGAGTCGAACAACAAACTCTAGAGAATGCTCAAGATGACATTCAGGATGAAACTCAGAGATCTTTAGAAGAATCTGGTGAGAATCATGGTCAATCTAGAAATGTTACCCCGCGTAGATCGCAAAGATATAGATCTCAACCGGAAAGG
This sequence comes from Spinacia oleracea, assembly GCF_020520425.1. Lineage (NCBI taxonomy): Eukaryota > Viridiplantae > Streptophyta > Magnoliopsida > Caryophyllales > Amaranthaceae > Spinacia > Spinacia oleracea. The sequence goes on along the minus strand of NC_079491.1, from coordinate 93,609,653 downwards.
TACTTAGGTATTTTGACAAACGAGAGCTATGACGTTCTATTACTTGAAAGTGATGAACCTGCGACTTACAAACAAGCTATGACGAGCCCTAGCTCCAAGCAGTGGCAAGAAGCCATGCAATCTGAATTAGACTTCATGTCTGAAAACCAAGTATGGGATTTGGTCGATTTGCCAGATGGCTACCAAGCCATTGGAAGAAAATGGGTTTTCAAACTGAAAAAGGACAAGGATGGGAAACTTGAAGTTTTCAAAGCTAGATTGGTTGCAAAAGGTTACAGGCAAGTCCACGGTGTGGATTACGATGAAACCTTTTCACCAGTTGCAATGCTAAAGTCTATTCGGATAATGTTAGCAATCGCTGCATATTACGATTACGAAATATGGCAGATGGATGTCAAAACTGCTTTCTTAAACGGCGTTTTAACAGAAAATGTGTTTATGACACAGCCTGAAGGTTTTGAGGATCCAAAGAATGCTAAAAAGGTATGCAAGCTAAAGAAGTCAATCTACGGATTGAAGCAGGCATCCAGGAGCTGGAATATACGTTTTGATGAAGCAGTCAGTGACTTTGGTTTCATCAAGAACGCTGACGAATCTTGTGTATACAAGAAGGTCAGTGGGAGCAAAATTGCTTTCCTAGTGTTATATGTAGACGACATATTGCTTATCGGAAATGACATTCCTATGTTGAACTCTGTCAAGATTTGGCTTGGGAAATGTTTTTCGATGAAGGATCTAGGAGAAGCACAGTACATATTGGGGATCAAAATTTACAGAGATAGATCTAAAAAGATGATTGGACTTAGTCAAAGAACTTATATCAATAAGGTGCTTGATAGGTTCAAGATGGCGGACTCCAAGCGAGGCTACCTACCCACGTCTCATGGAATGACTCTAAGCAAGACTCAGTGCCCAAAAACACTTGATGAGCGTAGACGAATGAATGGGATTCCATATGTATCATTGATTGGTTCAATAATGTATGCTATGATATGTACACGCCCGGATGTTGCGTACGCACTCAGTGCTACGAGCAGATACCAGTCAGACCCAGGAGAGGCGCATTGGACTGCTGCCAAGAATATTCTGAAGTACCTGAAAAGGCACAAAGATGACTTCCTGGTCTATGGTGGAGATGATGAATTAATTGTTAAAGGCTATACGGACGCAAGTTTCCAAACCGACAAAGATGATTTTAGATCACAGTCTGGGTTTGTCTTCTGCCTCAACGGAGGAGCAGTAAGCTGGAAAAGTGCTAAGCAAAGCACCATTGCGGATTCTACAACTGAAGCGGAGTACATTGCTGCACATGAAGCAGCAAAGGAAGCTATATGGCTAAGGAAGTTCATAGGTGAACTTGGTGTAGTCCCCTCCATTAAAGGACCAATAGCCCTGTAATGTGACAATAACGGAGCTATTGCACAGGCAAAAGAGCCTAGACACCACCAGAGAGTCAAGCATGTACTTCGTAGATTTCACCTTCTACGAGAGTTCGTTGAAAGAAAAGAAGTCGAGATAAGCAAAATTGGAACTGATGACAACATATCAGATCCATTAACTAAACCTCTGCCGCAGGCGAAGCACAACTCGCACACTGTAGCTATGGGAATCAAGCATATTGGAGAATGGCTTTGATGTCTCTGTTTAATGTTTTAAAGTTTTAGAGTTTAAATCTTTGTAAAACATTATTGGTTAATCATTCACAATAAATGAAAAGAATTCATTTTTCCATTTAATTTGTGGTTTATTAAATGATGAGTCCCTTCAATTTGACGATATATTCAAGATAGACTGTCAGGACCAGTCCTGTGACTAAGAAATGTCTATCAAGTGAACTTGAATGTCAAAGGTTGAAAATGGTCCCTAGTCGGAGTTTTCTATAAAATTGGACGCATAGAAAACGTTAAACGATTAGAATGCAAGATGACTAGTAGTTCTGTTTCTTGAACTATGTGGACATGGCAATGTCATAATCATTTGCATAGATACTTACTTTGGGAAGACTAGTATCGGACAAGACCTATGAAACTTTACTGTAAGAGATGAAAATATGTCATGAGTAAATTTCATTAAATTATTAGACACTAAATCCTCAATACCTGAGTGATTTGAGATTACTTGTTTGAGAACTGGTTGCTTTGACGTTGACCAACCGTCGCACCGTAAAAGGAGGCTATAAAGGCAACGCTCAGGTAATCACCTATCAAACGAAGTCTAATCTCAAGATCGCAAGATTGGGATTGTCCTCCCATAAATCGGGATGAGATGCTTAAAAGTTGTACAAGGCCACTCGGAGAGCTAGAAACTGTGAAATGCATGGCCGTGCTCGGATGAATCATAGGCTATGATTATTTGTTTATTTGATCAGTATTCATTTCTTGCCTGTGACGATCTTAGCTCCCACTGAAACCAAGATCCGTCGGTTCCGAATATTCATAGATGGAGTATTTAATGCCATTAAATACTTGATCCGTTTACGTACTATTTGTGTGATCAAATAAACAGATAATCATAGCCTATGATTCATCCGAGCACGGCCATGCATTTTACAGTTTCTAGCTCTCCGAGTGGCCTTGTACAACTTTTAAGCATCTCATCCCGATTTATGGGAGGACAATCCCAATCTTGCGATCTTGAGATTAGACTTCGTTTAATAGGTGATTACCTGAGCGTTGCCTTTATAGCCTCCTTTTACGGTGCGACGGTTGGTCAACGTCAAAGCAACCAGTTCTCAAACAAGTAATCTCAAATCACTCAGGTATTGAGGATTTAGTGTCTAATAATTTTAATGAAATTTACTTATGACAGATTTTCATCTCTTACAGGAAAGTTTCATAGGTCTGTCCGATACTAGTGTTCCCAAAGTAAGTATCTATGCAAATGATTATGACATTGCCATGCCCACATAGTTCAAGAAACAGAACTACTAGTCATCTTGCATTCTAGTCGTCTAACGTTTTCTATGCGTTCAATTTTATAGAAAACTCCGACCAGGGACCATTTTCAACTTTTGACATTCAAGTTCACCTGTTAGACATTTCTTAGTCACAAGACTGGTCCTGACAGTCTATCTTGAATATATCGTCAAATTGAAGGGACTCATCATTTAATACTAAACCAAGATTAAATGGAATATGAAAATTCATTTCATATATGATAAATGTTCAACCTTTATGTTTTACAACCATGGGCCTCAAACCCATCTTCTAAAATAATTCATGGAATTCAAAGCTATGCTTGATTTCCAGTGCTACAATGTGAGTGTTGCTTCTCACTTGTTTGCTAGGTTTAGTTATCATGCTTTGCCAATCTTAATATCCTTTTCATCGAATGTTTTTCGAGATATGATGATAAGATCTTTTGAGTTTGTTTATTATGTGATCTAGTCTTTCTTACTTCGATAGTGGTTCTACGCATTTTGCAATGAAGAACCATCAAGCCAGCAGACAGGTGATCTACACAAGTTCAGTGAAGAACTCTTTAAAACAACCCTGTTTTATTGCTTCTTAGGCAATAAGTACTTTTACTTCAACTGTTTAGGTTGCTAGTGATGCTTTGTTTGGATTTACTTATCCAAGCAGTTCACAGATATGTGGAAGACATTCCAGCTGTATCTTTGGAACATAGAAATTAATATTTTAATTTCCCACGCAATAACTCATGGTCTCCAACCCATGTTGCCATTTTCAAAACACGATGCTCTATAGCTCGTCTTTGCCAATGGTTAACTCCAAGGGAATCTTGCTTGATCCTTTTCCAGTGTTTATGCGTGTAGCATCAATATTTAGCATATCTTTATTTCCTTGAATCAAGAACTATTCCTATGTACCTTTTCAAGTACCATAAGTATTCTCGATCTCAATCTAGTTGATCTTCACTTAGATCAATAGAGAATGGTATATGTTCGTCATGCCTAAAGCCATACGATACGTTTTTGGCGATCCTCATATTATATGATACATGATAAATTCTTTTGCAGAATAATTCCCAATTAAATTCTATTCATGTAACTTTAGCTCATTCAATTTCAGTAGATACTGAATCCAGCTAAATTCTTTGACATATAATATAGGTTAAGAATCTCACTTAGATCCTTTGATGTTTAACTTAGTAAATGCTTATACATAGTTCAAACATTCATTACTTAAATGCTTATACATAGTTCAAACATTCATTACTTAGAATATCTCCAATGGAGTATTTCGTGTTTGATTTAGTAAATTCCATTACTTAATCCAAAACAATATTATAAGATCTTTGTAAATAGATCTTAATACCCAGTATGTACTAAGTTTCGCCATGGTCCATCATTGATGAATAATTTCAAATCTAAGTCATTAGCATTTGAATGTTATTTCACAATAGAGAGATATGTGTGTGATACACATAGGACCAATTAAGTTTTACGTACTCCCACTAAACTTCTTATATATCTATAATAATCATGTATATTTTATGAATCTAAAATACTTATTAGTTTCACTAAAATGTATTTCCAATTCCCAATTGCTTGCTTAATATCTGTACTTAGATTTCATAAGCTTGCATTCATTTCAAGCATTATTTGGATCCACAAATCCTATGACATACCATGTACATAGTTTCTTCCAACATTTGATTGAGGAATACGTTTTGTCATCCAATTGTCATATGTAGCAATATGTAATCATTGCTTGATTTATAGACTTGAGCATTACGATTATGCATGAGGTTTCAACACAATCCATGCCATGAATTTGCTTGTAAACTTTAGCAACTAATCTAGCTTTGTGTGTGAACACAATTTCATGTTTGATGGTTTTTATCCTTAAAACAAACTTGCAACCAATAGGTGTGAAACTATTCTTGCAAATCAACAAAATTTCAATTTTGTCATCAAAACATTGAGTATGTTTTATGGCCTCTAACCATTTAAAACATTTGAGTCTATATATGGCCTCTAACCATTTTAGGGAATCTGGGTTTCGTCATAGCTTTCTTACAGGTCACAAACTCATTAATCTACATGATAATAGTTTGACTGTAAGTTGTAGGTTTCTTCGCTATCTAATAGAAGAATCGCATAGTTTCAGTGACCTAATCTTTATGTTTCTTCACTATCTATTAGAAGAATCTCATAGTTTCAGTGACTTGAACTCTATGCCTACTTGGGTATAGAACATCAAACAATAGAATATCAACAGCCACTTGAAGGTCCTTTGAATATTCCGTTCTCCTTGAAGCACTTGTAAAGTCTTCTAAGAGATGTCTATTCTTTAAAGCCACTTCTAAAGTCCTTAAAGAATACGTGTTCGGATTTTCTGAAGAACTTCGAAAAGCCTTCGGAATGTCCGTTTATGTTTGTTGTTCGCCTCGAAGACCTTTCGAGGTCTATTTTCTCCCACTTGTCATTTTGGAAACGAATCTCCAAAAGGACATTATTTCGAGCAAACAAACATTATGTTCTCAAAAATTCGTGGTAGAAAAAATACCCTTGTGTCTCATTTGAAAAAATCACAATGAAACATATATCTAGACATAGGCCTTAGTTTGTTGAATAACAAACACTAAGCTCCCACTGAGTTTAGCAACTCTTTCGATATATATTTATGAAAAGATATTCTAAAATTACTATTCAATAGCTTTGACGAATTTGGTTTAGTTTGGTGGTAGTTGAGCATTTTGTTTTAGAAATTATAGGAAAAGTCTTTATGATTCATCATTGATCGAATCAAGTACTAATTGACTTAAATTATTCCAACGTAGATATGCCATATCTTATGGAGCTAGATCGTGAATTTACAACACACAATCATTGATGATCATTCTTGACTTAAGTAATCATCAACATGATCTGAACTAGATCTGTATGATTCCTTGCCAAGTGGATTTTATACTTCTGAATCTTTGAACTAGCCAAACAGATTCAAATTTATATCACTTTGAGTAAATAAACCTATATTCACTCAATTCCATGTGAAATAATAAAGTCATAAAATCTTTCTTTAGCTTTGAACTCTATCGTCTAGGCGTTCTAACAATAGTTCATATCTTTTGTTACTTTCAACAACTAAGACTAGCTTGTCTTAAATTGATCTAGAAATCAATCAACTTTCAAAAGTCCATCGAAATAGAGCTTATGAATGTTAACTTGTTGATATGGTCTAAGCAACAATGCCAAAGATTAGTGGAACTCAAATCAAGGGGTTGATTTGAACCTAGTAAAGTTTTTATTGTTAAAGAGTTGTTTGTTTTAATCAAGCATATTGACTCAACCCGTAAATGACCATTTCATTCAAACAAACAAACAAACATTGTTTTTGTTCTTCTGAATGTGAGTCTTTCTGTGTTTGAAAACAGAATTTTAGGTATGCTGATTGTGGAACAAAATAGCCATTAAGTTCCAGCCTTTGAAAGGAGTTAAAACAAACTAGATGACCCTACAACTAATGTAGCATTGCCATGCTTCATTTCCCACTTGTAGACCATTAGTGTAGCCTAGCTTCCATTGTTTGGGTTATTACCGAAGTAAGAACCTCAAGCGGTATATGATACCAAGGAAGTTTGATTGCTAGGCCACTTCTCTTAAACATAAACTTTTAGGTAGAAACGAAATCGTAAATTCCTTTCATTTGTTCCTTGTTTTCCTATTTCTTGTACCCTTTCTTATAGTCTTAAGAATTGAATTCTTTAGTGTTGACTTTTATACTTTGTTAGACATGTCCAGTGTCACTCCAACAAGGTTCTTACCATTTAATTTATGTTGAATATTCAGTTTCAACTAGATGATCTTACCAGAAGCTTCTAAAGTTCTCTAAGCATCGATCTATTCGAATGTCTAGGGACTAGACTCATTCGAGAATTAAATGGACAAAGATATTAGGTTGTTAACCATTGGTAAAGCTGAGTGTTTAAACTCAATGCTTTATAATCTCAAAACTACATTGTATTTTGAATTCACAAGCACCAATGGGTTTGCCATTCGACTTTGATACTCGAAAACAACCATAAAAGTCGCTAAAAGAAACGTACATTTTAAATTGCTCATTTTGTCTCATTTCCGTGAATCGTTCTTGGATTCACTACCAATCGAGGAAATTTACTGTTACCTTTCTAAAAGGATTTATTGTAGTGCAAGATATTTAATTATAAATAATAATTAAAACATACATTGAAGCATGCAAAGTCTAAACATTTATCATGAGTAATAACTTGAAAATTAAAGCAATCAAGCAATTTAAACAAGTTATTAGCATTTTATTCGATTTTATTGTTCCGGCAGGTGTGAATAAAATGATTCCAAGACCCTAAAACCATTGAAGAATTAAGCACATTATGTATTTTGACTCAATTCTAAAACATTTTAGGTAAGCAAAAGCCTTTTGCTAATAGTCTAGAAACTACTCTTGGTTGATAGGTACGTCTAAGAACTTATTAGGTAAACCTATCGATTTTGCCACGACATAAAAGGACTCCTTACTTATATCGTTGAGTTTCACCAAAACTAACATGTACTCGCAATTATTTGTGTACCTTACCCCTTTAGTATCGACAAGTAACACCTCGCTATGGCGGAAAACTATTACTAAGATCGATGAAGAAAGGATATCCAAGTAAGTGTTATTTTGGCATGGCACCTTTTAACTCAATTTTTAAGTTTGGAACTTAAATCTCTTACTATGTTGGTTAGATTTTAAGTGAACTAAAATCCTTAATCATGCAACATAATCAAGCTTTGATCTCATGCATATTTAAGACATATTTAAAAGCAATAAATAACTTAAAACATGCATAAGATAAATGTGATCTAGTGTGGCCCGACTTCATCTTGAAGCTTCAACTTCAAAGTCCGTCTTGAAAATCTCCGTGGGAGGCGCCATTTTCTTCAAATAGGATAAGCTATAATTAAACTAATTACAACTATTTGATGGTACGCAGACCATATTTGAATTGAAAAACTATTTTGGTACTTTAGACCAATTACATTCAAATTAATGGTACGCAGACCATATTTTCTATCCTATTTGGGCCATACTAGTCACTTCATAACCTGCAAAACAGTACATATACAATATATAACATTCACCCATTCATTATCATGAATGGCCCACATAGCTGGTTAGTAAAACACGTTATGCATCACATAAACATTTGCAGCAATTAATTAAGGGCACCAATAATCTACCAATTATTTAGTCCTTATTAATTCTAATCATGTTGTTTAACCTTAAGGGATTTGTAGACCTAATCAAGAGTTTATGACTAAAAATGCTCCCACTTTAACCAATAAATTCGTATGCTTTACTAATTTTAAACATAAAAATGTATTTCCAGTCTAACCGGAAACATACAAATTTAATTAAAATTTAAAGCTCATATAAATTTATAATCGAATCCATTAATTTAATTTATTTCAGTTGAATTAAACGAATTTATATTAATTCAAGATTTAATTTTAGTAAAATAATTAGTATAAATTAAATTTATAATAATTATAATATTCAAAATTAAAATCCAAGAAAACAATTTAAATTTCGAATTTTAAAATTAATTAAAATCGTTTCCGAACTGAAAATTAAAATTAAAATCAAAACGTACCAATCGTCGCAAGACGAGGCACTTTGGGCTTGCGCCCAATCCCCATCAAGCTACGAGGCAGCGCGCCCCGCTCGATTGATCATAGCACAAAGCATACACAGCCACACGCCACAGCTGGCCACGCTGCGCGCAGCCTTGTGTTGTGTCGCGTGTTGCTGCGCAGGCCAGCGCGCGCCGAGCGAGGGATCGCTCCCTGCTCGCGCGTTCTGCTTGCTGGCTGGGCGAGCCAGGCGCGCTGTGGCGCAGCAGCATCGCTGCCCACACGCGTCTTGCTCGTCGCTCGTGCCTTGCATCGTTACCCTCGCCCATCGTATAGCACATACGACACACACGCACAGGCTCCCTTGCCTCGTGCGCGCGCCATGCGCTATGTTGCTCGATGCATTCGTACCGCACGGGCGACGAGCTCCCATGCTCGTCGTCGCGTGCCCGCACTATACAACACCCCTTGGGGGTAACACGTAGCTTCCATTGCTTTGTGCGTGCAACATTAATGAGTGTTTTCATAAAAATTTAAAATTTTTAATTCAAAATTAATGACAAATTAATAAAACATATTGATTTCATAATTTTAGGGCGAAAAATCGAAAATTTATTAATCAATTAAATTCCGATTAACATGGATTCAAATCTAGGTCATAAAAATTAAAATTTAACATAAATTAACAATTTTTATGGTGGACTTTAATCATAGATACCTAATAAAACTATTAATTAATTATGAAAATCAAATTAATTCTAAATTATTCGAATTTCAACAAATTAATCATAATTACGAATTAGGTTGTATAATTAACAAGGCTAGGCATTCAAACTTGTTAAACATATACTGTAGGTCAATCAAAAATTCAAGATTTATCAACAAGAATCGCAAATACTTAATTTAACATCTTAAATTTACAAACTTTTGCGTTCGAAAAACTAAAACCTCCGAAGAGTCATAGTTAGGCTTCGAATTTGGGAATTCTGGGTTCGGCCGAAAAATACTATTTTTGTCAAAATTTTAGAATGCCTTTTTAGAATGCCTTTTACATGCGGAATTGACACAAAAATCACTCGATTTGGATGAGTAACGAATAAACTGCCGAAAAACTGCGTACATATAATTAAATAAACGCAATTTGCAATTAATTAACAATTACGAAAATTAATCACCCCTTTTAATTCTTTGCAAATTTGTAAAATTTAACCATGTTTATGCAATTTAGATTATGAGAATAATAAGAGGCTCGTGATACCACTGTTAGGTTATGATTCATATGACAAAACATAAATCATGCGGAAAAACCATAAAGCCAGGAAAGCATATTATTTACACATAATCATTTAGCATAGTTTAGATGCATATACTTTGTTGCGTGCCCTCCCTAGCTGCGCCCGAACCGAACAAGAACAAGTCTTTAGGACTCCAAGTGTCGTCCCTCCGTAGATAGTCCACAATACGTCCGGATCGCCTCAAGATTGACCAACTAGAATCGCCCTTAAGGTACTAGGATTTTCGGCTAGATTAGTGCAAGTTATTGGCTGAATTTTTCTATCAAAAACTTACCCTTTGAATACTTCAATTGTGTCTATAAATTATGACCCTAGGCTCCTATTTATAGAGGTATGGAAAAGGAATTATAATCCTACTAGGATTTGGATTTATTAATTAGAATCCAACTTGAACTCTAAATAATAAATATAATCTTATTAGGATTAGGATTTAATCAATATGTAGAATCCCGATAGCTTTAGGATTCGTACAGGAACACAAACACTTACGCACGCACGAGCCGCACGCCCATGCGCAAGCCTCGCGGCCCACCCACGGCAAACAGCCCCTTTGCCTGCAGCCAATTATGCGCGCGCGCCAAGGCTTGGCTGAGCCTGGCCTTGCGCTGGGCCTGGTCGAACTTGGCGTGTGTTTGTTGCGTGTGGCTTGCTGGGCGACGGCCTGGCTTCGTGTTGGGCCTTCGTCTAGCAAGCCTCGTCCGATGCTAATTCGTACGATACGCTTCCGATTAAATTCCCGATTCCAGAATTCATATCCGATAAGAATAATATTTAATATTTCCGATTCCGGAATTAATTTCCGTTTCGAACAAATATTTGATATTTCCGTTTCCGGAATTATTTTCCGATTTCGATAATATTTCCGATTCTAACAATATTTCCGTTTCCGGCAATATTTCCGATCCCGGTAATATTTCCATTTCCAATAATATTTTCCGATACGTACCATGTTTCCGTTTCCGGCAACATCTACGACTTGAATAATATTTATATTTCCGATACAATCCATATTTCCGTTTCCGGCAATATCATCGTTTCCGGAGTATTCATTTCTTGCTTGTGACGATCTGAGCTCCCACTGAAACCAAGATCCGTCGATTCCGAATATCCATAGATGGAGTATTTAATGCCATTAAATACTTGATCCGTTTACGTACTATTTGTGTGACCCTACGGGTTCAGTCAAGAGTAAGCTGTGGATTAATATAATTAATTCCACTTGAACTGAAGCGGCCTCTTGCTAGGCATTCAACTCACTTGATCTCACTGAATTATTAACTTGTTAATTAATACTGAACCGCATTTATTAGACTTAACATTAAATGCATACTTGGACCAAGGCCATTATTTCCTTCAGTCTCCCACTTGTCCTTAGGGACAAGTGTGCATTTCCCAATTCCTTTGTCGCTTGATGCTTGCTCTTGAACATAAGGTAAGAGTTTTCATCCTTATTACGTCCAGAGGTGTTTCTCGGTTTCAGAGTTCAACTGATCAAATAAACAGATAATCATAGCCTATGATTCATCTGAGCACGGCCATGCATTTTACAGTTTCTAGCTCTCCGGGTGGCCTTGTACAACTTTTAGCATCTCATCCTGATTTATGGGAGGACAATCCCAATCTTGCGATCTTGAGATTAGACTTAGTTTGATAGGTGATTACCTGAGTGTTGCCTTTATAGCCTCCTTTTACGGTGCGACGGTTGGTCAACGTCAAAGTAAGCAGTTCTCAAACAAGTAATCTCAAATCACTCAGGTATCGAGGATTTAGTGTCTAATAATTTTAATGAAATTTACTTATGACAGATTTTCATCTCTTACAGTAAAGTTTCATAGGTCTGTCCGATACTAGTCTTCCCAAAGTAAGTATCTATGCAAATGGTTATGACATTGCCATGTCCACATAGTTCAAGAAACAGAACTACTAGTCATCTTGCATTCTAGTCGTCTAACGTTTTCTATGTGTCCACCTTTATAGAAAACTCCGACCAGGGACCGTTTTCAACTTTTGACATTCAAGTTCACTTGATAGACATTTCTTAGTCACAGGACTGGTCCTGACAGTCTATCTTGAATATTTCGTCAAATTGAAGGGACTCATCATTTAATAAACCACAAATTAAATGGAAAAATGAATTCTATTCATTTATTGTGAATGATTAACCAATAATGTTTTACAAAGAATTAAACTCTAAAACTTTAAAACATTAAACAAGGACATCAAAGCCATTCTCCAATATGCTTGATTCCCACAGTTGCAATGTGCGAGTTGTGCTTCGCCTGCGGCAGAGGTTTAGTCAATGGATCTGAGATGTTGTCATTAGTTCCAATCTTGCTTATCTCGACTTCTTTTCTTTCAACGAACTCTCGTAGAAGGTGAAATCTACGAAGTACATGCTTGACTCTTTGGTGATGTCTAGGCTCCTTTGCCTGTGCAATAGCTCCGTTATTATCACCATATAGGGCTATTGGTCCTTTAATGGAGGGGACTACACCAAGTTCACCTATGAACTTCCTTAGTGATATAGCTTCCTTTGCTGCTTCATTTCCAGCAATGTACTCCGCTTCAGTTGTAGAATCCGCAATGGGGCTTTCCTTAGCACTTTTCCAGCTTACTGCTCCTCCGTTGAGGCAGAAGACAAACCCAGACTGTGATCTGAAATCATCTTTGTCGGTTTGGAAACTTGCGTCCGTATAGCCTTTAACAATTAATTCATCATCTCCACCATAGACTAGGAAGTCATATTTGTGCCTTTTCAGGTACTTCAGAGTATTCTTGGCAGCAGTCCAATGTGCCTCTCCTGGGTCTGACTGGTATCTGCTCGTAGCACTGAGTGCGTACGCAACATCCGGGTGTGTACATATCATAGCATACATTATTGAACCAATCAATGATGCATATGGAATCCCATTCATTCGTCTACGCTCATCAAGTGTTTTTGGGCACTAAGTCTTGCTTAGAGTCATTCCATGAGACATGGGTAGGTAGCCTCGCTTGGAGTCTGCCATCTTGAACCTTTCAAGCACCTTATTGATATAAGTGCTTTGACTAAGTCCAATCATCCTTTTAGATCTATCTCTGTAAATCTTGATGCCCAGTATGTAATGTGCTTCTCCTAGATCCTTCATCGAAAAACATTTCCCAAGCCAAATCTTGACAGAGTTCAACATGGGAATGTCATTTCCGATAAGTAATATGTCGTCGACATATAGTACTAGAAAAGAAATTTTGCTCCCACTGACCTTCTTGTATACACAAGATTCGTCTGCGTTCTTGATGAAACCAAAGTCACTGACTGCTTCATCAAAACGTATATTCCAGCTCCTGGATGCCTGCTTCAATCCGTAGATTGATTTCTTTAGCTTGCATACCTTTTTAGCATTCTTTGGATCCTCAAAACCCTCAGGTTGTGTCATAAACACAGTTTCTGTTAAAAAGCCGTTTAAGAAAGCGGTTTTGACATCCATCTGCCATATTTCGTAATCGTAATATGCAGCGATTGCTAACATTATCCGAATAGACTTTAGCATTGCAACTGGTGAAAAGGTTTCATCGTAATCCACACCGTGGACTTGCCTGTAACCTTTCGCAACCAATCTAGCTTTGAAAACTTCTAGTTTCCCATCCTTGTCCTTTTTCAGTTTGAAAACCCATTTGCTTCCTATGGCTTGGTAGCCATCTTGCAAATCGACCAAATCCCAAACTTGGTTTTCAGACATGGAGTCTAATTCAGATTGCATGGCTTCTTGCCATTGCTTGGAGCTAGGGATCGTTTGTAGCTTGTTTGTAAGTCGCAGGTTCATCACTTTCAAGTAATAGAACTTATTGGCTCTCGTTCGTCAAAATACCTAAGTACCTTACCGGTTGAGACCTATATCTCTGCGATCTACATGGGGTTACAATTCTATATGGTTCCTGATTCTCACCAGATACTTCTAAAGACCCCTGAGTTTCATCCTGAATGTCATTTTGAGCATTCTCTACAGTTTGTCGTTCAACTCGAATTTCTTCGAGGTCTACTTTTCTCCCACTTGTCATTTTGGAAATGTGATTCTTTTCCAAAAAGATACCATCTCGAGCAACAAACACCTTGTTCTCAGATGTATTGTAGAAGTAATACCCCTTTGTTTCCTTTGGATAGCCCACAAGGATACATTTGTCAGATTTTGGATGAAGTTTGTCTGAAATTAATCGTTTGACGTATACTTCACATCCCCAAATCTTAAGAAAAGACACATTTGGAGGCTTTCCAAACCATAAATCATATGGAGTCTTTTCAACAGCTTTAGACGGAGCTCTATTTATAGTGAGTGCAGCTGTATTTAATGCATGTCCCCAAAATTCTATTGGAAGTTCGGCCTAATCCATCATTGATCTAACCATGTCTAGCAAGGTTCTGTTCCTCCGTTCTGACACACCGTTCCATTGTGGTGTTCCAGGAGGAGTCAATTCTGATAGAATTCCATATTCTTTCAGATGGTCATCAAATTCATAGCTCAGATATTCACCGCCTCTATCAGACCGCAGTTCCTTAATCTTCTTGCCTAACTGATTCTCTACTTCACTCTGAAATTCCTTGAATTTGTCAAAGGATTCAGACTTATGCTTCATTAGGTAGACAAAACCATATCTACTGAAGTCATCAGTGAAAGTGATAAAGTAGCTGAAACCACCTCTAGAATTTGTACTCATTGGTCCACATACACCTGTATGGATTAAACCCAATAGTTCAATTTCTCTTTCTCCAACTTTAGAGAAAGGTTGCTTTGTCATTTTGCCAAGTAAACATGATTCGCAGTTACCATAATTCTCTAAGTCAAATGGTTCTAGAATGCCTTCCTTTTGAAGTCTTTCTATGCGCTTCATGTTAATATGGCCTAATCGACAATGCCACAGATAGGTGAGATCTGAATCATTCTTTTTGGCCTTTTTGGTATTTATGTTATAAACTTGTTTGTCGTGATCTAATAAATAAAGTCCATTGACTAATCTAGCAGATCCATAAAACATCTCTTTAAAATAAAACGAGCAACTATTGTCTTTTATTAAAAAGGAAAATCCCTTAGCATCTAAGCAAGAAACAGAAATGATGTTTTTAGTAAGACTTGGAACATGGAAACACTCTTCCAGTTCCAAAACTAGCCCAGAGGGCAACGACAAATAATAAGTTCCTACAGCTAACGCAGCAATCCGTGCTCCATTTCCCACTCGTAGGTCGACTTCACCCTTGCTTAACCTTCTACTTCTTCTTAGTCCCTGCGAATTAGAACATAAGCGTGAGCCACAACCTGTATCTAATACCCAAGAAGTTGAATTAACAAGTATACAGTTTATAACAAAAATACCTGAAGATGGAACGACCGTTCCGTTCTTCTGATCTTCCTTAAGCTTTGGACATTCTCTCTTGTAATGGCCAATTCCATCACAATAAAGACAGCTTGATGTGGACTTGTCCTGCTTTGTTTTAGCATTGCCCTTGGACTTTCCACCTTTCTTGAAGGGTCTCCCTTTAGCCTTGAGTAAATCCTTGGCTTCACAGTCGAGTATTATTTCAGCCTTTCTGACAAGGTGAACAAATTCTGCAACTGTTTCTTCTCTTGGTTCACTTAGGTATAGTTGCTTGAAGCGACCAAACCCACTGTGCAGTGAATTGAGCAAGATAGAGACTTCCATCCTTTCGCTTATTGGTGTTCCTAGTATACTTAGGCGATCAAAATATGAAAGCATAAGCTCCACATGGAACCTTAGTGGGACGCCTACCCTCTGTTTAGTACGAAGGAGCTGAACATGTGTTTCTTGGACCTCCATCCTATAACACCTGTTAGGAGAACTAACCTTTAGACCAGACATTGATTCAATCAACTCATGGACGTTTAGGTCCCTGTCCTTCGTGCTTCCACGACAAATATCCCTCAGATTCTTGATGAGCGTAAAAGGTTCATAAGCTACAAACCTTCTAGCCCATTCATCAGGGATATTGTTCAGCATGAGACTCATAACCTTTTTGAGATCCGCATCCCAGGCGGCATATCTTTCAGGGGTCATGTCTCTGGCATAGTAGCTTGGCATGGGATGTAACAGTACATACTCAAGTCCATTGAGTCTGACTATTTCAACTAGCTTAGCTTCCCATTCAAGAAAATTTGTTAGGTTCAGCTTGACTATAAGCTCAGAACCCATGATTATGTTTTGATTGTTGTTTGCCATAGTAAAACTACAATAGAAAAAGAATAAACAAGTAAATAATCATTCACAGTTTCTCTTAACAAACTTAAATTCTAGCATGCATGCATAATTTAATGTTCATTAAGCATTTTATTCAAGTTATGTGTTCCAGCAGGTGTGAATAAAATGATTCCAAGATCCTAAAACCCATTGAAGAATAAAGCACATTATGTATTTAGGCTCAATTCTAAAATCTTTTAGGTAAGCAAAAGCCTTTTCTAATAGTCTAGAAACTACTCTTGGTTGATAGGTACCTCTAAGAACTTATTAGGTAAACCTATCGATTTTTCCACGACATAAAAGGACTCCTTACTTATATCGTTGAGTTTCACCAAAACTAACATGTACTCACAATTATTTGTGTACCTTACCCCTTTAGGATCAATAAGTAACACCTCGCTGAGCGTAAAACTATTACTAGATTGATGTAAAAGTTATCCAAGTAAGTGTTATTTTGGCATGGCACCTTTTAACTCAATTTTTAAAGTGTGGAACTTAAGGCTCTTACTATGTTGGTGAGATTTTAAGTGAACTAAAATCCTTAATCATGCAACATAATCAAGCCATAATCTCATGCATAATTAAGACATATTTAACAGCAATAAATAACTTAAAGCATGCATAAGATAAATGTGATCTAGTATGGCCCGACTTCATCTTGAAGCTTCAACTTCAAAGTCCGTCTTGAAAATGGTTGGAAACTTCGTCTTGAATTTCACCGTGGGAGGCGCCATTTTCTTCAAACAGGATCAGCTATAATTAAACTAGTTACAACTATTTGATGGTACGCAGACCATATTTGAATTGAAAAACAAATTCTGGTGCATTAGACCAATTACATTCAAATTAATCGTACGCAGACCATATTTTCTATCCTATTTGGGCCATACTAGTCACTTCATAACCTGCAAAACAGTACATATACAATATATACCATTCACCCATTCATTATCATGAATGGCCCACATAGCTGGTTAGTAAAACACGTTATGCATCACATAAATATTTCCTGCAATTAATCAAGGGCACCAATAATCTACCAATTATTCAGTCCTAATTAATTCTAATCAAGTTCTTTAACCTTAAAGGATTTGTAGACCTAATCGAGAGTTTATGAATAAAATTTCTCCCACTTAAACCAATAACTTTATATGCTTTACTAATTTTAAACATAAAATTGTATTTCTAGTCTAACCGGAAACATACAAGTTTAATAAAAATTTAAAGCTAAAATTATAATCGAATCCATTTATTTAATTTATTTTTCAGTTCAATTAAATAAATTTAAATTAATTCAAGGTTTAATTTTAGTAAAAAAATTAGTATAAATTAAAATTTATAATAATTATAATATTCAAAATTAAAATCCGAGAAAACAATTTAAATTATTAATTTTAAAATTAATTAAAATTATTTCTGAACTGAAAATTTAAAATTAAAACGAAAACGAAAACGACTCAATTGTAACACGACGAGCACTTGGGCTTGCGCTCAAGCCCCATCGAGTGCACGACCGACCGCACGCCCATGGCACATCGCAGCAGCAACCACGCGCAAACGCAGCAAGCCAAGCCACGCTTGTGCGCAGCCTGCTCTCCCGCATGCATCGCAGCAGCTACCGAAGGAGTGCTCGCTCGCTAGGCGCAAGCAAGCCCTCGTGGCGAGGCAGCGCTCGTTGGTGCGCAGAGCAGCGATCGCTGGGCAACTCAGCTCTCGCCCTTGCGCGCGCGCCTCGTCATATGCCACGCCCATCGCCCTTCGCCCATAGCCTAGAATGCACGACTAGGCCTAGAGCCTTACGTGCCGCATAGCTCGTTGCTCGCTGCATTTGTACCGCACGGGCGACGAGCTCCCTTGCTCGTCGTCGCGTGCCCGCACTATACAACACCCCTTAAGGGTAACACATAGCTTCCTTTGCTTTGTGCGTGCAACATTTATGAGCGTTTTCATAAAAATTTAAAAATTTTAATTTAAAATTAACGACAAATTAATAAATCATATTAATTTCATAATTTTAGGGGGAAAATCGAAAATTTATTAATTAATTCATTTCCGATTAACATGGATTCAAATCTAAGTCATAAAAATTTAAAATTTAACATAAATTAACAATTTTTATGGTGGATTTTAATCATGGATACCTAATTAAATTGTCAATCAATTATGAAAATCAAATCAAATTCTAAATTATTCGAACTTCAACAAATTAATTACAATTACAAATTAGGTTGTATAATTAACAAGCTTAGGCATTCAAATTTGTTAAACATATATAGTAGGTCAATCAAAAATTCAAGATTTATCAACAAGAATCGCAAATATTCAATTTAACATCTTAAATTTACAAACTTTTGCGTTCGAAAAACTAAAACCTCCGAAAAATCATAGTTAGGCTTCGAATTTGGGAATTTTGGGTTCGGCCGAAAAAGGGTATTTTTGTCAAAATTTTAGAATGCCTTTTACATGCGGAATTGACACAAAAATCACTCGATTTGGATGATTAACGAATAAACTGCCGAAAAACTGCGTACATATAATTAAATAAACGCAATTTGCAATTAATTAACAATTACGAAAATTAATTACCCCTTTTAATTCTTTGCAAATTTGTAAAATTTAACCATGTCATGCAATTTAGATTATGAAAATAATAAGAGGCTCGTGATACCACTGTTAGGTTATGATACATATGACAAAACATAAATCATGCGGAAAACCTTAATGCCAGGAAACATATTATTTACACATAATCATTTAGCATAATTCAGATGCATACACTTTGTAGCTTGCCCTCCCTAGCTGCGCCCGAACCGAAAAAGAACAAGTATTTAGGACTCCAAGTGTCGTCCCTCCGTAGATAGTGAAGGAAATAGTGCCCTTGGTCCAAGTATGCATATAATATTAAAGTCTAATAAATGCGGTTCAGTATTAATTAACAAGTTAATAATTCAGTGAGATCAAGTGAGCTGAATGCCTAGCTAGAGGCCGCTTCAGTTCAAGTGGAATTAATTATATTAATCCACAGCTTACTCTTGACTGAACCCGTAGGGTCACACAAATAGTACGTAAACGGATCAAGTATTTAATGGAATTAAATACTCCATCTATGGATATTCGGAATCGACGGATCTTGGTTTCAGTGGGAGCTGAGATCGTCACAAGCAAAAAATGAATACTCCGGAAACGATGATATTGCCGGAAACGGAAATATGGATCGTATCGGAAATATAAATATTATCCAAGTCGTAGATGTTGCCGGAAATGGAACATGGTACGTATCGGAAAATATTATGGGAAATGGAAATATTGCCGGAATCGGAAATATTGCCGGAAACGGAAATCTTGTCAGAATCGGGAATATTATCGGAATCGGAAAATAATTCCGGAAACGGAAATATTAAATATTTGTTCGAAACGGAAATTAATTCCGGAATCGGAAATATTAAATATTGTTCGTATCGGAAATGAATTCCGGAATCGGGAATTTAATCGGAAAGCGTATCGTACGAATTAGCATCGGACGAGGCTTGCTAGACGAAGGCCCAGCACGAGGCCAGGCCAACGCCCAGCAAGCCGCACGCCAAGTGCTCGACCAGGCCCAGCGGAAGGCCAGGCGCAGCCAAGCAATGGCGGGCGCGCACGAAGCCCATAGGCTGCGAGGCCGCATGCGCTGTGCGCTCGGCGTGGGCCGCAAGGCCTGCGTGCGGGCGTGCATGCGTGTGTGTGTGCTCGTGTTCGTTACGAATCCTAATCCTATCGGAATTCGTGCATTGATTAAATCCTAATCCTAAAAGATTAAATTTATTATTTAGAGTTCTAATAGGATTCTAATTAATATATCCATATCCTAGTAGGATTATAATTCCTTTTATAAACTCTATAAATAGGTGCCTAGGGTCACATATTTACATCGAGATTTAAAGTATTCAAAAGGTAAGATTTTCAAGCAAAAATCAGCCAAACACTTGCAACCCAAATAGCCGAAATTCCTAGTAAACTTAAGAGCGATTCTAGTTGGTCAAGCTTAAGGCGGATCCGGACGTGCTGTGGACTATCTACGGAGGGACGACACTTGGAGTCCTAAAGACTTGTTCTTGTTCGGTTCGGGCGCAGTTAGGGAGGGCACGCTACAAAGTGTATGCATCTGAATTATGCTAAATGATTATGTGTAAATAATATGTTTCCTGGCTTTATGGTTTTTCCGCATGATTTATGTTTATTCATATGTATCATAACCTAACAGTGGTATCACGAGCCTCTTATTATTTTCATAATCTAAATTGCATGAACATGATTAAATTTTACAAATTTGCAAAGAATTAAAGTGGTGATTAATTTTCGTAATTAATTGCAAATTGCGTTTATTTAATTATATGTACGCAGTTTTTCGGCAGTTTCTTCGTTACTCATCCAAATCGAGTGATTTTTGTGTCAATTCCGCATGTAAAAAGCATTCTAAAATTTTGACAAAATTATTATTTTCGGTCGAACCCAGAATTCCCAAATTCGAAGCCTAACTATGACTTTTCGGAGGTTTTAGTTTTTCGAACGCAAAAGTTTGTAAATTTAAGATGTTAAATTAAGTATTTGCGATTCTAGTTGATAAATCTTGAGTTTTTTATTGATCTACTGTATATGTTTAACAATTATGAATGCCTAGACTTGTTAATTATACAACCTAATTTGTAATTATGATTAATTTGTTGAAATTCGAATAATTTAGAATTGATTTGATTTTCATGATTAATCAATAATTTAATTAGGTACCAATGATTAAAATCCACCATAAAAATTGTTAATTTATGTCAAATTTTTAATTTTTATGACCTAGATTTGAATCCATGTTAATCGGAAATTAATTGATTAATAAATTTTCGATTTTTCGCCCTAAAATTATGAAATTAATATAATTTATTAATTTGTCATTAATTTTGGAAATAAAAGTTTTAATTTTTATGCAATTCGCTCATAAAACTTGCACGCACAAAGCAATGGACGCTACGTGTTACCCTTAAGGGGTGTTGTATAGTGCGGGTATGCGACGACGAGCAAGGGAGCTCGTCGCCCATGCGGTACGATGCAACGAGCAAGAGCCATGGCACACGAGCACAAGGCAGCACGCTGCCCTGTGTCGAGTGCTGTGCGCATATGGGCGAGTGGGCAAGGGCGAAGGGCCAAGGCGCAAGCCATCGGGCAGACGCGTGTGGGCAGCAAGTGTGCTGCGCCACAGCGCGCACTGCCACGCCCAGCAAGCAAGCAGACGCGAGGCAAGCAGGCGCGACGAGCGAGCGGGCGCGCGCAGCGTGGCCTGCACTGCTGCGTTGCGTGTGGCCTGCTTGCGTATTGCTACACGAACACTCGACGGGGCTTGGTCGCAAGCCCAAGTTCTCGTCGTGTTACGATTGTCGCGTTTTAAATTTTAATTTGAGATTTCCAGTTCATGTAATTTTAATTAATTTTAAAATTAATAATTTAAATTGTTTTCTTGGATTTTAATTTTGAATATTATAATTATTATAAATTTTAATTTATTCTAATTATTTTACTAAAATTAAAAATTTTGATTTAATTTAAATCCAACTGAAAAATAAATTAAATAAGTGGATTCAATTATAAATTTATATGAGCTTTAAATTTTAATTAAATTTGTATGTTTCCGGTTAGACTAGAAATACATTTTTATGTTTCAAATTAGTAAAGCATATGAATTTATTGGTTTAAGTGGGAGCAATTTTAGTCATAAACTCTTGATTAGGTCTACAAATCCTTTAAGGTTAAACAACTTGATTAGAATTAATAAGGACTGGATAATTGGTAGATTATTGGTGCCCTTAATTAATTGCTGCAAATATTTATATGATGCATACAATGTGTTTTAAACTAACCAATTATGTGGGCCATTCATGATAATGAATGGATGAATGGTATATATGTTGTATATGTACTGTTTTGCAGGTTATGAAGTGACTAGTATGGCCCAAATAGGATAGAAAATATGGTCTGCGTACCATTAATTTGAATGTAATTGGTCTAAAGCACCAAATTTATTTTTCAATTCAAATATGGTCTGCGTACCATCAAATAGTTGTAATTAGTTTAATTATAGCTTATCCTATTTGAAGAAAATGGCGCCTCCCACGGTGAAATTCAAGACGGAGTTTCCAATCCAATTTCATGACGGACTTTGAAGTTGAAGCTTCAAAATGAAGTCGGGCCATACTAGATCACATTTATCTTATGCATGCTTTAAGTTATTTATTGCTTTTAAATATGTCTTAAATATGCATGAGATCGAAGCTTGATTATGTTGCATGATTAAGGATTTTAGTTCACTTAAAATCTAACCAACATAGTAAGAGCCTTAAGTTCCAAACTTAAAAAAAAATTGAGTTAAAAGGTGCCATGCCAAAATAACACTTACTTGGATATCCTTTACATCGATCTTAGTAATAGTTTTCCGCCATAGCGAGGTGTTACTTATCGATACTAAAGGGGTAAGGTACACAAATAATTGTGAGTACATGTTAGTTTTGGTGAAACTCAACGATATAGGTAAGGAGTCCTTTT
Source organism: Spinacia oleracea (assembly GCF_020520425.1). Taxonomy (NCBI): domain Eukaryota; kingdom Viridiplantae; phylum Streptophyta; class Magnoliopsida; order Caryophyllales; family Amaranthaceae; genus Spinacia; species Spinacia oleracea. The sequence goes on along the minus strand of NC_079491.1, from coordinate 93,587,009 downwards.
ATGTCGTGGCAAAATCGATAGGTTTACCTAATAAGTTCTTAGACGTACCTATCAACCAAGAGTAGTTTCTAGACTATTAGCAAAAGGCTTTTGCTTACCTAAAATGTTTTAGAATTGAGTCAAAATACATAATGTGCTTAATTCTTCAATGGTTTTAGGGTCTTGGAATCATTTTATTCACACCTGCCGGAACAATAAAATCGAATAAAATGCTAATAACTTGTTTAAATTGCATGATTGCTTTAATTTTCAAGTTATTACTCATGATAAATGTTTAGACTTTGCATGCTTCAATGAATGTTTTAATTATTGTTTATAATTAAATATCTTGCACTGCAATAAATCCTTTTAGAAAGGTAACAGTAAATTTCCTCGATTGGTGATTCACGGAAATGAGAGAAAATGAGCAATTTAAAATGTACGTTTCTTATAGCGACTTTTATGGTTGTTTTCGAGTATCAAAATCGAATGGCAAACCAATTGGTGCCTGTGAATTCAAAATACACTGTAGTTTTGAGATCATGAAGCATTGAGTTTAAACGCTCAGCCTTACCAATGGTTAACAACCTAATATCTTTGTCCATTTAATTCTCGAATGAGTCTAGTCCCTAGACATTCGAATAGATCGATGCTTAGAGAACTTTAGAAGCTTCTGGTAAGATCATCTAGTTGAAACAAAATATTCAACATAAATTAAATGGTAAAACCTTGTTGGAGTGACATTTGACATGTCTAACATAGTATAAAAGTCAACACTAAAGAATTCAATTCTTAAGACTATAAGAAAGGGTACAAGAAATAGGAAAACAAAGGAACAAATGAAAGGAATTTACGTCTACCTATAAGTTTATGTTTAAAGAGAAGTGACCTAGCAATCAAACTTCCTTGGTATCATATACCGCTTGAGGTTCTTACTTCGGTAATAACTCAAACAATGGAAGCTAGGCTACACTAATGGCCTATAAGTGGGAAATGAAGCATGGCAATGCTACATTAGTTGTAGGGTCATCTAGTTTGTTTTAAGTCCTTTCAAATGCTGGAACTTAATGGCTATTTTGTTCCACAATCAGCATACCTAAATTTCTGGTTTCAAACACAGAAAGACTCACATTCAGAAGAACAAAAACAATGTTTGTTTGTTTGTTTGAATGAAATGGTCATTTATGGGTTGAGTCAATATGCTTGATTAAAACAAACAACTCTTTAACAATAAAAACTTTACTAGGTTCAAATCAACCCCTTGATTTGAGTTCCACTAATCTTTGGCACTGTTGCTTAGACCATATAAACAAGTTAACATTCAAAAGCTCTATTTTGATGGACTTTTGAAAGTTCATTGATTTCTAGATCAATTTAAGACAACTAGTCTTACTTGTTGAAAGTAACAAAAGATATGAACTATTGTTAGAACGCCTAGACAATAGAGTTCAAAGCTAAAGAAAGGTCTTATGACTTTATTATTTCACACAGATTTGAGTAAATATAGGTTTATTTACTCAATGTGATATAAGTTTGAATCTGTTTGCTAGTTCAAAGATTCAGAAGTATAAATCCCACTTGGTAAGAAATCATAAAGATCTAGGATAGATCATGTTAATGATTGCTCGAGACCAAAAATGATAATCAATGATTGTGTGTTGTAATTTCACAATCTAGCTCCATGAGATATGGCATATCTAAGTGGAATGATCGAAGTCAATTAGTACTTGATTCGATCAATGATGAATCATAAAGACTTTTCCTATAATTTCTAAACAAAATGCTCAACTACCACCAAACTAAACTAAATTCGTCAAAGCTATTGAAAAGTAATTTCAGGATATCTTTTCAATTATATATATCTAAAGAGTTGCTAAACTCAGTGGGAGCTTAGTGTTTGTTATTCAACAAACTAAGGCCCAAGTCTAGATATATGTTTCATTGTGATTTATTCAAATGAGACACAAGGGTATTGTTTCTACCACGAATTTTTGAGAACATAATGTTTGTTTGCTCGAAATAATGTCCTTTTGGAGATTCTTTTCCAAAATGACAAGTGGGAGAAAATAGACCTCGACTGTCTTCGAGGGGAACAACAAACATAAAACGGAGATTCCGGAGGCTTTTCGAAGTTCTTTAGAAAATCCGAACACTTATTCTTTGAGGACTTTAGAAGTAGCTTTAAAGAATAGACATCTCTTAGAAGACTTTACAAGTGCTTCAAGGAGAACAGAATATTCAAAGGACTTTCAAGTGGCTGTTAATATTCTATTGGTTGATCGATGTTCTATACCCAAGTAGGCATAGAGTTCAAGTCATTGAAACTATGAGATTCTTCTATTAGATAATGAAGAATCATGGAGTTCAGGTCAGTGAAGCTATGCGATTCTTCTATTAGATAGTAAAGAAACCTACAACTTGCAGTCGAACTATTATCACGTAGATTAATGAGTTTGTGACTTGTAAGAAAGCTATGACGAAACCTAGATTCCCTAAAATGGTTAGAGGCCATATATAGACTCAAATGTTTTAAATGGTTAGAGGCCATAAAACATACTCAATGTTTTGATGACAAAATTAACATTTTGTTGATTTGCAAGAATAGTTTCACACCTATTGGTTGCAAGTTTGTTTTAAAGGATAAAAACCATCAAACATGGAATTGTGTTCACACACAAAGCTAGATTAGTTGCTAAAGGTTACAAGCAAATTCACGGCGTGGATTGTGTTGAAGCCTCATGCATAATCTTAATTCTCAAGTCTATAAATCAAGCAATGATTGCATATTGGTACATATGGAAATTGGATGACAAAACGTATTCCTCGATCAAATGTTGGAAGAAACTATGTACATGGCATGTCATAGGATTTGTGGATCCAAATAATGCTTGAAAGGAAAGCTAGCTTATGAAATCTAAGTACAGATTTAAGCAAGCAATTGGGAATTGGAACTGTATTTTAGTGAAGCTAATAAGCATTTTAGTTTCATAAAATGTACATGATTCTTATAGATATATAATAAGTTTAGTGGGAGTACATAAAAACTTAATTGGTCCTATGTGTATCACACACATATCTCTCTATTGTGAAATAACATTCAAATGCTAATAACTTAGGTTTGAAATTATTCATCAATGATGGACCAAGGCGAAACTTAGTACATATTGGGTATTAAGATCTATTTACAAAGATCTTATGATATTGTTTTAGATTAAGTAATGGCATTTACTAAATCAAACACGAAAGACTCCATTGGAGATATTCGACCCATATGAATAAATCTAAGTAATGAATGTTTGAACTGTGTATAAGCATTTACTAAAGTTAAACATCAAAGGATCCAAGTGAGATTCTTAAACCTATATTACATGTCAAAGAATTTAGCTGGATTCAGTATTTGCTGATTGAATGAGCTAAAGTTACATGAATAGAATTCAATTGAGAATAATTCTGCAAAAGAATTTATCATGTATGATATAATATGAGGATCGCCAAAAATGTATCGTATGGCTTTAGGCATGACGAACATATACCAATCTCTATTGATCTAAGTAAAGATCAACTAGATTGAGATCAAGGAAAACTTATGGTACTTGAAAAGGTACATAGGAACAATTCTTGACTCAAGGAAATAAAGATATGCTAAATAGTTGATGCTACACGCATAAAGACTGGCAAAGGATCAAGCAAGATCCCTTTGGAGTTAACCATTGGCAAGGACGAGCTATAGAGCATCGTGTTTTGAAATGGCAACATGGATTGGAGACCATGAGTTGTTGCATGGGAAATTAAATATTAATTTCTATGTTCTAAGATACAGCTCGAAAGTCTTCCACATATCCGTGAACTGCTTGGATAAGTAAATCCAAACCAAAGCATCACTAGCAACCTATACAGTTGAAGTAGAAGTACTTATTGCCTAAGAAGCAATAAAACTGAGTTGTTTACATTAAAAGGTTCTTCACTGAACTTGGGTGGATCACATGTCTGCTAACTTGATGGTTCTTCATTGCAAAATACGTAGAACCAATATTGAAGTAAGAGAGACTAGATCACATAATAAACAAACTCAAAAGATCTTATCATCATATCTCGAAGAACATTCGATGAAAAGGATATTAAGATTGGCAAAGCATGATAACTAAACCTATGCACCAAGTGAGAAGCAACACTCACATTGTAGCACTGGAAATCAAGCATAGCTTTGAATTCCATGAACTGTTTTAAAGATGGGTTTGAGGCCCATGGTTGTAAAACATAAGGGTTGAACATTTATCATATATGAAATGAATTTTAATACTCAATTTAATCTTGGTTTAGTATTAAATAATGAGTCCCTTCAATTTGACGATATATTCAAGATAGACTGTCAAGACCAGTCCTGTGACTAAGAAATGTCTATCAAGTGAACTTGAATGTCAAAAGTTGAAAATGGTCCCTAGTCGGAGTTTTCTATAAATATGGGCGCATAAAAAACGTTAGCAACTATAATGCAAGATGACTAGTAGTTTTGTTTCTTGAACTATGTGGACATGGAAATGTCGTAATCATTTGCATAGATACTTACTTTGGGAAGACTAGTATCGGACTGACCTATGAAACTTTACTGTAAGAGATGAAAATCTGTCATAAGTAAATTTCATTAAAATTATTAGACATTAAATCCTCAATACCTGAGTGATTTGAGATTACTTGTTTGAGAACTGCTTACTTTGACGTTGACCAACCGCCGCACCGTAAAAGGAGGCTATAAAGGCAACGCTCAGGTAATCACCTATCAAACGAAGTCTAATCTCAAGATCGCAAGATTGGGATTGTCCTCCCGTAAATCGGGATGAGATGCTTAAAAGTTGTACAAGGCCACTCGGAGAGCTATAAACTGTAAAATGCATGGCCGTGCTCGGATGAATCATAGGCTATGATTATCTGTTTATTTGATCAGTTGAACTCTGAAACCGAGAAACACCTCTGGACATAATAAGGATGACAACTCTTACCTTATGTTCAAGAGCAAGCATCGAGCGGCAAAGGAATTAGGAAATGCACACTTGTCCCTAAGGACAAGTGGGAGACTGAAGGAAATAGTGCCCTTGGTCCAAGTATGCATATAATATTAAAGTCTAATAAATGCGGTTCAGTATTAATTAACAAGTTAATAATTCAGTGAGATCAAGTGAGCTGAATGCCTAGCTAGAGGCCGCTTCAGTTCAAGTGGAATTAATTATATTAATCCACAGCTTACTCTTGACTGAACACGTAGGGTCACACAAATAGTACGTAAATGGATCAAGTATTTAATGGAATTAAATACTCCATCTATGGATATTCGGAATCGACGGATCTTGGTTTCAGTGGGAGCTGAGATCGTCACAAGCAAAAAATGAATACTCCGGAAACGATGATATTGCCGGAAACGGAAATATGGATCGTATCGGAAATATAAATATTATCCAAGTCGTATATGTTGCCGGAAACGGAAACATGGTACGTATCGGAAAATATTATGGGAAATGGAAATATTGCCGGAATGGGAAATATTTCCGGAAACGGAAATATTGTCAGAATCAGGAATATTATCGGAATCGGAAAATAATTCCGAAAACGGAAATATTAAATATTTGTTCGAAACGGAAATTAATTCCGGAATCGGAAATATTAAATATTGTTCGTATCGGAAATGAATTCCGGAATCGGGAATTTAATCGGAAAGCGTATCGTACGAATTAGCATCGGACAAGGCTTGTTAGACGAAGGCCCAGCACGAGGCCAGGCCAACGCCCAGCAAGCCGCACGCCAAGTGCTCGACCAGGCCCAGCGCAAGGCCAAGCCCAGCCAAGCAATGGCGGGCGCGCACGAAGCCCATGGACTGCGAGGCCGCATGCGCTGTGCGCTCGGCGTGGGCCTCAATGCCTGCGTGCGGGCGTGCATGCGTGTGCGTGTGCTCGTTTTCGTTACGAATCCTAATCCTATCGGAATTCGTGCATTGATTAAATCCTACTCCTAAAAGATTAAATTTATTATTTAGAGTTCTAATAGGATTCTAATTAATAAATCCATATCCTAGTAGGATTATAATTCCTTTTATAAACTCTATAAATAGGTGCCTAGGGTCACATATTTACATCGAGATTTGAAGTATTCAAAAGGTAAGATTTTCAAGCAAAAATCAGCCAAACACTTGCAACCCAAATAGCCGAAATTCCTAGTAACCTTAAGGGCGATTCTAGTTGGTCAAGCTTAAGGCGGATCCGGACGTGCTGTGGACTATCTACGGAGGGACGACACTTGGAGTCCTAAAGACTTGTTCTTGTTCGGTTCGGGCGCAGCTAGGGAGGGCACGCTACAAAGTGTATGCATCTGAATTATGCTAAATGATTATGTGTAAATAATATGTTTCCTGGCTTTATGGTTTTTCCGCATGATTTATGTTTATTCATATGTATCATAACCTAACAGATAGTCCACAGCACGTCCGGGTCCGCCTTAAGCTTGACCAACTAGAATCGCCCTTAAGGTTCCTAGGATTTTCGGCTAAATAGGTTGCAAGTGTTTGGCTGGTTTTTGCTTCAAAATCTTACCTTTGAATACTTCAATGTTGTGTATAAATTTGTGACCCTAGGCCCCTGTTTATAGAGTTATGGAAAAGGACTTATAATCCTATTAGAATACTAATTTAGTTTAATTAGAATCCTGCTACGACCCTATTAAATAAACTTTATCTATTAGGATTAGAATTTAATCATATGTCGAATCCCGATAGCTTTAGGATCCGTATAGCACGCACACGAGCATCGCACAGCACCTCGGCCCAGCTCGCTGCCTGTGATCCGCGCGCGCGCCCAAGGCCTTGGCTGGGTCTGGCCTTGCGCTGGGCCTGGTCGAGGCTTGCCGTGTGGTTTGTTGCGTGTGGCTTGCTGGGCGACGGCCTGGCTTCGTGTTGGGCCTTCGTCTAACGAGCCTCGTCCGATGCTAATTCGTACGATACGCTTCCGATTAAATTCCCGATTCCGGAATTCATTTCCGATACGAACAATATTTAATATTTCCGATTCCGGAATTAATTTCCGTTTCGAACAAATATTTAATATTTCCGTTTCCGGAATTATTTTCCGATTTCGATAATATTTCTGATTCTGACAATATTTCCGTTTCCGGCAATATTTCCGATTCCGGCAATATTTCCATTTCCAATAATATTTTCCGATACGTACCATGTTTCCGTTTCCGGCAACATCTACGACTTGGATAATATTTATATTTCCGATACGATCCATATTTCCGTTTCCGGGAATATCATCGTTTCCGGAGTATTCATTTCTTGCCTTTGACGATCTCAGCTCCCACTGAAACCAAGATCCGTCGATTCTGAATATCCATAGATGGAGTATTTAATGCCATTAAATACTTGATCAGTTTAGGTACTATTTGTGTGACCCTACGGGTTCAGTCAAGAGTAAGTTGTGGATTAATATCATTAATTCCACTTGAACTGAAGCGCCCTCTAGTTAGGCATTCAGCTCACTTGATCTCACTGAATTATTAACTTGTTAATTAATACTGAACCGCATTTATTAGACTTAACATTAAATGCATACTTGGACCAAGGGCATTATTTCCTTCACAGCTCTCCTCCTCATGTCCCTCACGATTATAGTGATTGCAAAATTTGTCAGACGTATCTCCGATGCTTGTTCTAGTTTTGGTTTCCACTTTGAACGCTATAACAATCTCCTTCCCCTTACCGCCTTTAGCTCGCATATTCTCCGTATTCACCACGGTCTGATATGCCTCATCAATAGAAGGTAGGGGCGTTTGAGCCAATAGTTGGGCTCGTATGGCCTCATAATGATTGTCAAGACCGATCAAAAAATAATGCAATCTATCCTCCTCCCGTATTTCACCAACCTGATTTGCTATATTGCACGTACACCCCGCAAAAGAACATCGCGGCACCGTTGCCTACTATACATACTCCTTCCAAATCTTCGACAGCCGTCCGAAATACTCCGTGACACCCTCTGTGATGGCATGTTTACAGCCACTCAATGCCATCTTAATATGCAAGATTCTCGTCCCAGTCACCACACAAAATCTCTTTCTCAAGTGACACCATATAATTCGAACGTAATATCTTAGTCTTCAATGGAAGACCGGAGATTCTCATCAATCGTATTTGTAATCCACGACACCACCATTGAATTCACAGCGTACCAATGCTTCATCTTGTTTGCATTAGTAGAGGGTTCAGTAATCGAACCATCCACAAACCCAAATTTAAATTTCGAAATCATTGAACGTCTCACAGCCTTAGCCCAATCTTCATAATTCATCGCACCTCGAAGCTTCACCGGAGTGATTACAATACCTGGCCCATCACCGGACCCGAGATAGTAATAAAGGTCAATCAGCTATACCACGTCCTTTGTTAGTGTATCTCCGTCCTTTCCCATCAGAGATAATAAACAAATATGGCGGCTGCTCCTCTCAAAATATTTGCAGAAGAAAAAATTAGGGTTAACCTATGCTCTTGATATCATGACAAATAATACTCATGTCGTATCTTCTCATTCATTCTCAACGTATATATATATTACATTAGGAAGGTTAATTAGGTAATTCCGTATATATCTAGGATATTACAATATTCACATAATAAACTATGTATACTCCGTAACAAAAACAGTTCAAACAATACATGTTAATTGGGGGTGAATATGTATAAATGACTATTTCATTAATTATTTATGAGATAAAGTCAGCCCGTTATTATATTTTTAGTAGCCTCACACTCTAGTAGAATATCACTTGATGTGATCTCTATTCCATAAGTGAACTCATAAATTCATAATAATATACACTTGATTTTTTGGGTTTTTCTATAAAATACATATACCAATACATTAATGTTAATAATATTTAATTAATTATAAATATATACTAAATATTATTCTAATGAATATTTAACATTTCAATCGTCTGTTGAAGTTGTTTTACCCTGTCAAATGTGAGTGCAATTCCCGCCCTTATGGCTCATTTACACCAAAATAAAAAAAAAAATTGTGGGTGCAATTCCAACTTTTAGAAGCATCCAACCTGAAAATATCAAAATTGACTTTTTTTTCTTCGAATGAGGACAATATACGAACTACGAAAGGCAGAAGGGGTATTCAAACATATGAAGTATTATACACAAACCTTTAATTTTAACCATTAAACCGTGTAATTAGTGAGCGGTAATAATAAGGCTACAAAACAAGCTAGTATATAAATGGCAATATTTATTAGTTGGTAGTATCAATTTGTACAAGCATGAATCACGGAATAAGGAATGAGGACAAAGCAAATGTGGTCGACATTGATTAATTAGATTGCATTCTCATTGATTAATCATTTTGCGTCACGGACACTACACTACTACACTAGTCATTTGAAGTGGGATCCTGAATAATTGGATAATGGATGCCAAATTATCAAAATTGTCTGTTTTAAATCATTTTTTGTTGGTAGAATTGTTGATGCATGATTGCCTAAGAGGCCGTTATTATGACACTAGAAATCTGAAGAAACTTAGGATCTCCATGAGGCCATGACCTCAACATAGGGCAATTGAATGCTAGAGTTTTAATGTCAACTTTAATTTACTTCCAAAAAAAAAAAGTCAACTTTGATTATTTGTTCAATCATTTTAGTACGATTGTTAACGTCTCATATCATAAGGAATTGACGAGAGGTGGTTTTGACACACCCATTGTGATAGCAAACGAAATTTTATTCTCATTATATATGGGTGTGCCAAAATCAATAAAGTGTTGTGTCAAAATCAACTTTCATAATCAATTATTATTTTTAATTTTGTTATTCTCACCTTTATAGTTATTACACCTTGTATTGATGAGTTCCATCAAAAAGAAAAGGTACTTATAAGCATGTATCGTGTAAGTTATGATACTGTCTCACCAAAAATATAATAAGACGGAAATATTCTATTTGTATTGTATATTTTATATTTGTCCTTTGAATGTAGATACTTAGGTAACGTTTGGTTGATCATAGGAAATAAAAGTTCCTAGGAAGAAGATTTTCCCATGTATTAACATTTCCTGAGAAGTAAGAAATTAATGTTGTTTAGTTGAACATGGAAGTAGCTTCCTATGGAAGTTCCACTTACCTAGGGGGAGCTAGGTAAACAACTTCCTCCATTTTGAGGGTAGTAGAAGTTCCTAGGAAGTGTGACTTCCCATGTTTTTGTAAAACAACCAACATTACAACCTTCCACTTCCTAGGAAGTTACACTTCCCATGGTTTTTCATGTCAACCAAACAACACCTTATATTACGTACAAGTTTATGGACATTTTCACAACTCGTATGAAATGTCTAAAAACTTAAAACAAGTAAAACTGAAATGTCCAAAAACGTATAAGAAGCATCAAAGAATATTTAAATCTTATAAAATTGACATTTTAAAATTCCAATAAATTTACGTGAAAAAAAAATGTATTGTGTAATATGAAGTATTATTTTTTATTTTAAATTTCATGTCTCACTATTACATCATCAAATGAACAACGAACTTTTACGGAACTCTCCCCTTTTTAATGAGTTAGAATTTACATTTCACAATACCATGATAAAAACTAACCTAATGGAGAAAATTGAGGATTTTTTTGAAATTTTCTTTCTTGCTTAGTGAGGTGTCCTAAACCGTAATTTGAAGATTGAAAATAAGAAGAACAAGCGAGAATCATGTTCTTATTTTTAGGCTATTATGGATATGGTTGTTTTAATGTGATCATTGGACCCAGTCCAAATCAAATTTTTAATCCAGTTACCAACTCAAATGACCCGTATGAGTGGTATGACAAACAACACACAATTAACATGTTTGAATCCAACCCGAATCGTCATGAATGAGATATTGAGATGTTGCATTGCTAGATCCAATTAGTTTCAGAACAAACCCAAATAATAAACCCACCCAGAATCAAATATTTGCTTTTGTTGGATGAAAGAATCAAATCTTTGTGAGTGAGACAATGACAACTTGTTCACTCCTAAATCATCTTTGTAACATTGCCTCCATTTCTATCTCATCACAAAACCCATCAGACAAATTCATCTTCAAAACCCAGCATCAAATTCGTAACAATATAAACCCTCGAATTCCACGCCCAAGTAGAATCAAAGCAGTGATGTCATTGTCAACGGAAGCTGCTGATCAAAGCGCCAAATCAATGAAGAATTTGCTCTTCGTTGAGATGGGTGTTGGTTATGATCAACATGGGTTTGTAATTATAAATTTATCTTTTTTAATTATTATGAAGCAAATTGTTAATAAATATTGCTAATGGAAAACGATGAATTCAGGCAGGATATTACTGCTGCTGCAATGCGCGCTTGCCGGGATGCGATTTCTTCCAATTCTATCCCTGCTTTTCGTAGAGGTAAACCTCTCTTATTTGAAGTGGGTTTTTGGGGTTTTTCTGGGGCCGAAGTTGTTTGTTTTAATATCCAATATTGTTCAATCTTGCACATGAATAGTAAAGCCCCTAACTGAATTAATGGTTGGTTTAAGTTAGTATTGATTATTAACTTAAAATTTTTCAATTTTTTCTTACCTGATTTTTGTGTTTTCATTTTAATCTATTGTGGAAAATGTCTGGAATTAGTGTTTTTGATATATCATGGACACCCTTTTTGTTAATGTGATTATGTGATGATTTTTGTGCTCACTGGTGCAAAATTATAGAGGTTAAACTGTTAAAGTGTTGGAAAAATTGAATTGTATTCACTGAAACAAATGTTCTACTTATGCAAAGGGGATTACACACCAACTACCTTAGAACATGTATGTAAAATAAAGGTACACCTACCAAAAAAAGAAACAAACTGCTTGTATTAAACACTGACTTAGAATATGGGAGTACATTAGAAAAACATGTGTTTATTATTGACATGCTCCCACAAGATGGACGGCCATGAGTGAGGAAAAAGAGAGGTGGAGGGTATGTGTTTGTCTGTGGAACCATCCCGGACATGAGTAGCTGAAAACGAGCATAAGTGAGGGTCTTGGATGCTTGGTAAGAGCATTGACAAAGAGTTTGATAGAAGTATGTGTGACATAAAGGACGCCAAGCTGAATTGCTCTCTGGCAAAGTGGAACTCCAAGGCAAGGTGTACTAGCCAGTAAATTACAATTGTTGAAAAAGTACGACACCTAGGTCACATTAATTCAGTATCAAACTGTCAATGGAGCAGGTAGCAAGTGCTTGTTGTTTATTGGAACTCTTGTATCCGGCCATTGGCGAGTTTACACGGGGATTAGAGTTAATAGACCATGGTTTCAACTTTCAAGTACGTATCAAAATAAATGCTTCAATGCTGTCCAGTGAGTGATCTTGTTTGGCTTATGCACAAACTGTGTGAATTTGTTGAGAATTAAAGTTAGATAAGACTGACTGGGGTTGGTAATGGGATCACCTTGAAGAAGTCCAGTGAGTGATCTTGGTTGGCTTATGCACAAATTGTGTGAATTTGTTGACAATTAAGGAGGTGTTTGGTATGATTGTTGGAAAGGAAATGGAATGGAAACAAATAAGAAGGGGAAAGGGTAAGGTTAAGTATTACCATTATTAGTTGTTTGATATATCCTAGGAAAGGAATCACTTACCTATGTTTCCCTTACTTGATGTTTGGCATGTAATAAGGATGGAATGGAAACAAAACCTAATGAAATGTATGGATGCATGGTACATATATATATACAAAATATACCCTATATAAAAATCAGTATGACATAACAAAAAACAACAATCTACAGCAACAATCTGCTAGCAACCTGTAAAAAAAATATATATATAACATTTCAATGAAGAAGCAGAAGGACCAAACTCCAAGAAACAGTAGCAAACTCCAAAGAAACAGTAGCAACAACAATTAAACTCCAAGTTTACAAAATTACTTAAATAAATCAAAGTATAAATGCGAAAACTACTGCACTTCATGGATCGGAATCAAACATGTCTTCTATTTTTTCTTGAGAAGATCTAGAACATACTGTTTCTTCAAGTTGGACGGGGCTTGATAAAATATACGAAGCTTGTGTTCTTCGGCCATGAGGGTAGTTGCAACTTCCAAAGCTTCAGAAGGAGAAATTCCATCTAACTTCATAACTTCTTCCAACACCTTGTTCACTTTATCATCCATCTTTTGCTCCCTTTCTTCAGCTTTAGACCATGCATTTGCCATAGTTCCAAGATTTGCATTAATGTCCTCAAAGATTTTCCCAAAACTTTCAGAAGTACTATGTAGAGAAGCAACTAACTCATCAACATTTTCTACTTTCTGTCCCTTTCCTTTCCCCTAGAAATCTTTCAACTTTGTTTTCTTCGATGTGGCATTATCAAACTCTTTCTTCATTGGACGCTTTAGGGATTGAGTTGTAGATTGAGTTGAATGAGTAGAATGAGTTGAATGAGTAGAATGAGTTGAATGAGTAGAATGAATGGAATGAGTGGTAGAATTCACAGCATCTTCATCACTATCGGTTGTCATAGTATTATTTGCAATCTCAATATCCATGCTATCAATAGCTCCAACAAATGACTCACTAAGGTCTCCGGTTGCTTTGTCTTTGGCATAAATTTCAGAAAGTGTCTCATAATGAGGAAAAGGTACACCATATAACCCCTTTGCTTTTTTGTGAGACTACAATTAATCAATGAAAACTAACAAGAAAATCTAGGGACAATATCAATTGCCAATAAGAACTCAAGTACAAAAGCTACTAAGACGGGCGGTTGTATAAGTGGCTTGCCTCAGCAAACCTGCGGATAGACCCTACACAGCATGCATGACAGCAGCTTAATTAAGGTATAAACACTAAACAGCAACTTAGTTAAGCTATAAACACTAAACAACATGCATGACAGCAACTTAATTAAGCTATGAACCCTAAACAGCATGCATGACAGCAACTTAATTAAGCTATAAACACTAAACAGCATGATATTGTCCCTGAGTTGTTTTGCGCTTCTTTTCTTCCCTAGACGTGCCATTTCAATAACCTAGAAGTGAAGCAATAATAATAAACATGTGACTACATAGATAAATTACAACATAAATATATCAAGGCCAAAAAATCCCAGCAACTAAAATACACTTTTCTGCACATATTTTCCATCAGACTCTTACTGCCTAATAAGTCCAGACATGAATTTCTTTATCAATGTGAATAATAAAACACAAATTCCATTTCCAGGAGTATAATTAACACTAAATCTACCTCCCATAACTCCAATAAGGCCATAATTATGAGTTAAATTAGCACAACATGTAACAATAAACTATTCAGTCAACTCAAGAAGTCTACTTATGCTTTTATTTTAGATTTATAAAATATAATTCATGTATTATTTCGAACAAACAGAAATTTGGGTTAATTTCAGCTAAATTTCAGGGATTAAATAAATTTCTCATTTACATGTTCTCAAATCAATTAAATAAGAAAAATAAATTATCAAACAGAAAATGCAATGAATATAAACAACAGAAATCAGAAATTCGCATGAAAGTAAGCTGAAAATTAGGGTTAGAATCAAAATTCTCCAACTTAAACATTTTGCACGTCTTCTTCACAACCACACAACAATAATAACATTGATAGAGAGACTTACAGTTGAATTTGACTCGAATAGCTTCTCCTTCTCTCTCTAGAACCAGAAAATTAACTCGGTGAAGCAACTGTCCAGAAATTGATAATCTGGGCAAATCCAATATCCAAAAATTGAATAAAAACAATTGATCTACTTCCAAAAACGGGGTCCAAATAATCACCAAAATCCAAAACTTATTATAAATTTGGATGAAATTATCAAAGATTTAGTCGCTAAATAAAAAAAAATGAAACAATAATCAAATAAATTGCGAAGAAGAGGCGATAAATCATACCGTTTGATCGGAAAATTGATGAAGATGAAGCGAATAACTTGTGAGATCGGCGGAGAGGGGGCGAAATTCAACAGAGAGAGAGGAGGAGATAAGAGAGAGAAAGAGAGGGAGAGAAATGGAAGCGGCGAACCATTGTTTGAGGGGAAATGGTAACTGTTACTGTAGGGTTAGCAACAGAAACAAAGTAAGGGAATTAATTACCCTTAGAAAACGGTAACTGTTACCAATCCTCTATACCAAACAAGTTATAATGGTAACCATTACTTAACTCCGTTTCCAGGCCCAAAAATCTCGGTACCAAACACCTCCTAAAGTTAGATCAGACTGATAGGGCTTGGTAATGGGATCACCTTAAAGAATGAAGGATGAGTGAGTGGCCTTGGGAGTAGGGGCGTGGGAGTAGGGGTCTCATTTAACTTCCAAATTTTGGAGCATTGGAGAAGGTCATTAATGTACTTTCGCTGGATTAGGAAGATGACTTGAGAGTGGGGAACAATTACTAAATCAAACCACCAAGGAAGATGAAGTTGCAGAATTTGTGGGTTGGAGAAAGATTTGAAGTTCTTGGTAGTTGATACCAAGCTTGTAAAGCTTGTTTCTATCCGTTTATGACTTTTCGAAGAAACATACATGAGTTGGATGAGAGGAGTTAATGATTCCGTGTTGTTGAGCAATGTATACATCTTTCGTCAAGGAATCTTGAAGGAGCGTTGTTGTCAAGGAAGGGCTTCAAGGCAGGCATTGGTTAAATCCATTTGCCATCACTTGAGCATTTCTGGGTTATATATTTTTTATTCAAAACACCCATTTACAACCCACAACATTTTGCAAAGGATATGGAGGAAAAAGGTCACATGTTGATTTCGGAGAAGAGCATCAAACTCTAACTTCATAGCTGCCTTCCACGTAGGATCTTTAAGTGTTTGGCATGTAGACTTGGAGGTGTGGGCAGATCTGCAGGTGGGCTGGGACGGGTTAGTTGCTGGTAGTTGGGACTTGGGAGGACCAGTTAGTACATGACGAATGAGAATGATGAGGCTGCACCATTCGTTAATGAAAGGAGTTGGGGTACCAGAGTCGGTTTTGGAAAGAGTGGAGAAAGATTTGGTGTTGTCGAAACTTGACATGGTGACACATGTAAACTCGATTAGTGGTGTGATCAAGAGAGCGAAATGTGCTTTGTGTGAAGGAGTAACCAACAAAAACGCAACATCTAGACTTTGGGTTGACTCTGGTTGAGCTTGTGGGAGGTGTTCGTGCACAACCAAGGATAACAAGGACATCCAAAGCAATGAACTTAGTGTAATTAGGAGGTTCGCTAAATAAAATGAGATAGGGAAAACGGTGAGGCATGGTTGAGGGGAGGGGTGTGTAATCGATGATGTCACCTTTCGGCGAAGCCATTATGGTTTGGGGTGTGCCGAAGGGAGGTAAGATGAGAGATGCCATGAGAGGTGAGACATGGAGCAAATTTTGGTATTCTCCACCATTTCGGAGTAGTAGAGAAATGACACAATATTTTTTTTTTAACTAACTTTGAAACCGGTGGAAAGTGGAAGAGGTGTCAAATTTCTTTTGGTGGGATAAAGCCAAATAAACTTGATAAAGTGATCCACAAAAATAATTTAGTGTTCAAAATCATCAAATGATAAAACTGATGCTGTCCAAACATTAGAGATAATAAAAACAAGAGGAGAAGAAGTATATGTAGATTGTGAGAAATGAGAACGGTAACTTGTGACTTCTATAGCCTAAGGATTGATAAAGAGGGGTGTCCAAGACGATGATGCCAGTCAAGAGAAAAAGCTTTTTGATAACCATATGCTTTGGGCACAGTAGTCGGAACTAGGAAGCCCATTCTTAGATTGCAGGATTATTTGGGCCTTAAATCGCTTGTTTCGGGTTACTTATCTGAAACCATGGTCTTCTCCTCCATCCCATGCAGTTCCACGTTTTTTCTGACTTAGATTCTGGTTATCTCATCTAATCTTGGGCGCAATCCTCTTTTCATCATCATTATCATCATTATCATTACCCCCATTGCCTCAAAGAGGCTCCCGCAAGAAGAGGGGTAAGGGGGGGTTGGGTGTACGCAACCTTAACCCTGCAATTGCAGAGAGGTTGTTTCCAATCGACCCAAAAGCGATAACGGGACGACAACGGGAAGACCATCTTCTACTTCATGGAAAGGAAGCGAAGAGGTTTTAAGAGCCATTTACAGCCAAAAGAACAAATGAATATTTGGCTCCATCGGAAATGGACATAAGACCATCTTCAGCGCAATCCTCTTTTCTGGAGCTGTTAAAAACAAGGACTTGGTAGTTACTACTCCATCAACTGATTCAGAGTATTGGGCTCACACTAACGAAATCATTTGGTTCAGTTCACTCCTACATGAAACTTGGTGTCAAACTTCCTTAAAACCTAAGTATCATTTACTGTGATAGTCTCCTGCTTTTCACTCATGCATGAAGTGTCTTGTCTTGGTTTGACGACCATCTTCCTGAAACTTTTAGCAAGCTTCTTTCTTTGCTTGTTTTTAGCTACTCATATTCAAGTTTGGACTCACCGCATGGCCATCCTTCTTGTGAGGGTATGTTGAAGATAACCACATGTTTTCCAATTGTGTTTACCAAGTCAGTGTTTATTAGTGTAACATTTTTTTTTGTTACATGGTATTGGGTAGTTCCTAGCAAGTATTATTAGAGTGTAAATCCTCTTTAAATATGATGTACATTTGCTCCAGTAAGGTATACTAAATTATTTTAAACGCGTAATCTCTTGATTCACACTATTTTCTGGCTTGAAAATGCATCACCGCATGTGCTTTGAGGGGCTTGTATATGAAACAGGTTAGCCTTTGGGAATTGATTACAGCCTAAAGATGTTAGCTTTACATGCTGGTGCTTTGATTACTCTTCATACTTTATAGAGTGAGCATGCAAAAAACACTCTTATAACTTGAAAGTGCTCAGAATTGATTGTCTCATTGCCAATTTTGGGTTTATTATCCTATTAATCTCTTTAGATAATCAGGTTTGTGATTTCAGACTGTTCTACAAGTCAAGGATTTTATACAGTGAAAAGATGTGAAGAAAATGAAGCAAACAATTGATGTTTGGTCTTGTAGAAAATTACACTAGCTGCAAGTTTCGTTTGACAACCATGCTAATGACCCACCTCTCTTCCTGGTTATGGGAACTGACAACATGAAATGCATTTGTCGTATATCATGAGTGACTTTGAAAACTCCCTATGTGTATGAACTGCAACTGTATTAATTCAGCGTTGTGAATTCATAGATTTCTGAACTTCTTGATTTTCGTAAATATGATTGACAATATCTTTTTCCTTACAAGGTACACTGTTAATTTGATTGTAGGGTCTATACCAGGTGTTTCATTTGAGCAAATGAAACTGCAAATTAAGCTTGGAGTACCCCGATGTCTTCAACAATCTCTGGACATCGAGAAGGTCAAATCTGTGTTTCCATAGTAAGTACTTCCTCAGTTCCTCCGGTGTACCATAGACGTTAGGCACTACTCATGTACCCACTTTGACTTCTGGTTATTTATACCTAAGTAAAAACATAGGCATGTGAGATCTTGTTCGATTTGTCTCAATATACATATTCATAAAGATCAACCTTTATAATTTTACTGATACTTAATAAAAGATATTATGGTCAAACTTGTACGGTGGAAAACATCAAATTCAATTGGTACGACTAAAAAATCGGAAGACGTATTAATATTTCAACTTCAGTACTTGCTTTTGACATAGTCATCTAACATATGAAGTATGAAATGCATTCCTAGTTTCCTGCTTGCTAAGTACGAAGTATAGTTGTTATGTTAGGTCTGGCTTAGCTTCCTTCAATTTTATTCTCTATACATAGGCAACACTTTGGGGAATTTCGTGCGAAATGAAGCCCGAGCTTTCTACTATCTGCTAACTTATGACTTCTGATTTCTGGTTACCTGGGTATTAACTGAGTTTTAAAGACATAAGAAGAAAATTTAAATGCCTTTTTCTAATAGTAATTTCAATACTGAGGAACTGAGAAGTTGACTGTTGTAGGATATGCGAATTCCATGTTCCCATCACAAATGCTAAAGTTTGGCTTGTATGTTGTATGTATACAGTATACAATTGTAATTTGGATCTGGTTCCAACAGACTGACTTGTGTTTGCATTCTATCGGTTTTCCAGTGTTTTCTAAATTTGATGTAATAGCAGAAATGCGGTGTCACAAGCTTAAACAAGTTTCAAATGTCACTGATAGTACATTTTGTCTCTCCAACTTCCCATTCATTGTTTTCTGTAACCGCAGTGGAAAAATCCTCGATGTTGAAGTTGTTGATGGGGGACTCATATGCTCAAGTGGTGTTCATGTGGAAGAAATGGGAGATAAGAATGATGACTGTTACATTGTTAATGCGGCGGTTTATGTTGGTTACTAAGAACTATGTATTCTCGTCTGGCCTTTTGATGTTCTGAGGTTAGTTGTCGATTGACATCTTGTTATGAAACATTTAATAGGTTTTCCTGGAACTACTTTAACATATATGCATATATTTGTTTACACGCGTTTTAGGGTTGGAAAATGAAGCTACTAGGGCCTCATATCATTGAACTGTATGATATTTCTTATGGATTGGCCACATTTCATTTTCTAGTATTCTTTTGGTAACCATGGTAGATCTGTGATTATTTACCGTCATTCTTCGTATACCTGTGCCAAATGATATATTTCTTGCATCTTGTTGGTATTGTTGTGAAATTTTGACATGTTAGTAAATGATCAGCTTTCCTCTTTCTGACGTCGTTCCTCTTTGCATTGGTAAGAAAGTCAAAGTCCCAAAAATAAATAATAATTAAAAAAAATCCACAGTACATTGACTAATTCTTTATACTTCACAAGATTCAAGAACAATGAAAGCATAAAATAGCTTCATGTACTTGATCAACAAACTTTAAGTTCTGTTTACAATCATTAATCGGCCTTGTTCATGTTCATGACAAAAGGGAAAGAAAACAAAAGAGGGAACATCATACTCTTAATTATACCCAATCCATCCTATAATAGTTGTGAATTTAAGGGGAAATAAATCAATAAGGACAATTCTTTGATACATTCTCAACAACCTCTTTTATGTACATACTATTTTACCCAATTCTGTATGGATGTTTTATTCATTTTAGTGTATAGAAAGTTTGGGGACATCTCGAAATAGAAAGTTTGAGATGCAGGGAGTACACTTGTTATTGTATAAAGGATTATAGACTCTGACAACTCCCCCCCACCCTGGTTTCAATATAGGGAAAAAATATGCTTTGTTTGTATTATATTTACTGTAGTAGCTTGTAAGTGTTGAAGATTATGAAGAGAGTCTCAAACAGTCTTCTAGATAAGTATGAAGCCGATGAGGCAGGAAAAATGCCTCTGACACCTCCTTCATCATTTCTGGATGTATTTCTGGATACATTTCTGGTCACTTGAGGGGATCTGCAATAGAAATGAAACCATTTATAGACAGTTGGAATAGAGTGTTGATTTCTGCAAATCCTTACTATTTTCTCCCCTGCCCTTTTTTCCCTTATATGATAGGGGGTTTGAAGGTACTTCAGTAAGCAATCTGTTTGTAGATGATGCCTTTTATAATTAAGCAATATAAAGTGATTCTGTTTGGTCAAAATTTTGAGCTGTGACAAAATTTCTGCTGCTGGTTATGGTTCAAACTTCAATTGCCAGAGTCAATACACATCCACCCTTATTTGCTAGTCTTTTTGTTCGGAAAATGTCATGATTGATTGTTAATAACTATTATGAGCTATGCGAGATATAGCTGGGAGATACATCCTAAAAATTGATATGCTGAAACTTAAATTTGAATATTTTTTTTCTGACAATAGAGTGGGAATCAAATGAGATATTTTCTGTATTGCACCTTTGGAACATACATGATATATCTATATGAACATAATATTGTCACTAATCCTTTGTGAGAGCAACATATCAATCTAGGAAAATCAATTTCTTACCGAGATACACCTATGAACTCCTTATTTCTTATGGAGCATCAACAATATCTTTTTTTCTTTCTATTTCCTCCCCCCTTTACCTTTTCTACCATCTTAATGATTTGATAGTTAACAAACTTAAAATAGAAATCTAAAGAAAGAACAAAAAGACTTTGTTCAGTGTGAGGTGGAAATTCACATGAGTAGAGCGGCATATAAAAGTTCATTCCAGGTGTCTGGTAATCCAGGGAGACACCAGTGGCTGCAGTCTATGCCAGAGTGATCGCCACTGTAAGTCTCAGGATGAGCATCTTTCCTTAGTTGTGATAATGTTGTAATGTCAAGCAGGTAAGCTGGTTTCTTCATTGTGCTGATTACTCTTCTCACTATGTCTGCTGCTGGAGGTGAGCCTGCTGGGTATATTGAACCTGACAGTGGTTCTGCTTCCCCACTACAGCTCTTTGAGGCCCCATGCCATTCTCTGGGACTGTCATACAGGAAAACACTTGCATTAGCGATTTATAAGCACTTTAATCTGTAATCTGATCACAATATATCTGTTTTTTTTAGGGAATATCTGATCAAGAACAAGATTCCAGCAGAGTGATTGTTTGGTAGTAATAATAATTGCAATGGTTGGTTGATTGATAGTGGTTTACAGAAAATAATTTGAAAAGATTTTAGGAATGATATTTCAGAAGATTTTGGTATTATCATACACATGAATACTTAACTAATTGTCTGTTGGTTCAGTGGTGATTGAGGCTGAACTTGGTAGGAAGGACCTTGTGTTCGATCCCCCGCAACAACAATTGGGAGGGGAATGAAACCTATCCACTCAGAACTCGTCCCGAATCCGGATTAACCCTAAGGTGAATCGGGTGATACACCAAAAAAAAATATAAAAAAAACACATGAATACTTAACAGACATGAGTGTCCTTGAGAATATGACTCATTTGCCCCCTGTTCCTTCCCAGGTGGTCTAAGTGGGGGGATATGATGTTGCTAATGCCCCGGCTACAAGATGAACAATGTATTGTTGTACTAATACATTCCCTCATTTCATATTCATATTCCCTTTTGGTATCTGCTGTTGCATTTCTAATAAGTAAAAGGAAGAAACAGAAAGTGAGTGATGGATGATTCTTGTTGATCTGCTGCTGTGCTCTTAAATATGTAGGGTACATAACTAAACATAGTTGCCTGTAGTGTAATCGTGTAGATCTGTCCATGAGCTGGTGGGCCGGCCAGTTTAGGGCAGCTTCTCACTTGAACTGGCCCACTGTTTAATAGTATTACACTATTACTAGAATAAAGGAAACATGCAGTTTATGGTTGATAAATGATTATCAAGCAAATAACTAAGTAGAAAGTCATAGTATCTTACTTGTAATGGGTGGGAGATATGCCCTGGAAAAACACTCTGGTTTTGGTTGGATCAACATTGTCATCAACCCATTTAGCCCACGTTGTTAACGCTTTGCCGAAGGCGGTTAGTCGGTCCATATCCTTGTAAACTTTGGGCCCGTCTTGCATATAATCCCATCTGCATATATCACAATCAACAATTACTAACATAATAATTAATATTAGAGACCTAGAATTAAATAAGCTTTTTATGGATTTATATTTAGTTTAACTCTTTATTACTAGCATTTATTATTAAAAACTGGGACTGGCCAAGTCAAACAACCTTAGTTAACACAATTAAGGACATGATAAATAGATACGAGTATTATCTACTTCTCTTTGTTCAGAATTAGTTGTCAATTTTTTGTCACAACTAACACAAATAAGGATGTGATAATATTGTACAAATATGCCATTTCTGGTAAAGCACTATTTTCAATCTTTTCCCAGCCACTTTATTTTTATAAATTGGCTAACATATGAAAGAACCAGTGGTAATGCATCACAGTGCATGATTTTTTTATATGTATATTATAATTTTATAAAAGAAAGGTCTTTCAAAGTATGTAGTAGTAGTAGTAATTTCTTAATAAAGATTAAGTAAAATAGTAAATGAAAAGGTTTTATATTTTTGGTATAAAAGAAACTTTTCTCTAGAAATAGTTGTTTTGTTTTTCATTTAAATAAATTTTAGTAAGGAAACAATAGATATTTTACAAACACCTCAAGTGTTACCTTATATAATACGGAGTAGAGATTTAATCATAAGCCATTATTATTTCGGGGTAAGAAAAATGTCATTAATTTTCCGGATTATCCTAAAATAAAATACGAGAGTAGCAATTTTAGACGACATGAGTTTAGTAAGAAGTTACCCTTGTGAAGCTCCAGTGTGAAGCCACCAATGCCATGAATTGAAGATGAGTACATCCATGTCTTTCCAAGAACTGCCTCCTTCAATAGAGCCCAAATTCAGAACCCTTCCAATTGGTTGTTTAATTATGTCTACTATGTAAGTTGTGTGATATAGTTGCACACTCACCCCGTATTCCTGCATCATTCACCACGATTATAAGCTTAGGCAATCAAATGTACGTTTCAATAGAATTTACCACAATTAGGATAAAACTATCTAACATTAATTTTGTCATCATATGAAGTAATTGTTCGAGTAAATTAAGTTCTTGGTTAATGTAAGGGGTTCACTATTCAATCTCTTTGATTGTCAAAAATACCAAATCAAATGACATTTTCGTAAATAAATTGAAAACATATGGAATATAATCAAATACTTCATATTAAATATACAGTCTAATGGAATGTTTTTAAAAAGAGAAAAGTAAATACATTATAGACTGTATATTTAACATTCCAATTATGTATTCATTCAATTTAATTACAACAATGCCACTTAATTTACAAATTCGTGAATCAAGGAGAATGTCCACAAAATTATCTAATATAAGATCTAGATGTTTGGAAAAAGGTTCTTAATTCTCCACATGGTTAATGACATGAGCATGTTCCTCTTCATTGCTTGTTGGATTGAAAGAATGTTGTTGATTTTGAGGAACAAAAAATTGCATACTTAAAAATATGGCTTGTTGGATTGAAAGAATGTTCTTGATTGTGAGGAACAAAGAATTGCATACTTAAAAATATGAGTAAATCGATTACAACATTTGTACTACTAAAGAAGTGGAGTAATCGGGTCGTACGGTGTCGGCATTAGTGTTTATCAATTGTGTATATACAACCAACTACTAGTACTAGTCATAACTTAATACGGAGTACGTAGTACCACTTAACATAGTACGATAACAATTATTAGTGTAATCGGAGACTGAGAGGACCACTTGAGCACATTAGTGATCATCCCACTATACCAGTAGATCATCAATCGAGTGGTAATGTATGTATTATACTACCACTTTCAAACAATCACTTTCGATCAGCCCATTAGTGTTTGTCTGTTAGCTTTTTATGTTAACGGCCACTATGAGCTGAGCTATACCAAAATACTAATGGCCTGTTTGACAATTGGCCGTTCACAGTTGGTTGGTGGTTGTTTTACTTGCCTTGTTTGAACGATTATTTTGGCTGGCTTTTATATTGGTTGTTTGACCGCAAATTTTCTAAAAATGTATTTGGTAAAATTGGTTGTTGGGCTACTAAAAGTAATTAGCAAAATGAAAAGCCAACAACCAATGTAAAAAGCCACTCCTACTAGCTTTTATGTTTTGACGGAAAAGCCGGCTTTTTAGCCAAGGAAAACGTCATTTACCAAACATGTATTATTGGTTGTTTGACTACATAAAAATAAATAAAAAATTAAAAAAAAATAAAAAAATCAAAAGTCAATAAAAAAAACCAACAAAAAGCCCGTTACCAAACAGACCCTAAATTTATCACAATCAATCGAACAAACTTTTGTTTGGCTTTGTTATAAGCTTTATGCGATAGTAATTATAAATTTTCGGAATATCTTCTTTAGTTCTTTTATTCTCTTCACCTTACAAAAATAAGTTTTACGTCTAACTTATAAGTTGAAAATAAATTGCAATCATGTTTTATCAGGTCAACAAGTTTCAATCATATCCTATTAGGTCAACAAGTTTCAATCAAGTCCTATAAATTGACTCCCTCTCTCCAGCCCAGGTTACTATCTTACAATTGAGACTGATCATGTCCAATAAGTTCCAATGAGATCTTATAAGTTAAATCTCTTCAATTTACTCTCATACAATTAGTTTTTATCAGGGATGATCACATTCTATCAAATTAATTAAGTTTAATCAATTCAATAATTCAGATAAGTTCAGGTTTCATCGAATAAAGAGAAAACAACCTAATTAAACCTCCTAAGAGCAAGTACTATTAAATCAAATCAATTACTAAAAGATGGAAGTACATGAAGTATCACAAAATAAACAAACTACGTATATGAAATTCTTCGAATGATTGTGAATTATTGATGGGGGATGCAGCTTTAGACAAAAAGGTAGAAAGCAAAGGCTGTTAATAATGTGTTAGGATACAGTGGATTGTAGCACAAATGAATAGTGGACCTAACTTCATTTCCGTTTTTAGCTGTCCTACATGTTACTATGCTTCCCTTTTTATATTTGTCGGCAGTGCATATAGTGTGTAAGTGTGTTACTACTATAAACTTGTTTTTTTTTTTTTTGGTAATTTGTATTTGCATGAATTGTATATTTGTTAAAAAGTAATTTGCAACTTATGTTATCAAATCATGGAAGTTGCTTTTGTCTATATAGTAATGGTGCTATTACCCTGTAATACCATATTGCATAGAGAGCTCACACGTCTTTTTTAGTGGATTTTCGACACACTTTATGAAAAATTGTACTCCACGTTTTAGAGGATTTTAGTAGACGATAATAAATGACTATAATATGAGCAGCAGTGACATTGTAACTTATAGTTTGTACTCTGTTAGAAATTTTGTAAAAGAGAGATCCAAGTCGATGATGTTCATGGTAATGAAATAATTTTTACACTTAAAATTGTTATTCTGTATATATTTCTATCAACGCTCGGTACAAAATTACCTCAAAAGTGAAATTTAGAGGGTAAACAAATAATATAACATTGTATGGCTATATAACATAGATCGAATTCCCTTACATATATACGTAGAATCATTAATGTTGGGATACTAAACGAACCATTAAAGCAATTTCGGGTAACAAGGGCATTTAGGACATGCCCTTAAATTCTAATATTGTATGGCTAGGACTAAAACAACACCCTTCTCGAACCCCTTATATTCTTTTATGCACACAACAATGATAAGTTGGTTGGGTCTACCATGTTATCAAAGCTAAGCTACACAATTTAGTTAGAAGCAACATTATATTGCTTCATATGACATCTTCTATAATAATATCGGATGCACGAGTATTTCGCACTTCAAAATCATGTCCATTTTTTATCTCTTATTCGTGGTGGAATTTAAAGTATACCAATAACTACATATTGGAGAATAAAGTTATTCTTTTAGCGACTAATAGCAGCCAAAATAGATTATACTTTCTCTCTTTCTTTTTGGCACTATTTACGTTTTTTTTTTATATATTCTTTGGAATTTACAGGTAAAGAAATACATAAGTTGTACATGTGAGATTCAGTAGGTAGACTATTAGACTATCATACGCAATTATGCATAAAATACTCCGCAATTATTTGTATAAGGTAATTATTTGTATGTCTCCTAAGAGACGGCTATAATTAACAATGGTAAAATATAACTATTTTGTAAGAAGCCGATATTATAGATAAGTCCGTCTTTTTTTTTATTTGATTGAAAAGTACGTAGCACAACTATTTGGGAAAAGTTAATTTTATGAATGAGACCGTTGTATATATGTAGTATAAGTTTTTGTATCAAAACTAAATCCCATATCCATTATTATCTTTAATGATTCTATATACTCTAAATTTTAAAAGAGCCCATATTATTAGGGTAGACAGACTAGAGAGTAGAGACGTAAACTTTTGACTATGATTATAAAATAGAAAAAACAAGATTAATATGCTAAGGACAGCGTTAATCAAAGCTCTTGTTCCTCGGATTAATATAAGAAGGAAAAACAGAATTAATATGCCAAGGACAACGTTAATTAAGCTTTTGCACCTCGGATTTTTACCTGACTTTTAGCCAGGGAGAAATTCAATAAACGACAGTGTTGCAACCTTATGATTGAAGCATTAAAAGATACATAATTTACCAATATAACCCCAAACATTTTATTTTTCTAGGGTAAACATGTTAGAGTTATCAAAATAATTGGATAAAAATTTCCCTAATACAATAAATTTAATGTACACCGAATTCGTCAACACCTTTTAAATTTATCAGTATGTTGTGATTTGTGGTGCATAATAAGTTAACCATATTTCATATTTCATATTGATTTTGTTTTTTGGATGCAAGCTATATTTATATTTCGTATTTTTGAGATTATGGGAAACGCCTATAACACGAGTAATGTTTGGTTTTAGTACCCATGGAGTGGAGGGAGTACTCCGTAGTGATCATTGGCGTATTCACGTTTATCTACATCACTATCGTTTATGACTCGTTATACCAAACCGTTAATTTTTTTTATTACCCGTAAATGTAATAGACAAAACTTTTTATATAATTGAAAGGACTCCGTAACTGATTGTAGTAAATCACTATCAATACACATCATCTAATAATTTTAGACAGCAAAGTCGCAAAAGCAAACTTTAAAGTAATTCTTTTTTTTTAAAAAAAAAAAAAAAAAAAAAAGAAAAGGGAAAAGTGAACTAACCTCAAAATTGACAGAGTAAACAACGCCCTTCTTCCCCACTGAATACTTAACTTGTGGCGCCGACGCATGAACCATACAAGTTAACGAGTTCCATTGATTCAAACTCAGTGAGTCACCCACAAACATTATCGTCTTCCCTCTAAAACTCGTCAAAAATTCCACCCCGTCAAATCTGCCAACATTACGCCACCCACTCATTATTATTCATATGACGGTCTATAGTGTAATTTGAACTAGAAACGTGACAAAACTGACTGATTCCCGGACAAATACCCGTCATCATAGCATAATGTGGGTTAGTACAAACAAATACTTAATTCTTTTATTAATACAAGTTATAAATACAAGTTATAAATGGGGTGGGGGATTTCGAACTTCAAACCTCATTGGTACAAATACATACCTGGGAAGAGTGCAGCCATCAGGAACCCAAGAGTACTGAAGGAACAATTTATCGGGTCGACCATATTTAAGGCAATCGAATTCCGGGTTAAGAAAGGGGCAAGTTGAGATATCATACAAAGGGGAAGAAGAAGAAGAAGAAGAAGAAGAAGAAGAAGCAGCATTGATATTGAAAACCCATTTTCCTTGGAACAAATTGCAGCTACCCATTTGTTGCCTTCCTTTTAAATGGGTGCCATTTTTGTTAGAATGGTGATTTTGGTGACGAGGTTTTTGTTGTTTAATTTGTGGTTTATGGTGATAAAGTGCCAAACTTTGTTGAAAAACAGAGGAAAACAGAGTCAAATTTAAGATTAAGAAGAAGAATAAATGAGGGATTTTATTAATCTTCATTTTATTCTTCTTCTTCATTGAACACTCAAGTTGTAGTGATAGTATAATAGTTTATGGTAATATAAAAAGTTGTGTTTTTTTGGTATTTTGAGGTTTTTATAGAGGTCGGAATTTTGGGATTTTGTTTTGCTTTTTTGTTTTTGAATTATTTTAATTGGATGGAATTTTCACGGATTCACATGTTATGTTTGGTAGGAGAGACAATGATGATTAATTTATTTAAAATGGGAATTTTTAATATTAATTACTCATGTAAGACTATATTTGGGAGGGTGTGACTTGTGAGTTGGGAAAGTGTTTTGAAGAAAATTTTGGAATTGTATGAAGTTATGTTGTGTGGGGGAGATCAGAGATGGCGTGGGATTCAATCCCACGGGCCGTCAAAACACCCCGTCTTTGCTGCTGTTTACCACTACCTCTATAGTGTCTTTTCATGGGGTACACATCGACGCACTATACCGGCCATTATGTGTATTTTATTAGGAGTCACATGTTAACTGTTACACATATTAATAAAAGCTACCCTCTCTGTCTATTTTTGTTTTGTATTTTTCACGCGTTTTAATGATTAATTAATTTGCATTGAGATTCCTCAATTTTTTTTTATTGAAACAAGATAAATTACGTTTATTTATAATGTTTTTACTTTTATCAAAATTCTGATATTGGGAAATGACAAAAATTTAATGTCCCAATGAAAAAGTGTGAGATATTAAATGACTCAATGACTTTAATTGGTTTAAATAATAATTGGACACAAATTTTGATAGAATATTAAGTCATTTATGTGATAATATAAAAGGAAATGTAAAAAACATTTTGAAATACCCAAAAATGAAAACGTAAAAAACAAAAGAGACGGAGGGAGTAGTTGAATCTAACAAAAATAATAAAGCAAGTAGGGGAGGAAATAATAAATAAATAGAAAAAAAAGATTAATGAAACAATATTTTAATCAAAATAGAGAGAGTTTATTGAAGTGGTGATCCCTAGACAAAACGAGATATATACTCCCTCCGTTTCAAAATGTTTGTTACGTTTGGATTTTGGCACGTTTATTAACGTATAATTAAGATTTTTTTTTTTCAATGTTCTAGATTCAATCATAAATCTGATTTCATCTTTCCAAATTCTAACATTTATTACTCTCTTTGAATGTAGTGCAAATCTGCTTTCATCGTTTATTAAAAAAAATATACCTCAATCCACTAATCATTGAAACAAACAACCAATAAGATTGTTTTATTATCAAAATGAACCAATAATTAAAAATCACACAGATTGCTAACTTGTCATAATGTGACTTTTGGTTGCATGAGATTTATTGAGTTGAAAAGTTGGACCAATTAGAAAAAAAAGTTGGCTCAAAAAATAATAATAGTAACAAGTTTATAAATAGAAAGATTCTTTATGTAACAAACATTTTGAAACACTATTAAAGGAATACGTAACAAACATCTTGAAACGGAGGGAGTATTAAATAACTACTCCCTCTGTCTCTTTTTGTTCTTTATGTTTGGTATTTTTCACGCGTTTTAACGATTAATTAGTTTGCATTGGGATTCCTCAATTTTTTTTATTTAAACAAGATAAATTACGTTTATTTATAATGTTTTCACTTTAATCAAAATTTTGATATTGAAAAATGAGAAAGGTTTAACGTCCTAGTGGAAAAGGGTGAGAGATTAAATGACCCAATGAATTTAATTGGTTAAAATAATAATTGGACACAAATTTTGATAGAATACTAAGTCATTTATGTGATAATATAAAAGGAAATGTAAAGAACATTTTGAAATACCTAAAAAGGAAAACGTAAAGAACAAAAAGAGACGGAGGGAGTAGTTAGTGTCCCGAGCGATGCCCCCAAGTATTGCATATAGTTTGATTTTTTTTTTATTCATTTAAATTTACTAATAATTTCTTTATATATGCAATTTGATAAAATGAATTTCATGCAGTTGAAGAATAAAATTGGTTAACCAACAATTGTTGAACTAAATTTTTGAGTAATTTTTTTTATTTGTATAAACCTTTTATTTGTAATCCTTTAATTTCAACTTATAAAAAAAATTAGGAAAAATTGATTCTAAAAATACAACCTTTAAACGATCTGATTATAAAGGGACGACTTTATGTTTATCTAAGAATAACACAATCTTTTGGACCTTTCTTCTTTTAAAAGGCTCCCCTTATAATAACTTGCTAAAATAGGTAATATGCTACAATATTTTTTTTAATCTTCTTGTTAATTATATAAAGAAAAATTGTTTAATTTGTGAGCTTAGTTTTCATATTAACTATTGTAGCAAGTCATGTATGAGGGGAGCTCTTAAAAAGAAGACATGTCTAAAAGGTTGTGATATTCTTAGTTAAATGGAAAATCATCCCTTTTTAAGCAGATTGCTTAAATGTTGTATTTTTAGAATCAATTTTTCTAAAAAATTAAATTACAATTGTAAATTAAGTTACAAAGTCGAAATACATTTTAGAGGAAAAAAAACACATTTGATTGGCTAAAAGATAGTGCAACATAATTTTTTCTTATTCTTTTCTCTGTTAATATCATGGTTTTATGTTTGATCTAAATAAATTTCAGAAAAGATATATATTTTGATTAGTAAAGAATAGAAATTAAGAAAAAATTGTTATCATAAATTGTTTCTCAAATACATAAATTTGGGCATTAAATTTTATACGACTTTTCTCCTTTTTATTAGTTGTTTTAGAGTCACAAGTTATCGTTAGAGTGATGGATAAAATTTAGCATTAACATATAAGAGGTCATGTCTTCAAGTATAGGTAACAATATGTTTTATGAAGATACAAAAAACAATCATATGTGCGTATGATGTGGCGCTACGATGTCATGTCACTTGCCAAGTCTTCGTGACACGTGGAGATATGTCATAAATTGCCTTGAAAATTTAATAATATATATAGATTAGAAGGTGGATAGAAAAATTATTAAAATGGTAGTATAACTCGTAATAAAATACGACCAAAATTTTTAAGTGTAGGCTCTTAAAATAATACGGAGGGGGTACGGTTTATGGAGTACTCCCTCCGTCTTTCTAAGATTGTTCAATTTTTATAAGAAAATTATCTTGATAAATGAATATCTATGACATGATGTCACGTTATTTGCAATAGGAACATTTGTATGGCACCTATATTACTCTTACTGCCTTATCATGGAGGATGTTATACACATTACTTCGTACATTAGTAGTTTTAGTACCATGGAGTAATCCATAGTCCTTAGTTTTTTTTTTAATAGGAAAGAAGAAGGAACCTTACTAAATCAGCACCTATCACAAGTTAACTAATACAGATACGCAGGTTTTCGCTTGAATCATTCCCAAACATTTTTAAGTTGATGTGGCTCGACCCTGTGACTTTCAAGTCACAAGGTGAGTTCAGTCCTTAGATAATACTCCGTATTTGATACTCTGTATGAATGCAAGGAATTAACAAAAACATTTTTAAAATATAATTTAGCGTTTGTCTCCGATAGTATTCAGAGTTTCTACTTTAAACATTATAGTGTGGTGCATATACAAGTACATGAATTAAACATTACTCCACACATGTTATATAAGTCTTATGTTCGAATTTTACTGTAATTTTTTTGAACGGGTAAGACATTATAGATTTATATACATTTTGGATTTTTTGAACATGCAATTATGAGGTCAACTCTTAGCAGGCAGATGGTGTTCACGGGATTACGAACGATCGATCTTGTATTTTCAACGTGCCGTGATGACATTTTATGGATGCATTAGATTCATATACACTTTTCAAGGCTAAGGAGTGAGGACACAACTCAGACAAGAATCTATTGGCATAAGGAATTTATACTTATTGTACTTATATGCTCCCTCAATAAAACATTAAAACCAAGCTCCATAGACTACCCTTTACTCTTTATCTTTATCTTTTTCGATAATTTTGGAAGAAAAACATGGCAAAAGAGTTTTTCAGTAGTCCGGCCTTCGTATTTTTCATCAGTGCGCGTTTGATTCATCTGGTCTTATCAGATGTATTTTGATACAGTAAAACTAGTACAATATTTTCATATTTATGGTTTTGAGGGTGACTTTCCCTTATTATTCCCCCACTCTTAAAGTGTTTAGGTTGTTAACCCGGGTGGATTGATCCGTGCGGGATTCCGACCCGATAAGACACTTCATCTTACTTTTTTAAAAAAAAGTTCATAACATAAGTGAAAATAAGGTTAACATAACAAGACCTGATACATTATTGTTAATAAGTATATACCTCACATGACGAAAATATATTGACCTAGCTGGTTGGATTTGTTGTTAGAAATCAACATCTAGGATGATTTCATTGCTTGAAGCTGAATATCAGCAAGCTTTATGAGAGATAGAGTTTAGATAGTTCAGAAAAATAAAAGTTTATTATTGAATGAAAATGAGGAAGAATACATCAACTACACTATATATACATGATAAGTGGTGGGGTGTTTCAACCAATAAGGTTGTTGCATATGAACACCTCAGCAACTGCAACTGACTGTGAAGCTTTATTACAATGAGACTGTCTAACTGAACTCTAACATAATCCCTAGATTTAAGGAGAAGCTGTTGGAGCTGTTGACATAGCTTCTAGAAGGCAAGCAGGTTGGCTAGTGTGTTGTTGTTGATCGATAAATAGATGCATGGCTACACCCAGTTGTGTTGATGCAATGTAAGACAGAAGAAAGCATACGGTTAGCAGTGGTAGTATGACAGCGTACACCAACACCCCCCTTCAAACATGGTAAGGGTAAGACATTGATCATGCCAAGTTTGGAAGAGAGATTCTTACGCTAACAACTGGGCAAAATCTTGGTGAAAATATCGGTCAATTGATGATGTGTAGGGAGATAACTGAGTTGAAGGAGACCTTCAAGAACTTTATCTCTGGTAGTGACACTCCACTTCAATGTGTTTTGTCCTTTTATGAAAAATAGGGTTGTTGGCAATATGAAGAGCACACTGATTATCACAGTTGAGTTGAACTGGTTTTAAACCTCAGATACCCAATTCCTATAGCAATTTGACTATCCGTGATAGCTCACCAGTAGCTTGAGACACTTCCCTATATTCTTCTCCAGAAGAACTCTTAGAAACAGTGGATTTCTTCTTAGACTTCCAACTGATTGGAGAATTACCAAGGAGGATAATGTAACATGTGACTAATCTCCTAGTTGAAGGGAAAGCTTCCCAATAAGAGTCAGAGAAAAGCTTGTAGAGTAAGCTGATATGTGATCCTTAAAAGGATGCCTTGACCTGTTGTGTGATTAAGATAGTTGATAGTGTGACTGAGAACAACAATATGAGAGAGCTTTGTTGAACGCATGAACTGGCTGAGAGATTGAACAACAAAAGCAAGGTCTGGTGTGAGTAAGAAAGTTTAGCTTGCCTACATAGCATCTATATAGATCAACATTAGGATAATCATCACCCTTAGGAGAAATCTTTAGATTTAATGGAAATGGTGTGACTGCAAGTTAGGAAATATCAAGCTCACTGTCAGTTAACATTTTCTTAGTGTATTTCTTTGAGTAAGAATGTAACCATCAGGAGTATGAATGACTTCAATACCAAGAAAGTAATTGAGTAAATCCAAATCTTTAATGCTAAAAGTGTGATGAAGATGAGCTTTAAAAGTAGAGATTTCAGCCTCATTAGAACTTGTGATGATAATATCATCCACATACACAACCACTACATTGATGTGAGAAGAGTGATGTTTAATAAAAAGAGAGTAATCATTCTTTGGTTTCTTGTATCCTTGGGACTTGAATTCATCTGGAAGTCGAGCAAACCATTGTCTGGAAGCTTGTTTGAGCCCATAGAGAGACTTGGCGAGCTTACAAACATGACCAACATGAGCATTGATACCTTCAAGAACCTTCATATAACCTCCTCATCAAGGTTTCCATGGAGAAAATCATTGTTGATGTCTAATTGGAATAATTTCCAGTTCTTTCTAGCAGCAAGTGAGATCAAACATCTAACAATTGACATTTTCACAACCGGAGAAAAAGTTTCATGGTAATCAATACCATACTTTTCTGTAAAACCCTTAGAACCAGTCTGGCTTTATACCTTTCAATGGATCCATTTTCATTCTTCTTGATTATGTAAACCCACTTACAATCAATTGCTTTCTTTCCCTATGGAAGTAAAACAAAATCCCAAGTGTGATTATTGTTTAAGGTTGTAATTTCCTTCTCTATAGATTCTAACCATTTAGCATCTGTAGCAGCTTCTGTGTATGATGTTGGTTCAATATGATCCATGTGAGCAGCAATAAGAACCTTGTTTTTTTGACAAATAAAGATTTTATTAACAAAAGGTAGGAAAATAAGGCAAAGCCAATACAAGCTCAAAGCACTTAAACTACAAAGCCTCAAACAAAGCTAAATGCTCAAATCTAACAAGTAAGAGCTAAGCTCATCAGAAGTTCTACTAGCCACCCTAAACTGAATATGTCTAAATAGATTAGAGTTACATGTTATAGACTTTATCATTCATGTTCAACCATATAGAGTAAACACTTTCTACAAAGAAATAAGAACCTTTTTCTTGTGGTAGACTTTCATAGGCAACAAGATTACACCAATATCTGACAAGTTTTGAACAAACAAAATTCTTTAGGTGAGAAGGGGGTATAGAGGATCTTGTTGATCTTCAGTTTGATTGATCAATAGGAGCTGAAGTCTCAGTCGGAATAAGTGAAGGTGATGGAGATGTGGAGACAGGAGAAGAGGAGATAGGAGATAAAGAAGGTGGCGATCTTGTGTTAATGTGAATGATTTGTGTGGCAACAGGAGAAATATAAGGATTACCTAAATGGATAGGTGGTAGGATTGTGGAGATGGAAATAGAATCTAATAGATTTGTGATGAGTGGTAGGAAAAAATGATTTGAGTAAGCTGATTGAGGAGTAGAAGAATAGTGAAATGAAAAGTGTTTTTCATGAAAAATAACATCTCTAGAAGTAACAAGTTTGTTGCTGGTTAGATTTAAAACCTTGTAAGATTTCTGATTTAAAGGGATAACCAATGAAAACACAAAGATCTTCCCTTGGATCAAATTTTGATCTCTGGACTTTAGAGGTGGTGATGTAACACAAGCAGCCAAAAACTCTCAAATGAGACAAATCAGGTTTGTTGTTGAACAGATTCTCATAAGGAGTATAGAAATTAATGTTTTTTTAAAGGAACTTTGTTGATCAAATATGTGGCAGTGAGAATGCAATCACTCCAGTATTTTTTAGGGAGTATAGATTGAAAAGATAAGGCCCTAGCTGTATCAAGAAGGTGCTTGTGTTTCCTTTCTACTACATCATTCTGTTGGGGTGTATTGCTGTAATTTGTCTGGCTTAAGATACCTTTATTAAGGAACAATTCCTTCATTCCTCCTTCTGTTAGATTAGGATCTGATCTAACCTGTTTGACAGTCAGACCAAATTGATTCTCAACATAAAACAGGAATTGAGTCATAATCTTAACTGAATCTGTTTTATTTCCCATAAGATATGTCTAAGTCATCCTAGTGTAATCATCAACAATTGTAAGAAATTGATTACATATAGATGAATTAAATATAAAATAGGACCCCCATACATCAATATGTGACAACTCAAAAGTCTTAATTGTCTTAATACAACTAGTTGAAAAGGGAAAGTTTGTTTGGCTAAAGGACGAATCTGACAAAATGATTCTTCTACACAACCTTGAACATTAACATATTTTAGCCTTTTTATTTTTCCATATGACGTATGACCTAGCCTAAGATGTCAGAGTTTGGCTTCTTGAATTGCAGTTGAACTAGCAGTTGAAAGATCATACTTACGGGAAGCTAAGTTGTTTTCTTACACCTAGAAATCTTCACTTAAGTTGTACAAACCCTTCTCCAGTCCACCGAGCAGAGTATGATTTCTCTTAGAAAGATCCTAGACAAAACATTCACCATTTGTAAATGAGACTGAAAAACTAGCATCACAACATAGCTTTGAAAAAGAAATCAGAGTAAATTGAAACCCTGGAACATGCAAGACATCTCTAAGTGTGATTCCTCCACCAAGATGTATTAAACCTTTGTTCTTTAATTGTAATTCAGTTCCATCGGGTATGATGATAACGTGTTTACCATCATTCACATGCTCAAAAGAATCGAACAGGGAAAAGTCTGAGCACATATGATCACTAGCACCACTGTCTAATATCCATTTTATTTTAAAGTTAGATAAAAGACATAATGTACCTTTGGACAGATAATTAATTTCTAATCCAAGAGAGCGAGAGCCATAATTCTCATCTTGATTAGCAACTTGTTGATTGTGCTAGATATTCATCAACTGACTGTATTGTTCTTCAGTAAATTTGCATGAACAACGATTGATTCTTCTTCTGTTTGAGTTTCTTTGGGAGTATATTCATCCAATTGAGTTGTTGCTGCTTCTCTCTTTCCCTTTCCCTTGAAATCTTTTAGATAGCCATGTAATTTCCAGCATTTGTCAACAGCGTGATTCCTCATTTTGCAGTGATCACAAAAGAGATTGTGTAGACACCTACTCTTGTCCCCATTCCCGCAAGGGAAAGGTTCGATGATGAAAGCATAAAAACTCCACTTGACAACGCATCTCCTATAAAATAAACGAATCTCGATTCCCCATTTCATTTCACCCGAAACCTGCTATTTATGGAAACCTGCTAAAAATAGTAACTACCGTAAAAAGTAGCGTCTAAAAGTGGCAAATCATAAAAGATAGAAACCTGTCAGAATTAGGTGTTGCATTCCAACATAAATCCTAAATGAGATATGTTGTGGGGTTTTTCCGGTGAGATACCTTGGAGGTTTCTTGGTAACTTTTAAAGATTAAACAAGATTGTATTTTTATAGAGAGAGAAAGTAGAGAGAAGGCAGAGCAGCAATTGCTCTAGAATGTATTGATTGTGACCCCTTTTTCTAGGGAAGTGGGAATATTTATAGTACTAGGTTTTTGTGGGAATGACCTAATATTCCCCTTACATGATTGGCTGTGGAATGGGAGGAGGACACGTGTCCTTTCTCCTTACAATTCTCTGGTCCCTTTTAGCAATAGTGGGCTATTTGGGCCTATTGTGCTTAGTCATTCACTTGGGATACATACTAATTAAGCCCTTTTCCAGGTATAGGTTTTATACGTACATTTATACACACTTAAATACATACATTGTAGATACCTAGATTAATACTCATGCCCCGGAGTAGACTTCGTATGATTTCTGCTTAGGGGGCGCAATACGTGCCAGGTGTCACATCCTCATTGGTATAGGAAGGCACGGTAATTTTGCCCACAACATTTGCCCCTCAAGAAGGGCATTTCTAGAAACACTTTCCGGGTATCGCTTCTTGACCTTTGATTTGCATCTTCATCTTTGGGTCAGGTGTTGAGGGGGTGACACGTGTCACCTTTCTCCATTTTGCCCCTCCCTACTATATATATAGAGGGGGGGGGTAAATTTCATTTTTTTACATTTCGTTTTCACAGAGCTCTCATAGGCGATTTCCAGCGTATTCCCACCACCATCAGGCGATTTCCGGCCACCACGAGACTCATCCTTTTCCTCGTCAAACTCATCCTATTCTTCGCGAAACTCATCCTGTTCTTCGCGAAACTCATCCTGTTCTTCACCGAGTACTTCGCAGATCTTTCAAGGTTAGTTTTCGCCTTTCTTTCTTGTTTTTGTTATCCTCTCGTCACTTTTCTCTTTGTTAGCGGCCGACCTCTTAGTAGGGGTTTGAAGGTTTTATTTAAGATTTTTCCGCCGTTCATCTTTTGTCGGGGCGGACGTCCAATCACGTCTTTTTCTTCATTGTTGGTCACTCCTAAGCCGTGCTTCGTTCACTATGCAGAAGGCATGGCTAGAACCAAGCAAACGGCAGATCCTACGCGCCTGCGCTTGCGGGAAGAAGCATCGACACCCCCTAGGGAGAGATATTCTTCCACTGCCTCGGCAGTCGACGAAGAATTTGCCGAACTCTTTCAAGAGATCGACGAGTATGTCGAGGCGGGGGAGCAGGCGACAAGCTCGTCGGAGGGTACAACGAGCCAGGCAGTGGGGGAGCCAAGCGTCGCTCCATTGTCAACGGCCGCCGGGGAGCAAGAGGCTGCTCCCAAGCTTGTTAGGCCCAGAGGACGGGAGGAGGCCCAATTGCTTCCGTCAGAGATTCACCCAGACGTGGGCTGGATGCGGTGGCTAGACAGGCACAGAGCCAAGATGAGGGATGACCTCTGTGTGGGGGAAGGGTATCAAATGCGCGTGCCGGCCGGTCTGGACTCGACCGTCAGCCTGCTTGCCGAGGGAGAATTCCCTGTGTATGCCGCATCCATCAAACTCGGCATTAGATTCCCTCCACACCCCTTCGTTGTGGAGGTGTTAGATGGTTTTAACATTGGGGTGGCCCAACTGACCCCCAACTCATGGGCGGATATCTTTGGCTATATTGCCAAATGTGCGCTGAACGACGTGGAGCCGTCCTTCAACGCTTTTCTGCATCTGGTCTCCCTCTCTCGTTCCCCCAGCGCCGCCAAAGGGTGGTTTAATCTGAGCAGCCGTGGTACCTACCAGACAGTTGTCGGCAAGCTCAGCAAGTGGCATATGTGGAGAAAGAGGTGGGTCGTGTTTTACACGGACGACCAGGAGATGTATGAGCGGATGAGCCGCTGGAACTGCAACGCCAACTACATGGATCGTGACGAGCCCCTTCCACCCCTTACTGCCGAAGAGTGGGATCAGATAATGGTCCTGTTCAGGGCCAACACTTACCACTTAACAGTGGATAAGAGTTTCCATGTGCCGGCCGAATGGTTGCCGCACATTAGCCAGTTTCGGAACGAGGCCTTTCTAGCGGCCGTAGGCTTAGGATATTCCATGACTCGAGGTTGTATGCCAATTTATGTGCCGCTCTGCCTTGGTCTTATTTATCTTTCTAACTTTGGATTTCTTTTGTTCACAGAGGAAGGAATGAGCAAGCTGTCGGCGGCGGATACCGGGAAGGGCGATATGACCGATTGGATGGCAGACATTTATGAGGCCAAAATGCAGAAAGCCAAGGCCGAGTTGGAGGAGAAGGTGAGTATTCTCTTAGGTTGTTTTTGCAAGTTAAGATTCCCCCGTCCAGTGTCCACAGTGGACGTCTTTTTAGTGCTCGTCACTTTTTAATGACGGGCCCCTTAGTTAGTGTTTTTCCTGCGGTTGCCAAGGTGCGCCTCGTCACCTTTTAATGACGGGCCCCTTAGTTAGTGTTTCTCTTTACAAGTGACTCGTGGTTGATAGGGTACGCCTCGTCATTTTCGAGACGGGCGTCCTTTTTAATGACGAGCCATTTTTCTATGAGTTCTTGCACTTGATAAGGTACGCCTCGTCATTTTTAAGACGGGCGTCCTTTTTAAATGACGAGCCACTATTTAGTGACTTGTGATTGATAAGGTACGCCTCGTCATTTTGGAGACGGGCGTCTTTTTAATGACGAGCCACTATTTAGTGACTTGTGATTGATAAGGTACGCCTCGTCATTTTGGAGACGGGCGTCCTTTTTTAATGACGAGCCACTATTTAGTGACTTATGATTGATAAGGTACGCCTCGTCATTTTTGAGACGGGCGTCATTTTTAATGACGAGCAACCGTTCTTCGTGTGACTTGTGATTGATAAGGTACGCCTCGTCATTTTGAGACGGGCGTCCTTTTTAATGACGAGCCACTATTTAGTGACTTGTGATTGATAAGGTACACCTCGTCATTTTTGTGACGGGCGTCCTTTTTAATGATGAGCAACCGTTCTTCGTGTGACTTGTGATTGATAAGGTACGCCTCGTCATTTTGAGACGGGCGTCCTTTTTAATGACGAGCCACTATTCTGTGAGTGACTTGTCATTGATAAGGTGCGCCTCGTCATTTTGAGACGGGCGTCCTTTTTAATGACGAGCCACTTTTCTGTGAGTGACTTTTGATTGATAAGGTACGCCTCGTCATTTTTAGATGGGCGTCCTTTTTAATGACGAGCCACTATCTGGTGAGTGACTTGTGATTGATGAGGTACGCCTCGTCATTTTTAAGATGGGCGTCCTTTTTAATGACGAGCCACTATCTGGTGAGTGACTTGTGATTGATAAGGCACGCTTCGTCAATTTTAAGATGGGCGTCCTTTTTAATGACGAGCCACTATATGGTGAGTGACTTGTGATTGATGACGAGGCTTAATATTTGACTGTCCTTTACTTTCTTTTTTAGCAAGCTAAGGACGCGGCTAGGGCGTCAGGGAAGAAGAAGGGGACGACTCTGTCCCAGCTGAAGAAGAGAGCTGTGCCAGCTGGCTCGGAGACCCCGAGTACCTTCAAGAAGCCAAAACCCCTACCCCGCCGTCTCGTGAAGAAAGACGAGTCGAAGGTTGCTGAGGGGGGATGCCCTGATGACGAAGAGATGGGCGTGGACAAGCCGTCTCTGGTGGTGGACTTGGTGTCCAAATCGAGGTCCGGTGGGCATCCGGACGAGCTGGAGGACCCTCTTTCTGGAATCCCGGCCGACGTCCGCTCTCAGATACTTGCGGAGGTGGCCCGCCGAGCTAGGTCTTCGGGCGGTAAGTATTATTCGAACGTCGTTCAGACGTATCGAGCCTCCTCTGGCAGTTCTTCTTACTCTCCGCGTCATCCTAAGGCCGTTGTTTTTCCTATAGCCAAAGACAAAGGGAAGGATGCAGCTGCTGCTGAGGACGAGAACGTACCTGCTACTCCCCACTATTCGTCAAAGGATAGGGTGGCTATATGCCGCAAGGTTTTTAAGGCCGTCCCCGCAGAGTATGTTGCTTCTCTTCCTGGCCGCAAGACTGACGCCCAGTTTGGTGCGATCCAGGCCACTCTTCTCGACGTAAGTCTATTTCCAACTTGCTTGTACTTGTCTTCTCTTTTAGTCATTTACTAACATGTAGCTCCTTTTGCAGTTGTTCTGCCGCATGGAGTTCTGCAAGAGTTGGAAGACCCGCACTGCTGAGGAGCTCAAAGCTCAGGTGGCTGAGTCCACCCACCATGGCGACTATGCGTTCAAATCCATTGAAGAGGTCCGCCTGCAGATGCAGACGACCATAGACCTTCAAGCAAAGGAGGTAGCTGCGTTGAGATCTGACAAGGCCGAGTTGCTTAAGAAGATCTTGGCGCAGGATAAAGACATGGTGGCAATGGTCGAGGAGGCCAAGACAGCGGCGACGGAAATACGGACGCTTCAGGACCAGTTGCGGGAGTACCCTCAGGTCAAAGAGGCGGCTAAGGAGGCCGAGCATCTTCGTGGGGAGCTAGAGACGGCCAGATCGCAAGTTCGCACCTTGCGTGAGCGTCTCCTGGAATCCTATGATCAGGGGGAACAAGCGACCAAGGACGCTGTTAAGCACGCCTGGGAGAGCCACATGTCAGAGTATGATCTTGCGTGGTTCCAGCGGCGAATGGAACATAGTGCCGCTGTGTTGGCTGCTGAACGTCTTGGTCAACCGCCCCCTGAGTTTGTATCCTCCGATGACGAGGACGATGCGGCCGCTCCCTGATTTGCTTCCTTGTGTATTATTCCAACAAAAATTTATTTAAGTGTTCTCATGCCTAAGGGCAAAAACAATTATTTTGTTATGTTTTGGCGCCGCTGGCGTCTGTACCATCGTGCCTGCTGAGCACTCAACAATCTGTTTTGAATATTTGGCCACCTTTGCACGCCTCTTGCGGGCGTTGTTCTATAAATAGGCTATTTTTGTTCTTTTATCTCGCATTTATTTGTTCTTCATCATTTGATTATTCCTTAGTCTATAGGCTTAATCAATAGGTATGGTAGCCAAGGTGCAACTGAGTGTACACTAAGCACGTTGGTGCCGCAGGCAACTGAGCATGCGCTAGGCACTACTATGGTCGTCTCTTTCTTTGGCGAGTATGTCTATAACGTTATTGATTGACGCGAGTCAATCAATAGGTATGATTGCCGCTAGACATGCTCGTCAAATGGACTGGACGGCCAAATATTCGTGCAGCCGAACTTCTGAGCAAACAACCCTTGTTTCGAAGTTAATCGTGCCGCTGAACTTTTGAGCGAACAACCTTTGTTTCGAAGTTGTTGGTGCCGCTGGCAACTGAGCATGTGCTAGGCCTCACTGTGGTCGTCGCTTTTTTTTGGCGAGCGTGTCTATAACGATATTGATTGACGCAAGTCAATCAATAGGTATGATTGCCGCTAGACATGCTCGTCAAATGGACTGGTCGGCCAAACGTGCATGCCGCCGCACTTTTCAGCAAACAACCTGTTTCAAATTATTGGTGCCGCAGGCAACCGATCATCCGCTAGGCACTACTGGGGTCGTCTCTTTCTTTGGCGAGCATGTCTATAACGTTATTGATTGACGCAAGTCAATCAATAGGTATGATTGCCGCTAGACATGCTCGTCAAATGGACTGGACGGCCAAATATTCGTGCCGCCGCCCTTTTGTTTCAACGTTGTTCATGCCGCTGAGCTT
This sequence comes from Spinacia oleracea, assembly GCF_020520425.1. Taxonomy (NCBI): domain Eukaryota; kingdom Viridiplantae; phylum Streptophyta; class Magnoliopsida; order Caryophyllales; family Amaranthaceae; genus Spinacia; species Spinacia oleracea. The sequence continues at coordinate 93,543,978 of NC_079491.1, read as the reverse complement.
TTGAGCAAACAACCTATGTTTCAAAGTTGTTCATGCCGCTGAGCTTTTGAGCAAACAACCTATGTTTCAAAGTTGTTCATGCCGCTGAGCTTTTGAGCAAACAACCTATGTTTCAAAGTTGTTCATGCCGCTGAGCTTTTGAGCAAACAACCTATGATTTAAGGTTTATTTGTGCCGCTGGCACTTACTATGCCGTACTGGTCGGCCAACGGCTTGCTATACTGGGAAGGGAGTTGGATAGGTGATCAGCCTACAACTTGGTGCTAATCTGGGCCACTTCTTAGGCTTCAAACAATTAGTCTTGCCGAGAGTTTTTGCTAATCTGGGCCACTTCTCAGGCCGTCATACAATTAGGCTTTGGTTATGCATTGGAGTGTATATTTTTATATTCATTGTTCGAGCAATAAATATTGTGAGACAAAATAGAGTAGTATTATTTATAACTTTGCAAGGCGAATTTAGCCGGTTACAAAAGTAATTACTACCCTACTATGACCATTAGAGGCCGCCCCTTGGGCAATGGATCGTGGTAAGTAAGACAAGGCTTAGCACATATCTAGAAGAAATACTTCTTGAGATTGTCGGCATTCCAAGTGCGCAAAATAGGCCGGCCTTGCATGTCTTGAATGCGGTAGGTTCCATCTCTAACCTCATCATAGATCTCGTAAGGTCCCTCCCAAGTGGGCGTCAGCTTACCCTGTTCATTTGCTCGTCCTGTGGACTCCATTTTCCTGAGGACAAAATCTCCCACTTTGAGCACTCTATTAGAGACTCTCTTGTTGTATTCTCTTGCCATCCTTATCTTGTACAGCTGTTGTCTGAGCGCTGCATTTCCTCTAACCTCGGGCAGAAAGTCCAAGGCTGCTTTCATTGTCTCCCAGTTAGCATTTTCGTCGTACAGCATGACTCTCAACGTCGGTTCACACATTTCTATGGGCAGGACAGCCTCGGCGCCATAGGCTAGCAAGAAGGGTGTTTCACCGGTTGAATTCTTAGCCGTAGTGCGGATGGACCATAAGACATTTGGCAGCTCATCAGCCCACAGACCTTTGGCGTCGTCAAGCTTCTTTTTCATTCCTTCGGAGATAATTTTGTTGAACGCCTCAACCTGACCATTGGCTTGGGGTCGTCCGACTGATGCAAAACAAGTGTGTATACCGTGATCTGCCAGCCACTCTTTCAGCTTAGGCGTCTCAAACCGGGGCCCATTATCAAAGACGATAGCCTGTGGAATCCCAAAGCGAGTCATGATGTTCTTCCAAATGGATGCTCTCACATCAGTAGTTTTTATGTTTTTGAGCGCTTCTGCCTCCACCCATTTGGTGAAGTAATCTACAGCAACGATGACATAACGCCTTCCTCCTGGTGCGGTCGTAAATGGGCCTAGAAGATCCATCCCCCATTTAGCGAATGGAATTGGGCTTGTAATGGGCGTAAGAACTCGTGCTGGTTGGTGTATTAGGTGAGAAAAGCGCTGGCATTTGTCACACTTCTTGACCAGTGAGATTGCGTCCTCCTTAAGAGTCGGCCAGTAATAGCCGGTTCGAAGTGCCTTTTCAGCCAAAGCCCTTCCACCAATATGCGAGCTGCACAACCCCTCATGAAGGTCTTCTAGAATTTCCTGCCCCTTCTCAGGTGTTACACATCTTAACAAAGGACGGGAGTAGGCCTTTTTATAGAGGGTGCCGTTCCACATTTCAAACCAAGAACATTTCTTTTGAAGTTTTGCCGCTTCCCTTGAGTCTTCGGGCAAGACTCCATTCATTTTGAAGTTCACTATGTCATCCATCCATGTGGACGTTCTGTCAAGAGTTTCCACCTCCATTTGCTCAACACTTTTGTGCTCTTTTACCTCCCAAAACACGTGCCGAGGGGTATCACAAGACGCTGAACTTGCCAACTTTGACAGGGCATCAGCTTGGTTATTTTCCGAGTGAGGGACTTGCCTTACTTCAAAACTTTTCAGTGGCTCTACTTCCTGATGGACGGCCTGCATGTATTTGACCATAGTCGGATCCCTAGCTTCGTAGGTCCCATTAACTTGGCTCACAATCAGTTGGGAGTCAGATAGTGCTACAATATCCTCGGCGCCTGCCGCCTTACACATTTTAATGCCACAAAGCAGAGCTTCATATTCGGCTTCATTATTTGACGCCTGGAAGTTAAATCGCATAGCATACTCAAAAGTATCTCCTTCTGGGGAGTGACAGATTATCCCTGCTCCACATCCATTCTGTGTGGATGAGCCGTCTACATACACTGTCCACACCGTATTTGTATTCTTGGCAAAGTCTGGCCTCGTCATTTCAACAATAAAGTCGGCACATGCCTGCCCCTTGACAGCTTTCCTTGGCTCATAGGTGATATCAAAGGCGTTCAGCTCTATTGCCCAATTTAGCATTCGTCCTGACGCCCCCAGCTTTGTGAAGGGCAATTTGAGCGGTTGATCTGTGTAGACCACTATTTTGTGAGCTAAGAAATAAGGACGGAGCTTTTTGCTGGCCATGAATAGAGCTAAGCCAAACTTTTCCACTGTAGGGTATCTAACTTCAGCATTTTGAAGAACATGACTGACAAAATATACCGGCATCTGTATTCCCTCCCTTTCTGTCAGTAGAACGACACTCAACGAGTGCTCGGACACAGCGAGATACATGTACAAAGTCTCTCCTAGCAAGGGGCTAACAAGACGAGGCAAGGTATGCAAGTGCTCCTTTAATCTGACCAATGCCGCCTCGGCCTCGTCCGACCATTCAAACTTGGCCTTCTTTTTGACAGACCTGAAAAAGTAGTGGCACTTGTCTCCAGCCCTGGAAAGGAATCTGCCCAGGGCGGCCAAGCAACCTGTGAGCCGCTGGACCTCCTTCACTGTCTTTGGTGAGCTCATATCAATTACTGCCTGGATTTTGTCTGGGTTGGCTTCAATTCCTCTTTCATCAATCAAGAAACCTAAGAATTTGCCTGCCGTCACCCCGAACACACACTTCTTAGGGTTCAACCTCATGTTGTAAGCTCGAATAGTCTCAAATGTCTCCCTGAGATCAGTTATGTGCGCCGCCCTCAGCTTACTTTTTACGATCATATCGTCAATGTAAGCTTCAATATTCCTGCCGAGCTGCTTGATGAACACAGTGTTAATAAGACGCTGAAAGGTGGCCGGTGCATTCTTTAAACCAAACGGCATCACCTTGTAGCAGTAAAGGCCTTGTTCAGTAACAAATGACGTTTTTTCCTGGTCGTCAGGCCACAACGGAATCTGGTGAAACCCTGAGTAGGCATCCATAAAGCTCATCATAGCATGCCCTGCTGTAGAGTCGACGAGCCGGTCAATCTTGGGCAGTGGGAAGCTGTCCTTTGGACATGCCTTATTGAGGTTGGTGTAGTCAACACACATTCTCCAGGTACCATTAGGTTTTTTGATGAGGACCACGTTAGCAACCCAATCGGGGTACTGACTAGGCCTGACGAACCCAGCCTCCATCAACTTTTGTATTTCCGCGGCTGCCGCCTGATGTCTATCTTCCCCATGGTTCCTTTTCTTCTGACGAACCGGTTTGAAGTTTGGGTCCACATTCAGCTTATGGACGGCTACAGCAGGGTCAATACCCGGCATTTCGTCCACTGTGAAAGCAAAGATATCTTCAAATTCTCTCAAAAGGTGGACCAACTCTGCCGCCAGCGGGTCGTCAGGAGAAATCCCGATGGGCACTACTCTGTCAGGTTTATCTGTGTTTAGTACCACATTGAAATGGGCCCCAACAGGCTCTGGACGTCTCTCTTCCATGTGCCCTGCTGAGATAGTTAATGTTTCTTTGACGACCTTGGGTTGCGTGTCGCCACATTTTCGTTTGTTGCTCGATGTCCCTTTCTCTTCACCCGTCCCCCATGCTTCTGGACTCAAGGTGGTTAGGTAGCAATCTCTAGCTTGTTGCTGGTCACCATGTATAGTGCTGACGCTCCCATCGTCACAAATGAACTTAAGAAGCATCAGATGAGTCACAATGACAGCCTTTGCCCTGTTCAACGTGGGACGCCCCAAGATGATGTTATATGCCGTCAGATCTTTCACTATGAGAAAACGGACATCCATTTGCCGAGATTCCTTTTTATTTCCCATCCTCAGAGGAAGGGTAATTATGCCGACTGGGTGGATGACACTACCTCCGAAGCCTATAATGGGATAGTGGATTTTCTCAATCTTTGAGGGATCATGTTGCAGCCGATTCAAGCACTCTAGACTAATTATGTCCGACGAACTTCCTGTATCAACCAAAATACGCCTAACCCTTAGGTTAGCAACTTTTAACTCAATTACCAAAGGATCGTCATGCGGGGTGGAGATTTTCCCACGGTCGGCCTCGCCGATTTCAACTTTTGGAAACGGGTCAACTTTGGCCTTGCCGGACAGCATCACTTGCCCCAATCGCTTGGCATAATCCTTCTGGCCCCGCATGGTCGGCCCGCCGGCGGCCAATCCTCCTGAGATGACTGCCACGCACTCTGGGTCGGTACGATTCCCATCTTCCTCTGAGGGAGGGGATTTGTTTTTCTTGTAGAAGGGTTTGCCAGAACCTCCCGTGTTCCTGCTGATATAACTTTTTAAGAACCCCTTGGTGGCTAGGCCATCCAATGCCCTTTTCAAGCTCTTACATTCATTGGTGTCATGCCCAATGTCACTGTGAAAGTGACAGTACAGTTTGGGGTCCCTACTTTCTGGTGGCGACTTCATGGGAAATGGACGATCAATGTCATATTTGGACCCGACGTCCATCAGAATTGTGTACATGTCTGTGTTATACTCGAATCGCTCCCGATCATAAGTTCTGGGCCGTTTCTGACCTGCCGCTCCGGGGGCCCTGTCTGACTCTTTTGCAATAGCCCACGTCCCGTTAGGCCGGTTCTTCTTTTCGAATTTCTCCTTTTTTGCCGCTAGCTCGGCGGTATCACTTCCTCTGGGGTCTTTCGGGACGCTGCAAATCTCTGTTGCATGAATGAAGGTCTCGGCCTCATCCAGCACTTCTGCCATTGTTCGGACGCTTTTCTTTACCAGATCAAACTTGAAAGAGCCCTTTTTAAGCCCTCGAATGAAGTTATCGAATGCAACACCATCTGGCAACTCCGGAATTTGCCCTGCCTCTAGATTGAATCTCTTCACATAACTCCTCAGGGACTCGTCCTTCCCTTGCTGAATCCTACTCAGATGCATGCTCGTCTTCTTCTCTTCCTTGTGAGCCATGAACCGAGTAGAGAACAATAGCTCGAGCTCCGAAAAAGAGCGAATAGTTCCGGCTGGAAGTCTCTCGAACCACTTAGAGGCTACTCCTTTGAGTGTGCCCGGAAAATACTTACACCAGGTTGAGTCAGTTGTTCCTTGGACATACATGTGATGCCGGTAAACCAAGAGGTGCATGTCCGGATCTGTGGTACCATCGTAAGCATCAATGTTGGGCGGCTTGACTTTGGGTTCCCTCGGGGCTCTCATGATGGAGTCTGCAAAAGGAGTGGTGTGCCCTAGGGCCATGTTGGATACCCCCTCCTGAATGTGATATACAGGGTCTTGACGCCTTGAGTAGGGTAGCCGCTGGGAGGACTCGCGTCCGCGAGTTTGACGGGTTGGACGGGTGGCCCCTGGACGCGCCTGGCTCAGATGCGTATAAGTTGGATGAGGGAGAGGTCTATCCGGCATGACGGAGGTTGACCCAGTGTCAGAAAGTTCAGACTCAGAGTCAGGCAACTGCTCTGCGCGTGGCTGCTCACGTCCTCGGGACGTTTCTCCGATCAGCCGCCGTGGCATTCGGCGTGGTAGGTAAGACATTGCCTGATTGGACTGACTTGTTGGCGGCTGTCTCCTTAGGTCCTCGCCTGTCAGCCTGGTCCAGACATTTGGGGGGGCGCAAAGAAAGTGTTGGCCTATTGCTTGCCGGCCTCTCATGATTTGCAGCCACAGCAGTGGTGTAGATCAGCATACTCTTCTGTACCTCAGCATTAACTGTCTTTCCCACATCAGCTTGGAACTCAGCCAAAATAGCCCGAAGAGCACCCACAGAGACAGGCATATCAGGGTTCTCCTCTATTACCGTATCCACCCAAGGATCCAGGTGTCCTCCAGGAGGGGTGCGATTGGCCTGGTCGTCCTCCTCGCTGAGCACCTCTACATCGGCAGTGTGACGAGGGGTGTGCCCGGCCGCAAATATACGCGCGGCATCTTCGGTGATTCTTGTGGCCGGCGTATGATGTTCAGTCGGCATTTCTCTTTCGAGGGGTGGCCGCTCTACTCGCGTAGGCCGCCCAGCATCGTTGTCCTGTCGTTGATCTTCCATGTTACCGTACCTCCCCACAAACGGCGCCAAATGTTGTGGGGTTTTTCCGGTGAGATACCTTGGAGGTTTCTTGGTAACTTTTAAAGATTAAACAAGATTGTATTTTTATAGAGAGAGAAAGTAGAGAGAAGGCAGAGCAGCAATTGCTCTAGAATGTATTGATTGTGACCCCTTTTTCTAGGGAAGTGGGAATATTTATAGTACTAGGTTTTTGTGGGAATGACCTAATATTCCCCTTACATGATTGGCTGGGGAATGGGAGGAGGACACGTGTCCTTTCTCCTTACAATTCTCTGGTCCCTTTTAGCAATAGTGGGCTATTTGGGCCTATTGTGCTTAGTCATTCACTTGGGATACATACTAATTAAGCCCTTTTCCAGGTATAGGTTTTATACGTACATTTATACACACTTAAATACATACATTGTAGATACCTAGATTAATACTCATGCCCCGGAGTAGACTTCGTATGATTTCTGCTTAGGGGGCGCAATACGTGCCAGGTGTCACATCCTCATTGGTACACGAAGGCACGGTAATTTTGCCCACAACAAGATAGAAAACCGCGAGAATCCTATTCCTAATAGGATTTGGAAATAAGAGTTACGTATTAATTAAAATCCTAACGAGCCTAGAGTTCGTAACGGGCCCAGACACATTCCGTCACAAAATTGATACGCGCTAAAAGACTCGAATTAATCTCAAACTCTACGGATTTTAGGAATCCGAATCTGACTAAACAAAGCTGCCCAGACCCTATTTTCAACGCCTGGCTCTGGGTGCCGAAATCTTCGGCGCCCAGGCCTGGGCGCTGAAAGTACCTGGGTACGTCTCTTTTCCTAATTCTTTGCGGATTAGAACTCTGCAATTCTATCTTTCCACGAACTCTTCCCTATAAATAGGACCCTAGTTTCGACGTGAAACGACAGACAACAACACATAACATATTCTGAGTATTGACTCTAAACCCCTTAGCCTAAGCCTCTCGCTGCGAAACTGTTCACGCGTTCTGTCGCAATCGATCCATAAATCGAACAGAACGTATCCTGTCCCATAATTGAGATTCGTTAAATAAAAAGGAGAAATAGCAAAGTCAAAGTGGTTAGTTTTCTGAGAACCGTGACACACCTCTCAAGGGTGCGTCGTGATGTGTCCCTTTTCGATGATTTAACTGCTTTCCTCGCCCTTTTTATGAATTGTTAAACTAACCTAATATGATTGTTCTATCACGCCTAACAAATATAATATTTTTGGGGAATCGGATTATCATGCTAGGTCCCTTAATGTTATTTAAATCAGATAATCACGATCGAATTAGTATTATATGTTGCATATTGCTAAAATCAACTCAGATTAGTTTAATAGTTAACGCATGTCCCTTCAATTATTTATGCTGAGCTAGTAAGGATATCCTGCCTCTGGAGTTATCGACGAGCGAATTACTCCTCTCGGTAGTTACAGTCCCCCGAACCCTCAATCTCTACCTTGCGGGTGTATATTGAGAGATCCCCACACCAGGGATCACAAGGGAACCTACGGCCGTCGTGGTCAAACATAATTGCACTCCCTTTATGTCACGATAACCGGGTTTTGTCAGTTTTTCTCATTGTCGTTAAAAACTGAATGGCGACTCCTATATTACTAGTCAATTGGGTGTATACTCACAGGAAATCCAATTACACTTGATTGAATAAAAAGAATCGTCACACCCACGAGGGACAAGGTCACGCATTAGCCTCGCGCTTTTTCGACCCCCTCACAGTGGCGACTCCACTGGGGATAGTGAAGGAAATACTCGTGCTTGTAGGTAATCAAAATAGCCGAAGGGTGAAATGATCCTACCCCGCGTTTATTTCCCCATCAAGTTGGGACGACCTGAAAATCAGCATATTAATGTGAACGGGCAGAACATCATAACGAATCTCGGCTCCGTTGGGACTAAGGATACCTTTTTTCGCCAATAGGGGGGTGCATACGCCGCGCATGTTTCTCACTCGGTACTTGTGCAGGTAGTACACCTATCCCGAACCCAATCGCTCGCCCATTAGGTCCCTCTCGCCTGCATGCCCCCTTGGCTTGCACTTGCGGGTTGGCCTCTTGAGCGAAATTCGTCTGTTGAAGACACTACCTCGACCGGGGGATGTGTTGGATCTACGATAGAAGCGGTACCAAGCCAGGCGCAAATACTACCCATAGAATCCTATCATAAACTACGTGGCATATTTAATTTTCAAATCCATGTTTGTAATGTAGTTATGTGTAGCGAAATATGTGATTGTGTGTGACAAACTATCCTAGAAAACCAATGACCTTAAAAATTGCCCAAACATTCATAGACTAATTTGCCAAAGAGTTATACCGAAACACGTGTTCCGCAAACCTGAATGATCGCCACAAAATAAGCGACGCTCGGGATGGCCTGTAACGAATCCCACAAACGCTATTACGCGTAAAGGACGTTATTAGGCAAGCACGCAAATCGAAGTCGCATAAACAGAAAACAGAAAACGAGAACCAGCCAGGGACGCATTTTCAACGCCCCTGGCTGGGCGCCAAAATTTCTCACGCCCACTGCTGGGCGCTGAAGTTGCTGCTTGGCTTTCGGGTCAGGCGCAGCAGCCTCGGTGCCCAAGCAAAAAAGAAAGTACGTAGCACAAAAAAATACTCATCAAAAGAATTGCTACGAGGGCGTAAGAAAAGCACTCGATTTCAAAAGGCGACTCGCGAAAAATTAATAACTCTTTGTGTCGTCGTTAGGCCTCCTACGACGGCAATGCTCGGCACCAAAACCGAACATGCTAACAACTATGAATGTCACACGGGAAAGTGTTTCGAAAATCCAAAGAACGACCAAAATAAAAAAAACCCCCAAAAAAGTTTACAGACAGAAGAAAGAGCGAAAAGAAAACACCAATTTAGAGAGTCGAAGTCTAGACTAAGTAATGCTTGAAACTTTGGGAACCTAAACTTTAGCTTATCTTATGCCTAGGACTGGTCCTGCCACTTGGTGCCGATTAGGGAATCAACGGCTAGTGCGTCTCGAAGATACATCACCAACACCAGGTCTAGTAACTCCAAGCTCCGTCCGTTGTCCCTCATTTCAAGGATCTCCGCTTCCCCAACCTCGATTCGCACCTCCAAACATGTCCATCGAAGATTTGCGAGACCAGATGGTCCAAATGACCCAACTCATGGGCCAACTGAAAATGGAAAACGAAGCCTTAGCGGCTGCGCAAGCCAAAAATGACCTCGAAAACGAGAAGAGGATCGAAAAAATGGTCCTACAGCAAACCATGGGGAGCAAATACTTCTCCCTCGAGCCTGAACCTTTTTCTGGAAAATTACCAGAAAAGTTCAGTTCATCTGACTTACCAAAGTTCAAGGCCACGGACAACCCCCGTGATCATCTACTGAGCTTTGTGAATACCATGAACTTGAAAGGCGTGGACAAGTCCATGTACCTACCTGCCTTTCCTTTGTCCTTGGAACCTGTGCCGCTCAAATGGTACTATCACCAGGACCCTAAGCTCTTCCCCACCTGGGAAGACTTTGTCAATGTCTTCATCAAGCAATACTCGTCGAACATGGATTTCCAAGTCACCATGCGCGAGCTGGAAGTTCTCTTCCAAAAGAAAAATGAGGGTTTCACAACCTACTTTGCTAGATGGAGGGACCAGGCGGCCCAGCTAATCAATAGGCCTCCCGAAACAGAATTGGTCCAAAAATTCATTGACAACTTGGATCCGGCTTAAAGACAACACCTTAGGTACCTAGGACTCGACAATTTCAAAAGGGTTTATGATGTGGGAATAAAAATCGAGGACGACCTCGCCAAAACCATACAGAGCAAACCTGCATATAAGACCAACGCCTATAATCGGGGTAACACACCCCAAGCCCAAGAAGTCCATGCTGTAGAAGAGGCTCCCGCCCGAAGATACCCTGTAAGATGGGTTCGAGACCGAAAGTTTGCCCCACTCGGGTCAACTTTGGTACAAGCCTTTGAAAGACTAACCAATCAAGGAAAGTTGAGACCTATAGGCCCCACCCGTGACCCTCCTGTCAAAAACAAATATTGGGTCGAAGGTACTTACTGCAAATTCCATCAAGGAAATGGGCATGACACTGAAAACTGCTGGCATCTAAAACATACGATCCAGGACATGATAGAGGATGAAGTAATACCTCTCCCTAACGTTGGCAAACCCAACAACAACAAGAGCCCACTCGGCTCTTGTCACATCTCTCTCGACCAACCAGAGAATTTCGACCCCACGGTGTATATTACACCTCAAGGTGCACCACTCGCTGTGGTACCTATGGATCGAATCGAGGGGGAAGTGTGCGGTGTGTGGAACGATGATGCTGAAGATCTTTACCTATCTCAAGTCTCGGGCCAGGACCTCTTCACTGAAACTTGGCCCGGGTATGCTCTCATTGACACCACCCCTCAGGAGCCCGAGGTCGACAACCTCACCCGATCCGGAAGGATATACCAACCGGATATTCACCCACCTCCTATGGACGACATCCCGGTTAGGCAAACTCCTGAGAACGGGCGGCACGCCACCGTCGCGGAAGTCATTGAAAATCCTCTCCTGAAACAACTGAAAAGAACCAAGGCTGAGATTACCATCTGGGATCTTATGTGTACTTCAAAGGAACATCGCGAAAAGCTTATTCGCTCACTTGACCTCATCTCAGTACCCACAGATATCACACCTGACTCATTGGTTAGCCATGTCACGAGAGATGCCGGAGAAAAGGCCATAGTTTTCACTGATAAAGACTTACCCAAAGAGGGGGGTGCTCACAATAAAGCCCTTTACTTAGTGGTTGGATGCAAAGGACAAAACATCCCCCTAGCGCTCGTAGATAATGGTTCGGCGGTTAATGTCTGCCCATTGCGAACCGCCCATTGCTTGGGGCTAGGAAGCGATGACTTCCAAACCTCCTCACAAGGGGTACGAGCTTATGATAACTCCCGAAGGCCTGTGTTGCGAAAAATCAACCTTACCATACAAACTGGGCCTGTGGCATGCACCACGGAGTTTCAAATAATCGACATCAAGCCCACTTTCAACCTCCTCTTGGGGCGACCTTGGCTCCATGACTTAGGAGGTGTGGCTTCAACCTTGCACCAAATGGTTAAACTTAACCATAACGGGGTAATACTAGAAATCCGCGCCCCTCCTCTCGACGTCAGTTGTACTATGGTTGGAACGGCCGAAACTGCAGATGACCTTTATGGGTTTCAAATGGAAGAAGTGTTAGGATATGATACATATGACAATTCATAAATCATGCGGAAAAACCATTTAGCCAGGAATACATATTATTTACACATAATCATATAGCATAGTTTAGATGCATACTCTTTGTTGCGTGCCTTCCCTAGCTGCGCCCGAACCGAACAAGAACAAGTCTTTAGGACTCCAAGTGTCGTCCCTCCGTAGATAGTCCACAGCACGTCCAGATCCGCCTTAAGATTGACCAACTAGAATCGCCCTTAAGGTACTAAAGATTTTCGGCACTTTTAGTCAAGGAATGTGTCTGAATTTTCTCTCAAAAACTCACTTTGAATACTTGAATAATCTATGAAAATATGTGACCCTAGGCACCTATTTATAGAGTTATGGAAAGGGTTTTGGAATCCTATTAGGATACTAATTTATGTAATTATAACCCTACTACGACTCTAATTAAATAATCATTATCTAATAGTTTTAGGATTTAATCACACTTCGAATCCCGATTGCTTCAGGATTCCCGCACAAGCATTGCACGAGTACCGTACACCCGCGCAGGCCTTGCGGCCCACGCTAGGCGCACAGCGCTCGGCCCACTGCTGTGCTCTCGCGCGCGCGCCCAAGGCTTAGGCTGGGCCTGGCCTTGCGCTGGGCCTGGTCGAGGCTTGGCGTGCGATGGTGCGCGTTGGCTCGCTGGGCGACGGCCTGGCTTCGTGCTGGGCCTTCGTCTAGCGGGCCTCGTCCGATGCTAATTCGTACGATACGCTTCCGATTAAATTCCCGATTCCGGAATTCATTTCCGATACGAACAATATTTAATATTTCCGATTCCGGAATCAATTTCCGTTTCGAACAAATATTTAATATTTCCGTTTCCGGAATTATTTTCCGATTCCGATAATATTTCCGATTCTGACAATATTTCCGTTTCCAGCAATATTTCCGATTCTGGCAATATTTCCATTTCCGATAATATTTTCCGATACGTACCATGTTTCCGTTTCCGGCAACATCTACGACTTGGATAATATTTATATTTCCGATACGATCCATATTTCCGTTTCCGGCAATATCATCGTTTCCGGAGTATTCATTTCTTGCCTGTGACGATCTCAGCTCCCACTGAAACCAAGATCCGTCGATTCCGAATATCCATAGATGGAGTATTTAATGCCATTAAATACTTGATCCGTTTACGTACTATTTGTGTGACCCTACGGGTTCAGTCAAGAATACGCTGTGGATTAATATCATTAATTCCACTTGAACTGAAGCGGCCTCTAGCTAGGCATTCAGCTCACTTGATCTCACTGAATTATTAACTTGTTAATTAATACTGAACCGCATTTATTAGATTTAACATAGAATGCATACTTGGACCAAGGGCATTATTTCCTACAGTCTCCCACTTGTCCTTAGGGACAAGTGTGCATTTCCTAATTCCTTTGTCGCTCGATGCTTGCTCTTGAACATAAGGTAAAAGTTGTCATCCTTATTAAATCCAGAGGTGTTTCTCGGTTTCAGAGTTCAACTGATCAAATAAACAGATAATCATAGCCTATGATTCATCCGAGCACGGCCATGCATTTCACAGTTTCTAGCTCTCCGAGTGGCCTTGTACAACTTTTAAGCATCTCATCCCGATTTATGGGAGGACAATCCCAATCTTGCGATCTTGATATTAGACTTCGTTTGATAGGTGATTACCTGAGCGTTGCCTTTATAGCCTCCTTTTACGGTGCGACGGTTGGTCAACGTCAAAGCAACCAGTTCTCAAACAAGTAATCTCAAATCACTCAGGTATTGAGGATTTAGTGTCTAATAATTTTAATGAAATTTAATTATGACAGATTTTCATCTCTTACAGTAAAGTTTCATAGGTCTTGTCCGATACTAGTCTTCCCAAAGTAAGTATCTATGCAAATGATTATGACATTGCCATGTCCACATAGTTCAAGAAACAGAACTACTAGTCATCTTGCATTCTAGTCGTCTAACATTTTCTATGCGTCCAATTTTATAGAAAACTCCGACTAGGGACCATTTTCAACATTTGACATTCAAGTTCACTTGATAGACATTTCTTAGTCACAGGACTGGTCCTGACAGTCAATCTTGAATATATCGTCAAATTGAAGGGACTCATCATTTAATACTAAACCAAGATTAAATGGAATATGAAAATACATTTCATATATGATAAATGTTCAACCGCATTGTTTTACAACCATGGGCCTCAAACCCATCTTTAAAACAGTTCATGGAATTCAAAGCTATGCTTGATTTCCAGTGCTACAACGTGAGTGTTGCTTCTCACTTGTTGCATAGGTTTAGTTATCACGCTTTGCCAATCTTAACATCCTTTTCATCGAATGTTCTTCGAGATATGATGATAAGAACTTTTGAGTATGTTTATTTTGTGATCTAGTCTTTCTTGCTACATTAGTGGTTCTACGCATTTTGCAATGAAGAACCATTAAGTCAACAGACATGTGATCTTCCCAAGTTCAATGAAGAACTCATATACACAACTCTATTTTATTGCTTCTTAGGCAATAATTACTTTTACTTCAACTGTATAGGTTGCTAGTGATGCTTTGTTTGGATCTACTTATCCAGATATGTGGAAGACTCTCCAACTATATCTTAGAACATAGAAATTATTATTTTAATTTCCCACGCAACAACTCATGGTCTTCAATCCATGTTGCCATTTCAAAACACGATGCTCTTTAGCTCGTCCTTGTCAATGGTTAACTCCAAAGGGTCTTGCTTGATCCTTTGCCAGTGTTTATGCGTGTAGCATCAATATTTAGCATATCTTTATTTCCTTGAATCAAGAACTATTCCTATGTACCTTTTCAAGTACCATAAGTGTTCTTGATCTCAATCTAGTTGATCTTCACTTAGATCAATAGAGATTGGTATATGTTCGTCATGCCTAAAGTCATACAATACGTTTTTGGCGATCCTCATATTATATTATATACATGATAAATTCTTTTGCAGAATTATTCCCAATTGAATTCTATTCATGTAACTTTAGCTCATTCAGTTACAGTAGATACTGAATCCAACTAAATTCTTTGACATATAATATAGGTGAAGAATCTCATTAGATTCTTTGATGTTTAACTTAGTAAATGCTTATACATAGTTCAAACATTCATTACTTAGATTTATTCATATGGATCGAATATCTCCAATGGAGTCTTTTGTGTTTGATTTAGTAAATGCCATTACTAAACAATATCATAAGATCTTTGTAAATAGATCTTAATACCCAGTATGTACTAAGTTTCGCCTTGGTCCATCATTGATGAATAATTTCAAACCTAAGTCATTAGCATTTGAATGTTATTTCACAATAGAGAGATATGTGTGATACACATAGGACCAAATAAGATTTACGTACTCCCACTAAACTTCTCATATATCTATAAGAATCATGTATATTTTATGAAACTAAAATGCTTATTAGCTTCACTAAAATACAGTTCCAATTCCCAATTGCTTGCTTAAATCTGTACTTAGATTTCATAAGTTAGCATTCCTTTTCAAGCATTTATTTGGATCCACAAATCATATGACATGCCATGTACATAGTTTTCTTCCAATATTTGATTGAGGAATAAGTTTTGTCATCCAATTGTCATATGTACCAATATGCAATCATTGCTTGAGTTATAGACTTGAGCATTACGATTATGCATGAGGTTTCAACACAATCCATGCCATGAATTTGCTTGTAACCTTTAGCAACTAATCTAGCTTTGTGTGTGAACACAATTCCATGTTTGATGGTTTTTATCCTTAAAACAAACTTGCAACCAATAGGTGTGAAACTATTCTTGCAAATCAACAAAATTTCAATTTTGTCATCAAAACATTGGTTATGTTTTATGGCCTTTAACCATCTAAAACATTTGAGTCTATATATGGCCTCTAACCATTTTAGGGAATCTGGGTTTCGTCATAGCTTTCTTACAGGTCACAAACTTATTAATCTATATGATAATAGTTTGACTGCAAGTTGTAGGTTTCTTCACTATCTAATAGAAGAATCGCATAGCTTTAGTGACCTGAACTCCATGTTTCTTCACTATCTAATAGAAGAATATCATAGTTCCAGTGACTTGAACTCTATGCCTACTTTGGGTATAGAACATCAAACAAATAGAATATCAATAGCCACTTGAAAGTCCTTTGAATATTCTGTTCTCCTTGAAGCACTTGTAAAGTCTTCTAAGAGATGTCTATTCTTTAAAGCCACTTCTAAAGTCCTTAAAGAATAAGTTCGGGTTTTCTGAAGCACTTCGAAAAGCCTCCGGAATGTCCATTTATGTTTGTTGTTCGCCTCGAAAACTTTCGAGGTCTATTTTCTCCCACTTGTCATTTTGGAAACGAATCTCCAAAAGGACATTATTTCGAGCAAACAAACATTATGTTCTCAAAAATTCGTGGTAGAAACAATACCCTTGTGTTTCATTTGAATAAATCATAATGAAACATATATCTATATTGAGCCTTAGTTTGTCGAATGACAAACACTAAGCTCCCACTGAGTTTTGCAACTCTCTAGATATATTTTATGAAAACTTATTCTGAAATTACTTTTCAATAGCTTTGACGAATTTGGTTTAGTTTGGTGGTAGTTGAGCATTTTGTTTTAGAAATCTTTATGATCCATCACTGATCGAATCAAGTACTAATTGACTTCGATTATTCCAACATAGATATGCCATATCTTATGGAGCTAGATTGTGAATTTTACTACACAATCATTGATGATCATTCTTGATTTAAGTAATCATCAACATGATCTAACCTAGATCTTTATGATTTCTTACCAAGTGGGATTTATACTTCTGAATCTTTGAACTAGCCAAACCGATTCAAACTTATATCACATTGAGTAAATAAACCTATATTCACTCAAATCTGTGTGAAATAATAAAGTCATAAAATCTTTCTTTAGCTTTGAACTCTATTGTCTAGGCGTTCTAACAATAGTTCATATCTTTTGTTACTTTCAACAAGTAAGACTAGTCGTCTTAAATTGATCTAGAAATCAATGAACTTTCAAAATTCCATCAAAATAGAGCTTTTGAATGTTAATTTGTTGATATGGTCTAAGCAACAATGCCAAAGATTAGTGGAACTCAAATCAAGGGGTTGATTTGAACCTAGTAAAGTTCTTTAAAGAGTTGTTTGTTTTAATCAAGCATATTGACTCAACCTGTAATTGACCATTTCATTCAAATAAACAAACAAACATTGTTTTTGTTTTTCTTGAATGTGAGTCTTTCTGTGTTTGAAAACAGAAATTTAGGTATGTTGATTATGGAACAAAATAGCCATTAAGTTCCAGCCTTTGAAAGGACTTAAAACAAACTAGATGACCCTACAACTAATGTAGCATTGCCATGCTTCATTTCCCACTTGTAGGTCATTAGTGTATCCTAGCTTCCATTGTTTGAGTTATTACCGAAGTAAGAACCTCAAGCGGTATATGATACCAAGGAAGTTTGATTGCTAGGTCACTTCTCTTTAAACATAAACTTATAGGTAGAAACGGAATCGTAAATTCCTTTCATTTGTTCCTTGTTTTCCTATTTCTTGTACCCTTTCTTATAGTCTTAAGAATTGAATTCTTTAGTGTTGACTTTTATACTTTGTTAAACATGTCCAATGTCACTCCAACAAGGTTCTTACCATTTATGTTGAATATTAAGTTTCAACTAGATGATCTTACCAGAAGCTTCTAAAGTTCTCTAAGCATCGATCTATTCGAATGTCTAGGGACTAGACTCATTCGAGAATTAAATGGACAAAGATATTATGTTGTTAACCATTGGTAAAGCTGAGCGTATTAAACTCAATGCTTTATGATCTCAAAACTACAGTGTATTTTGAATTCACAAGCACCAACTGGTTTGCCATTTGATTTTGATGTTCGAAAACAACCATAAAAGTCGCTATAAGAAACGTACATTTTAAATTGCTCACTTTCTCTCATTTCCGTGAATCGTTCTTGGATTCACTACCAATCGAGGAAATTTACTGTTACCTTTCTAAAAGGATTTACTGCAGTGCAAGATATTTAATTATAAACAATAATTAAGACATACATTGAAGCATGCAAAGTCTAAACATTTATCATGAGTAATAACTTGAAAATTAAAGCAATCATGCAATTTTAACAAGTTATTAGCATTTTATTCGAATTTATTGTTCCGGAAGGTGTGAATAAAATGATTCCAAGATCCTAAAATCATTGAAGAATTAAGCACAGTTTGTCGACTTAATCCTAAATCATCTTAGGTAAGCAAAAGCCTTTTGCTAATAGTCTAGAAACTATTCTTGGTTGATAGGTACGTCTAAGAACTATTCTTGCTGCGCGCGATCAGCGCTGGGCGCAGCGCTCGTGGCACGCGAGCTTGCGCTTGCTGCGCGCGAGGCTGCGCGCGCTTGCGCGAGGCAGTGCGCGTTGTGGCGCAGCTCGCTTGCTGCCCACACGCGACTGCCATGCCTTGGCTTCGCCCATGCCCATTCATCCATAGCTCGTGGCCCACGACACAAGGCAGGGCTGCTGCCTTGTGCTCGTGCACCATGCCCTTGCTCATTGCATTCGTGCCGCACGGGCGACGAGCTCCCTTGCTCGTCGTCGCATGCCCGCACTATACAACACCCCTTAAGGGTAACACGAAGCGTCCATTGCTTTGTGCGTGCAAGTTATATGAACGAATCGCATAAAAATTTAAAATTTATATTTAAAATTAATGACAAATTAATGAATAATATTAATTTCATAATTTTAGGGCGAAAAAATCGAAAATTTATTATTCAATTGATTTCCGATTATCATGGATTCAAGCCTAGGTCATAAAAATTTAAAATTTAACATAAATTTACAATTTTTATGGTGGTTTTTAATCATAGGTATCTAATTAAATTATAATTAATTATGAAAATCAAATTAATTCTAAATTATTCTAATTTTCAACTAATTAATCATAATTACAAATTAGATTGCATAATTAACAAGGCTAGGCATTCAAACTTGTTAAACATACACAGTAGGTCAATCAAAAATTCAAGATTTATCAACAAGAATCGCAAATATTTAATTTAACATCTTAAATTTACGAAATTTTGCATTCGAAAAACTAAAACCTTTGAAAAGTCATAGTTAGGCTTCGAATTTGAGAATTCTGGGTTCGGCAGAAAATTACTATTTTTGTCAAAATTTTAGAATGCCTTTTACATGCGGAATTGACACAAAAATCACTCGATTTGGATGAGTAACGAAGAAACTGCCGAAAAACTGCGTACGTATAATTAAATAAACGCAATTTGCAATTAATTAACAATTACGAAAATTAATCACCCCTTTTAATTCTTGCAAATTTGTAATATTTAACCATGTTCATGCAATTTAGATTATGAAAATAATAAGAGGCTTCTTATACCACTGTTAGGATATGATACATATGACAATTCATAAATCATGCGGAAAAACCATTTAGCCAGGAATACATATTATTTACACATAATCATATACTACCTCCGTTCCTAAAAGTTCTTTACGCTTTCCGTTTTAGTCTGTTCCTGAAAGTTCTTTACACTCCTACTTTATTCCATTTTTACTCTTATTTGGCCCACCATAACTTACCCACTCACAATACTTTAATATTAGTTTCCACCCACTCACATTGTTGGACAATTTATAGCCACTCATTTTCCATTTGTTACCCCACCATCACATGTTCACCAAAATTCCTTAATTACCGTGTAAATAGTAACCGTAAAGATCATTTAGGAACGGAGGTAGTAGCATAGTTTAGATGCATACTCTTTGTTGCGTGCCTTCCCTAGCTGCGCCCGAACCGAACAAGAACAAGTCTTTAGGACTCCAAGTGTCGTCCCTCCGTAGATAGTCCACAGCACGTCCGGATCCGCCTTAAGATTGACCAACTAGAATCGCCCTTAAGGTACTAAAGATTTTCGGCACTTTTAGTCAAGGAATGTGTCTGAATTTTCTCTCAAAAACTCACTTTGAATACTTGAATAATCTATGAAAATATGTGACCCTAGGCACCTATTTATAGAGTTATGGAAAGGGTTTTGGAATCCTATTAGGATACTAATTTATTTAATTATAACCCTACTAGGACTCTAATTAAATAATCATTATCTAATAGTTTTAGGATTTAATCACACTTCGAATCCCGATTGCTTCAGGATTCCCGCACAAGCATTGCACGAGTACCGTACACCCGCGCAGGCCTTGCGGCCCACGCTAGGCGCACAGCGCTCGGCCCACTGCTGTGCTCTCGCGCGCGCGCCCAAGGCTTTGGCTGGGCCTGGCCTTGCGCTGGGCCTGATCGAGGCTTGGCGTGCGATGGTGCGCGTTGGCTCGCTGGGCGACGGCCTGGCTTCGTGCTGGGCCTTCGTCTAGCGGGCCTCGTCCGATGCTAATTCGTACGATACGCTTCCGATTAAATTCCCGATTCCGGAATTCATTTCCGATACGAACAATATTTAATATTTCCGATTCCGGAATCAATTTCCGTTTCGAACAAATATTTAATATTTCCGTTTCCGGAATTATTTTCCGATTCCGATAATATTTCCGATTCTGACAATATTTCCGTTTCCGGCAATATTTCCGATTCTGGCAATATTTCCATTTCCGATAATATTTTCCGATACGTACCATGCTTCCGTTTCCGGCAACATCTACGACTTGGATAATATTTATATTTCCGATACGATCCATATTTCCGTTTCCGACAATATCATCGTTTCCGGAGTATTCATTTCTTGCCTGTGACGATCTCAGCTCCCACTGAAACCAAGATCCGTCGATTCCGAATATCCATAGATGGAGTATTTAATGCCATTAAATACTTGATCCGTTTACGTACTATTTGTGTGACCCTACGGGTTCAGTCAAGAGTAAGCTGTGGATTAATATCATTAATTCCACTTGAACTGAAGCGGCCTCTAGCTAGGCATTCAGCTCACTTGATCTCACTGAATTATTAACTTGTTAATTAATACTGAACCGCATTTATTAGATTTAACATAGAATGCATACTTGGACCAAGGGCATTATTTCCTTCAAGAAGCAATCCAGTTCATCGAAGATTATGATCCAGCATTCCTAGACCCGCATGCATCCCGAGTCATCCCTAGAATGCTGTTGGCTCAAGGTTATTTCCCAGGAACCCCATTGGGCATAAGAAAGAAGGAATGCACATTCCATCCTTTTCCCGACAAATCTACTCCCTTTGGCTTAGGTTATGAACCAACGGAGGAAGATATTGCTGACCGCCTATCTAGGCTACGCCTTAACAAAGCCAAACAAACCACCCTCCTTCCCCCATATCAAAGGACCCTTAACGGGATGTTTGTTCGGGAAGGAGAAAAACACCCATGCTGTGATTTCCCTGAACCCTTCGTTCAGGATGGCTTGCTAAAACCCGGATTTGAAATTTTCCATGACTGCCACACCTTGGATGAGGCACCCCACCTCACCAAGACTAAAACAGCTGAAATATTGGACAACCAGGCTCTATGGACGTTGTTTAACGAATCAAGGCCTATGGAGAACGAGACTGTGATGACTACCCTAGCTTTACAAGATGAAGGTTTCGATCCAATCCGGTTAATCTCTCCTGCATCAACACTAGAAGAGGTCGGGAACGGATGGGTGAAGACATATCAGTGGGTCAACGCAAATGGAATAGGATTCAAGATGAGTACCGGTGAAGGACCGAAGTCTTATGAGACTAAACCCCAGGCTTGAGCCATATAGAGCACCATTAGTAGTTCTTTAGATTGATAGAAAAAATAATAGAGACTTTAGATGGTCCTAAGGCCCTTTAGAATATGGGCCAGTTTTATTTCAGTGTGTCTTCCTTACTTTCCAAATCAATAAAGGCGTAATATTTCTCCTAAAAATTTTATTCTAACACTAAATAAACACCAAATGTACTTGCAAAATGAAAAAAATAAAGAAGCGGCCCACTATAGAACCAACAAACAAAGCCAACTCGGTTTTGAAATAATGCCATGTGAACCAGTTCCCGAAACCCATAAAATAAACCACACTATCCCATCCTCAAAACCTAAAAAGCCAACCAATGTCATCATGAGAGCCAATCCATGCAACCCAAAATCAAAAAGAAATCAAAAATTTAAAACAAATGCAAATGTTACCAAAAAAATAAATTCATAAAACATAGAATCCACCAACAGCTGTTTCACATAGATTCCATCATACCCTCCACAAAGATCTTCATAAGTTCCGCACCCTAACTCCATTTTCAAGACTGTTTTGAGTCACCAATAGAAGAAATTAATCTGGACAAAAATGCGTTTCGCGCTAACAGTCAAAAAAGCCTCCAAAATAGCCTCAAAATTAACTTTTACTACGAAGCAAAATATCAAGGCACAAAAAACGAAATAGAAATAAACGCAAGAACATGTGAAGCAAAAACGTCAAAATTGACCGCCCAAGTTATCTTCAGCGCCCAGGGCTGGGCGCCGAAATTTCTGACGCCCCAGCCTGGGCGTTGAAACTCTCTGCCTGCCAAAAGTTTTCCTTTTTTCGAAAAGTGCTCGTCATTTTATCCGCACACAACGGAAAAATAACGAACACTTGGGGGGTACAGTACGTATCCAAATAGGTTTACCAACAAATTGGTCGAATTTTACGCAACCTATGGAAAACGGCAGATGAAAATAATGGCAAATACTTCACTCATTTGACCGATTAAGTAATATGTTTCCACTTCGGGACATATCTACCGAAATCCGGCATACTAGAACTTATTCTAAAGCTAAGAACTACGCGCGACCTGATTCTGACAAGATACGTAGGCAATCCTTACCAAGGATTCGGTCCAAATAATAATAAAAAAAATTATATTCTTTGTGTAAAAAAGTGTTAGACATATAAACAAAATTGAATGGAAACTAAAAATACGCCTTTATTAAAATATAATAAGAAGGAAAACAAAGTGCTAGGAATAAAAACAAACACAACTGAAATAAATAGAGGGCACCTACACCGTAGCAAAGAACTACACTACTCTAGTTCTTCCAGATCATCAAATAAAGTCTTGAAGAGAGCAATGTTCGCAGGATCCACCCCCATAGTCTTCTGCGCTGCCCTAATATCAATCTCCATAAGAACTGGCTCCTGGACACTAACTTCCAAAGATGCCAAAGCTTTAGAAACATTCTCAGTTATAGCCCGCTCAGCCTCAAGGGCACAAACAGTGGTGGGAGAAGGATTACTATCATCAACTGGACTAGCCACTGTTTCTACAGGCGGCTGAGCCTTCCTAACCCATACATTGTTCCGGCGACGATCTCCGCGAGAGCTTGCATTTCTTTTAACAACAGCAGGCCCTTTCATGTTAGGCATCTTTTTAGGCCTGACACTGGAACGGGGAAGAACTTCCTTTCGCTTTCGATCAGGACGAGCTTTCACAGTCTTAAAACTATAGGTACGAGGTCTGGCAGAATCAGGACCCTCATACTTAACACGAATACGAGGTATCAAAAGCTCAGCCGGCTCCCCATTACGAGCCTCGGTCCTCACATCCTTGTCATCGGAACTCATCCACAACTTATAGTTTTCAGAAAGACCCACAAACCCATTTGTAGCTACAGCCCAACGCGGGAGACCATCATAATACCTAGCCCACGCTAAGACCCGTGTTTGTGCAAAGGTCGCTACCTTAGGTGGTACCGTATCAGAAAAGGGGATAGTCTGCCTTAAACCATATTGACATATGACTCGGTAAGGGAAAATATAAATGGGACAAGATAGCCCCAACAGAGAAACATAAACCGATACATCAAACCCCCCTGTCATAGTAGTCAAACCCCACCATGGTACCACCCACTTAATAGAACAAATGCCATAAGTAAAAAGGGAGGTCCATTCGGCCTCGTCCTGGCCTTGGTGCAAGTATTTTCGGTTACCCAAAGCTATAGGGCGATAATGTTTAGGATCGGCAGGAGCTTCCAAAAGTCTAAGCCGTTCCGCAAGCCAAATCTGCAAAAACAGGTACGATCGAATCAAAAGAATGAAAAGAAAGAAAAAAGGGTTCCTGGGGCGTAGTTTCAACGCCCAGGACCAGGCGCCGAATATTCCAGCGCCCAGCCCTGGGCGCTGAAACTCAGCCCCAGGCAAAAAGAAATATATAAAAGTGGCGTATGTGTGCGCAAAGAAAAAAATAGATTACCTGCAGTAATAGGGGGCTTCCCTTAAAAATTTCGGATTTGGCATCCTTCTTCAGCTCATCCGCACTCAGCAAAGTCTCAGCAACAACCAACGGCATAATAGAATAGCAACTTTCCATCTGGCTAATCAAGGGGATCAGCCTTATGTCACCAAACTCACCATTATTATTCGACAGCAAATAATGATTCAACAAGCAAAATACAAGGGCTCGAATGTTCAATTTTTGTTCGGTCATATTCTTACTAGGCCTAAAATGATGTTTTACGAGTTTTTCCAAGTTAACCTTATCGTCTACAACAAGTTCAGCAAACATGTTATCATCTAGCCCTAGGAAAGCCCTTATGGTTGTTTTGCCCTCTTCAATAGTGCCAGGGGTAACAGGAGTAGCATTAGTAGGATAACCAAGGATCGCAGCAAATTCATTAGGCAAAGGACATATTTCATTGCCCCGAAAGGAAAAAACATGATGATCGGAGTCCCAAAAGTTTAGGGCAGCATGCAGAAAATTATAATCAATATTAATTTGTTGTAAGCCTAAAAGTGCCTCTAAGTGGTATTCTTTTAAAAAACATTTTCTGTGGGAGTAAGGGCTCGTAGCCAACGCCTAACAGTCCGTTGGAGTGAGAAAGTACGGATCGACATGGCAAAAGCAGTAAATAATTAGAGCACAGCAAAAAAGAGAGAAAGAATTTGAGAGTGGTGGAAAATAAGGACGTACCTAGCCCCTATATATAGCTGAACGCACCCAATAAACATCTTGATCCCATTCGGAAACGTGTTAGAAATCTGAAAATTAAATATTACCAGGAAAGAACTTTCAGCGCCCACCTCTGGGCGCCGAAATTTTTAACGCCTGAGCTTGGGCGCTGAAAAATGCAGCCCAGGGCCCAGATTTCACAAAAACACGGAATAGGAAAGGACTTAAGACCGTGTTGCTAAAACACGAGGCCCTATTACAAGTAAGATCAAGCCCAAAGCACCTTTAGCTCCCAAATAAGCAAAATAATAACATTGAAACTTGGTCGAAACTTAGACTCATCTCAGAAAACGCTCATGTACACTTTTCAAAAAAAGCAAGTTAAATATCATGGTCATTCTTCGAAACACCAAAAATATGTGTCGTCAAGTCATTGGTTTTCCAAATAGAAAATGTATGTCTGTCAAAGGGATAATCCGGGCCAAGCCAAAACCGGATGTCGCCTGAAAGCTAAAGTCGCACTCCACGGCTTCACTAAAATAGCACACTACTATAGGAGGTCGCTCGCACATACGAGTGTGACCCCAAACATGATTACAAGACGCGAAAAACAACAGACGAGCCCCAACACTTGGGGGCTCGCGAAAAGTGGACTCCAACAAAGAGCGCGCAATCAAAATCACATTCCCAGACTGCGCCACGCACCATATCATGTTTGGATATCTCAAAAAGTATATTGTTAAATATACACAGTGTGGACCCACTTATAGGACACATCTAATCAGGAAATATTACAACCCACCAACAGGTTGTAATCACCAAAAGCTCTTCTACATAGGCAAAATAAGAAATTCAAGATGGGCTCGCCCACCCTCAGCGGGCGGGGTCTGCGTCACTAGCCGCGCAGGTCCTCAGTTTTTCGAAGAATAAAGTCTTCAAATTTAAAATAGGCTCGCCATCTTCAGCCGGCGGGGTCTACGGCGCAAACCACGTAGGTCCTTATTTTCAAAAAAAACAAAAATTTCAAAACAGATTCGTCCACTTCTATCGGACGGGGCGTCCACCCTCAGCGGACAGGTTCGCCATCTTCAGCTGGCGGGGTCTACGTCACAAACCGCGTAGGTCCTTATTTTCAAAAACATCAAACAGATTCATCCACTTCTATCGGACGGGGGGTCCACCCTCAGCGGACAGGCTCGCCCACCTTCAGCGGGCGGGGTCTGCGTCACTAACAGCGCAGGTCCTTAGTCGCTGCAGCGATAACTTTTATTGGTTTTCCCTTTTTCCAAAAATTAAAGGATTGGTTTTTCGTTTTTCCAAAAAAGAGCGATGTGTTGGATTTTCCTTCGTTTTACGTCCTATAAAAACAAGGGGGTTTTCTCGTTTAGCTAGCCCTGAAAATGAGAATTTTTAAAAACGTTTTACCTCGTGATTGGGCTTGGCCAGGCCCAATTACACTTTACAGCTTTAATTTCGAAAACATCTGTAGTTACTCCCAATGACAAAGTGAGGGAGTTTCTACGCATCTTTAGATCCTTCCAATGACAAAGTGAGGAAGTTTCTATACTATCAGTTGACAAATCCCAATGACACGTGAGGGATATGTCGACACTTCAAGTGATGACCCTTAAGTCAAATGTTATCACTCGGGGGCTCGTGAGACCCTCGCAAAACAGGTCACATACACCATGGCTTTTGTGACGCACTCCGTCTAATACTTTGACCATCGTCTTACTCCAAGACTCAGTCAAAGTGGGGGCTAACTGTAGACACCTACTCTTGTCCCCATTCCCGCAAGGGAAAGGTTCGATGATGAAAGCATAAAAACTCCACTTGACAACGCATCTCCTACAAAAAAAACGAATCTCGATTCCCCATTTCATTTCACCCGAAACCTGCTATTTATGGAAACCTGCTAAAAATAGTAACTGCCGTAAAAAGTAGCGTCTAAAAGTGGCAAATCATAAAAGATAGAAACCTGTCAGAATTAGGTGTTGCATTCCAACATAAATCCTAAATGAGATAGAAAACCGCGAGAATCCTATTCCCAATAGGATTCGGAAATAAGAGTTACGTATTAATTAAAATCCTAACGAGCCTAGAGTTCGTAACGGGCCCAGACGCATTCCGTCACAAAATTGATATGCGCTAAAAGACTCGAATTAATCTCAAACTCTACGGATTTTAGGAATCCGAATCTGACTAAACAAAGCTGCCCAGACCCTATTTTCAACGCCTGGCTCTGGGCGCCAAAATCTTCGGCGCCCAGGCCTGGGCGCTGAAAGTACCTTGGTACGTCTCTTTTCCTAATTCTTTGCGGATTAGAACTCTGCAATTCTATCTTTCCACGAACTCTTCCCTATAAATAGGACCCTAGTTTCGACGTGAAACGACAGACAACAACACATAACATATTCTGAGTATTGACTCTAAACCCCTTAGCCTAAGCCTCTCGCTGTGAAACTGTTCACGCGTTCTGTCGCAATCGATCCATAAATCGAACAGAACGTATCCTGTCCCATAATTGAGATTCGTTAAATAAAAAGGAGAAATAGCAAAGTCAAAGTGGTTAGTTTTCTGAGAACCGTGACGCACCTCTCAAGGGTGCGTCGTGATGTGTCCCTTTTCGATGATTTAACTGCTTTCCTCGCCCTTTTTATGAACTGTTAAACTAACCTAATATGATTGTTCTATCACGCCTAACAAATATAATATTTTTGGGGAATCGTATTATCATGCTAGGTCCCTTAATGTTATTTAAATCAGATAATCACGATCGAATTAGTATTATATGTTGCATATTGCTAAAATCAACTCAGATTAGTTTAATAGTTAACGCATGTCCCTTCAATTATTTATGCTGAGCTAGTAAGGATATCCTGCCTCTGGAGTTATCGACGAGCGAATTACTCCTCTCGGTAGTTACAGTCCCCCGAACCCTCAATCTCTACCTTGCGGGTGTATATTGAGAGATCCCCACACCAGGGATCACAAGGGAACCTACGGCCGTCGTGGTCAAACATAATTGCACTCCCTTTATGTCACGATAACCGGGTTTTGTCAGTTTTTCTCATTGTCGTTAAAAACTGAATGGCAACTCCTATATTACTAGTCAATTGGGTGTATACTCACAGGAAATCCAATTTGAATAAAAAGAATCGTCACACCCACGAGGGACAAGGTCACGCATTAGCCTCGCGCTTTTTCGACCCCCTCACAGATTGTTTCTAGTGTTATTAGAGTTTCTTAATTGACTTCCAGTTCCTGCATACTGAGAGTTAGAGCCATATTATATTCACTCTTATAAGGCTTATTATCAAGCCTCCTAGCATTGGATGCTGTAGATTTTGAGTGTGCATGGTTTATGCGATTCTTCACCTCCTTTTGTTGTTCCTCTTTGGGTAGCAGAACATAGGCGTTTGAAATAGTAGGTAAAGGATTCATCATGAGAATAATTCTCTTAGGATGATCATATTTCTAATTCAGCCTTTGATTCTACTATGTTTTAAGCAATTTCCGAGTGAGTGTACAGCTGCGGTCAATACAAACAGAAATAAGCAAAGGCTTCAATCCATCAAGATGATCCCATAGAAGTTTGGTCTTAGTAAAGAAACTAGCAACTTCTTCATAATCACCTTGAGTGAGTTCACTTAATTGTTGTTGAACAGAGAACAATTGAGGTCCAGATTCTCTGCAATATCTTTCCTCAAATTCAAGCCATATTGCTCTTGTTGTTTTGAGATAGAGAACACTTCTTGCAATTGAAGTTTCAAGAGAGGCCAACATCCATGAACTAACTAGATCATTACACCTATTCATATCATGTGATTTGTAGAATTCATTGCTAGTTGATTGAAGTTGCCATCAACAAAACACAACTTGTTTCTGGCTGATAATGCTATCATCATTCAGCGTCTCCAATCACTAAAAAAAATTCCTTCGAATTCAATGCTCACTAATTTTGAGGCATTTAGATCACTGTTACTAAGGTAGTAAGCACAATTAGGATTTTGAGATGGATCAACTTGCTGATCTGCAGGCATTATGCTACTGAAGCACCATAATTTCCTTGAAAAAATTGACTGGAATCGTGAGTTTAAACTGCAAATAGAAGAATTATAGCAGGATTAAATTGGTCATCTGCTCTGATACCATGTTAGAAATCATTATCTGTGATGATTTCATTGCTTGAAGCCGAATATCAACAAGCATTAAGAGAGATAGAGTTTAGAGAATTTAGAAAAATAAAAGTCATTGAATGAACAAAAATGAGGAAGAATACAACAACTACACTATATATACATGATAAGTGGTGAGGTGTTTCAACCAATAAGGTTTCTGCATATTAACACCTCATCAAGTACAACTGACTATGAAGCTTTATTACAATGAGACTGCCTAACTAAACTCTAACAGACTACCTAGATTTAATGAGAAGTTAGTGGAGCTGTTGACATAACTTCTAGAAGGAAAGTAGGATGGCTATTGTGTTGTTGTTGATAATTGATGCATTGCTACGCCCTGCTGTGCTGATGCAATGTAGGATAGAAGAAAGCATAAGGTTAGCAGTGGTAGTAGGACAGACATTGTAGGACATATTAATGCAATTTACGAGTTATTTATTGATTTAGAAAAAAAAAGATATTGTTAAGAAGAGAAAATTTGGTAATGGTGATTAGAAACATTATAGTTAACAAGGACAAATTGTGTTTTACCACCTATAAAAATCGAAAAATTGTTTTTTACCACCTAAAAAACTAAAACTTGTATTTTACCACCTAAAAAAGAATTAAAACTTGTTTTTTACCACCTAAAAACAAAAAAGTAGATGCAACCTTTATGTGTGGCTACCTAATTCAATTTCTCTCCAATTTTTTACACTCCCTTTATGAATTTCTTTAACTCTTTCACCTTCTCCCTTTATTTTCATTAAATTTTGTTAATTTTATGAATTAATAATGGTGAAAAATTATGTGAATTCATGGAAAATAAGAAAGAGGGGGAAGAGAAGAGAGTTAATTACATGAAATAGTGGAAGAAAAGAATATATATGAAATATTACCGTTATTGTGCCCCCCATAACATTTTCATCTATTTTTTCATTTTTCAGGTGGTAAAAAACAATTTTTGAAATTTTTTTTAGGTGGTAAAATTCAAGTTTTAGATTTTTAGGTGGTAAAAAATAATTTTTCGATTTTTTTAGGTGGTAAAAAACAATTTATCCAGTTAACAAACATAATTCCATAAAATAAACCTGAGAAATATTAATATTATAACAGTCTTTAGTATAAATAAGTTACAATAATATTACTCACTCCGTCTCGGAATACTCGCACCATTTTGACTTTTTGCACTATTCACATAATTCACTATGACCCTATTTTATTTCTAGTAAATAAAAATAAATGTAAGTATATAATATATTGTTGGCTCCATCTTAATACATATTTTTAAAATATTAATATTTTATAAGTTTTTATAATATGTAATTAAAGATATTAGTGGTCAAAGTTGTGCATTGACAAGCGTGTCTAGTCAAAGCGGTGCGAGTATTCCGGGACGGAGGGTGTAATAGATTGATATGTGTAATTTTAGAGTTTTACTAGTTTAGGGCCCGTGCAACGCACGACTACTACTAAAACAATTTATTATTTTAATAGTAACTAAAAGACTTGTGATATTAGGAAAACATGAAAGTACAAAGGATATATGAAAAAGTATAAATTCAAAGTTGTGTAAAAAAAAATATTCAAATAAACTAAATTTGCATATTACTATACAAAGTTAAAAATTATAGTCGTTTACTTGTATATAGAACGATCTAACAACGTTAACCAAACCCGAAGGACTCAAGACTAATTTTCGAAAAGACCTGAGCATAACCGTGTTAGTCAAATACAACATATTTTGAATTGAGTAAAATCTTGATAAATAAACTCATATGTTAGTCTACTTACCATGTATTATATTATTAATAGTAGACTAACATTAGAAGTTCATTTATCAATATTTTTTATATTTCTTATCAGATTAAAAAGTTATAATAATACATAAATAAAATTATATTATAAAGGAAAAAATAATATTGATTTAGCTTTCCTCCAATAATATATTATGCAGTACACATCTATGGTAATTAAAATATATTTTTATCTTAGTTTTCTAAAAAAACGTAATGTAATTTATTTATTTTAAAGTAACAAAATAAAAAAAACATTTTGGTGGGAAAAAATCGCAACAGAAAATAACACGTTGTCATTCCTAGTGTCTCTTTTAGTATATATAGTAATAGATTATGGACGAAAACGAAAATCAAGGTATGCAAGATCAAACATCAAAATGGGGGAATACTAGCACAACATAGTTTTAGGTTTTTTTAATAATTTCGCACGCATCACATGCATATAAGACTAGTTTCTCATAACCAAACACCTCCACTAAATTTATACGATTAATTGACCAAAGAATGACTCTTGTTAATTTATTTGTTTAAATTTGAAACCCTTAATTAGGGGACGACATAAGGGAATACGTGTATAAATTATAGTATTATTCTGTATTACGATAAATAATTAACGTTTGGAATTTTTGTAGGGAAACAAGGAGAGGAATTGTGGTTTGGATTCTTCAAAAAATTATCCAGCCTTTTGTAGTTTTGCAGGTGTCAATAGAAGTTCACGGGTTTAGGATTATCTTTATTTTTATGAAAAATGGAATATTGTGGATCTAATACAACTAATAATAACTTGATTTGGTTGCGGTGCAGCGGAGTCAAGATCGCCGTTTTGGCTAGTCAAATTCTCTATTATTTTAAGCCGACAATTTTCCTCTTTCTCCTTTTGTTTGATAATTTATTTATGCATTAACTAGTTTTTAGAGTCCGGATCCTCTAGAGTTTTAATAAAACTCTACAAGATATAGTTGTATCTAAACCACACATTTTATAATCAATGGCTCATAATAGTGGGAAGGGAAAATCAATAGGTAGATATTAATGAGAAAAAATAAGGGAGATTTTGAAAAGATAATATATGAGCCATTGATTTTTCTTCTAATGGTCGATATTGCTCAAACTCTACCTTGTAGAGTTATTAGCTTTTGAGTCCATTTAAGGAACAAACGATTGCATAGTACTTCGTAATTGTTTACTCGTCTTTTAAAGTTCTAATTTTAATGAGAACTTGTGATTTATCGGGAATATGTGATTTAAATAGAGGTGAAATGTAAAGGTCGAAAGAATATACGAATTATAAATTAAATGCATGGTAAATTAATATTGAATTTATTCTATAGGAGAACTTTTAAGGTCATTTTCGTAAATAGTCTTTTGGTGTCCCCCTATAGAATAGTGTGAAATACCCTCCATAACTTCATCATCAAATTGAATTAATTAAAAAGTTGATTTTGCTTTAAACATTGAATTTGATTAATTTAAAAACCGATTATTTAATGTAAATCACCAATTAAGAAATTCTAATGCAAAACATGGATTGATTCATGCAATCTCTAAAAGAAATAAAAATAAATTAGTCAATCAAACTTAATACAGAGTATACTACTTACCTATTATATTAACATTAATTGTAAAATTGAATAAAAAGGCATAAAAGAAAATTAGTTAGTAAATCAGATTTAATCATAAAAGACAAAAGTCAAAAATAACAAAAGAAAGTCAGAATCAAACACTTAATCACATCTAAATATAATCCCTATTAATCACATAATTTTTTTCCCCTTCAAGTATTTTATTATGCCACAATTTTATATTGTCACAAATAAATCATATTTTAATTTATTTTTTTTAAACAAAATTCAATGAAACAAATAACTCCGTAATAATAAATACATCCCCCAATTATTTTAATGTCTAATTTTTTTAGAGAAACTTTTCGAATAATTTTTTCTATATAACATAATTTTGTTTTTTATACGGTTTTCTATATAACAAAATGCACCAAATACCCTCAAACTTTCATGAAGGCACCAAATACCCCTGAGGTATGGAATAATAACCAAATATGGCCACAAGGCTAACCGACGTTAAGTCCCCATTAGTGTATGTTTACCTTTTTGCCCTTACTCATCTATTTTCTCAATTAATCTTAACATTAACCCTTATTAACTTAATTAAACACCTAAACTAACAATTAACTATTATCTAAAAAAACAATTAACCTCAAAACTTTGGCCTTTCTCTTTCCTCTTTCTCCGATCCATCACTCACCCACCTCCACCATCACGTCCCCCTTTCCCCAAGCACTCCATCTCTCCCAACCCCAACCTCCAACAATGGCCTGTCAAACCCAGAAACCTCAAACAAAACAAATGGAAAATTCCCCTTCTCCTTCCTCAAAGGCATCTCCACTACCACCCTGCCCTCTCTCCTCCTAGCCACCTCCATCATCGCTCTAGCAAGTCCGACCATCTCCACCACCACCTCTCCCTTTCTCCTCCCAGCCGCCTCCATCACCGCTCTAGCACAGTTCGACCAGCCACCACCACCTTCTTTTGGCCACATCGATCGCCTTGCATCCACGGTCAAAAATCAAAATATTTCACCCACCACTTCCCCACAAATGTTCCCCCTTCCTCCCCGTGAAGAGTGTAAGAAAGAGAAAAGAGAAAGCCAATTAGAAACAATTAACCATCCCAACCAAAAACGCAAAACCCTCTACCAACTCTCTCCTCCACTTAAGAATCCTAAATCACATTCGGTGATGTGGCCTAATTGGGGAATTCCACCCTGAACCTACCAAAGAGAGACGCATGGCCCTTTCATGCTAGGCAGGCACACATCCAAGTAACGAACTTTTTGAGAAAAGTAACAATAGAGGCTCAAAGAATATCTATAGCAGGCCCACAATGAAAAGGCACACTAAGCCCTTACATCCACTAAGGACACATGCATATCCCCATCTCTGAGGTCAGCCAATCATATAGCTAGGGTTTGGGACCAATTCCCAAAAACCCTAGTCCTATAAATAGTTCAGATCCTAAGGTGAAAGGGGCATTCAATTCATTCCCACCTACCTAAAACTACTCTTGCTCTGCCTTCTCTCTACAAATTACTTCTCTCTCTAGCGTAAACTTACTTAGGCATCGCAGGAAATATTCCTACGGGAATATTCTTGTTTTGAAGGTTGCAGGAAGATCGTGCCAGCGCATACTTGATACCTTCGAGGAAAGGGTGACACATCAGCACCAACGAAGTTTCCACAACATTTGGCGCCGTATGTCGGGAGGTATAGTATCATGGCGGAACTGCAATCTAACAGCGAGGGACAATAACGACAACTCGGGAGAAAGGCGTCCATGTGAAAGGAGCCAACACCATATGGAAGAAGCAAATCGGATTGCCAATGCCGGGAACACACCTCGTCGAGTCCAGGAAGCTGAAGTAATCGTTGACGAAGAGGAGCAGGACGTCGAGGCACCCCCTCCTGTTTGTCATCTCAGCCCCAATATAAAGGATACCGTACTGGATGAAAATTTGGACCTGCCGGTTTCAGTTGGAACGCTGCAAGAAATACTAGTAGGATTCCAGCAACAAATGAGTCAAACCTTTCAACAACATATGAGCACCACGTTGCAAGACGAAATACGGAGGAGCATGCTAATCTATAATACTGAAAGGACAGCCCCACAAAGGCCTCTCAGCCTTGGCAGCGACCGGATAAGAAGAATGCTGCTCAGATCTAATGTCTGGAGACCAGGGGAAAGTTCTCGTGTAGCTAGCCGTGGAGCCAGTCCTTTGGCAGAACGTCCGGACACGGACTGTGGCAATCGAGCCCCTCCAGCCCGGCGAGAACAAATAGCCCGACCAGTCTCCCGAGTGAATCCATCCGCCGCCTTGCGTCCATCAACAAGGCGGCAAGAGCACTATGAGGCCGAGTCTGAATTATATGACACTAGATCCACCCCCGTCATGGAGGACCACCCTTTCTATCCCTCCACTCGAGGGAAAACTCAGATGACCCCTCCCAGAGTGAGTGCGCGTCACCGAATGGCTTCCAGCCATCGTGAACCCACTTACCACATCCAGCAAGGATTGAATAACCTGACGCTAAGGCACATGAGCACTCCTTTCTGCGAGGCTATAATGAACACTCCCAAAGAGCCTAAAGTTAAGACTCCTACCATTGAGGCCTACGACGACACCTCTGACCCGGATATGCACTTAGTTGCATACCGTCACCATATGTACGTAAAAGGGACCAATGAGGCTACATGGTGCAAATACTTTCAAGCCACCCTCAAAGGTGTTGCACCCAAATGGTTCGAACGGTTGCCTGCAGGATCAATTGCCTCCTTCAATGAGCTAGAGACACTATTTTTCACTAGGTTTATGGCATACAAGGAAGAAAGGAAAACAAGTATGCACCTAGGCCGCATTCAGCAGGGAAAGGATGAATCTTTGCGAAGGTATGTCAAACGCTTCAACTTAGAAGCAGGAAAAATTCCAGATTTGCCCGATGGCATGTCCTTCGATAACTTCATCAGGGGTTTAAAGAAAGGATCATTCAAATTTGATCTAGTAAAAAAGAGTGTACGAACAATGGCAGAAGTCCTAGACGAGGCTGAGGCATTCCTACACGCCAAAGAAATATGCAGTGTGTCCAATGACGGAAAGGATGGGGAAACAACAGACTCATCCGGGAAAAAGGAAAGGACTGATCGAAAAGTCACACGGGTCAACGGCACCTGGGCACTTTCTAAAGAACAAGACTCCACCTCTCTGGGACAAAAGCGAGGACGGCCGCAAGAGAAGGAACCTTTTGAGTATAACACGGACCTTCTTACCATTCTGGTAGATGTAGGGACCAGGTTCGACCTAGAGCGACCTTTCCCAATGAAATCTTTTGCTGAGAATCGAGATCCCAAGCTGTACTTCCAGTTCCACGAAGATATAGGTCATAATACCAAAGATTGTAGGAGTCTGAAAAGAACCCTGGACGGACTGGCTTCCAAAGGGCACTTAAAAAACTATCTTCAAAGGAACACTCACGGCACAGGAAAAATCCATTACAAGAAGAACAAGTCACCCGTTTCAGCTAAAGACGGAAATCACACTGAAGGGGGATTCGTAGCTCTCATATCAGGAGGCCCTGCCTCTAGAGGACCCACCACGAGGGGACATAAAGACTATGCACATCGATTAGGACAGGTAATGCTATCGAGGAATCCACCAATGGACCCATTCCCCCGGATAGAAATATGTGAATATGATGGAGGACGTGTAACCACCCCACATGATGATCCGCTAGTCATCGAAATCAAGATCTCCAACATGAGAGTAAAGCGTATATTGATAGATACAGGGAGTTCATCCGACACAATGAGCATGGAGTGCCTAAGCCGTCTAGCTCATGATCCTAAAACAATTGAAAGCATTCAATATCCCATCATTGGCTTTGGAGGATGCATCATACATCGTGTAGGCGTCATAACCCTACCAGTACGAATAGAAGGACGTAATGACGGAAGAAAGATGGATGTGGTGTTAGGTTATGATACATATGACAATTCATAAATCATGCGGAAAAACCATTTAGCCAGGAATACATATTATTTACACATAATCATATAGCATAGTTTAGATGCATACTCTTTGTTGCGTGCCTTCCCTAGCTGCGCCCGAACCGAACAAGAACAAGTCTTTAGGACTCCAAGTGTCGTCCCTCCGTAGATAGTCCACAGCACGTCCGGATCCGCCTTAAGATTGACCAACTAGAATCGCCCTTAAGGTACTAAAGATTTTCGGCACTCTTAGGTCAAGGAATGTGTCTGAATTTTCTCTCAAAAACTCACTTTGAATACTTGAATAATCTATGAAAATATGTGACCCTAGGCACGTATTTATAGAGTTATGGAAAGGGTTTTGGAATCCTATTAGGATACTAATTTATTTAATTATAACCCTACTAGGACTCTATTTAAATAATCATTATCTAATAGTTTTAGGATTTAATCACACTTCGAATCCCGATTGCTTTAGGATTCCCGCACAAGCATTTCACGAGCACCGTACACCCGCGCAAGCCTTGCGGCCCACGCTAGGCGCACAGCGCTCGGCCCACTGCTGTGCTCCGCGCGCGCGCCCAAGGCCTTGGCTGGGCCTGGCCTTGCGCTGGGCCTGGTCGAGGCTTGGCGTGCGCTGGTGTGCGTTGGCTCCCTGGGCGACGGCCTGGCTTCGTGCTGGGCCTTCGTCTAGCGGGCCTCGTCCGATGCTAATTCGTACGATACGCTTCCGATTAAATTCCCGATTCCGGAATTCATTTCCGATACGAACAATATTTAATATTTCCGATTCCGGAATCAATTTCCGTTTCGAACAAATATTTAATATTTCCGTTTCCGGAATTATTTTCCGATTCCGATAATATTTCCGATTCTGACAATATTTCCGTTTCCGGCAATATTTCCGATTCTGGCAATATTTTCCGATACGTACCATGTTTCCGTTTCCGGCAACATCTACGACTTGGATAATATTTATATTTCCGATACGATCCATATTTCCGTTTCCGGCAATATCATCGTTTCCGGAGTATTCATTTCTTGCCTGTGACGATCTCAGCTCCCACTGAAACCAAGATCCGTCGATTCCGAATATCCATAGATGGAGTATTTAATGCCATTAAATACTTGATCCGTTTACGTACTATTTGTGTGACCCTACGGGTTCAGTCAAGAATACGCTGTGGATTAATATCATTAATTCCACTTGAACTGAAGCGGCCTCTAGCTAGGCATTCAGCTCACTTGATCTCACTGAATTATTAACTTGTTAATTAATACTGAACCGCATTTATTAGACTTAACATAGAATGCATACTTGGACCAAGGGAATTATTTCCTTCAGTCTCCCACTTGTCCTTAGGGACAAGTGTGCATTTCCTAATTCCTTTGTCGCTCGATGCTTGCTCTTGAACATAAGGTAAGAGTTGTCATCCTTATTATGTCCAGAGGTGTTTCTCGGTTTCAGAGTTCAACTGATCAAATAAACAGATAATCATAGCCTATGATTCATCCGAGCACGACCATGCATTTCACAGTTTCTAGCTCTCCGAGTGGCCTTGTACAACTTTTAAGCATCTCATCCCGATTTATGGGAGGACAATCCCAATCTTGCGATCTTGAGATTAGACTTCGTTTGATAGGTGATTACCCGAGCGTCGCCTTTATAGCCTCCTTTTACGGTGCGACGGTTGGTCAACGTCAAAGCAACCAGTTCTCAAACAAGTAATCTCAAATCACTCAGGTATTGAGGATTTAGTGTCTAATAATTTTAATGAAATTTACTTATGACAGATTTTCATCTCTTACAGTAAAGTTTCATAGGTCTTGTCCGATACTAGTCTTCCCAAAGTAAGTATCTATGCAAATGATTATGACATTACCATGTCCACATAGTTCAAGAAACAGAACTACTAGTCATCTTGCATTCTAATCGTCTAACGTTTTCTATGCGTCCAATTTTATAGAAAACTCCGACTAGGGACCATTTTCAACCTTTGACATTCAAGTTCACTTGATAGACATTTCTTAGTCACAAGACTGGTCCTGACAGTCTATCTTGAATATATCGTCAAATTAAAGGGACTCATCATTTAATAAACCACAAATTAAATGGAAAAATGAATTCTTTTCATTTATTGTGAATGATTAACCAATAATGTTTTACAAAGATTTAAACTCTAAAACTTTAAAACATTAAACAGAGACATCAAAGCCATTCTCCAATATGCTTGATTCCCATAGCTGCAGTGTGCGAGTTGTGCTTCGCCTGCGGCAGAGGTTTAGTCAATGGATCTGATATGTTGTCATCAGTTCCAATCTTGCTTATCTCGACTTCTTTTCTTTCAACGAACTCTCGTAGAAGGTGAAATCTACGAAGTACATGCTTGACTCTCTGGTGGTGTCTAGGCTCCTTTGCCTGTGCAATAGCTCCGTTATTGTCACAATACAGGGCTATTGGTCCTTTAATGGAGGGGACTACACCAAGTTCACCTATGAACTTCCTTAGCCATATAGCTTCCTTTGCTGCTTCATGTGCAGCAATGTACTCCGCTTCAGTTGTAGAATCCGCAATGGTGCTTTGTTTAGCACTTTTCCAGCTTATTGCTCCTCCGTTGAGGCAGAAGACAAACCCAGACTGTGATCTGAAATCATCTTTGTCGGTTTGGAAACTTGCGTCCGTATAGCCTTTAACAATTAATTCATCATCTCCACCATAGACCAGGAAGTCATCTTTGTGCCTTTTCAGGTACTTCAGAATATTCTTGGCAGCAGTCCAATGCGCCTCCCCTGGGTCTGACTGGTATCTGCTCGTAGCACTGAGTGCGTACGCAACATCCGGGGGTGTACATATCATAGCATACATTATTGAACCAATCAATGATGCATATGGAATCCCATTCATTCGTCTACGCTCATCAAGTGTTTTTGGGCACTGAGTCTTGCTTAGAGTTATTCCATGAGACATGGGTAGGTAGCCTCGCTTGGAGTCCGCCATCTTGAACCTATCAAGCACCTTATTGATATAAGTGCTTTGACTAAGTCCAATCATCCTTTTAGATCTATCTCTGTAAATCTTGATGCCCAATATGTACTGTGCTTCTCCTAGATCTTTCATCGAAAAACATTTCCCAAGCCAAATCTTGACAGAGTTCAACATAGGAATGTCATTTCCGATAAGTAATATGTCGTCGACATATAATACTAGGAAAGCAATTTTTCTCCCACTGACCTTCTTGAATACACAAGATTCGTCTGCGTTCTTGATGAAACCAAAGTCACTGAGTGCTTCATCAAAACGTATATTCCAGCTCCTGGATGCCTGCTTCAATCCGTAGATTGACTTCTTTAGCTTGCATACCTTTTTAGCATTCTTTGGATCCTCAAAACCTTCAGGCTGTGTCATAAACACAGTTTCTGTTAAAACGCCGTTTAAGAAAGCAGTTTTGACATCCATCTGCCATATTTCGTAATCGTAATATGCAGCGATTGCTAACATTATCCGAATAGACTTTAGCATTGCAACTGGTGAAAAGGTTTCATCGTAATCCACACCGTGGACTTGCCTGTAACCTTTTGCAACCAATCTAGCTTTGAAAACTTCAAGTTTCCCATCCTTGTCCTTTTTCAGTTTGAAAACCCATTTGCTTCCAATGGCTTGGTAGCCATCTGGCAAATCGACCAAATCCCATACTTGGTTCTCAGACATGGAGTCTAATTCAGATTGCATGGCTTCTTGCCATTGCTTGGAGCTAGGGCTCGTCATAGCTTGTTTGTAAGTCGCAGGTTCATCACTTTCAAGTAATAGAACGTCATAGCTCTCGTTCGTCAAAATACCTAAGTACCTTTCCGGTTGAGATCTATATCTTTGCGATCTACGCGGGGTAACATTTCTAGTTTGACCATGATTCTCACCAGATTCTTCTAAAGATCTCTGAGTTTCATCCTGAATGTTATCTTGAGAATTCTCTAGAGTTTGTTGTTCGACTCGAATTTCTTCGAGGTCTACTTTTCTCCCACTTGTCATTTTGGAAATGTGATCTTTCTCCAAAAAGACACCATCTCGAGCAACAAACACCTTGTTCTCAGATGTATTGTAGAAGTAATACCCCTTTGTTTCCTTTGGATAGCCCACAAGGATACATTTGTCAGATTTTGGATGAAGTTTGTCTGAAATTAATCGTTTGACGTATACTTCACATCCCCAAATCTTAAGAAAAGACACATTTGGAGGCTTTCCAAACCATAATTCGTATGGAGTCTTTTCGACAGCTTTAGACGGGGCTCTATTTATAGTGAGTGCAGCTGTATTTAGTGCATGTCCCCAAAATTCTAATGGAAGTTCGGCCTGACCCATCATTGACCTGACCATGTCTAACAAGGTTCTGTTCCTCCGTTCCGACACACTGTTCCATTGTGGTGTTCCAGGAGGAGTCAATTCTGATAGAATTCCACATTCTTTCAGATGGTCATCAAATTCATAGCTCAGATATTCACCGCCTCTATCAGACCGCAATGCCTTAATCTTCTTGCCTAATTGATTCTCTACTTCACTCTGAAATTCCTTGAATTTGTCAAAGGATTCAGACTTATGCTTCATTAGGTAGACATAACCATACCTACTGAAGTCATCAGTGAAAGTGATAAAGTAGCTGAAACCACCTCTAGCATTTGTACTCATTGGTCCACATACATCTGTATGGATTAAACCCAATAGTTCATTTGCTCTTTCTCCAACTTTAGAGAAAGGTTGCTTTGTCATTTTGCCAAGTAAACATGATTCGCATTTACCATAATCCTCTAAGTCAAATGGTTCTAGAATTCCTTCCTTTTGAAGTCTTTCTAAGCGTTTCAAGTTTATATGGCCTAATCGACAATGCCACAGATAGGTGAGATCTGAATCATCCTTTTTGTCCTTTTTGGTATTTATGTTATATACTTGTTTGTCGTGATCTAATAAATAAAGTCCATTGACTAATCTAGCAGATCCATAAAACATCTCTTTAAAATAAAACGAACAACTATTGTCTTTTATTAAAAAGGAAAATCCCTTAGCATCTAAGCAAGAAACTGAAATGATGTTTTTAGTAAGACTTGGAACATTGAAACATTCTTCCAGTTCCAAAACTAGCCCGGAGGGCAACGACAAATAGTAAGTTCCTACAGCTAATGCAGCAATCCGTGCTCCATTTCCCACTCGTAGGTCGACTTCACCCTTGCTTAACTTTCTACTTCTTCTTAGTCCCTGTGGATTGGAACATAAGTGTGAGCCACAACCTGTATCTAATACCCAAGAAGTTGAATTAGCAAGTATACAGTCTATAACGAAAATACCTGAAGATGGAACGACTGTTCCGTTCTTCTGATCTTCCTTTAGCTTCAAGCAATCTCTCTTCCAATGCCCCTTCTTCTTGCAGTAGAAGCATTCGGATTCAGAAGTGGGTTGACTGACCTTCCTCTTTACAGATTTGGCGCCAGTTTTCTTAGTTGGGCTGGCCTTGTCGCCACCTTTCTTAGCATTCCTCTTCTTTCCAGATTTCTTGAACTTGCCCCCACGCACCATAAGCACATCCTGCTTATCACTTTTGAGCGTCTTTTCAGCGGTCTTCAGCATACCGTGAAGCTCAGTGAGCGTTTTGTCCAGACTATTCATACTGTAGTTCAGTTTGAACTGATCATACCCGCTATGAAGAGAATGGAGGATGGTGTCTATAGCCATTTCCTGAGAAAATTGCTGATCCAGCCGACTCATATTCTCAATGAGTCCAATCATTTTGAGAACATGTGGACTTACGGGCTCGCCTTTCTTAAGCTTGGTCTCAAGAATTTGCCTATGAGTCTCGAATCTTTCGACTCGAGCCAGATCTTGGAACATGTTCTTCAACTCACTGATGATTGTGAAAGCATCTGAGTTGATGAACGTTTTCTGCAGATCCGCACTCATGGTGGCGAGCATTAGACATTTCACATCCTTGTTGGCATCAATCCAACGATTGAGGGCTGCCTGAGTGACCCCGTCGCCTGCGGCTTCGGGCATCGCCTCATCTAGGACATACTCCTTTTCTTCCTGCATAAGAACTATTTGCAAGTTCCTTTGCCAGTCAAGGAAGTTTTTCCCGTTCAACTTCTCCTTTTCGAGAATTGATCGAATGTTGAATGAATTGTTGTTTGCCATATTAAAAACTACAATTGAAAAGAATAAACAAATAAATAACCATTCACAGTTTCTCTTAATAAACTTAAATTCTAGCATACATGCATAATTCAATGTTTATTAAGCATTTTATTCAAGTTATGTGTTCCGGCAGGTGTGAATAAAATGATTCCAAGATCCTAAAATCATTGAAGAACTAAGCACAGTTTGTCGACTTAATCCTAAAACATCTTAGGTAAGCAAAAGCCTTTTGCTAATAGTCTAGAAACTATCTTTGGTTGATAGGTACGTCTAAGAACTTATTAGGTAAACCTATCGATTTTGCCACGACATAAAAGGACTCCTTACTTATATCGTTGAGTTTCACTAAAACTAACATGTACTCACAATTATTTTGTGTACCTTGCCCCTTTAGGACCAATAAGTAACACCTCGCTGAGCGAAAACTATTACTAGATTGATGTAAAGGATATCCAAGCAAGTGTATATTTTTGCATGGCACCTTTTAACTCAATTTTTAAGTTTGGAACTTAAGGCTCTTACTATGTTGGTTAGATTTTAAGTGAACTAAAATCCTTAATCATGCAACATAATCAAGCCACAATCTTATGCATAATTAAGACATATTTAAAGCAATAAATAACTTAAAGCATGCATAAGATAAATGTGATCTAGTATGGCCCGACTTCATCTTGAAGCTTTGACTTCAAAGTCCGTCTTGAAAATCTCCGTGGGAGGCACCATTTTCTTCAAATAGGATAAGCTATAATTAAAACTAATTACAACTATTTGATGGTACGCATACCATATTTGAATTAAAAAATAACTTTGGTACTTTAGACCAATTACATTCAAATTAATGGTGCGCAGACCATATTTTCTATCCTATTTGGGCCATACTAGTCACTTCATAACCTGCAAAACAGTACATATACAATATATACCATTCACCCATTCATTATCATGAATGGCCCACATAGCTGGTTAGTAAAACACATTATGCATCACGTAAACATTTGCAGCAATTAATCAAGGGCACCAATAATCTACCAATTATTCAGTCCTTATTAATTCTAATCAAGTTGTTTTAACCTTAAGGATTTGTAGACCTAATCAAGAGTTTATGACTAAAAGGGCTCCCACTTAAACCAATAAATTCGTATGCTTTACTAATTTTAAACATAAAAATGTATTTCTAGTCTAACCGGAAACATACAAATTTAATTAAAATTTAAAGCTCATATGAATTTATAATTGAATCCAAAAAGTTTAATTTAATTTTAGTCGTATTTAAATTAATTCATGATTTTAATTTTAGTAAAATAATTAGAATAAATAAAATTTATTATAATTATAATATTCAAAATTAAAATCCAAGAAAATAATTTAAATTATTAATTTTAAAATTAATTAAAATTACGTAAACTGAAAATTTCAAATTAAACATTCAAAACGATCTAATCGCAACGCAAACACCCTACGCATCGCACGCCCATGGGCCACACGCACACAGCCATCGCTGGCCATGTGCGCGCAGCCCATGCGCTCGTCGCATAGCTGCTGCATCTTCCATCGCAAGCCATCGCACAAGTGGTGCTCGCTGCGCGCGCGCCAGCGCTCGACGCACGCGAGCCATCGCTCGCTGTGCGCGCTCGCCAGCGCTTGCTGCGCGCGCTCCAGCGCTT
Source organism: Spinacia oleracea (assembly GCF_020520425.1). Taxonomy (NCBI): domain Eukaryota; kingdom Viridiplantae; phylum Streptophyta; class Magnoliopsida; order Caryophyllales; family Amaranthaceae; genus Spinacia; species Spinacia oleracea. The sequence continues at coordinate 93,500,091 of NC_079491.1, read as the reverse complement.
GATGCACGCGAGCCATCGCTCGCTGTGCGCGAGCAATTGCTTGCTGCGTGCGATCAGCGCTGGGCGCAGCGCTCGTGGCACGCAAGCTTGCACTCGCTGCGCGCGAGGCTGCGCGCGCTTGCGCGAGGCAGTGCGCGTTGTGTCGCAGCTCGCTTGCTGCCCACACGCGACTGCCATGCCTTGCCTTCGCCCATGCCCATTCATCCATAGCTCGTGGCCCACGACACAAGGCAGGGTTGCTGCCTTGTGCTCGTGCACCATGCCCCTGCTCATTGCATTCGTGCCGTACGGGCGACGAGCTCCCTTGCTCGTCGTCGCATGCCCGCACTATACAACACCCCTTAAGGGTAACACGAAGCGTCCATTGCTTTGTGCGTGCAAGTCATATGAACGAATCGCATAAAAATTTAAAATTTATATTTAAAATTAATGACAAATTAATAAATAATATTAATTTCATAATTTTAGGGCGAAAAATCGAAAATTTATTATTCAATTGATTTCCGATTATTATGGATTCAAGCCTAGGTCATAAAAATTTAAAATTTAACATAAATTTACAATTTTTATGGTGGTTTTTAATCATAGGTATCTAATTAAATTATAATTAATTATGAAAATCAAATTAATTCTAAATTATTCTAATTTTCAACAAATTAATCATAATTACAAATTAGATTGCATAATTAACAAGGCTAGGCATTAAAACTTGTTAAACATATACAGTAGGTCAATCAAAAATTCAAGATTTATCAACAAGAATCGCAAATATCACTCGATTTGGATGAGTAACGAAGAAACTGCCGAAAAACTGCGTACGTATAATTAAATAAACGCAATTTGCAATTAATTAACAATTACGAAAATTAATCACCCCTTTTAATTCTTGCAAATTTGTAATATTTAACCATGTTCATGCAATTTAGATTATGAAAATAATAAGAGGCTCGTGATACCACTGTTAGGTTATGATACATATGACAATTCATAAATCATGCGGAAAAACCATTTAGCCAGGAATACATATTATTTACACATAATCATATAGCATAGTTTAGATGCATACTCTTTGTTGCGTGCCTTCCCTAGCTGCGCCCGAACCGAACAAGAACAAGTCTTTAGGACTCCAAGTGTCGTCCCTCCGTAGATAGTCCACAGCACGTCCGGATCCGCCTTAAGATTGACCAACTAGAATCGCCCTTAAGGTACTAAAGATTTTCGGCACTCTTAGGTCAAGGAATGTGTCTGAATTTTCTCTCAAAAACTCACTTTGAATACTTGAATAATCTATGAAAATATGTGACCCTAGGCACGTATTTATAGAGTTATGGAAAGGGTTTTGGAATCCTATTAGGATACTAATTTATTTAATTATAACCCTACTAGGACTCTAATTAAATAATCATTATCTAATAGTTTTAGGATTTAATCACACTTCGAATCCCGATTGCTTTAGGATTCCCGCACAAGCATTGCACGAGCACCGTACACCCGCGCAAGCCTTGCGGCCCACGCTAGGCGCACAGCGCTCGGCCCACTGCTGTGCTCCGCGCGCGCGCCCAAGGCCTTGGCTGGGCCTGGTCGAGGCTTGGCGTGCGCTGGTTTGCGTTGGCTCGCTGGGCGACGGCCTGGCTTCGTGCTGGGCCTTCGTCTAGCGGGCCTCGTCCAATGCTAATTCGTACGATACGCTTCCGATTAAATTCCCGATTCCGGAATTCATTTCCGATACGAACAATATTTAATATTTCCGATTCCGGAATCAATTTCCGTTTCGAACAAATATTTAATATTTCCGTTTCCGGAATTATTTTCCGATTCCGATAATATTTCCGGTTCTGACAATATTTCCGTTTCCGGCAATATTTCCGATTCTGGCAATATTTTCCGATACGTACCATGTTTCCGTTTCCGGCAACATCTACGACTTGGATAATATTTATATTTCCGATACGATCCATATTACCGTTTCCGGCAATATCATCGTTTCCGGAGTATTCATTTCTTGCCTGTGACGATCTCAGCTCCCACTGAAACCAAGATCCGTCGATTCCGAATATCCATAGATGGAGTATTTAATGCCATTAAATACTTGATTCGTTTACGTACTATTTGTGTGACCCTACGGGTTCAGTCAAGAGTAAGCTGTGGATTAATATCATTAATTCCACTTGAACTGAAGCGGCCTCTAGCTAGGCATTCAGCTCACTTGATCTCACTGAATTATTAACTTGTTAATTAATACTGAACCGCATTTATTAGACTTAACATAGAATGCATACTTGGACCAAGGGCATTATTTCCTTCATGTGGATTTCCTAATTTTCCAAGGCCTAACATCATACAATGTCATTTTGGGACGCCCTACTCTGAACAAGATAAAAGCTGTGGTTGTCACTCATTTGATGCTCTTAAAGTATGTGTGTGACAATGGTTCAATAGGAACTATTCATGGAGATCAGCAACAAGCGCGAGACTGCTACCTAACAACTCTCAACCCGTCAGCATGGAGGAAGGAGCCGACTGGAACATGAGTCAAAAGAAAGCACGAAGAGAACCCCCTAGAAGCTGAAGAAGTTATCCCGATCAAGGTAGAAAAAAGTGGCTAGGTCACAGCTCACTCAATAGACTAGTCAGGTATTATGTAAGAGCCTGCAAAACGGACAGAAAGCATGTAAGAGCCAACAAAACGGCCGGTATTATGTAAGAGCCAACAAAACGATCATGAGCATGTAAGAGCCAATAAAACGACCAATCCTTGTAAGAGACCAAACAAAAAGGTCATTCGTTAATTCAATATGAGCTAAATTTATAAGTTAATATCTTCTCCAGTATCAACTCCGAATTCTCACTAACTCTATGGCACAATAAGATGCCCAACAAATAGAAATAAAGAAGTAAAACGCAAATATTGACTCAATAAGATAGTCAATCAATACTGACGCCTTCTCACTGACGGCGTAAAAAAAAAAGACTAATCGGTTGACGGCATGAGAAGTGGCTTAGATTAGCGCCCCAATCAGACTGGTCACCTAAAACACTGGGGTTACCTTCCAAATATGGGCAACAAAGTCCATCCCAAAACCAAAACATGTTGTAATACCCCGAAATTTTTAAACTTGATTTATTAAAATTAAAAATGTTTATTAGCTTGATTTCGTTTTAAATGAATTACGAATATTCGAATTTCGTTAATTTAAATCTTTTTACGATTTATTTTTAAAAGATAAATTTATAAACGAAAATTTATTTATTTTTTGTTAACGATAATTTTTATAAGGAATTATTTTAATTAAACATTTCTATTTTTAGTAATTTCCAAAAATAGCAATAATTTCTGAATTTTCGGCCAAATATTGTAAAATTACGAAAATGCCCTCAAGGAACCAAAATTCCATTTTGCTCTCTTCCCTTGCTCTCCACGTACAAAGCAGGAAGTGAAGACTTCCTTCCTTCCCACAATTCAGTCCAAATTCATATACTTGGACCCCAAGCCACCTCCTTGTTCTTCACTCTTTCCCATTTACAAATTCAGAATTTTTGGAAGGAATTTAAACAACAAACCAAATACAATTCCAATTTCAATCTCAATTTTCTGTGATTCAAACCCACCACCACCACCATCAACCACCGTCTGCCACCACTGCAGCCACCACCGTCTGCCACCATTCTCACCATCACCCAACACCACCTAACCACCACTCACCACCGAGCACCACCACCCCACCGTGTCTCCCCTCCCCTGCCCTCTTCTTCCACGTCGTAACTCCCCTGCCCCTTTCCCCTTTTCTCTTCGCCGCACCACCACCATCACTCTCTACCACCGCCCACCATCACCTCCATCCACATGCATCATCTCACCAACCAACCCTTCCCCAGATTCCGGCGAGCCGCCATCCAGGACCAACCGAAAAGCCTCACAAAACTCCCTTGTGTTTCGCCCCAACCGTGCCCCTTTCTCCGTTTTTCTCGTCGTCCGGCCACCCCAGACCAACCACCAGCACCGGCGCAACCCTTCTGCGACGCCCAGCCATCCGCCGCTCCTTCTCCTCGCAGCTCTCCCTCCCCTTCGTGCCTCCCCTGTTTCGGCCCCCCTCCCCTGCTCTTGACCCCTTTCCCAGGAAACCGAAACAAAAAAAAAAAAAAAAAAAAAAAGAGAGAAACCCAATTCTAATTTTTTAAGCCTTGATTTTTATTTTCCCTCAAACCCAACTTCAGATTGGGCCATTCCTTAATTTGGGATTTTTGGGTGAGTTAAGGTTGATTTATAATTTTCAGATTTTAATTTATCAATACTTATGATTTAATAATTTTATAAAATGATTATTTACTAATAAAAATTGTTTATTATTTTTCAGGATTTATTATCGATTATATGAGAATAAGATTCTAGTTTTATTTATCAAAATGGAATTTAAATAATATTTCCATGAAAAAATTGATTTATAAAATATATATGTATTTCGATTGAAAATTCGATTAATAATAATATTTCGTTAAATTTCGAAATTATATTTTATTAATATTCGTTAGTTATAAATTCGTTACTTAAAAAATTTATGATTTTATAAAATATCGATTTTAAATTACTTATCGATCTAGTACTAATTAAATGATTTACTATCTTGAAAGAAATTGGACTCGGAGCTCAGGACGAACGAACCAAGGAAAATCCTTAGCAAATCGCGAAAGTGATGTAACGACCATTGCTAGTACCCGCAATTCCCTTCTAAATGCGATTGTGAAATTACAACGTTATGATTGATTTATGAACTGAATGTTTTTGACATGTTTTATGAATTGCGGGAAATGAAATGTGATTTGATTGAATTATTTATTATAATATGATTTGATGGAACTATTTCTTATATTATGATTGATTGAATTTCTTATAAAATGATGTTTATAAGAAACCATGAAAGAAAGGATGTTTTATTTTGATCACATTATCCAAATGAAATATGTTACTTCAACTGAAGTAAAAAGGATAAAATGTAAAATTAAACGAAACATGATAAAGGAAAGTGAAAGACCTACTCCGTTTGGCAGTATATGTTCCCAGGTTACGATTCTCGGTCATGCATGTACCCATGGGGCATCCGCCCATTGAGCCAAGGCTCTCATGTTTTCGGGACAAGGCCCCATGTTTTATGGACAGCGGTCCATCGTGGAAGACGTTCCACCATGTCATACTTGCCACGGCTAGCATGTGCACCCAAAAAGTATGAATGAATTAAATAAAGGACTTTATAAAATGTTTTACATTATTCTATTCTCCATGTGTTATTAAATAAAATGAATTGAAATGAATTTACGTTGCTAGAATAGTTCGTTACTGAGTCTTTGGCTCACCGTTTTTGTTTTCTGTTTTAGGTACTGCTGAGAACGATGGAAACGAGTAGTGGCGAGGATTTCACTTTAATATTATTTACCTAGTTTATGCTTAATGCTTTAATAGTTTAATTAAAGACTTTTAGTAAGTTATGTACTTTTATTTTGGGAATATAAAGGATTATTATATTAACTTTTGGGATTTAATAGCTTATGATTGATGGTTGCCTTGTAATTCCCAAGAGGGAGTTAAGGCAGGTAATGTCCTGACCAAATTAGGTTATTTCCGCTGCTAATTATGCTTTAATGATTGAATTAGAGGTCGGGGAGTTACAGTTTGGTATTCAGAGCAAAGGTTCTGGACCATAAGTGCTAAACCTTGCGGGTTTTGCACGTAATTAAATTAATTAGGCTTTAAGCAAAGAATTTAAGGAATGAGTTAAAAAGGAATATTCTAAAATCATGTAGGTTAAAATGAATATGAGTGTGAATGTAGGAACGAGATGAACGGGTTTATTTTCTATGATTTATTTGCTTCCATTTGTTGAGACATATTATGCTGAATGTTGTCTATCGAGGCTACTAATGATGTTCCCAAGGGCTCGCAACGAGCACCATGTTCACAATGATAACCACATTACCCACGAGTATTATGCCCATATCGATGCATTTATGAATGTTTTCTTTCCTAGTAGAGAAATTATGACATAGAAATTGTCCTATGGTGATTAGAGAAAATTGAGTTCTAGCTGACTTAATAGCCTTCGACCTATCTAGTTAATTTATGGGAATGAATTGGCTGACTGAATATGAAGCTAACATTAATTATTTGGGGAATAGTGTGACCATAATGGCAAATGAGGATAGGATTTCGTCCCAAAAGTTAGTGAAGAAAACCAATGATTCAAAATGTCTCTGCTTTGAAAACCCCCAATGACCGATGGTGAGTTTTTCTGGTTATCCTTGTAGTGTTGTCGATCACCCATCACTGATACAACTATCGTTTGTGAATACGCAAATGTTTTCCAGAAAAGAAACCTAGTATGCCTCCACCAAGAGAATCAAACTTTAGCATTAAAGTAATCACAAGATCCACCCCTATTCCTAAAGCACCTATAGAATGACACCAACTGAGTTGCAAAGAATTGAAGAAACAACTAAGTGGTTTACTTGGATAAGGGTATATTCAACTGAACTGAGTGCTTCACTTTTGGGAGTCCTGTCATATCTGTGAGGAAAAATGAGAAACTTTGAGGTTATGCATAGATTATAGAGAGTTGGACAAGAATAAATATCCTTTATCCCGCATTGATGATTTGTTTGACTAAGTTCGAGGTGCAAAAGTGTTTTCAAAGATAGATTTGAGGTCTGGATACCATCAACTTTACAATAAATTTGAGGATATTCCAAGGACAACCTTTAGAACCAACTATGGTTACCACGAGTTTGTTGTAATACCTTTTGGGTTAACGAAGGCATCAACTGTATTTGTGGATTTAATGAACCGCATTTTCAAACCATACCTTGATAAGTTTGTAGTTGTTTCCATTGATGACATTTTGGGTATATTCTAAGAGTAATGAGGAACACGAGGAGCATCTGAGAAAAGTGTTAGATATGTTGATTGAAAACCAATTATGTGCTAAGTTGTCAAAGTGTAAATTATGGCTTAAGGAAATATCGTTTTAAGGTCATATTATTTCTGAGAAAGGTGTATCTGTTGGTCATGAGGAAGTAAACGCAATTGTGGAATATCCTAGACCAACCAATGTCCCTGAAGTATGAAGTTTTATGGGTTTAGCTGGAGATTATCGAAGATTTATTTAATATTTCTCTAAGGTTGCCTTACCCACAATCCGATTGGTTAGAAAGATTATCAAATTTATGAGGAATGATGATTGTGAATCTGCAATTCGAGAACTTGAGAGACGTATCACCATTGCCTATATCCATACCCTTCCACCGGAACTGAGAGATTTTCTATTTATAGCAATGCTTCCAAACATGGAATAGGATGTGCCAAAATGAAGAGAGAACGACCTAGATTATGCTTCTCGCCAGCTCAAGTCCATGAACGGAACTAACCTACTTATGATCTCGATGTAAAATACCATCCTAAGAAAAGCTAATGTTATTGTAGATGTTTTGAGTCAAAAGTCTTACCTAAATTCGATCCTACCTTTTTCTGAGCCAACCAAGATGATATGTAAGACATGAAATCCGTGTTCATTAAGAATAAAGGGAATTTTTAAGTGCGTTAGTAACGAGACCAACTGTGAATTATTAAGGATTTGCGATAGGAACAAATTAATGATCGTTGTGGAAGTCATGACCATTAGGTTCGAGATTCTTCTGAGCTATCCCATCAGCTACACGTACTAAAATATTGTCTATTGACAACGAACATAGAACCAATGACATTGTTAGCATTCCTCAGAAACCCATGATTGGAGTAGATCCTATGACAAAACCACATGAAAAAGGCATAAATGTTACCAATGGTCCTTGTAATTCTTTTTTCTAATTATTCTGTATGATACCCGTTGGTATTCCTTCATTTATTATTTGTCATACATGTTTAGAGTTTATACCAAATAGGTTGACATGAGTAGGATAGTGAGTACTAGGTAACCTGAAAGTTCAAGGCATATTTAGGGGATGTAATGAAAGGATGATAGGTTGGAGATTATGAAGAAGATTGACATTTATGCGTATGAAAGAATAAGAGTAAGTTACTCCAATGACTAAGAGACAAAAGTTCAAAATTGAAAGTTTATCAGACAACTAGGGAAAGGAAAATTTTAGTTGTCTATAGTAAGTGCGCGAATATATTTCAAAGAGGATATATGATAGACCCCTTTAAAGCGAACAAGATTTCAGGTTTCACCTTATCATTATGTCGTGAGATGAGTTAATCTGAGGCAATCATTTGAAGAACGATAACATAAAGAAGTCACTTGGGAACCGTGATCTTATGTGCAAAGAAACGATAATGTATGAGTATTATAGAGGATCACGATAAGTTACCATTATGCTTCATATATCTGGTATCAATGGAATTGGTACAAAAGTATTTTTGAAGGTTCTTTGAGCTATTAAAACTATACTAGAGGTTGTAAACCAAATACCATAAAGTTAGCTGAAATTATTTTGGGATTATCAATTGTATGTAAGATCTTGATGAATCACAATTAAGACCCGTGCTTTGATACATTTAGTAAACCTACCTATGGATAGTTTAAGAATTATGGATAACCCTAAGGAACAAATTTGAGGAAAATACAGGAGTTCGCGAAGTTTAGAAATATGTCAAGTTGGCAAGAAAGTAGTTTCGAAGGCTATGGAAGGCAAGCTAGAGTGAACAACCTAGACTAATCTATGCTAAAGTATCTACCGCATATTTTGAGTATATGTAGAAATCTCAACCAGGCTATGTTCAAGGATCGAGTCACGTAATTTGAGTTGAGCCCTCCATTGTTGAAAGAATTTGACTTAGGAGAGGGAATGTTGAACATCATTGTTTTGAAGTGAAATCAAAGAAACGCATGTTGAAGGACTAAAAGATGATTGATATGCCTCTATATATTAAGGAATCTAAGAAGTTATCAAGAATTAATCTATCAATAAGGTTAATGATATCATTGAATGTTAGAAATTCGAAAAGAATGATTGAGGATTGCAATGGAATTGAGATTAGAAAATCAACATATGACATGTATATAGGACCAGGTAGTCTGAACTAAGTAATCTGGGAGCTAGATTGTTTCTGATAAAGGCACGCTTTATGGCTTAGCATTCTCCGAAAAATCCGAGGTTTGTCGACTTAGAATATAAAGGATAAGTAACAAAGTCATATGTCTACCGATGTATTCCTATTCACGTGATTGGACTCGAACCCCTGCAACGAACGTAGTCAACGAAATTATTGGACGTAGAAGAAAAGATCGAATATCGAAATCAAAACGAATAAAGTAATGAAACTCAACAACAAGATTCCTGAAGCAAAGAAGCCCAATAGCAAATGAAAACGAAATATCTTCAAATAGTTGCCTAAGAACGATATGATGTACGAATCTCCATGTTTTCTGTGAATGTGTAATGTATCAACCATGCTTATGCGTGAGATCAAATGATTGGTTATGACATGTATGTTTTCGATTAGTGAATGACGAATAGAACGATTAAATATGACTCGTATAATTCTAAGAATGGCAAGTTCGACTGAGCTCCCAGTTTCGAGGAAGAAACTTTTTCTAAGGGGGTAAGGATGTAATACCCCAAAATTTTTAAACTTGATTTATTAAAATTAAAAATATTTATTAGCTTAATTTCGTTTTAAATGAATTACGAATAATCGAATTTCGTTAATTTAAACGTTTTTACGATTTATTTTTAAATGATAAATATATAAACGAAAATTTATTTATTTTTCGTTAACAATAATTTTTAAAAGGAATTATTTTTATTAAACATTTCTATTTTTAGTAATTTCAAAAAATAGCAACAATTTCTGAATTTTTGGCCAAATATTGTGAAATTAAGAAAATGCCCTCAAGGAACCAAAATTCCATTTTGCTCTCTTCCCTTGCTCTCCACGTACAAAGCAGGAAGTGAAGACTTCCTTCCTTCCCACAACTAAGTCCAAATTCATATACTTGGACCCCAAGCACACCTCATTGTTCTTCACTCTTCTCATTTACAAATTCAGAATTTTTGGATGGAATTTCAACAACAAACCAAATACAATTCCAATTTCAATCTCAATTTTCTATGATTCAAACCCACCACCACCACCATCAACCACCGTCTGCCACCACTGCAGCCACCACCATCCACCATCATTCTCACCATCACCCAACACCACCTAACCACCACTCACCACCGAGCACCACCACCCCACCGTGTCTCCCCTCCCCTGCCCTCTTCTTCCACGTCGTAACTCCCCTGCCCCTTTCCCCTTTTCTCTTCGCCGCACCACCACCATCACTCTCTACCACCGCCCACCATCACCTCCATCCACATGCATCATCTCACCAACCAACCCTTCCCCAGATTCCGGCGAGCCGCCGTCCAGGACCAACCGAAAAGCCTCACAAAACTCCCCTGTGTTTCGCCCCAACCGTGCCCCTTTCTCCCTTTTTCTCGTCGTTCGGCCACCCCAGACCAACCACCATCACCGGCGCAACCCTTCTGCGACGCCCAGCCATCCGCCGCTCCTTCTCCTCGCAGCTCTTCCTCCCCTGTTTCGGCCCCCCTCCCCTGCTCTTGACCCCTCCAGGAAACCGAAACAAAAAAAGAAAAAAAGAAAGAGAAAAGCCCAATTCTAATTTTTTTTAAGCCTTGATTTTTATTTTCCCTTAAACCCAATTTCAGATTGGGCCATTCCTTAATTTGGGCTTTTTGGGTGAGTTATAATTTTCAGATTTTAATTTATCAATACTTATGATTTAATAATTTTATAAAATGATTATTTACTAATAAAAATTGTTTATTATTTTCCAGGTTTTATTATCGATTTTATGAGAATAAGATTCTAGTTTTATTTATCAAAATGGAATTTAAATAATATTTCCATGAAAAAAATTGATTTATAAAATATATATGTATTTCTATTGAAAATTCGATTAATAATAATATTTCGTTAAATTTCGAAATTATATTTTATTAAAATTCGTTATTTATAAATTCGTTACTTATAATTTATGATTTTATAAAATATCGATTTTAAATTATTTATCGATCTAGTACTAATTAAATGATTTATTATCTTGAAAAAATTGGACTCGGAGCTCAGGACGAACGAACCAAGAAAAATCCTTAGCAAATCGCGAAAGTGAGGTAACGACTATTGCTAGTACCCACAATTCCCTTCTAAATGCGATTATGAAATTACAACCTTATGATTGATTTATGAACTGAATGTTTGACATGTTTTATGAATTGCGGGAAATGAAATGTGATTTGATTGAATTATTTATTATAATATGATTTGATGGAATTATTTCTTATATTATGATTGATTGAATTTCTTATAAAATGATGTTTATAAGAAACCATGAAATAAAGTATGTTTTATTTTGATCACATGTGAAGGAAATATGTCCTTCACCCAAGGTGCATTTAGTCTAATATATACCAAGGTTCAGATTAATTGCGAACAATTACTTCAATGAGATCAAGTGATCGGAACAGCTAGCTGGAGCAATGCTTCCGATCAGTGAGTTCTAATGAATATTAAGCTCACAACTTACTCTTGAATGAACCTACAAGGTCACGCCAATGGCATGTAACAGATCACCGTATTAAATGAATCGGAAATTCATTTAATACTTTTCGGGAATTAGTTTTGGAAAACGTATTATACGATACGAACTTGCATCGGAATCGTATATCGTATTGCAAATATTCGTAAGTTGGGCGAAACGAATAAATCTTATCATACAAAGGTAATTCGACGTATACGATATGATAAATAATAACCGTAAGGTATTAGTCGCGAATACGAAGGGCATCGGAGCTGCCGGCCCGTCGAGCCAAGCACGCAAGCGTGCAAGGCCCAACGAGCCAGCGAGCATGCGAGTAAGGCGCAAGCCAACCCGCGTGTGGCACGAGCACGCAACAGCAGCGCAGCAACATAGCAGCGACGAGCGAGCAAGGCCCATGGCCCGGCTGCGCGCGCTATGGGCTTCGGCCTGCAACGTGTGGCTGGGCGTTGGGCTGTGGGCATGTGTCCGTGTGTTTGGTGTGGCCGGTCAAGGGCTCTTGGTCTTGGCCGGTTACATCATTTAATACAATTAGGTTATTGTATTTACACACAACTCATTACACATAGTTTTTCAACCCTAAACATAATTCAGAATATTACGTTCTTCAGTTTTCTCTCTGTGAAAACTATTCTTCCCAAATAGCTAAAAACTCTTGATTGATTGTCTAAGCTACGGTTATGAAGACGGATATGATCGCGTCGGTGAACCAAGTAGAGGAACGACAAGTGGAGTTCTAAGTTCGTGTTCGTTGACAGATTACTTTGGAAAATACGCTTCGAATGTAACTTTGCTTAATCTGTGCTTTGTGCATGTTTCCTGGCTTTGGGGATTTTTTCCGCACATGTTATTATGTTTAACTGTATTCCCCTACAACATGCTCCAAAGGCAATATGTTACTTCAACTGAAGTAAAAAGGATAAAATTTAAATTAAACGAAACATGATAAAGAAAAGTGAAAGACCTAGTCCGTTTGGCAGTATATGTTCATATGTTACGATTCTCGGTCATGCATGTACCCATGCGGCATCCGCCCATTGAGCCAAGGCTCTCATGTTTTCGGGCCAAGGCCCCATGTTTTATGGACATCGGTCCATCGTGGAAGAAGTTCCACTATGTCATACTTGCCACGGTTAGCATGTGCACCCAAAAACTATGAATGAATTAAATAAAGGAACTTATAAAATGATTACATTATTCTATTCTCCCTGTGTTATTAAATAAAATGAATCGAAATTAATTTACGTTGCTAGAATAGTTCGTTACTGAGTCTTCGGCTCACCGTTTTTGTTTTCTGTTTTAGGTACTGCTGGGAACGATGGAAACGAGTAGTGGCGAGGATTTTACTTTAATATTATTTACCTAGTTTATGCTTAATGCTTTAATAGTTTAATTAAAGACTTTTAGTAAGTTATGTACTTTTATTTTGGGAATATAAAGGATTACTATATTAACTTTTGGGATTTAATAGCTTATGATTGATGGTTGCCTTGTAATTCCCAAGAGGGAGTTACGACAGGTAATGTCCCGACCAAATTAGGTTATTTCCACTGCTAATTATGCTTTAATAATTGAATTAGAGGTTACACATGTGTGTAATAGCTCGTATTTTAAGCAACTTTTAATCACGCGCTAATTATTTTTATCGCCTAAAACCGCCCTTAAGATTTTCTTCTGAAACTAACTTCATATTTAGTTTTGGAATTATATTAAGTTGGTGAGTGAATTTAAAATAATATTAATTACTCTTATGCTACTCTTACAAAAATTAATTCTCAAATTTTACGTCTTCAATTAAATTCTTTTTCATATATATATATATATATATATATATATATATATATATGGAAAGGCTCACGTGAGAAGTGCAAGTTACGTGAGAAGTGCAACAATCAGCCCGCGGCCCACGGATGGGCGTGAGAAGTGCAAACTATATATAGGAAGGCTCACGTGAGAAGTGCAAGTTACGTGAGAAGCGTGAGAAGTATTATGGAACGTCAGATTTATCTGATCTAACGATATTCGTCATCCTGCCTCATTAATGGCAAAAAGGTAAATACATACAGCTTTCACAAAATAAGGGGACAATCAGGATCGCGCGTGGTATTCAACCTCCCGCTTTCTCTTTCCTCTCAGATATACCCACCATTGTCATTCTCTTCACATCATCGCATGGAGTCATGCTGAAGCTCGGTTGCCGATCAATGTCGGAAAACTTACGGTCAAGATTCGATCGGAAAATAGAAAGAGTGGTGTAGTTTATTACTAGTGGTTCGATGGGGATCTATTATCTAGGGTCATTCATTTGCCGGAAAACCTTCGATTATGGTCCAATGGAGTTTTGCAATTCATAAATTTTTTAAGTAGTGGGGTTATAGATTTGATCTGCTTTCATTTTCAATTCCTAATTGAGTAGGTGTTTGAAGGTACGAGTATTTGGCCATCTGCAATTAAAAATTTGATGTTGATTATTGTGAGATATAATTGATGTACCTATAAGGGTTAGTTGATGTATTTGCAGTAGTTACCTAATGTATCTACATTCAGACTGTCTTGTTGTTCCAAATTTATATTGTTTGAGTTCAAGCTCCATTTTATCTCTCCTCAAGCATTCATCCATGGCCAAGTTCTTGTTCTTAATGTCGTTGTCGCTCGTGTTGTTGCCTCCTCTTTCCTTGGTGGTGTCGTGTCTGCTTCGCCGTCGGCTGTTGCTCGTTTAATTTGTTTTTTCTGACCATGAAGAGATTACTTATGGTAAGAATTTTAGTTTGATATTGATTTTTTTGTTTATCTTGATGTATCTAAAAATGGTTATTACTCAATGTACCTCCAACTATTATTTAGTGTATCTTTAATGGTTACCTAATGTATCTTCAATGCTTACTCAATGTATATAAGATTTCTGATTTCATCTTGAAGGGTGGCTCCATTAAGAGATGTGTAGTTTGGAAAGAATAAATTCAAACAAGTACTATAAATAATAAAATATATATATATATTGATATGTTGATATCACTTCTCACGTTTCTCACCGTAATGCCCCTTCTCACCGGATCCCAACCCTATATATATATATATATATATATATATATATATATATATATATATATATATATATATATTAGGTTTGAATATCATTACTCTAATTTATTTTAATTTTGTTTCCTCTTGATAATTATTCTAATTTCTAATTTTGATCATTAATCTAATTTCTACTAAGTTATTTTAATGAGATATTTTGTTTATAGCAAAACATTATTCTTGCAATTCATTACCCCTAGCTCCCACTTGCCTCGTGTCAACCCCAAGAAGAAGCCAACAAGCACAACTAGTACAACATTCAACCTTACCTAATGAGTCAATTAATAAAGAAACTAAACAATTTTCATTTACTTCGTGCCAAAAACAAAACAACTCAGGAACCTTCCCCTCCCTCCACGCCTCTCGATTTTCTCTCTCCTCTTTGCCCCGCTGCACTGCCACGCCGCCGACGCTGCTCCTGCCACCTTCTCTCTTGTCGGCGTTGCTTCTATTGTGGTCGTAGTAGTTCGTGATGTTCGTTGTGGGTTGTTGTTGTGATTGGTTGTGCGGATCTTCTCCCTCCTCTCCCCTTCCTTTCGTCTCTGTGTGATTCTGCCGCCGCCGATGGTGGCCTTCAATTGCCGTCCTCGGTGTTCGGCCATTCAATTTGGTAATGTCTCTAATCTTGTTTGAATTTGATTTAATTCACAAACCCTAACTTCCTCTTTCCTTGATTGTGTCTCTCTTCCGATCTCCCCTGCCTTGTCTCTCCTCCGTGCTCGTCGAAGCTCCACGACAGCTGCTGGAGCTGCGGTTGTTTTCGTTGATGTTGATGGAGTTGTTAATCTCGTGAGGTTGATCTCTCCTATTCCACCTTACTCTTTCATTTTAATTTAAGGATATACTTCAATTCCTTTTTGATTTATTCTAGTTTAGCCCAATCAGATTGAAATAGTTATTGGAAATCAATTTGTCATTGGCTAATTGTTTTGGTTAATTTAAGTGGACAATTCAAGTTATTATTTTGTTGAGAGGATTTTTCTAAATGATGGTGTAATTGAGATTTCTATTATTATTTTGATTTAATCGCATTTACAAGTTTATGAACGAATATTGTCAAGCTATATGATTTTCCAAATCACCATTCTTGTTTAAAAGTTCAAATCGGTTTTCTTGAAATAGAATACGTGATACACTAGTTTTTAAGACAAGGCTTTGGAAATCAATTACGATTTATAAAAGAATTATATGGAGCTCTAGCTCAAGTTAAGTGAACGTTTATTGATTCATGTACTTTTATGTTTGAGGTAAGTGAGTGGAGAACGATTAAGGTGAATCAAAGTACGGGGTTATGCGGAGAGCCGTGACTAAGTGTGTAGCCTTGAAGTTTATATATGTGGTGATTCGAGGTACACATTGTCCAACCAACTTCAATGTTTGAAATTATATTTTGTGTTCAAGTATTATGAATATATGTAAATATATGTATGTATGGATTCTGAATGGTGTTTGCAAATTAAATTGTGCTTTGGAAATTAATTTGTGTTTTGCAAATTGAATTGAGTTTTGCAAATTGAATTGTGTATTCCGAATTGATTTATGCTTTGTAAATTGGATTGAATGCTTTAAGAATCTTTATTCTTTTGAATGATTATTTGTGCTGATTGGGAAAGAATTCAAGTGAGGGATGATTTTGTTTGAAAGGTTGTGTGATTTGATAATTGAGTTGATCAAGGGTTGTTGAGGATTGAAATTGGGATTAAACTAGTGTCATGGTGAATTGTGAGATATGTGAATGATTCAAAAGGGTCTTAAATAAGAGTTAATTATAAATTGAGGGCGTTATTGATTGCAAAAAGGTCAAGTGTGTAATGGGAGTAATCTAACTCGAGTCCCTAAGGTATTGAGGGTTGAATGATAAACTTTATACTAAAATTTAGAATAATCTAAGGCGTGATTGATAATGATCTTGAAAGAACTGATTTTCAAGGAAGAAATATATTTATAATTTTATTAAATTATATTCTCTTTGAATTTCTTGAAATCAAACGTTTTATTTTCTTTTCTTAAAATTGTGAATTATGAGTTTAAACTAAATTTGAATAACTATAAAGATCTTAAATTAACATAGCTATAATTAAGATGTAATCTGTTGTGAGCGTGTTTTCTTAAAGGAAGTGATTTTTACAAACAAGGATAGTGCTTTCAAATAAGTTTCACAAAACGAATTTTTGATCCGCTTTCTAAAAACGATTTTGTTATAAAGAACATTGAAATTATTTGAATTTCCAACTAAACTAAGATGTTTATGAAAATCGTATATATATATAAAAAAAAAACTAATAGTTATTTCCTTATTCGATAAGATTGTTTTAATATAAAAGATTCTATTAAATGTTTTATAAAACACATTTCAGGCACACTAAGCCACTCAAGAATGAATTTGGGCTTGAGGAAAGTATAAGTTATTAATAATGATAGGATCTTAAATGAATGTATCTCACTAACAGTCAATTGTCAGTCAATGGTTTAAGAGTATGTCCAAGGATGAGGAGTGATTCTAAGGTAAGGAGAATAGTTGAGAAGAGTGTCCATATCTTAAGTAGATTGTGGCGGTTTGATTAAGTATAAGAGAAAGTGTCAGCAAGTCTTGAGTTTGATATTTAATTGGGTTGAGGATTTATTCTGAGAAATAAAGTGAGTTGAGATATGATGAGAATGAAGCTAATACATGAGTATGGGAGTGCGAATGATATTTTGAGAATGAAATTGCATAAATGGGTAATAAAATGCTTAAGTAGGGCAAAGTGGCCGTGTATGTGTTGCATATTGCTCACATGCGTCGGTGATGAAAAACATTTAAAGCGAGTGCTACAATTATAGACCCGTAGTTCGGCGGGATAGACCCGTTAAAGCGGCTTGGCCGTAAAGCGAGTGCTACAAAAGTAGACTCGTAGAGGCGGGATAAACCCGTAATTAGGGACATGTCCTAGTTAAGTCTTGCAAGCGTATGTTTATCAGGAGGGTGACGACCCCCACCAAATAGAGACAGTTGGTCATATTGACCCCTCTCCATTTGTGTTCACTTTCCCCAACAGTAAGCTAGTATTTTGTGATTGAGTAAGCCATTATGTTAAGATTAAGTTGTATGTTTTCGCAGTTATACATTTCTTATGAATATCTATATTTAT
The DNA here is from genome assembly GCF_020520425.1 of Spinacia oleracea. Lineage (NCBI taxonomy): Eukaryota > Viridiplantae > Streptophyta > Magnoliopsida > Caryophyllales > Amaranthaceae > Spinacia > Spinacia oleracea. The sequence goes on along the minus strand of NC_079491.1, from coordinate 93,482,288 downwards.
ATTTGTATTGTGTTATGAGAACTTCTGAAGAGAACTATATGAATTTGGCAATGTTGTACCAATGAGTTTCCCATTGAGTTATGAACATATGTTATGTTGAGTTTCGCCATGCGACACAAAAGATGGTTGGGGAAATTTACTTTTAGGGAAATACTTGGTCTATGGTTATAGATAATTGACGAGCAAGGTTATGGTTGAAAAAGGTTAAGAGTATGGTAAAACTCGATGAATCTTGAGTTGTGAGTCTAATTATGTGACGTGATTGCGAATTTAGAAACTATCTGTTGTGGTAATTAAGGTATGAAGTTATTGCGAACATTACTATTGTATTGCTTTCCAAATTTTTGTTTGAAGGGTAAAGATTTCGTGAAATGGATTTCAATGAAGTTATAACGTTTTATCAAGTTATATTTTCTAATTGAGTTTGATAAGCGAAGTTGCTTTTCAAAACAAACATAAAAACTAAAACTAAAACTATTTTGAGCCACCTATCAAATGCATTTTAGGTTGGATATGTGTACTCAGATTTCCGCTGATTTTTGTTCAATGAACCTGTCCTGGTGGGGGCAGAGTTAAAATCTTTTGCAGGTAGCGAGAATCGAGTTTCAGTTTAGGATCAAGGTGCGTAGAGTCCTCCGGATGTCTTATATGTTTCAAGGCGGGTTTATGGATTCTCTAAGTTTATTTAAGTCTTTTCCAATTTGTTAATGGATTGTATTATTCCTTTCTAGAGCTTTTTGGTTTATTATTTATGGATTATATATCCTTGTTGAGTTTGGTGACACCCTGGTGATGTTTTGGGAAATGTTATATGTTGGAATGTTGTAATTGAAGCAGGTGAAAGAAAATCTGACGTAATATCCTAAGCAATGTTTTAGGTTGTCCATATTTAGGGGAAGTGCTGCCGAAATTTTTAATAACTAATTAAGTTTAAGGGTCTTGATTAGTGTCATTGAGATAGGCTAAACCCGTGATTAAATCTTTGAAGTTGTTTGAAGAGTTGAAGTTTGTTTAGCAGGTTTTAAAGTTGAAATTACGTTCAGTTTGTTTAAATTAAGTCTAAGTGTGTTTAGAAAGCAGCTCGTTAAGGGCAGGCTGTTACATGTGTCCACAAATGGGTAATTAAAAATAAAGCATAAACAGTCAAAAGTGCACAGAAGGCACAATAATTCATACATGCGCACGTAACGCAGAAAACCCAAATAAAAAGTGCCTAAAGGCACCAATGTCAAATACAAGAGCCCATGGCGCTATAAAAACCAGCATACAAAGAAAATTCTAAGGACAAGGAGCGGTGGAACTACCATCCTGGACGTCCTGCCCGGCCGGGGAGTTCACCTCTTCTTCCTCCACGTCCTCCACGTCCTCCACGTCCTCCTCTTCCCCTTCGTTAACAAACTCAGGAGGATCAAGCCCAAGTCGCTATGCAGCCAGGACGTCCATCTGGTACGAAATCCGACGCCTGAACTAGAAAAAGTCTTTTTCATCCATCTCTTGATCCCACGCTCACCGAGGACCCTCCAGAACAACTTCCTTCCCGAACATGAAGGAACAAGCGGCACTAGTAGAAAAAACCCTTATTGCAGCGGGCTTTTAGACCCCTGTTGCAGCGTACATCGTATGCTGCAACTGGGGGCCTGCAACAAGTCTGAACTTGTTGCAGCGTACAATGTTCGCTGCAAAAAGTGATTTGTTGCAGCGGGCTTTTAGATGTACGCTGCAACAAGTGCCAAAAAATTAGCAAAATTTTGGACTTGTTGCAGCGTACATATATATGTACGCTGCAAAAGACTCAACTTTTTGCAGCGTACATTTATTTGTACGCTGCAACAAGTCTGAATTACTCAATTTTTTGCAGCGTACATTTATTTGTACGCTGCAACAAGTCTGAATTTTTGCGAAATTTTTTTCCCTTGTTGCAGCGTACAACATATATGTACGCTGCAAAAAAGCACTTTTGGCGGGAAAATTCTAATTTTGTTTAGGGATACCTAGAGTGCCTTGCACCAAATATAGAAACCTGTCAAAACAATAATAGAATAACGCAACCTGTATAACAAATATAAAAACAACAACTGGAGTTTTGTATACTATATATCCCAAAACCAAAGTGCACATATTACATTTAAATATATGTTCCAATTTCAACATAAACATACATTTTAATATAAAATTTATTCTATAACAACTAAACCAACTCGATCAAGCGCGCTAAAGCCAATAATAAATACTTGTTGGTAAAAAACTTAGCCCATTGCTCACGAACCACATCAAATTCCTCGCATAAGGCGCAATCCTCGGAGTGTAGACCTTTACAAAAACAGAAATTTAAATTAAACATTAGATTAAATACAAATTAAATATCACATTTTAACATTCAAGAAACTAATGACAATGTAACTATCTAATGAACTTCCCTAGACATGTCTTACAACAATACACTTAGTTGATAGTTAGAGATTGCTAAGCTCCAGTTACATCCACTTCACAACATTTTGCATGATTACAAAACAGAAGTGCTATGTTCATTTACATTTGCGAAGTTAATCAGCTAGGAAAAGGCTAAGCATAGAAAAACAGCACCACAGAATTAATTTGCAGTTCATCAAACTTGGTCTCAATTAGATAGCGACTCTGAAGTATGAACCAATTGAAATCTTATAACCATTACCTTCAAGCCTTGTCTCCAGATGTTTCCTTTTAGATGTCTTGAGGCTTGTTAGTTTCACTCTAAAACATAAACAGAAATCAAACTAAGGAAACGAAGCTAATGATGAATCGATAGTCCACAGATTGTTAGATTAAGTGTACTCACAAATCTGTCTGAATCCGAGACTCAACATTCTGCAGCTGTGCATGAATTTCTTCGGCAGCAGACACCAGTATTTCTGAGCATTTTTTGTTTGTCACTGACATCATTTTGGTTTTAACCTTTTCTAACTCCAAGCCTAACAACGAAACCACTCTGAAATACCACCAAGAAAAACTAGAATTAAAAAGATAGATATAAATCAGGGTAGAAAAAAGTTCTTTTCAATTTTTTGTTTTTGTTTTTCCAAGACTCCAAGTTTGAGAATGAGAAGAATAACCTGGCCAATCCGTCGGTTCCGTCCTCTGGAATTTCATCCAAGCATTCCGTTAACACATCACCAGAATTGCCCCTTTCTGATAACTCAGAAGAAATTAACATATATAACCAAGTACAAAAGATCAATCCCACTTGAAGCAAAAGACCCTAGCATATAGAAGCACAATGAAAATTACTGAGGTGTACCTTCTGGAGTATACAAAGTAGGACTGATATCAGTAGAGTCAACATCATGACTGCTATGTCGTTTACGTCGGAAGACCACAGGTTTCCGAACAGGCCTACTTCCGTTCTTTGGAGATGAGTGAACAGTTACTTCTGGATACGTTGCCCAAAAAAGTCCATATTTCATGAATAATAAACATAAAACGAAAATTTAAGGCATGCCAAATGTGACCTAAGAAAAAGTCTCGAACTCATACTCCCATTTAAACGCTCACAACTATTAAACTTGATGACGCCTTGAGGAAATCGGGTTCTCCACAAAACCCTTTACAGATGAAGGGCCATGGTATAGACAGATTATTTAGCATTTCCAGACACTAGGCAATCATTCCATTTAGGATTGATGTCAGTCTCATTAGTAACAGATACAAGAAGAATTGCCAGACATAGAGCCTCACAAAAAAGGGGTGGAAAGATTCTCTCAACAATACAAGAGGCCTTCACTCCACTCTGTACATTGTGCTTTACCGTCAAATACTGTGCATCAGATGCTTCCTTCTGTGAATGCCTGATTGAAACACCAGCCTCTTTCATGAATCCACAACGAGATTTGGCAACGGACTCAACGACCACCCCAATGGACATCTTCTGAGATTGGCTACATGGTTGATGATTGAATCCAGAACTCGGACAACAACTCATCTTCTTTTGAACAAATTGCTGATTCGAGACCCTAAACCTGAAATTGGAAAAACAGTTAAGCGAAGAAAAAATTACAACAGCGTCTTTAAAGTACAACCATTAGCTAATCAGGCTCGTCCCTGAGCCAGGCACCCTCCCTTGCCCAGGGAGAAAGGATAATATGATTTTCTAGTACAATTATGAAGTGGGTAAAGACTAATTGAACATTGAACAACACTAAACAAATACAACAAAAAACCAACATAATGTATTTAACAATTTGATACATCATATCAGGCAAAATCTATCATCCCCACATGAGACCAAACACGTAATGGATCTTTAAATTCAAATAAAATCAATAGAAAGTTCCAAAAAACGACACAAAACAGATAAGTGAATAAAGTACACGAGGAAAAAGAAGCTTAGTATATTCCTCTACAAGTCCCCAAATACAATTTCATGAAGAATTACCGAATTAGAGTATGAATAATGCAAACTACAATTCAAAAGAGTCCTATTAAAATCGAAATCAGTTTGTCATCCATGGCTCTTAAAATCTGATCACCAATACACCGGTTGAAACTAATTAGCAAGTATACTTTAATACTAAAATCAGAAAATATAAATCAAAACATGTAGAAACCAACACTAATAACCTACTTATACTTCAATGACGTAGTTGTCTAAATCTGAAAATAAGATCAACTAATGACTACAAATCTAACTTCTAAACTATAAATCTGATTAATTGCTTATCATAATTATACAAGTAAAAATCAGAAACCTAGTTTATACTTAGGGTTTGATGTTAAACTAATCTAACATCATAATCAATCAAGGAAACAGAATGATAAATCTCCGCTACCACCACCGGAAAACAGACGACGGCGGAAGTAGCGGCAGAGCAACAGCAGCATAACAATTTAGCCTCCTCAAATACATCATAATGTATTTAACAATTTGATACATCATATCAGGCAAAATCTATCATCCCCACATGAGACCAAACACGTAATGGATCTTTAAATTCAAATAAAATCAATAGAAAGTTCCAAAAAACGACACAAAACAGATAAGTGAATAAAGTACACGAGGAAAAAGAAGCTTAGTATATTCCTCTACAAGTCCCCAAATACAATTTCATGAAGAATTACCGAATTAGAGTATGAATAATGCAAACTACAATTCAAAAGAGTCCTATTAAAATCGAAATCAGTTTGTCATCCATGGCTCTTAAAATCTGATCACTAATACACCGGTTGAAACTAATTAGCAAGTATACTTTAATACTAAAATCAGAAAATATAAATCAAAACATGTAGAAACCAACACTAATAACCTACTTATACTTCAATGACGTAGTTGTCTAAATCTGAAAATAAGATCAACTAATGACTACAAATCTAACTTCTAAACTATAAATCTGATTAATTGCTTATCATAATTATACAAGTAAAAATCAGAAACCTAGTTTATACTTAGGGTTTGATGTTAAACTAATCTAACATCATAATCAATCAAGGAAACAGAATGATAAATCTCCGCTACCACCACCGGAAAACAGACGACGGCGGAAGTAGCGGCAGAGCAACAGCAGCATAACAATTTAGCCTCCTCAACACCAAGCGGCGGAAGTAGGTGCATAAAAACAAATACAAAAAGTTAGAAAACTATACCTCCTCAATTTCGAAGGCGGCTGAGTTCGAAGGCTGAGGTCGAAGGCCAGATGCTTGGAGAGAAAGAGTCGAGCAAATTTTCACAAAAACCAAGACGAATTGTCACCCAATTTCAACAATTACTTGCAAAAAACCCAAAAAAACCACGAATTAGAGAAAACTTAGAACAAAAAAGGGGGGATTCAGAAAAAAGCGTCGAAATGGGAGTTACCTGGGGAAGAAACCGCGGCGAGAAAACGGGGGAGAATTCACGAAAAGGACCTCAGAATTGGGGGAATATGGCGGAGAAAGAAGGGATTTAGGAGAGAGAAAGAGAGCAGATGAAGAAGAAGAAGAATGAGGAGGTGAGAGAGTACGCAGGGAAAGCTGAGGGAAGAAGAGGGAGTATGAGCGTCCTTAGGTTTGAGATCCGAAATGTTTTTCTTAATTAGCTTTGCAGCGAAATTTTTTTATTGCAGCGGGCTTTTATCTGTACGCTGCAAAATAAATGGGCTATTGCAGGGGCTTTTACTTTGTACGCTGCAAAAAACTCTCTTGCTGCGGGCAATTAATTTGTACGCTGCAACAACCCTTTATAAAGTTTGACCCGCGTTGACCTACTGGTTGTTGAAGCGTATTATTACATGTACGTTGCAACAAGGGGGTTGCAACATGGGTTTTTTCTACTAGTGCGGCCTCCCCCCGGATAGTCTCCACTTCACCCTGAGTGACCTTAAGCTTCTTCTCCAGGGCGTCCACCTTTGTGGAGAAGTTTGCAACCCACTCCGAAATGGCAGCATACCCAGCCTTGAGGACAGTCAGTTTCTCCTCATGCTCCTTTAGCTTCGCCACATAAGTTTTGGCATCTGCCTTGAACTGCTGGAGAGCAGAAGTCTCCGACCTGATGACCACTTCCATTTCATCATTAATAAGTTTCGCCTTATTATCAGCGTACTTATCATGATTCTCAATTGGGTCTTTGTGATTCAGCAGCTCCTGGTGCATGCCGACACAGTACTGCTGAGCCTCGGCGAATCTGATAAAAAGCTGTGCAAAAATCAAACAAACCAGTTACTCATGGCGTCAAGAGTACAGTAGAAGGGATAGTTGAAAGAATAAGAAATTTCTAAAAAGTCTCACATCCAGCACAAGGGACTGCATGGCCCCAAAGAAGCCTTCCTCAATCCCTGGAAGGGATCTCACATAGTCCTTAGGGATAGCCGCGTAGACGAAGGTAATAATTTTATCCTTTTCCTTTGAGCTAAAACCACCGGAAGGGGGAATCTGTGCCACCTCGGCCCTCTTCATCCGTTCAAAGTCAACACCAGCTGTATCGACATATAATCACGAGATTAGCAATAGATCACTAAGTGGACAAGACGTCCCATTCACTACAAAACTTACCCGCATTTTCCGTCGGAGTAGGTTGGGGCATCGCCTTACCCTAAGCAGGAGAAGAAGGGTCAACCGACTCCCTGCTTGCCTCCTTCCCGGGCGACGGATCCGCAGCATGACCAACACTTGCTACTGCCTCAGTGGAGACCTCCTTGGCCATCGGGCCCTCATCTCCTATCACCTTAGGAGAAGACTCCTTGGCTACCTTGGCCGCAAGAAGATCTTCCAATTGTGTGGAAGAGGCCCCCACATCCACAGAAGGAGGAGACGTCGGCTCCAGTCCAGGCGATACCACATTATCAGCGCTGCCTTTCTTCTTGAAAAAAGGACGCTTCACCTTGGAAGCAGCCGAAGAAGGGGCTGGACGCTTCCCTATAACGGACGTAGTGGGTGCCTATAGATAGGAGAGCACAAATCTGTTAGGTTATGATACATATAAAGCATATATATTTCATGCGGAAAAACCATAAAGCCAGGATTCCAAATTAATTGCCACATAACAATTAGCATAATGTAGGATACATACTTATGTAGCGTGCTCTCTGTAGACACCTACTTTTGTCCCCATTCCCGCAAGGGAAAGGTTCGATGATGAAAGCATAAAAACTCCACTTGACAGCGCATCTCCTATAAAATAAACAAATCTCGATTCCCCATTTCATTTCACCCGAAACCTGCTATTTATGGAAACTTGCTAAAAATAGTAACTGCCGTAAAAGGTAGCGTCTAAAAGTGGCAAATCATAAAAGATAGAAACCTGTCAGAGTTAGGTGTTGCATTCCAACATAAATCCTAAATGAGATAGAAAACCGCGAGAATACTATTCCTAATAGGATTCGGAAATAGGAGTCACGTATTAATTAAAATCCTAACGAACCTAGAGTTCGTAACGGGCCCAGACGCATTCCGTCATAAAATTGATACGCGCTAAAAGACTCGAATTAATCTCAAACTCTACGGATTTTAGGAATCCGAATCTAACTAAACAAAACTGCCCATACCCTATTTTCAACGCCTGGCTCTGGGCGCCGAAATCTTCGGCGCCCAGGCCTGGGCGCTGAAAATACCTGGGTACGTCTCTTTTCCTAATTCTTTGTGGATTAGAACTCTGCAATTCTATCTTTCCACGAACTCTTCCCTATAAATAGGCCCCTAGTTTCGACGTGAAACAAAAACACAACAACACACAATTATATTTTGAGTATTGACTCCAACCCTTAGCCTAAGCCTCTCGCTGCGAAACTGTTCACGCGTTCTGTCGCAATCGATCCATAAATCGAACAGAACGTATCCTGTCCCATAATTGAGATTCGTTAAATAAAAAGGAGAAATAGCAAAGTCAAAGTGGTTAGTTTTCTGAGAACCGTGACGCACCTGAAGGAAATAATGCCCTTGGTCCAAGTATGCATTCTATGTTAAGTCTAATAAATGCGGTTCAATATTAATTAACAAGTTAATAATTCAGTGAGATCAAGTGAGCTGAATCCCTAGCTAGAGGCCGCTTCAGTTCAAGTGGAATTAATGATATTAATCCACAACTTACTCTTGACTGAACCCGTAGGGTCACACAAATAGTACGTAAACGGATCAAGTATTTAATGGCATTAAATACTCCATCTATGGATATTCGGAATCGACGGATCTTGGTTTCAGTGGGAGCTGAGATCGTCACAGGCAAGAAATGAATACTCCGGAAACGATGATATTGCCGGAAACGGAAATATGGATCGTATCGGAAATATAAATATTATCCAAGTCGTAGATGTTGCCGGAAACGAAAACATGGTACGTATCGAAAAATATTATCGGAAATGGAAATATTGCCGGAATCGGAAATATTGCCGGAAACGGAAATATTGTCAGAATCGGAAATATTATCGGAATCGGAAATTAATTCCGGAAACGGAAATATTAAATATTTGTTCGAAACGGAAATTGATTCCGGAATCGGAAATATTGAATATTGTTCGTATCGGAAATGAATTCCGGAATCGGGAAATTAATCGGAAGCGTATCGTACGAATTAGCATCGGACGAGGCCTGCCAGACGAAGGCCCAGCACGAAGCCGAGCCATCGCCCAGCAAGCCAGCGCGCCACAAACGCACCAGCCAAGGCTGCGCCAGGCCCACCGCAAGGCAGGCCCAGCGCGCGCCAAGGCTGCGGCAGCGTGTGGGCTTGCGGCAGTGGGCTGCGAGCTCGTGGGCTGCGCGCGCGCGCGCATGGCGCCCCTCGTGGGCTGCTGTGCGTGCGTGTGTGTTTGTGTGCTACTCGAATCCTAAAGCTACCGGGATTTGTCATATGATTAAATCTAATCCTAAAAGATTTAGTTTATTTAATTAGAGTCCTAGTAGGATTATAATTAAATAAATTAGTATCCTAATAGGATTCCAAATCCTTTTCCATAACTCTATAAATAGGTGCCTAGGGTCACATATTTACATTGAGTATTCAAGTATTCAAAGTGATTTTTGAGAGCAAAAATTCAGTCACACAATTGCCTATAAGTGCCGAAAATTCTAAGTACCTTAAGGGCGATCCTAGTTGGTCAATCTTAAGTTGGATCCGGACGTGCTGTGGACTATCTACGGAGGGACGACACTTGGAGTCCTAAAGAATTGTTCTTGTTCGGTTCGGGCGCAGCTAGGGAGGGCACGCAACAAAGAGTATGCATCTAAACTATGCTAAATGATTATGTGTAAATAATATGTTTTCCTGGCTTTATGGTTTTTCCGCATGATTTATGAATTGTCATATGTATCATAACCTAACAGTGGTATCACGAGCCTCTTATTATTTTCATAATCTAAATTGCATGAACATGGTTAAATATTACAAATTTGCAAGAATTAAAAGGGGTGATTAATTTTCGTAATTGTTAATTAATTGCAAATTGCGTTTATTTAATTATACGTACGCAGTTTTTCGGCAGTTTCTTCGTTACTCATCCAAATCGAGTGATTTTTGTGTCAATTACGCATGTAAAAGGCATTCTAAAATTTTGACAAAAATAGTAATTTTCTGCCGAACCCAGAATTCTCAAATTCGAAGCCTAACTATGACTTTTCGGAGGTTTTAGTTTTTCGAATGCAAAATTTCGTCAATTTAAATATTTGCGATTCTTGTTGATAAATCTTGAATTTTTTATTGACCTACTGTATATGTTTAACAAGTTTGAATGCCTAGCCTTGTTAATTATGCAATCTAATTTGTAATTATGATTAATTTGTTGAAAATTAGAATAATTTAGAATTAATTTGATTTTCATAATTAATTATAATTTAATTAGATACCTATGATTAAAAACCACCATAAAAATTGTAAATTTATGTTAAATTTTAAATTTTTATGACCTAGACTTGAATCCATGTTAATCGGAAATCAATTGAATAATAAATTTTCGATTTTTCGCCCTAAAATTATGAAATTAATATTATTTATTAATTTGTCATTAATTTTAAATATAAATTTTTTAAACTTTATGCGATTCGCTCATATAACTTGCACGCATAAAGCAATGGACGCTACGTGTTACCCTTAAGGGGTGTTGTATAGTGCGGGCATGTGACGACGAGCGAGGGAGCTCGTCGCCCATGCGGCACGAATGCAATGAGCAAGGCCATGGTGCACGAGCACAAGGCAGCAGCCCTGCCTTGTGTCGTGGGCTGTGAGCAATGGACGAATGGGCGAGGGCGAAAGCAAGGCACAGCAGTCGCGTGTGGGCAACAAGCGAGCTGCGCCACAGCGCGCACTGCCTCGCGCAAGCGTGCGGAGCCTCGCGCGCAGCGAGCGCAAGCTCGCGTGCCACGAGTGCTACGCCCAGCGTCGATGCCTCGCGCAGCGAGCGATGGCTCGCAGGATCGAGCGCTGGCTAGCGCGCGCAGCGAGCGCTGGCGAGCGCGCGCAGCGAGCAATGGCCCACATAAAGCGAGCGCTGGCGAGCGCGCGCAGCGAGCGCTGGCTCGCATGAAGCGAGCGCTGGCGAGCGAGCGCAGCGAGCGATGGCTCGCGTGCATCGAGTGCTGGCGCGCGCAGCGAGCACCAGCTCGCGTGATGCCTTGCGAAGGAGAGCAGCAGCAGCGATGCGACGCAGCGCATGGGCTGCGCGCACATGGCCAGCGATGGCTGTGTGCGTGTGGCCCATGGGCGTGCGTTGCGTGGGGTTGTTGCGTTGCGATTAGATCGTTTTGAAATTTTAATTTGAAATTTTCAGTTTATGTAATTTTAATTAATTTTAAAATTAATAATTTAAATTATTTTCTTGGATTTTAATTTTGAATATTGTAATTATAATAAATTTTATTTATTCTAATTATTTTACTAAAATTAAAATCATGAATTAATTTAAATACGACTGAAATTAAATTAAACTTTGTGGATTCAATTATAAATTTATATGAGCTTTAAATTTTAATTAAATTTGTATGTTTCCGGTTAGACTAGAAATACATTTTTATGTTTAAAATTAGTAAAGCATATGAATTTATTGGTTTAAGTGGGAGCCCCTTTTAGTCATAAACTATTGATTAGGTCTACAAAACCTTAAGGTTAAAACAACTTGATTAGAATTAATAAGGACTGAATAATTTGTAGATTATTGGTGCCCTTGATTAATTGATGCAAATGTTTATGTGATGCATAATGTGTTTTACTAACCAGCTATGTGGGCCATTCATGTTAATGAATGGGTGAATGGTATATATTGTATATGTACTGTTTTGCAGGTTATGAAGTGACTAGTATGGCCCAAATAGTATAGGAAATATGGTCTGCGTACCATTAATTTGAATGTAATTGGTCTATAGTACCAAAGTTGTTTTTCAATTCAAATATGGTCTGCGTACCATCAAATAGTTGTAATTAGTTTTAATTATAGCTTATCCTATTTGAAGAAAATGGTGCCTCCCACGGAGATTTTCAAGACGGACTTTGAAGTTAAAGCTTCAAGATGAAGTCGGGCCATACTAGATCACATTTATCTTATGCATGTTTTAAGTTATTTATTGCTTTTAAATATGTCTTAAAATGCATGAGATCAAAAGCTTGATTATGTTGCATGATTAAGGATTTTAGTTCACTTAAAATCTAACCAACATAGTAAGAGCCTTAAGTTCCAAACTTAAAAAATTGAGTTAAAAGGTGCCATGCCAAAATATACACTTGCTTGGATATCCTTTACATCAATCTAGTAATAGTTTTCGCTCAGCGAGGTGTTACTTATTGGTCCTAAAGGGGCAAGGTACACAAATAATTGTGAGTACATGTTAGTTTTGGTGAAACTCAACGATATAAGTAAGGAGTCCTTTTATGTCGTGGCAAAATCGATAGGTTTACCTAATAAGTTCTTAGACGTACCTATCAACCAAGAATAGTTTCTAGACTATTAGCAAAAGGCTTTTGCTTACCTAAGATGTTTTAGGATTAAGTCGACAAACTGTGCTTAGTTCTTCAATGATTTTAGGGTCTTGGAATCATTTTATTCACACCTGCCGGAACACATAATTCGAATAAAATGCCAATGACTTGTTTAAATTGCATGATTGCTTTCATTTTCAAGTTATTATTCATGATAAATGTTTAGACTTTTCATGCTTCAATGAATGTTTTAATTATTGTTTATAATTAAATATCTTGCACTGCGGTAAATCCTTTTAGAAAGGTAACAGTAAATTTCCTCGATTGGTAGTGAATCCAAGAACGATTCACGGAAATGAGAGAAAGTGAGCAATTTAAAATGTACGTTTCTTACAGCGACTTTTATGGATGTTTTCGAACATCAAAATCGAATGGCAAACCAATTGGTGCTTGTGAAATCAAAATACAATGTAGTTTTGAAATCATGAAGCATTGAGTTTAAACGCTCAGCTTTACCAATGGTTAACAACCTAATATCTTTGTCCATTTAATTCTCGAATGAGTCTAGTCCCTAGACATTCGAATAGATCGATGCTTAGAGAACTTTAGAAGCTTCTGGTAAGATCATCTAGTTGAAACAAAATATTCAACATAAATTAAAATGGTAAAGAACCTTGTTGGTGACATTGGAATGTCTAACAAAGTATAAAAATCAACACTAGAGAATTCAATTCTTAAGACTATAAGAAAGGGTACAAGAAATAGGAAAACAAAGGAACAAATGAAAGGAATTTACGATTCCGGTTCTACCTATAAGTTTATGTTTAAAGAAAAGTGACCTAGCAATCAAACTTCCTTGGTATCATATACCGCTTGAGGTTCTTACTTCGGTAATAACTCAAACAATGGAAGCTAGGCTACACTAATGACCTACAAGTGGGAAATGAAGCATGGCAATGCTACATTAGTTGTAGGGTCATCCAGTTTGTTTTAAGACCTTTCAAAGGCTGGAACTAAATGGCTATTTTGTTCCATAATCAGCATACCTAAATTTCTGCTTCAAACACAGAAAGACTCACATTCAGAAGAACAAAAACAATGCTTGTTTGTTTATTTGAATGAAATGGTCATTTACGGGATGAGTCAATATGCTTGATTAAAACAAACAACTCTTTAAAAGAACTTTACTAGGTTCAAATCAATCCCTTGATTTGAGTTCCACTAATCTTTGGCATTGTTGCTTAGACCATATCAACAAGTTAACATTCATAAGCTCTATTTTGATGGACTTTTGAAAGTTGATTGATTTCTAGATCATTTTAAGACAACTAGTCTTACTTGTTGAAAGTAACAAAAGATATGAACTATTGTTAGAACGCCTAGAAAATAGAGTTCAAAGCTAAAGAAAGATTTTATGACTTTATTATTTCACATGGATTTGAGTGAATATAGGTTTATTTACTCAAATGTGATATAAGTTGAATCTGTTTGGCTAGTTCAAAGATTCAAAAGTATAAAATCCACTTGGCAAGAAATCATAAAGATCTAGGTTAGATCATGTTGATGATTACTTGAGACCAAATATGATCATCAATGATTGTGTGTTGTAATTTCACAATCTAGGTCCATAATATATGGCATATCTTAGTTGGAATAATCGAAGTCAATTGGTACTTGATTCGATTAATGATGAATCATAAAAACTTTTCCTATAATTTCTAAAACAAAATGCTCAACTACCACCAAACTAAACCAAATTCGTCAAAGCTATTGAAAAGTAATTTCAGAATAACTTTTCATAAAATATATCTAGAGAGTTGCTAAACTCAGTGGGAGCTTAGTGTTTGTCATTCGACAAACTAAGGCCCAAGTATAGATATATGTTTCATTGTGATTTATTCAAATGAGACACAAGGGTATTGTTTCTACCACGAATTTTTGAGAACATAATGTTTGTTTGCTCGAAATAATGTCCTTTTGGAGATTCTTTTCCAAAATGACAAGTGGGAGAAAATAGACCTCGACTGTCTTCGAGGGGAACAACAAACATAAAACGGAGATTCCGGAGGCTTTTCGAAGTTCTTTAGAAAATCCGAACACTTATTCTTTGAGGACTTTAGAAGTAGCTTTAAAGAATAGACTTCTCTAAGAAGTGGCTTTACAAGTGCTTCAAGGAGAACAGAATATTCAAAGGACTTTCAAGTGGCTATTGATATTCTGTTGTTTGATGTTCTATACCCAAGTAGGCATAGAGTTCAAATCACTGAAACTATGAGATTCTTCTATAGTGAAGAAACATGGAGTTCAGGTCACTGAAACTATGCAATTCTTCTATTAGATAGTGAAGAAACCTACAACTTACAGTCCAACTATTATCATGTAGATTAATGAGTTTGTGACCTATAAGAAAGCTATGACAAAACCCAGATTCCCTAAAATGGTTAGAGGCCATATATAGACTCAAATGTTTTAAATGGTTAGAGGCCATAAAACATACTCAATGTTTTGATGACAAAATTGAAATTTTGTTGATTTGCAAGAATAGTTTCACACCTATTGGTTGCAAGTTTGTTTTAAGGATAAAAACCATCAAACATGAAATTGTGTTCACAACACAAAGCTAGATTAGTTGCTAAAAGGTTACAAGCAAATTCACGGCGTGGATTGTGTTGAAACCTCATGCATAATCGTAATGCTCAAGTCTATAACTCAAGCAATGATTGCATATTGGTACATATGACAATTGGATGACAAAACGTATTCCTCAATCAAATGTTGGAAGAAAACTATGTACATGGCATGTCATAGGATTTGTGGATCCAAATAAATGCTTGAAAAGAAAAGCTAGTTTATAAAATCTAAGTACAGATTTAAGCAAGCAATTGGGAATTAGAACTATATTTTAGTGAAGCTAATAAGTATTTTAGTTTCATAAAATGTACATGATTCTTATAGATATATAAGAAGTTTAGTGGGAGTACATAAAACTTAATTGGTCCTATGTGTATCACACACATATCTCTCTATTCTGAAATAACATTCAAATGCTAATGACTTAGATTTGAAATTATTCATCAATGAAGGACCAAGGCGAAACTTAGTACATACTGGGTATTAAGATCTATTTACAAAGATCTTATATTAATGTTTTAGATTAAGTAATGGCATTTACTAAATCAAACACGAAAGACTCCATTGGAGATATTCGACCCATGTGAATAAATCTAAGTAAAGAATGTTTTAACTATGTATTAGCATTTACTAAGTTAAACATCAAAGGATCTAAGTAAGATTCTTAACCTATATTATATGTCAAAAAATTTAGCTGGATTCAGTATCTATTGAAATTGAATGAGCTAAAGTTACATGAATAGAATTCAATTGGGAATAATTCTGCAAAAGAATTTATCATGTATATAATATAATATGAGGATCGCCAAAAACGTATCGTATGACTTTAGGCATGACGAACATATACCAATCTCTATTGATCTAAGTGAAGATCAACTAGATTGAGATCAAGAATACTTATGGTACTTGAAAAGGTACATAGGAATAGTTCTTGATTCAAGGAAATAAAGATATGCTAAATATTGATGCTACACGCATAAACACTGGCAAAGGATCAAGCAAGACCCTTTGGAGTTATCCATTGATAAGGACGAGCTATAGAACATCGTGTTTTGAAATGGCAACATGGATTGGAGACCATGAGTTGTTGCGTGGGATATTAAAATATTAATTTCTATGTTCAAAGATACAGCTGGAAAGTCTTCCACATATCTGTGAACTGCTTGGATAAGTAAATCCAAACAAAGCATCACTAGCAACCTAAACATTTGAAGTAGAAGTACTTATTGCCTAAGAAGCAATAAAAGAGAGTTGTTTGTATTAATGAGTTCTTCATTGAACTTAGGTAGATCACATGTCATCTGACTTGATGATTCTTCATTGAAAAATGCGTAGAACCACTCTTGTAGCTAGGCAGACTAGATCACAAAATACACATACTCAGAAGATCTTATCATCCTATCTCATAGAACATTCGATGAAAAGGATATTAAGATTGGCAAAGCATGATAACTAAACCTATGCAACAAGTGAGAAGCAACACTCACATTGTAGCACTGGAAATCAAGCATAGCTTTGAATTCCATTAAAATGTTTTTAAAGATGGGTTAGAGGCCCATGGTTGTAAAACAATGGGGTTGAACATTTATCATATATGAAATGTATTTTCATATTCCATTTAATCTTGGTTTAGTATTAAATGATGAGTCCCTTCAATTTGACGATATATTCAAGATAGACTGTCAGGACCAGTCCTGTGACTAAGAAATGTCTATCAAGTGAACTTGAATGTCAAAGGTTGAAAATGGTCCCTAGTCGGAGTTTTCTATAAAATTGGACCCATAGAAAACGTTAGACGACTAGAATGCAAGATGACTAGTAGTTCTGTTTCTTGAACTATGTGGACATGGCAATGTCATAATCATTTGCATAGATACTTACTTTGGGAAGACTAGTATCGGACAAGACCTATGAAACTTTACTGTAAGAGATGAAAATCTGTCATAAGTAAATTTCATTAAAATTATTAGACACTAAATCCTCAATACCTGAGTGATTTGAGATTACTTGTTTGAGAACTGGTTGCTTTGACGTTGACCAACCGTCGCACCGTAAAAGGAGGCTATAAAGGCAACGCTCAGGTAATCACCTATCAAACGAAGTCTAATCTCAAGATCGCAAGATTGGGATTGTCCTCCCATAAATCGGGATGAGATGCTTAAAAGTTGTACAAGGCCACTCGGAGAGCTAGAAACTGTGAAATGCATGGCCGTGCTCGGATGAATCATAGGCTATGATTATCTGTTTATTTGATCAGTGGAACTCTGAAACCGAGAAACACCTCTGGACATAATAAGGATGACAACTCTTACCTTATGTTCAAGAGCAAGCATCGAGCGACAAAGGAATTAGGAAATGCACACTTGTCCCTAAGGACAAGTGGGAGACTGAAGGAAATAATGCCCTTGGTCCAAGTATGCATTCTATGTTAAGTCTAATAAATGCGGTTCAGTATTAATTAACAAGTTAATAATTCAGTGAGATCAAGTGAGCTGAATGCCTAGGTAGAGGCCGCTTCAGTTCAAGTGGAATTAATGATATTAATCCACAGCTTACTCTTGACTGAACCCGTAGGGTCACACAAATAGTACGTAAACGGAGCCATTAAATACTCCATCTATGGATATTCGGAATCGACGGATCTTGGTTTCAGTGGGAGCTGAGATCGTCACAGGCAAGAAATGAATACTCCGGAAACGATGATATTGCCGGAAACGGAAATATGGATCGTATCGGAAGTACAAATATTATCCAAGTCGTAGATGTTGCCGGAAACGAAAACATGGTACGTATCGGAAAATATTATCGGAAATGGAAATATTGCCGGAATCGGAAATATTGCCGGAAACGGAAATATTGTCAGAATCGGAAATATTATCGGAATCGGAAAATAATTCCGGAAACGGAAATATTAAATATTTGTTCGAAACGGAAATTGATTCCGGAATCGGAAATATTGAATATTGTTCGTATCGGAAATGAATTCCGGAATCGGGAAATTAATCGGAAGCATATCGTACGAATTAGCATCGGACGAGGCCTGCCAGACGAAGGCCCAGCACGAAGCCGGGCCATCGCCCAGCAAGCCAGCGCGCCACAAACGCACCAGCCAAGGCTGCGCCAGGCCCACCGCAAGGCAGGCCCAGCGCGCGCCAAGGTTGCGGCAGCGTGTGGGCTTGCGGCAGTGGGCTGCGAGCTCGCGGGCTGCGCGCGCGCGCATGGCGCCCCTGGTGGGCTGCTGTGCGTGCGTGTGTGTTTGTGTGCTACTCGAATCCTAAAGCTACCGGGATTTGTCATATGATTAAATCTAATCCTAAAAGATTTAGTTTATTTAATTAGAGTCCTAGTAGGATTATAATTAAATAAATTAGTATCCTAGTAGGATTCCAAATCCTTTTCCATAACTCTATAAATAGGTGCCTAGGGTCACATATTTACATTGAGTATTCAAGTATTCAAAGTGTTTTTTGAGAGCAAAAATTCAGTCACACAATTGCCTATAAGTGCCGAAAATTCTAAGTACCTTAAGGGCGATCCTAGTTGGTCAATCTTAAGGCGGATCCGGACGTGCTGTGGACTATCTACGGAGGGACGACACTTGGAGCCCTAAAGACTTGTTCTTGTTCGGTTCGGGCGCAGCTAGGGAGGGCACGCAACAAAGAGTATGCATCTAAACTATGCTAAATGATTATGTGTAAATAATATGTTTTCCTGGCTTTATGGTTTTTCCGCATGATTTATGAATTGTCATATGTATCATAACCTAACAGCACCTCTCAAGGGTGCGTCGTAATGTGTCCCTTTTCGATGATTTAACTGCTTTCCTCGCCCTTTTTATGAACTGTTAAACTAACCTAAACTGATTGTTCTATCACGCCTAACAAATATAATATTTTTGGGAAATCGGATTATCATGCTAGGTCCCTTAATGCTACTTAAATCAGATAATCGCGATCGAATTAGTGTTATATGTTGCATATTACTAAAATCAACTCAGATTAAGTTTAATAGTTAACGCATGTCCCTTCAATTATTTATGCTGAGCTAGTAAGGATATCCTGCCTCTGGAGTTATCGACAAGCGAATTACTCCTCTCGGTAGTTACAGTCCCCCGAACCCTCAATCTCTACCTTGCGGGTGTATATTGAGAGATCCCCACACCAGGGATCACAAGGGAACCTACGGCCGTCGTGGTCAAACATAATTGCACTCCCTTTATGTCACGATAACCGGGTTTTGTTAGTTTTTCTCATTGTCGTTAAAAACTGAATGGCGACTCCTATATTACTAGTCAATTGGGTGTATACTCACAGGAAATCCAATTACACTTGATTGAATAAAAAGAATCGTCACACCCACGAGGGACAAGGTCACGCATTAGCCTCGCGCTTTTTCGACCCCCTCACAGTGGCGACTCCACTGGGGATAGTGAAGGAAATACTCGTTCTTGTAGGTAATCAAAATAGCCGAAGGGTGAAACGATCCTACCCCGCGTTTATTTCCCCATCAAGTTGGGACGACCTGAAATCAGCATATTAATGTGAACGGGCAGAACATCATAACGAATCTCGGCTCCCTCGGGAGTTGGGACTAAGGATACCCTTTTTTCGCCAATAGGGGGGTGCATACGCCGCGCATGTTGCCCACTCAGTACTTGTGCAGGTAGTACACCTATCCCGAACCCAATTGCTCGCTCATTAGGTCCCTCTCGCCTGCATGCCCCCTTGGCTTGCACTTGCTGTTAGGTTATGATACATATGACAATTCATAAATCATGCGGAAAAACCATAAAGCCAGGAAAGCATATCATTTACACATAATCATTTAGAATAGTTTAGATGCATACACTTTGTTGCGTGCCTTCCCTAGCTGCGCCCGAACCGAACAAGAACAAGTCTTTAGGACTCCAAGTGTCGTCCCTCCGTAGATAGTCCACAGCACGTCCGGATCCGCCTTAAGCTTGACCAACTAGGATCGCCCTTAAGATACTTAGAATTTTCGGCACATATAGGCAATTGTATGACTGAATTTTTGCTCTCAAAAATCACTTTGAATACTTGAATACTCGATATAAATTGTGAGCATTGATCACCTATTTATAGGGCATGGGTATCGGATATTAGAATCCTACTAGGAAACGATTTAGTGAATCTGAATTAATCTAAAATTCGATCACTTAATATATCTAGTAGACTTAGGAAATCAATCTTATACGAATCCTAACCGATCAAGGTTTCGTACGCAAGCACAAACACACACGCAGGCGCAGCAGCCCACGAGGGGCGCCATGCGCGCGCGCGCGCTGAGCCCAGGCCCAGCAAGTGCTCGCAGCCCACGAGGGGCGCGCGCCTGCTGGCCTTGCTCTCGCGTTTGGGCTTTGCTTGCTTTGGTCGCGCGCGGGCTTTGCTAGGCGTTGGGCCTAGCTTCGTGCTAGGCCTTGCGTCTAGAAAGCTCGTCCGATGTTTATTCGTACGATACGCTTCCGATTAAATTCCCGGTTCCGGAATTCATTTCCGATACGAACAATATTTAATATTTCCGATTCCGGAATCAATTTCCGTTTCGAACAAATATTTAATATTTCCGTTTCCGGAATTATTTTCCGATTCCGATAATATTTCCGATTCTGACAATATTTCCGTTTCCGGCAATATTTCCGATTCCGGCAATATTTCCATTTCCGATAATATTTCCGATTCTGACAATATTTTCGTTTCCGGCAATATTTCCGATTCCGGCAATATTTCCATTTCCGATAATATTTTCCGATACGTATCATGTTTCTGTTTCCGGCAACATCTACGACTTGGATAATATTTATATTTCCGATACGATCCATATTTCCGTTTCCGGCAATATCATCGTTTCCGGAGTATTCATTTCTTGTCTGTGACGATCTCAGCTCCCACTGAAACCAAGATCCGTCGATTCCGAATATCCATAGATGGAGTATTTAATGCCATTAAATACTTGATCCGTTTACGTACTATTTGTGTGACCCTACGGGTTCAGTCAAGAGTAAGCTGTGGATTAATATAATTCATTCCACTTGAACTGAAGCGGCCTCTAGTCAGGCATTCAGCTCACTTGATCTCACTGAATTATTAACTTGTTAATTAATACTGAACCGCATTTATTAGACTTAACATTGAATGCATACTTGGACCAAGGGCATTATTTCCTTCAGTCTCCCACTTGTCCTTAGGGACAAGTGTGCATTTCCTAATTCCTTTGTCGCTCGATGCTTGCTCTTGAACATAAGGTAAGAGTTGTCATCCTTATTATGTCCAGAGGTGTTCCTCTGTTTCAGAGTTCAACTGATCAAATAAACAGATAATCATAGCCTATGATTCATCCGAGCACGGCCATGCATTTCACAGTTTCTAGCTCTCCGAGTGGCCTTGTACAACTTTTAAGCATCTCATCCCGATTTATGGGAGGACAATCCCAATCTTGCGATCTTGAGATTAGACTTCGTTTGATAGGTGATACCCTGAGCGTTGCCTTTATAGCCTCCTTTTACGGTGCGACGGTTGGTCAACGTCAAAGCAACCAGTTCTCAAACAAGTAATCTCAAATCACTCAGGTATTGAGGATTTAGTGTCTAATAATTTTAATGAAATTTACTTATGACAGATTCTCATCTCTTACAGTAAAGTTTCATAGGTCTTGTCCGATACTAGTCTTCCCAAAGTAAGTATCTATGCAAATGATTATGACATTGCCATGTCCACATAGTTCAAGAAACAGAACTACTAGTCATCTTGCATTCTAATCGTCTAACGTTTTCTATACGTCCAATTTTATAGAAAACTCCGACTAGGGACCATTTTCAACCTTTGACATTCAAGTTCACTTGATAGATATTTCTTAGTCACAGGACTGGTCCTGACAGTCTATCTTGAATACATCGTCAAATTGAAGGGACTCATCATTTAATAAACCACAAATTAAATGGAAAAAATGAATTCTTTTCATTTATTGTGAATGATTAACCAATAATGTTTTACAAAGATTTAAACTCTAAAACTTTAAAACATTAAACAGGGATATCAAAGCCATTCTCCAATATGCTTGATTCCCATAGCTGCAGTGTGCGAGTTGTGCTTCGCCTGCGGCAGAGGTTTAGTCAATGGATCTAATATGTTGTCATCAGTTCCAATCTTGTTTATCTCGACTTCTTTTCTTTCAACGAACTCTCATAGAAGGTGAAATCTACGAAGTACATGCTTGACTCTCTGGTGGTGTCTAGGCTCCTTTGCCTGTGCAATAGCTCCGTTATTATCACAATACAGGGCTATTGGTCCTTTAATGGAGGGGACTACACCAAGTTCACCTATGAACTTCCTTAGCCATATAGCTTCCTTTGCTTCTTCATGTGCAGCAATGTACTCCGCTTCAGTTGTAGAATCCGCAATGGTGCTTTGCTTTACACTTTTCCAGCTTACTACACCCCCGTTGAGGCAGAAGACAAACCCAGACTGTGATCTGAAATCATCTTTGTCGGTTTGGAAACTTGCGTCCGTATAGCCTTTAACAATTAATTCATCATCTCCACCATAGACCAGGAAGTCATCTTTGTGCCTTTTCAGGTACTTCAGAATATTCTTGGCAGCAGTCCAATGCGCCTCTCCTGGGTCTGACTGGTATCTGCTCGTAGCACTGAGTGCGTACGCAACATCCGGGCGTTTACATATCATAGCATACAATATTGAACCAATCACTGATGCATATGGAATCCCATTCATTCGTCTACGCTCATCAAGTGTTTTTGGGCACTGAGTCTTGCTTAGAGTTATTCCATGAGACATGGGCAGGTAGCCTCGCTTGGAGTCCGCCATCTTGAACCTATCAAGCACCTTATTGATATAAGTGCTTTGACTAAGTCCAATCATCTTTTTAGATCTATCTCTGTAAATCTTGATGCCCAATATGTACTGTGCTTCTCCTAGATCTTTCACCGAAAAACATTTCCCAAGCCAAATCTTGACAGAGTTCAACATAGGAATGTCATTTCCGATAAGTAATATGTCGTCGACATATAATACTAGGAAAGCAATTTTGCTCCCACTGACCTTCTTGTATACACAAGATTCGTCTGCGTTCTTGATGAAACCAAAGTCACTTACTGCTTCATCAAAACGTATATTCCAGCTCCTGGATGCCTGCTTCAATCCGTAGATTGACTTCTTTAGCTTGCATACCTTTTTAGCATTCTTTGGATCCTCAAAACCTTCAGGCTGTGTCATAAACACAGTTTCTGTTAAAACGCCGTTTAAGAAAGCAGTTTTGACATCCATCTGCCATATTTCGTAATCGTAATATGCAGCGATTGCTAACATTATCCGAATAGACTTTAGCATTGCAACTGGTGAAAAGGTTTCATCGTAATCCACACCGTGGACTTGCCTGTAACCTTTTGCAACCAATCTAGCTTTGAAAACTTCAAGTTTCCCATCCTTGTCTTTTTTCAGTTTGAAAACCCATTTGCTTCCAATGGCTTGGTAGCCATCTGGCAAATCGACCAAATCCCATACTTTGTTTTCAGACATGGAGTCTAATTCAGATTGCATGGCTTCTTGCCATTGCTTGGAGCTAGGGCTCGTCATAGCTTGTTTGTAAGTCGCAGGTTCATCACTTTCAAGTAATAGAACGTCATAGCTCTCGTTCGTCAAAATACCTAAGTACCTTTCCGGTTGAGATCTATATCTTTGCGACCTACGCGGGGTAACATTTCTAGATTGACCATGATTCTCACCAGATTCTTCTAAAGATCTCTGAGTTTCATCCTGAATGTCATCTTGAGCATTTTCTAGAGTTTGTTGTTCGACTCGAATTTCTTCGAGGTCTACTTTTCTCCCACTTGTCATTTTGGAAATGTGATCTTTCTCCAAAAAGACACCATCTCGAGCAACAAACACCTTGTTCTCATATGTATTGTAGAAGTAATACCCCTTTGTTTGCTTTGGATAGCCCACAAGGATACATTTGTCAGATTTTGGATGAAGTTTGTCTGAAATTAATCGTTTGACGTATACTTCACATCCCCAAATCTTAAGAAAAGACACATTTGGAGGCTTTCCAAACCATAATTCATATGGAGTCTTTTCGACAGCTTTAGACGGAGCTCTATTTATAGTGAGTGCAGCTGTATTTAGTGCATGTCCCCAAAATTCTAATGGAAGTTTGGCCTGACCCATCATTGACCTGACCATGTCTAGCAAGGTTCTGTTCCTCCGTTCCGACACACCGTTCCATTGTGGTGTTCCAGGAGGAGTCAATTCTGATAGAATTCCACATTCTTTCAGATGGTCATCAAATTCATAGCTCAGATATTCACCGCCTCTATCAGACCGCAGTGCCTTAATCTTCTTGCCTAATTGATTCTCTACTTCACTCTGAAATTCCTTGAATTTGTCAAAGGATTCAGACTTATTCTTCATTAGGTAGACATAACCATATCTACTGAAGTCATCAGTGAAAGTGATAAAGTAGCTGAAACCACCTCTAGCATTTGTACTCATTGGTCCACATACATCTGTATGGATTAAACCCAATAGTTCATTTGCTCTTTCTCCAACTTTAGAGAAAGGTTGCTTTATCATTTTTCCAAGTAAACATGATTCGCATTTACCATAATCCTCTAAGTCAAATGGTTCTAGAATTCCTTCCTTTTGAAGTCTTTCTAAGCGTTTCAAGTTTATATGGCCTAATCGACAATGACACAGATAGGTGAGATATGAATCATCCTTTTTGGCCTTTTTGGTATTTATGTTATATACTTGTTTGTCGTGATCTAATAAATAAAGTCCATTGACTAATCTAGCAGATCCATAAAACATCTCTTTAAAATAAAACGAACAACTATTGTCTTTTATTAAAAAGGAAAATCCCTTAGCATCTAAGCAAGAAACTGAAATGATGTTTTTAGTAAGACTTGGAACATGAAAACATTCTTCCAGTTCCAAAACTAGCCCGGAGGGCAACGACAAATAATAAGTTCCTACAGCTAATGCAGCAATCCGTGCTCCATTTCCCACTCGTAGGTCGACTTCACCCTTGCTTAACTTTTTACTTCTTCTTAGTCCCTGTGGATTGGAACATAAGTGTGAGCCACAACCTGTATCTAATACCCAAGAAGTTGAATTAGCAAGTATACAGTCTATAACGAAAATACCTGAAGATGGAACGACTGTTCCGTTCTTCTGATCTTCCTTTAGCTTTGGACATTCTCTTTTGTAATGGCCTATTCCATCACAATAAAGACAGCTTGATGTGGACTTGTCCTGCTTTGATTTAGCATCGCCCTTGGACTTTCCACTTTTCTTGAACGGTCTCCTTCTAGCCTTGAGTAAATCTTTGGCTTCACAGTCCAGTATTATTTCAGCCTTTCTGACAAGGTGAACAAATTCTGCAACTGTTTCTTCTCTTGGTTCACTTAGGTATAGTTGCTTGAAGCGACCAAACCCACTGTGTAGTGAATTGAGCAAGATAGAGACTGCCATCCTTTCGCTTATTGGTGTTCCTAGTAGACTTAGGCGATCAAAGTATGAACGCATAAGATCCACATGGAACCTCAGTGGGACGCCTACCCTCTGTTTAGTGCGAAGGAGCTGAACATGTGTTTCTTGGACTTCCATCCTATAACACCTGTTGGGAGAACTAACCTTTAGACCAGACATTGATTCAATCAACTCATGGACGTTCAGGTCCCTGTCCTCCGTGCTTCCACGACAGATATCCCTCAGATTCTTGATGAGCGTAAAAGGTTCATAGGCTACAAACCTTCTAGCCCAATCATCAAGGATATTGTTCAGCATGAGACTCATAACCTTTTTGAGATCCGCATCCCAGGCGTCAAATCTCTCAGGGGTCATGTCTCTGGCATAGTAGCTTGGCATGGGATGTGATAGTACATACTCAAGTCCATTGAGTTTGACTATTTCAACTAGCTTAGCTTCCCATTCAAGAAAATTTTCCAGGTTCAGCTTGACCATAAGCTCAGAACCCAAGATGATGTTTTGATTGTTGTTTGCCATATTTAAAACTACAATTGAAAAGAATAAACAAATAAATAACCATTCACAGTTTCTCTTAATAAACTTAAATTCTAGCATACATGCATAATTCAATGTTCATTAAGCATTTTATTCAAGTTATGTGTTCCGGCAGGTGTGAATAAAATGATTCCAAGATCCTAAAATCATTGAAGAACTAAGCACAGTTTGTCGACTTAATCCTAAAACATCTTAGGTAAGCAAAAGCCTTTTGCTAATAGTCTAGAAACTATTCTTGGTTGATAGGTACGTCTAAGAACTTATTAGGTAAACCTATCGATTTTGCCACGACATAAAAGGACTCCTTACTTATATCGTTGAGTTTCACCAAAACTAACATGTACTCACAATTATTTGTGTACCTTGCCCCTTTAGGACCAATAAGTAACACCTCGCTGAGCGAAAACTATTACTAGATTGATGTAAAGGATATCCAAGCAAGTGTATATTTTGGCATGGCACCTTTTAACTCAATTTTTAAGTTTGGAACTTAAGGCTCTTACTATGTTGGTTAGATTTTAAGTGAACTAAAATCCTTAATCATGCAACATAATCAAGCTTTTGATCTCATGCATTTTAAGACATATTTAAAAGCAATAAATAACTTAAAACATGCATAAGATAAATGTGATCTAGTATGGCCCGACTTCATCTTGAAGCTTTAACTTCAAAGTCCGTCTTGAAAATCTCCGTGGGAGGCACCATTTTCTTCAAATAGAATAAGCTATAATTAAAACTAATTACAACTATTTGATGGTACGCAGACCATATTTGAATTGAAAAACAACTTTGGTACTTTAGACCAATTACATTCAAATTAATGGTACGCAGACCATATTTTCTATCCTATTTGGGCCATACTAGTCACTTCATAACCTGCAAAACAGTACATATACAATATATACCATTCACCCATTCATTATCATGAATGGCCCACATAGCTGGTTAGTAAAACACATTATGCATCACATAAACATTTGCAACAATTAATCAAGGGCACCAATAATCTACAAATTATTCAGTCCTTATTAATTCTAATCAAGTTGTTTTAACCTTAAGGAATTGTAGACCTAATCAAGAGTTTATGACTAAAAGGGGCTCCCACTTAAACCAATAAATTCATATGCTTTACTAATTTTAAACATAAAAATGTATTTCTAGTCTAACTGGAAACATACAAATTTAATTAAAATTTAAAGCTCATATAAATTTATAATTGAATCCAAAAGTTTAATTTAATTTCAGTCGTATTTAAATTAATTCATGATTTTAATTTTAGTAAAATAATTAGAATAAATAAAATTTATTATAATTACAATATTCAAAATTAAAATCCAAGAAAATAATTTAAATTATCAATTTTAAAATTAATTAAAATTACGTAAACTGAAAATTTCAAATTAAAATTTCAAAACGATCTAATCGCAACGCAACAATCCCACGCATCGCACACCCATGGGCCACACGCACACAGCCATCGCTGGCCATGTGCGCGCAGCCCATGCGCTGCGTCGCATCGCTGCTTCTCACCATCGCAAGGCATCACGCGAGCTGGTGCTCGCTGCGCGCGCCAGCGCTCGACGCACGAGCATGCTGCCGCAGCCCATCGCTGGGCGCAGCGCTCGTCGCACGTCGCAACAAGCAAGCTGCTTGCCATCGCTGGGCGCAGCACTCGTCGCACGTCGCAACAAGCACGCTGCACGCCATCGCTGGACGCAGCGCTTGTCGCACGCACAATAGCGCTCGCTGCGCGCGAGCGATCGATGCTGGGGCGTAGCACTCGTGGCACGCGAGCTTGAGCTCGCTGCGCGCGAGGCTCCGCACGCTTGCGCGAGGCAGTGCGCGCTGTGGCGCAGCTCGCTTGCTGCCCACACGCGACTGCTGGTGCCTTGCTCTCGCCCTCGCCCATTCGCCCATCGCACACAGCCCACGACACAAGGCAGGGCTGCTGCCTTGTGCTCGTGCACCATGGCCTTGCTCATTGCATTCGTACCGCATTGGCGACGAGCTCCCTTGCTCGTCGTCACATGTCCGCACTATACAACACCCCTTAAGGGTAACACGTAGCGTCCATTGCTTTGTGCGTGAAAGTTATATGAGCGAATCGCATAAAAATTTAAAATTTATATTCAAAATTAATGACAAATTAATAAATAATATTAATTTCATAATTTTAGGGCGAAAAATCGAAAATTTATTATTCAATTGATTTCCGATTAACATGGATTCAAGTCTAGGTCATAAAAATTTAAAATTTAACATAAATTTACAATTTTTATGGTGGTTTTTAATCATAGGTATCTAATTAAATTATAACTAATTATGAAAATCAAATCAATTCTAAATTATTCTAATTTTCAACAAATTAATCATAATTACAAATTAGATTGCATAATTAACAAGGCTAGGCATTCAAACTTGTTAAACATATACAATAGGTCAATCAAAAATTCAAGATTTATCAACAAGAATCGCAAATATTTAATTTAACATCTTAAATTTACGAAATTTTGCATTCGAAAAACTAAAACCTCCGAAAAGTCATAGTTAGGCTTCGAATTTGAGAATTCTGGGTTCGGCCTGAAAAATTATAATTTTGTCAAAATTTTAGAATGCCTTTTACATGCGGAATTGACACAAAAATCACTCGATTTGGATGAGTAACGAAGAAACTGCCGAAAAACTGCGTACGTATAATTAAATAAACGCAATTTGCAATTAATTAACAATTACGAAAATTAATCACCCCTTTTAATTCTTGCAAATTTGTAATATTTAACCATGTTCATACAATTTAGATTATGAAAATAATAAGAGGCTCGTGATACCACTGTTAGGTTATGATACATATGACAATTCATAAATCATGCGGAAAAACCATAAAGCCAGGAAAGCATATTATTTACACATAATCATTTAGAATAGTTTAGATGCATACACTTTGTTGCGTGCCTTCCCTAGCTGCGCCCGAACCGAACAAGAACAAGTCTTTAGGACTCCAAGTGTCGTCCCTCCGTAGATAGTCCACAGCACGTCCGGATCCGCCTTAAGCTTGACCAACTAGGATCGCCCTTAAGTTACTTAGAATTTTCGGCACATATAGGCAATTGTATGACTGAATTTTTGCTCTCAAAAATCACTTTGAATACTTGAATACTCGATATAAATTGTGAGCATTGATCACCTATTTATAGGGCATGGGTATCGGATATTAGAATCCTACTAGGAAACGATTTAGTGAATCTGAATTAATCTAAAATTCAATCACTTAATTTATCTAGTAGACTTAGGAAATCAATCTTATACGAATCCTAACCGATCAAGGTTTCGTACGCAAGCACAAACACACACGCAGGCGCAGCAGCCCACGAGGGGCGCCATGCGCGCGCGCGCGCTGAGCCCAGGCCCAGCAAGTGCTCGCAGCCCACGAGGGGCGCGCGCCTGCTTGCCTTGCTCTCGCGTTTGGGCTTTGCTTGCTTTGGTCGCGCGCGGGCTTTGCTAGGCGTTGGGCCTAGATTCGTGCTAGGCCTTGCGTCTAGCAAGCTCGTCCGATGTTTATTCGTACGATACGCTTCCGATTAAATTCCCGGTTCCGAAATTCATTTCCGATACGAACAATATTTAATATTTCCGATTCCGGAATCAATTTCCGTTTCGAACAAATATTTAATATTTCCGTTTCCGGAATTATTTTCTGATTCCGATAATATTTCCGATTCTGACAATATTTCCGTTTCCGGCAATATTTCCGATTCCGGCAATATTTCCATTTCCGATAATATTTCCGATTCTGACAATATTTCCGTTTCCGGCAATATTTCCGATTCCGGCAATATTTCCATTTCCGATAATATTTTCCGATACGTACCATGTTTCCTTTTCCAGCAACATCTACGACTTGGATAATATTTATATTTCCGATACGATCCATATTTCCGTTTCCGGCAATATCATCGTTTCCGGAGTATTCATTTCTTGCCTGTGACGATCTCAGCTCCCACTGAAACCAAGATCCGTCGATTCCGAATATCCATAGATGGAGTATTTAATGCCATTAAATACTTGATCCGTTTGCGTACTATTTGTGTGACCCTACGGGTTCAGTCAAGAGTAAGCTGTGGATTAATATAATTCATTCCACTTGAACTGAAGCGGCCTCTAGTCAGGCATTCAGCTCACTTGATCTCACTAAATTATTAACTTGTTAATTAATACTGAACCGCATTTATTAGAATTAACATTGAATGCATACTTGGACCAAGGGCATTATTTCCTTCAGTCTCCCACTTGTCCTTAGGGACAAGTGTGCATTTCCTAATTCCTTTGTCGCTCGATGCTTGCTCTTGAACATAAGGTAAGAGTTGTCATCCTTATTATGTCCAGAGGTGTTCCTCGGTTTCAGAGTTCAACTGATCAAATAAACAGATAATCATAGCCTATGATTCATCTGAGCACGGCCATGCATTTCACAGTTTCTAGCTCTCCGAGTGGCCTTGTACAACTTTTAAGCATCTCATCCCGATTTATGGGAGGACAATCCCAATCTTGCGATCTTGAGATTAGACTTCGTTTGATAGGTGATTACCTGAGCGTTGCCTTTATAGCCTCCTTTTACGGTGCGACGGTTGGTCAACGTCAAAACAACCAGTTCTCAAACAAGTAATCTCAAATCACTCAGGTATTGAGGATTTAGTGTCTAATAATTTTAATGAAATTTACTTATGACAGATTTTCATCTCTTACAGTAAAGTTTCATAGGTCTTGTCCGATACTAGTCTTCCCAAAGTAAGTATCTATGCAAATGATTATGACATTGCCATGTCCACATAGTTCAAGAAACAGAACTACTAGTCATCTTGCATTCTAATCGTCTAACGTTTTCTATGCGTCCAATTTTATAGAAAACTCCGACTAGGGACCATTTTCAACCTTTGACATTCAAGTTCACTTGATAGACATTTCTTAGTCACAGGACTGGTCCTGACAGTCTATCTTGAATACATCGTCAAATTGAAGGGACTCATCATTTAATAAACCACAAATTAAATGGAAAAAATGAATTCTTTTCATTTATTGTGAATGATTAACCAATAATGTTTTACAAAGATTTAAACTCTAAAACTTTAAAACATTAAACAGGGATATCAAAGCCATTCTCCAATATGCTTGATTCCCATAGCTGCAGTGTGCGAGTTGTGCTTCGCCTGCGGCAGAGGTTTAGTCAATGGATCTGATATGTTGTCATCAGTTCCAATCTTGTTTATCTCTACTTCTTTTCTTTCAACGAACTCTCGTAGAAGGTGAAATCTACGAAGTACATGCTTAACTCTCTGGTGGTGTCTAGGCTCCTTTGCCTGTGCAATAGCTCCGTTATTATCACAATACAGGGCTATTGGTCCTTTAATGGAGGGGACTACACCAAGTTCACCTATGAACTTCCTTAGCCATATAGCCTCCTTTGCTTCTTCATGTGCAGCAATGTACTCCGCTTCAGTTGTAGAATCCGCAATGGTGCTTTGCTTTACACTTTTCCAGCTTACTGCACCCCCGTTGAGGCAGAAGACAAACCCAGACTGTGATCTGAAATCATCTTTGTCGGTTTGGAAACTTGCGTCCGTATAGCCTTTAACAATTAATCATCATCTCCACCATAGACCAGGAAGTCATCTTTGTGCCTTTTCAGGTACTTCAGAATATTCTTGGCAGCAGTCCAATGCGCCTCTCCTGGGTCTGACTGGTATCTGCTCGTAGCACTGAGTGCGTACGCAACATCCGGGCGTGTACATATCATAGCATACATTATTGAACCAATCACTGATGCATATGGAATCCCATTCATTCGTCTACGCTCATCAAGTGTTTTTGGGCACTGAGTCTTGCTTAGAGTTATTCCATGAGACATGGGCAGGTAGCCTCGCTTGGAGTCCGCCATCTTGAACCTATCAAGCACCTTATTGATATAAGTGCTTTGACTAAGTCCAATCATCTTTTTAGATCTATCTCTGTAAATCTTGATGCCCAATATGTACTGTGCTTCTCCTAGATCTTTCATCGAAAAATATTTCCCAAGCCAAATCTTGACAGAGTTCAACATAGGAATGTCATTTCCGATAAGTAATATGTCGTCGACATATAATACTAGGAAAGCAATTTTGCTCCCACTGACCTTCTTGTATACACAAGATTCGTCTGCGTTCTTGATGAAACCAAAGTCACTTACTGCTTCATCAAAACGTATATTCCAGCTCCTGGATGCCTGCTTCAATCCGTAGATTGACTTCTTTAGCTTGCATACCTTTTTAGCATTCTTTGGATCCTCAAAACCTTCAGGCTGTGTCATAAACACAGTTTCTGTTAAAACGCCGTTTAAGAAAGCAGTTTTGACATCCATCTGCCATATTTCGTAATCGTAATATGCAGCGATTGCTAACATTATCCGAATAGACTTTAGCATTGCAACTGGTGAAAAGGTTTCATCGTAATCCACACCGTGGACTTGCTTGTAACCTTTTGCAACCAATCTAGCTTTGAAAACTTCAAGTTTCCCATCCTTGTCTTTTTTCAGTTTGAAAACCCATTTTCTTCCAATGGCTTGGTAGCCATCTGGCAAATCGACCAAATCCCATACTTGGTTTTCAGACATGGAGTCTAATTCAGATTGCATGGCTTCTTGCCATTGCTTGGAGCTAGGGCTCGTCATAGCTTGTTTGTAAGTCGCAGGTTCATCACTTTCAATTAATAGAACGTCATAGCTCTCGTTCGTCAAAATACCTAAGTACCTTTCCGGTTGAGATCTATATCTTTGCGACCTACGCGGGGTAACATTTCTAGATTGACCATGATTCTCACCAGATTCTTCTAAAGATCTCTGAGTTTCATCCTGAATGTCATCTTGAACATTTTCTAGAGTTTGTTGTTCGACTCGAATTTCTTCGAGGTCTACTTTTCTCCCACTTGTCATTTTGGAAATGTGATCTTTCTCCAAAAAGACACCATCTCGAGCAACAAACACCTTGTTCTCAGATGTATTGTAGAAGTAATACCCCTTTGTTTCCTTTGGATAGCCCACAAGGATACATTTGTCAGATTTTGGATGAAGTTTGTCTGAAATTAATCGTTTGACGTATACTTCACATCCCCAAATCTTAAGAAAAGACACATTTGGAGGCTTTCCAAACCATAATTCATATGGAGTCTTTTCGACAGCTTTAGACGGAGCTCTATTTATAGTGAGTGCAGCTGTATTTAGTGCATGTCCCCAAAATTCTAATGGAAGTTTGGCCTGACCCATCATTGACCTGACCATGTCTAGCAAGGTTCTGTTCCTCCGTTCCGACACACCGTTCCATTGTGGTGTTCCAGGAGGAGTCAATTCTGATAGAATTCCACATTCTTTCAGATGGTCATCAAATTCATAGCTCAGATATTCAAAAAAATAATGTTCGAATAAAGTCTTCAAGAAAAAATAAATGTTCAAAAAGAAAATAAATAAATCCGAGTCTAGACTAGGCTATGCCGAAGTACAATCTAAATCCTACGTGTTAGTTGTCTTATCCATAGAATCGGTCCTAATACTTGGTGTCGTTCTGCAAGCTAAAAGGTTATACCATATTGAGTCTCCCTTCCTAACATTTAAATCAATGAGCACCCATATGTAATTGTCATCCCTTGCTAGGAATCCACGGCCTCAATACTCTCTCTCACCAATAAAAAAAAAATATTATAGTATTTGCAAAATGGAAACAGTCACATTCTGAAAATCATTCCCCCATAGTCGCACAACCCCCAAAGTGAACCTAAGGTGTCAATACCATTAGCGAAAAATTAATGGCCTCAAGGCTTATGATCACATTGGGTCACGACTATCGTAGTCCTCTCGAGCCACTCGCTCCCATAAATACTCCTAAGTACGGACTAAAAGATTTTTCATGAATGCAACATGACCAACCATGAAAATACCCAGATCGGCATACCATAAGACTACCATTGGGGTAAAAGCAATACACACTAAGAGAGAAGCCTCACTAATGATTCTAGCCTTGTAAAAATGGAAATTCGATCTCCCCAATTAACTACCTTGCCAACATTAAGCAGAATGGCGCATGACAAATGAACACCCAAGGGTTAAAATCTAAAGTGTCAACCAACGAAAGTCATGGTCCAATTAGCCTAAGTCTGAGAGTTGCTTGGTCAAGTATTATAGGCTTACGCCACGTCATTATTTTGAGTCTAGGCCACCTCCTTGTATTCATACACGGGTTATAATCAGAAAGATTAATGAAAGTTTGAGTCTAAATCACAACTTCCAATTAAATCCCGTAAAGCCGGAATCTGAAAAAAAAAAACAAAAAAATTATTTTCGATGTAATTCTTTCGTTAAATTTCAATAAGGTAAAAGCAACATTTTGAATCTACGCTATTTGCACATTTTAAGAAACGACTAAATACGCTTGCAAAGTAAGACAATTTAAAGGTCCACCCTAGGCCTATGAAAATTAAAAGGTCCACTATAGGCCCACCAAACGAGGCTCACTCAGTCTCGCCTCGTGACTCAAAGACCACAACCATCTACCTTTTTAGCCCAAATTAAAGAATTTATGTTGGGGAGGAATCCCAAGAAAAAAGAAAGAAAAAATAGAAAGAGGAAAGAGAAAAGGAGAGAGAGAGAGAGAGAGAAAAGAGCAAGCCAGGGAATACTTATCCCGTAGTGCAACATTTACCTAAGTAAACGAAGGAAAAGAATTGAGTCAACCAATCCAAATCATAAAATTCTACGATGTCTACCCTTTCCAATCCTTATTCTCTTAAACGCCTTCGCTCTGGGGTCCCTGTTCAGCTCATTTAGCCCATCCATGTTCTCATTGCCATAACCCAAGAAACCATTACCTCAACTCTTGTTTTTGAACTTGTTATCAACCGCAAACCACACACGGCCATTGACACGTGCGTCATGCCCATCATTTCCAAAGTCCGAACCTGCTCTTACACCACTATTAGCATAATGACCATATAACTTGTTTGGATACGTCCTGTTGATATACCCTTGAACCATCCCCATACTATTCATTGACCTTGGTTGATGTAATCCTCATGCTCGACTAATACCTATACAACTTATCCTATCTCATTTAACCCATCTTTCAAGCCGCCTTGAGTCACAAATAAAAAAGAGACAAATGAAGAGTACATTCTACGCTCAACGTAAAAATAAAAAATGTGAATAATAAAAAAGAAACTTTTCAAAGCGCCTCTAAAGTTAGTCTAAAAAGAAAAGAAGTATTTAGCGCACCAAAAAAGATCCGCCCAGAAATAATTTTCAGCGCCCACAGTTGGGCGCCGAAATCTTTAGCGCCCCTGCCTGGGCGCTGAATCTCTCTGCTTGCTAAAATTTTGTCCAGAAGTGCTCGTCATTTTATCCGCACATGCACGGAAAAATAACGAACACTTGGAGGGGTACAGCACGTATTCAGATATACGTACCACCAAAAAATACATGTACTCAAAAAAAAATATATATAAAACAAATTTTTGGCAGCAGATCTAAATAATAATAAACTTCACTTATTCTACCATTTCAAATAATATGTTTCCTCCTCGGAACGTACTTGTTTAAAATCGGCATTCTAAGAAACCATTTTCTAGGCTAAGAACTACGCAAGACCTGATTCCAAATTAAATCTATTTAAGGCGGATACGTAGGCAATCTATGATTCGGTCCAACCAATTTGCAAAAATATTAAAGCCTATAGAATAACAAGAATAAAAATAGAAGTTCCTTATTGAAATTTACTTACTTGCAACCCAAGTCGAAAGAAAGATTTAAGTCAAAAGAAGAATCCAAGTCATAAAGATGCCAAAATTAATGAGCACACATCAAAAAATAATAAGGGCACGTACCCTTGCCAGAAGGAGCACTCACACTCCTAGGCACTTAGCCAAGACTCAAAAGATCGCTTTGCCTCAATTGAATGGGGGCTAGCGCAAGCGTCCATGACCTCTAAAGTACTCGACTTGACCCCCCCTAAAGCGAACTAACTCACTTAAAGACTTTCTTTCACCACTAGACATAGTCGTTCGCTTAAAGACCTTCTTTCACCACTAAGACACAGTCATAATCGCAAACAAGTAATAAGGGCAGTAAGCTTGCAATAAAGAGGATTGTTCTACGGCGTCGCCCCATCGTTCCTTCGAGCTCAGGGCACCCGTTCATGGTAACTCAAATGCTCGCGAATCCCCTTTGAAAAAAAATCAGACATTGTCAATAGGACTTGGCACTTAACCAAGGCTCACCCTACTCAGACATATGACACGGGCATCTAAAATCGAAATCTAAAAGCATCATTAATGGGAAGACATAACAGCAACTAGGGGCTAAAAATTGAAATGAAAGAGCTAGGGAAAGAACTAAGTATACCTTGACCTTTTGGGCAGACATACACCAAGTAAATCTAAGTCAATTTGAAAACGGTTTATATTCCCGCAATTCTGGAAAAGACGGCCCTAAAAGCCTAAAGCATATGCCGAACGGGCACAAGTATATCTTGACGCCTGCACCCTGGCTTCCAGCAAATCCTTAGACAGCATTCCAAAAATCGTAACAGTATTTTGATTCACTCATGTAATCCTGTACGAACCCTTCTATAAGTCAACCTACTTAGGACACCTCAGATTGTACACAGTAGGATTCGGATTTTAAATAATTTTCAAATAATTTTCAAAGACTTTTTCGAACATAATAAAGTGTCGTTGGTTTAAGCTAAGTATGCGTTTATCTCAATGATTGCAAGTGAGTCAAAAGATTTCCAAATATGATTATGGATAAAGAAAGGCACCTAGCTTTTGGTCAAGGCACACTTCGACATGTGACTACCTTGACCATGGCAATGTCGCACAATACGACATTTACAAGAGAAGTAGCAGATCACTACTCGAACGTACCTCACACTAAACGAGTCTGGTTCAAACTATTCATGATCCATGTCACCATGAATGCATAAAAACGTATGCAAAGCATTATAGCACCAAGCCAATCCTGTAGCTACAATTGGGGGCTTGAGAAAAACACTCTAAAAATGCTCGAAATGACGATTTTATCGCAAATTCTCGACGCTAATGCTATACATATGTCATAGGGGCTCAATCCTAAGCTTTAATCGTGCAAAACGAACCTTAGAATGGCTACAACCCCTCCCAAATTCTAAGCACTACTTAGAATATATAAAGTCACCCCACTAACAAGGGTAACTGAAAATCGCGAGTCACCAAAACTCCGATCAAATCACTGCACATAACGCTCGCCCTATAAAGTGCCCGTTACACAGTCTACATCGTTCCGAAGCAAAAGCGAAAGAAAAAAAATACTGTCAAAATTCTGCCCAGAAATCATTTTCAACGCCCAGAGCTGGGCGCCGATATCTTTAACGCCCCAGCCTGGGCGCTGAATATTTCTGCTAGCCAAGTTTGCCCAGATATAAAAACAAGAAAGAAACACCTATGAATCCTCGCATCGAACGAAGTAATAAGCCGTGCAAACCCACGTAGAAGGTGCTACACTTATTCGAGCACCTGAACAAGGCATGATGAAATACTCCAATGCAAATGATATCCCAACACTTGGAAGAATGTTCTAAGACACGCCGTTAGGCCACACAAGCCTACGTCGCACCATAAGTTCAACCGTCCCACGGTACAAGTCTAAAAAAGAAGTAAGGCATGTTGCACTAATGTAGGCACGACCAAGAGCACGTGTAAAAGAGGAAAAGACTACTTATCGCCCAAATTCAAAATGCAAATCACACGACTTCTACATTAAGGATTAAAGGTAGCAAAATATTACCTACCACGGAAGGGATAGCTCGCACCTACACGAGCGGAACCCCAAGGCATCTTTTCGTACGCCAAAAGGAAGCATCCCAACATGCATACTTGGGGGCTCCAAACTACGAAACAACCATAACAAAATAAAAAAAAATCTCGAAGCAAATGTTTGAAACAATCAAAAGGGCACGATGTTTGAGCCCACCTCGTAAATGGGCCTGAACCCTATCAAGCTTCTAAGCGAACTATTCACAATCAGTCATTGCTCAAAAAAAAATGATTCAAGCAAACTGA
Source organism: Spinacia oleracea (assembly GCF_020520425.1). Lineage (NCBI taxonomy): Eukaryota > Viridiplantae > Streptophyta > Magnoliopsida > Caryophyllales > Amaranthaceae > Spinacia > Spinacia oleracea. The sequence goes on along the minus strand of NC_079491.1, from coordinate 93,444,149 downwards.
TTAAATGATCGCACACAACGGCCATTCTATGAACACTCGTTCGCACATACATGTCATCATTCACGAACGCATTCAAAAGAAAAAAATATATACAAGAGCGATCAAAGTCTTACGCCTCAAGGTATGTTCCTCGGGCCATATAGACTCGCCCAACTGTTGCAATAACTGTATGCCTTAAAGAGCAACAGTTCCTTAAAATAATCTCCCCAAAGAGACAAGCACCGTAGTCCACCAATCGGCTACGGCTTCTCAAGAAAATCATCACGTTCTGAAAATAAAGAAAAAAACAAAAGAGAAGAGAATACATAGAACTTTCAACTCTGTCATCAAAAGACCAGCCCAAACAACACTTTCAACGCTCCACCTGGGCGTGAATTATTTCAACGCCCAGGCCTGGGCGCTGAAAATGAACCCAGGCTCAAAAAAGGCCCTAACTTCTATTGGGCCCTGCCGCATCCATTCGACTCGAAAATTGCCGATTTCCTTACTGAAAGTCTTCACGACTTTGTCAAGAGTAGCACACCACTACGAAAATCGCTCGCACTTACGAGCACGATCCCAAACACGATCAAAGACATTGAAAAATGCGTAGGAACCTCTTTGACAAAAAATGACCGTCAAGCACAAGTGCTTGGGGGCTCGAAAGAAAAAAATATATCTCAAAAAAAAGGGGTATGCAAAGTTAAAACAATATTCCCAGACTACGCTGTACAAAATCTCGTGTTTGGATAATCTCAAAAGAAAAAAGAACCGGTTTACGACCTCAAGACAAAGGTCGCCGTTGATACTTATACATGGTCCCCCAATCAAGGACCCAGGTAATGGCAAAATTGAGCCAAAAGACTAGCTCAAAACCATGAAAAGGTGATGACCACGAGACTATGGTCCATCTAAGCACATTGTCAACCCACATTCAGGTTGCAACTAAATCCGAGCATCCCTCGGAAGAATTCGCTCCTATAAGAATGAATAAAAAGAAATTCTAAAAAAAAAATCACAAGAAAAAAAATGAAATAGGGATTTGCCCACCTCAATCAGGCAAGATCGAACCACGCGAGTTCCAAATTAAAAAACGTATTCAGGGACGTCCACCCTCAGCGGACAGGGCTCGCCCACCTTCAGCGGGCGGGGTCTGCTCACTAGCCGCGCAGGTCCTCAGTTTTCGTAAATGAAAAGAAAATAAAATCTTCAAAATAAAACAGGCTCGCCATCTTCAGCCGGCGGGGTCTGCGTCACTAACCGCGCAGGTCCTCAGTTTTCGACAAAAACAAAGTCTTCAAATTTAAAATAGGCTCGCCATCTTCAGTCGGCGGGGTCTACGGCGCAAACCACGTAGGTGCTTATTTTAAAAAAAAAACAAAATAAAATTTCAAAACAGATTCGTCCACTTCTATCGGACGGGGTGTCCACCCTCAGCGGACAGGTTCGCCATCTTCAGCCGGCGGGGTCTACGTCACAAACCGCGTAGGTCCTTATTTTCAAAACATCAAAACAGATTCGTCCACTTCTATCGGACGGGGAGTCCACCCTCAGCAGACAGGCTCGCCCACCTTCAGCGGGCGGGGTCTGCGTCACTAACCGCGCAGGTCCTTAGTCGTTGCAGCGATATCTTTTTTTGGTTTTCCCTTTTTCCAAAAATTAAAGGATCGGTTTTCCCTTTTTCCAAAAATTAAAGGATTGGTTTTCCGTTTTTCCAAAAAAGAACGATGTGCTGGATTTTCCTTCGTTTTACGTCCTATAAAAACAAGGGGGTTTTCTCGTTTAGCTAGCCCTGAAAATGAGAATCTTTAAAAACGTTTTACCTCGTGATTGGGCTTGGCCAGGCCCAATTACACTTTACAGCTTTAATTTCGAAAACATCTGTAGCTACTCCCAATGACAAAGTGAGGGAGTTTCTACGCACCTTTAGATCCTTCCAATGACAAAGTGAGGAAGTTTCTATACTATCAGTTGACAAATCCCAATGACACGTGAGGGATATGTCGACACTTCAAGTGATGACCCTTAAGTCAAATGTTATCACTGGGGGGCTCGTGAGACCCTCGCAAAACAGGTCACATACACCATGACTTGTGTGACGCACTCCGTCTAAAACTTTGACCATCGTCTTACTCCAAGACTCAGTCAATGTGGGGGCTAACTGTAGACACCTACTTTTGTCCCCATTCCCGCAAGGGAAAGGTTCGATGATGAAAGCATAAAAACTCCACTTGACAACGCATCTCCTATAAAATAAACGAATCTCGATTCCCCATTTCATTTCACCCGAAACCTGCTATTTATGGAAACCTGCTAAAAATAGTAACTGCCGTAAAAGGTAGCGTCTAAAAGTGGCAAATCATAAAAGATAGAAACCTGTCAGAATTAGGTGTTGCATTCCAACATAAATCCTAAATGAGATAGAAAACCGCGAGAATCCTATTCCTAATAGGATTCGGAAATAGGAGTCACGTATTAATTAAAATCCTAACGAACCTAGAGTTCGTAACGGGCCCAGACGCATTCCGTCATAAAATTGATACGCGCTAAAAGACTCGAATTAATCTCAAACTCTACGGATTTTAGGAATCCGAATCTGACTAAACAAAACTGCCCAGACCCTATTTTCAACGCCTGGCTCTGGGCGCCGAAATCTTCGGCGCCCAGGCTTGGGCGCTGAAAATACCTGGGTACGTCTCTTTTCCTAATTCTTTGTGGATTAGAACTCTGCAATTCTATCTTTCCACGAATTCTTCCCTATAAATAGGCCCCTAGTTTTGACGTGAAACAAAAACACAACAACACACAATTATATCCTGAGTATTGACTCCAACCCTTAGCCTAAGCCTCTCGCTGCGAAACTGTTCACGCGTTCTGTCGCAATCGATCCATAAATCGAACAGAACGTATCCTGTCCCATAATTGAGATTCGTTAAATAAAAAGGAGAAATAGCAAATTCAAAGTGGTTAGTTTTGTGAGAACCGTGACGCACCTCTCAAGGGTGCGTCGTAATGTGTCCCTTTTCGATGATTTAACTGCTTTCCTCGCCCTTTTTATGAACTGTTAAACTAACCTAAACTGATTGTTCTATCACGCCTAACAAATATAATATTTTTGGGAAATCGGATTATCATGCTAGGTCCCTTAATGCTACTTAAATCAGATAATCACGATCGAATTAGTGTTATATGTTGCATATTACTAAAATCAACTCAGATTAAGTTTAATAGTTAACGCATGTCCCTTCAATTATTTATGCTGAGCTAGTAAGGATATCCTGCCTCTGGAGTTATCGACGAGCGAATTACTCCTCTCGGTAGTTACAGTCCCCCGAACCCTCAATCTCTACCTTGCGGGTGTATATTGAGAGATCCCCACACCAGGGATCACAAGGGAACCTACGGCCGTCGTGGTCAAACATAATTGCACTCCCTTTATGTCACGATAATCGGGTTTTGTCAGTTTTTCTCATTGTCGTTAAAAACTGAATGGCGACTCCTATATTACTAGTCAATTGGGTGTATACTCACAGGAAATCCAATTACACTTGATTGAATAAAAAGAATCGTCACACCCACGAGGGACAAGGTCACGCATTAGCCTCGCGCTTTTTCGACCCCCTCAAACCCTCCCTTGCTGCTCCCGAACCGATAAAGAACAAGTTTAGGACTTCAAGTGTCGTCCCTCCGTAGATAGTCCACAGCACGTTCGTATCCGCCTCAGATTTAATTAACTATAATTCAACCTAAGGTTTTAAGTTATTCGAATATAATTTATGGCAAATTATTAACTTTAGTTTTAACCTTAAAACTATATGAATACTTGAATTTATAGATTATAAATTGTGAATGCCATCACCTATTTATAGAGTAAGATTATCGGAACTAGAAGCCTACTAGGTTTCAATTAATCTAATCTTATTAGAATTAGATATTAATTAAAACTATTAAGTTAATGTTTAATTCAACAACTAACTCTAGTAGCTTTAGGAATTTAATCTTTAATCTAATCCTAATTGCTTAAGGATTCGATGCATGCACGAACTCAAAGCACACACGCACGCACAGCCCACGAGGGGCGCAAGGCGCGCGCGTGCGGAGAGAGCTCGGCACAGCAGCGCTGCAGCCCACGAGTGGGCGTGCCACCCTGCTGGCCTCGCTAGGCCTGGCCTTGCACTTTGCTTGGCTGGGCCTTGCGATGCTGGCGGGCTGCCTTGCTACCTTGCGCGCATGGGATTTGCTAGGCGTAGGCCTGGCTTCGTGTTGGGCCTTGCGTCTAGCAAGCTCGTCCGATGTTTATTTCGTACGACACACTTCCGATTAATTTTCCGATTCCGGAATTCATTTCCGATTCGAACAATATTTAATATTTCCGATTCCGGAATTAATTTCCGTTTCGAACAAATATTTAATATTTCCGATTCCGGAATTAATTTCCGTTTCGAACAAATATTTAATATTTCCGATTCCGGAATTATTTTCCGATTCCGATAATATTTCCGATTCCGAAAATATTTCCTTTTCCGGCAATATTTCCATTTCCGATAATATTTTTCGATACGTACCATGTTTCCGTTTCCGGCAAAATCTACGATTTGGATAATATTTATATTTCCGATACGATCCATATTTCCGTTTCCGGCAATATCATCGTTTTCGGAGTATTCATAATTTGCCTTTTGACGATTTCACCTCCCACTGGAACCGAGATCCGTCGATTCCGAATATCCATAAATGGAGTATTTAATTCACTTAAATACTTGATCCCTTCACGTACTATTTGTGTGAACCTACGGGTTCAGTCAAGAGTAAGCTGTGGATTAATATTATTAATTCCACTTGAACTGAAGCGGCCTCTAGCTAGGCACAGTTCACTTGATTTCACTGAATTATTAACTTGTATAATTAATGAATACTAAACCGCATTTATTAGACTTAGAATTGAATGCATACTTGGACCAAGGGCATTATTTCCTTCAGTCTCCCACTTGTCCTTAGAACAAGTGTGCATTTCCTAATTCCTTTGTCGCTTGATGCTTGCTCATGAACATAAGGTAAGAGTTTTCATCTTGATTATGTCCAGAGGTATTTCTCGGTTTCAGAGTTCAACTGATCAAATAAACAGATAATCATAGCCTATGATTCATCTGAGCACGGCCATGCATTTTACAGTTTCTAGCTCTCCGAGTGGCCTTGTACAACTTTCAGCATGTCATCCCGATTTATGGGAGGACAATCCCAATCATGCGATCTTGAGATTAGACTTTGTTTGATAGGTGATTACCCGAGCGTTGCCGTTATAGCCTCCTTTTACGGTGCGACGGTTGACAACGTCAAAGTAACCAGTTCTCAAACAAGTAATCTCAAATCACTCAGGTATTGAGGATTAGTGTCTAATAATTTTAAAGAAATTTACTTATGACAAATTTTCATCTCTTACAGTAAAGTTTCATAGGTCTTTCCGATACTAGTCTTCCCAAAGTAAGTATCTATGCAAATGATTGCGACATTGCCATGTCCACATAGTTCAAGAAACAGAAGTACTAGTCATCTTACATTGCCATGACCAGGGACCATTTTCAATTTTTGACATTCAAGTTCACTTGATAGACATTTCTTAGTAACAGGACTTATCCTGACAGTCTATCTTGAATATATCGCCAAATTAGAAGGGACTCATCATTTATTACTAAACCAAGATTAAATGGAATATGAAAATACATTTCATATATGATAAATGTTCAACCCTAATGTTTTACAACCATGGGCCTCAAACCCATCTTTAAAACAGTTCATGGAATTCAAAGCTATGCTTGATTTCCAGTGCTACAATGTGAGTGTTGCTTCTCACTTGTTTCATAGGTTTAGTTATCATGCTTTGCCAATCTTAATATCCCTTTCATCCAATGTTCTTCGAGATAGGATGATAAGATCTTTTGAGTATGTTTATTTTGTGATCTAGTCTTTCTTGATACAATAGTGGTTCTACGCATTTTGCAATGAAGAATCATCAAATCAGCAGACATGTGATCCACCCAAGTTCAGTGAAGAACTCTTTAACATAAAAAACTCTATTTCATTGCTTCTTAGGCAATAATTACTTTTACTTCAACTGTATAGGTTGCTAGTGATGCTTTGTTTGGATTTGCTTACCCAAGCAGTTCACAGATATATGGAGGACTTTCCATATGTATCTTAGAACATGTAAATTAATATTTTAATTTCCCACGCAACAACTCATGATCTCCGATCCATGTTGCCATTTCAAACCATGATGCATATAGATCGTTCTTGCCAATGGTTAACTCCAAGGGATCTTTCTTGATCCTTTGCCAGTGTTTATGCTTGTAGCATCAATATTTAGCATATCTTTATTTCCTTGAATCAAGAACTGTTCCTATGTACCTTTTCAAGTACCATAAGTTTTCCTTGATCTCAATCTAGTTGATCTTTACTTAGATCATAGAGATTGGTATATGTTCGTCATGCCTAAAGTCATACGATACATTTTGGGAGATCCTCATATTATATTATACATGATAAAGTCTTTTGCAGAATAATTCCCAATTGAATTCTATTCATGTAACTTTAGCTCATTCTAGTTTCAGTAGATACTAAATCCAGCTAAATTCTTTGACATATAATATAGGTAAACAATCTCATCTAGATCCTTTGATGTTTAACTTAGTAAATGCTTATACATAGTTCAAACATTGTTTACTTAGATTTATTCACATGGGTCTTATATCTCCAATGGAGTATTTCGTGTTTGATTTAGTAAATGCCATTACTTAATCTAAAACAATATTCTAAATCTTTGTAAGTAGATCTTAGTACCCATTATGCACTAAGTTTCGCCTTGGTCCAACATTGATGAATAATTTCAAATCTAAGTCATTAGCATTTGAATGTTATTTCACAATAGAGAGATATGTGTGTGATACACATAGGACCAATTAAGTTTTACGTACTCCCACTAAACTTCTTATATATCTATAAGATTTATGTATATTTTATGAAACTAAAGTACTTATTAGTTTCACTAAAATACAGTTCCAATTCCCAATTGCTTGCTTAAATCTGTACTTAGATTTCATAATCTAGCTTTCCTTTTCAAGTACTTATTTGGATCTACAAATCCTATGACATGCCATGTACATAGATTCTTCCGACATTTGATCGAGGAAGATGTTTTGTCATCCAATTGCCATATGTACCAATATGCAATCATTGCTTGATTTATAGACTTGAGCATTACGATTATGCATGAGGTTTCAACACAATCCATGCCATGAATTTGCTTGTAACCTTTAGCAACTAATCTAGCTTTGTGTGTGAACACAATTCCATGTTTGATGGTTTTTATCCTTATAACCAATTTGCAACCAAAAGATGTAAACCATTCTTGCAAATCAACAAAATTTTAATTTTGTCATCAAAACATTGAGTATGTTTTATGGCCTTTAACCAATTAAACATTAAGTCTATATATGGCCTCTAACCATTTTAGGGAATCTATATTTCGTCATAGCTTTCTTACAAGTCACAAACTCATTAATCTTCATAATAGTTTGACTGCAAGTTGTGGGTTTCTTCACTGTCTGATAGAAGAATCTCATAGTTTCATTGGCCTGAACTATATGTTTCTTCACTATCTAATAGAAGAATCTCATAGTTTCAGTGACTTTAACTCTATGCCTACTTGGGTATAGAACATTAAACAATAGAATATCAACAGCCACTTAAAAGTCCTTTGAATATTCTGTTCTCCTTGAAGCACTTGTAAAGTCTTCTAAGAGATGTCTATTCTTTAAAGCCACTTCTAAAGTCCTTAAAGAATAAGTGTTCGGATTTTCTGAAGAACTTCTAAAAGCCTCCAGAACGTCCGTTTATGTTTGTTGTTCGCCTCGAATACTTTCGTGGTCTATTTTCTCCCACTTATCATTTTGGAAACGAATCTCCAAAAGGACATTATTTCGAGCAAAGAAACATTATATTCTCAAAATTTCGTGGTAGAAACAATACCCTTTTGTCTCATTTGAATAAATCACAATGAAACATATATCTACACTTGGGCCTTAGTTTGTTAAATAACAAACAATAAGCTCCCACTGGGTTTAGCAACTCTTTAGATATATATTCACTAGTAGAAAAACTCAAGTGCTTTGAGCCAAGTGCTTGGGTTTTAGAGAAACCCCAAGCACTTGATTGAACCTAAAAAAAATTTGAGTAAGTACTTGGAATTTTTTATTCACCCAAGCACAAAATTGAACATTCGACAAGTCCTTGGGATTTACTATTCACCCCAAGCACTTAGACCTCACAACATCACTTTTGTTAATTTGCGAGAAAATTCCAACCCATTCCAATTTCATTTCCCCGCCTTTTGTTCACACCCTTCTTGGTTCTCGCTGCTTTGCTGCCCCAACAACGCCACCTGCGTTTCTTCCTCGTCTCCATAAGAAAAGCAACCGCCTCATCTCCTCCCCTCTCCTACGCGCACTGCCGCCGTCTCTGGCTCTCCTCCCAATGTCCACTCAAGGTCTATGTTCTGTAAATTTGTTATTTCGCCAGTTTTGTTAATTTTGTTCTGCAAATATGATATTTATCCCTCAAAAGTATCAATTAGTGAATTAACCACCAGTTAATTTTGTTAATAATTTAGCAAATTTGGTCTCTTATATACTGTTAATGTTCTTTTCTTATATATACGAATTAGGGTTCTTCATCGATCTCAAAACTCGTCAGGTTCAATGGCGATGCAAGCTGGATTAGGGCGTATCTCGACTTCTCTTGTTAGTCGAAGCTGTTTATACCGGCATTGTTCTTGTCAAAAAACGGCAATAATTTGGTAATGATTATTGTTTGTCTCTTTCATTCTGCAAAATTCGCAAGTTCAAATTCAATGAAAAAAAAAACACCTAGAAATTGATTATTCATATGATTCGTTAGTCTGGTTATGAGTTTTTGATTTGTGGGTATGTTAATGGGTTGATAGATTTCGTTTGTACAAATGCTGAGAACCCTCAATTGCTGGAGGTTTATTTTTGGTACCCATTATCATTTTCTTGATTACCCATATATATCTTCTTCAACTAAACACTGAGAAAAGGAGAAATTTCACAAGAAATTGGCAAAATTGGTGATATCCAGATAGTTTAATGACGAATTCTTCAGTAGATTGCTCGTCATTGATCTTGCTCACACTCTTTCGGGGTTGCACAGCTGTAAACTGTCAGATAATACTGTATTGGTACTGTAAACTGTCAAATAATACTGTATCCGTAATTTAAATTGACAATTAACAAATGAAGTTACATGAATGTATGTGTACTGTAAACCTTGCTCTCCATTGATTCATGTCCGTGTTTATACGCTTCCTTTTCGAGTTTCCATGTGTAATCTTATTGCATAGTTTGTATTGGTCTTGATTGTTATTTATAACCAATTAAATTGAAGTCTACAACTTTGCTTAGAATCTTGGAGTGCCTGCTTGTTTTGTTTTAACTGATGAAAGGTCAAGGTGGACTGCTAACTTGTCCAACCTCTATGACATGTCAGTTCAAAGATAGGCTTAGCTTAACAGCATTGTAATGGTTTTGTTTCATATTGCAATGTTAGGCAAAGGAATAAGTTCTGTTTGACACTGACAAATGATATTCTTTTTGACAATTTAGCTGAGCTTAATTTAATGCTTCCTTTTTTTGCCTTAATTAATCCTGGTTCTTTAGCGGTCTGGAAGGCTGGAAGAGCAGATTGAGGTTATTCAGCTTAAGCTAAAGAGACTTGAAGAAGGCAATACTTTAGGGGGAAGGAGAGTGAAAGTGGCAAAGTCACAGGGCAAGAAGATTCACATAACAGTTGAGCAAGAATATGCAAGGTGGGGATTCATTAACACTGTTTTCTCAACCCACATAGGTGCTGTCATCTATCTCAATTCAATATGTATCCTAAAAGTATTTATGCAGGACCAAACCTACAGGGCACGAGCCTGTACTTGAATGTATCTGTAAACGGAATTCTGCTTCTTCCTAGCTATGATCTTAAAGCCTATCTTGTACCTAAGTCAAGCCAAGTAGTAGTTCATACATGAACCAACCTGCCATATTCTTGTAAATCTCTAATTTTGATACTATAACTTTGTTTACTTTTGTTGTAGAAAATATATAGCATAATGCATACAACTCAGTGATGCATGCCATATAGTGTAATATTGTTTGTTAATCTAATTCATGATGCTCACTTAATATAAGCTTAAAATCGTGTGCTAATATTTATGATTGATATTGTAGCGACACGATTCAACTTGGAGCTAGTGAGAAGTGTAGCGATCAAAATTAATAGCCCCCGTTGATATTGGTATGTATTTCTAAAATTTCATTCTTTCTCTTTCTATTTAGTCTGGGTACATTATTTGAATATACGTGTTATTGTTAGTTATTTGACGGAAATGATCTAGTTAAGTTGTTATATATAATAAAAGTTAATGCATCTTCATCATTGTATATGCTTAGATACCTGTTCAAGACTTACTCATTAGGAGTAAGTATTTCACTAGTAGAAAAAACATCAAGTGCTTTGAACAAAGTGCTTGGGTTTTAGAGAAACCCCAGACACTTGAACCAAAACAAAAAAAAAACTGAGTAAATGCGGTTTATGTACTATATAGTAACATGTTGCTCGGAAGTTGAGGATCTCGAGATGTACATACTATACTATAAATGTGCATAACTTGACCAAAGTAGCTGAGAAAAAGTCTTATCATTCTAATATTAAATATATTAAACATGTAACGGACTTAGAATACTTATTTAGGTTCATTAGTTAAGAGTTGGAACAAAAAACGACCATTTTAGTCAAAATATGACATATAACGATCAAACGAGCCTTATCATCCTAAAATTAAGTATATTGAACATTTAAAGGGATTAGAATACCTATTTAGCTTCATCAGTTGAGAGTTGGGAGCGAAAACAACCATTATAGTAAAATATTACATATAACGATCAAACAAGCCATAAATTGTTTAACTTGACCAAAGTAGTTGTGAATGAGTCTTATCATCCTAATATTAAGTATATTGAACATGTAAAGGGTTTAGAATAAATATTTAGCTTCATTAGTTGCGAGTTGGGAGCGAAAATAACAATTATTGTCAAAATATGACATATAACGATCAAACGAGCCTTAAATTGCATAACTTGACCAAAGTAGATGATAATGAGTTTTAGCATCTTAATATTAAATATATTGAACATGTAAAGGTCTTAGAATACCTTTTTAGCTTCATTAGTTGAGAGTTGGAAACGAAAACAATAATTATAGTCAATGTATGACATATAACGATCAAACGAGTCTTAAATTGCATAACTTGACCAAAGTAGATGAGAATGAGTCTTATCAAACGAGTCTTAAACGACCATTTAAGTCAAAATTGTTCATATAACTCAATTACTGTTTTAAAATAATGTTTATATTATATTTTACAATATTCATGTCTCTAACTAGATTAGTATTTGTATTTTTCTTGGATTTGATTATAGAAATTCATGAACAACCCAAGGGAGCATTCCTTCACGACTGATGAAATAAAATGTGTTCGAGACAAGTTGACACGATTTATTACTATTAAATGTGTTTGATTGTTCGCGTTTTTAGCATTATAATGAATCTAATAATGTAGTTAGCTACCTTTTTCCATTAATCAATTTAGATAGAATATGTTTTAACCCGTTGTTTGATATTTGTTTTGATTTTTTTTCACTTGTGTTATTGAATGGTATGAGCTAAGGGCGTGTTTATTGGTGTATAGTATATACGTTGTGGTTGAATGAGGTTGTTTGGTGTAGGTACAAGTTTTATAGCTACAATATATTGTGCTAAAGTGGTACGGGCCTGGCAAAATTTACAAAAAAAAAAAAAGAATATTATGTGCTTGGGGTATTTTTTTTAATACCCCAAGCACTCATAGTAGCAGATTTTATTTAAAAAATATTGTTAATATCAAGTGTTTGGGTGTTTTGGAAAACCCCAAGCACTTCACAAGTCAAGTGCTTGGGGCTTTCCTTAAACCCAAGCACTTAACATGTCAAGTGCTTGGGATTTTCCATAAATCCCAAGTTAAGTGCTTGGGGTTTTTCGTAAATCCCAAGCACTTAACATGTCAAGTGCTTGGGGTTTCTGGAACCCCAAGCACTTAACATTTTAAGTGCTTGGGGTCAACCCCAAGCACTTGAATTATTACAAAGTGCTTCACCCTCAAGTGATGGGGGCATAATCACCAGCACTTGATGGCATTTTACTCCAAGCACTTGAGGTTTTTTCTACTAGTGATTATTGAAAAGATATTCTGAAATTACTTTTCAATAGCTTTGACGAATTTGGTTTAGTTTGGTGGTAGTTGTGCATTTTGTTTAGAAATTATAGGAAAAATCTTTATGATTCATCATTGACCGAATCAAGTACAAATTGACTTTGATCATTCCAATTTAGATATACCATATCTTATGGAGCTCGATCGTGAAATTACAACACACAATTATTGATGATCATTTTTGACTTAAGTAATCATCAACATGATCTAACCTAGATCTTTATGATTTCTTGCTAAGTGGACGTTTTTATACTTTTCTATGAATCTTTGAACTAGCCAAACAGATTCAAACTTATATCACTTTGAGTAAATAAATCCATATTCACTCAAAGCCATGTCAAATAATAAAGTCATAAATCTTTCTTTAGCTTTGAACTCTATTGTCTAGGTGTTCTAACAATAGTTCATATCTTTTGTTACTTTCAACAAGTAAGACTAACTCGTCTTGAATGATCTAGAAATCAATCAACTTTCAAAATTCCATCAAAATAGAGCTTTTGAATGTTAACTTGTTGACATGGTCTAAGTAACAATGCAAAAGTTTAGTGGAACTCAAATCAAGAGTTTGATTTGAACCTAGTAAAGTTCTTATTATTTAAAGAGTTGTTTGTTTTAATCAAGCATATTGACTCAACCCGTAAATGACCATTTCATTCAAATAACAAACAAACATAGTTTTTGTTTTTCTTGAATGTGAGTCTTTCTGTGTTTGAAGCAGAAATTTAGGTATGCTGATTATGGAACAAAATAGCCATTAAGTTTCAGCCTTGAAAGGACTTAAAACAAACCAGATGACCCTACAACTAATGTAGCATTGCCATGCTTCATTTCCCACTTGTTGGCCATAAGTGTAGCCTAGCTTCCATTGTTTGAGTTATTACCGAAGTAAGAACCTCAAGCGGTATATGATACCAAGGAAGATTAATTGCTAGGTTACTTTTCTTAAACATAATCTTTATAGGTAGAAACGGAATTGTAAGTTCCTTTCACTTGTTCCTTATTTTCCTATTTCTTGTACCCTTTCTTATAGTCTTAAGAATTGACTTCTCTAGTGTTGACTTTTATACTTTGTTGGACATGTCCAATGTCACTCTAACAAAGTTCTTACCTTTTTATTTATGTTGAATATTCTTTTTCAACTAGATGATCTTACCAGAAGCTTTTAAAGTTCTCTAAGCAACGATCTATTCGAATGTCTAGGGACTAGACTCATTCGAGAATTAAATGGACAAAGATATTAGGTTGTTAACCATTGGTAAAGCTGAGCGTTTAAACTCAATGGTTTATGATCTCAAAACTACATTGTATTTGAATTCACAAGCACCAATCAGTTTGCCATTCGACTTTGATACTCGAAAACAACCATAAAAGTCGATATAAGAAACGTACATTTAAATTGCTCATTTTCTCTCATTTCCATGAATCGTTCTTGGATTCACTACCAATCGAGGAAATTTACTGTTACCTTTCAAAAAGGATTTATTGCAATGCAAGATATTTAATTATAAACAAATACATTGAAGCATGCAAAGTCTAAAACATTTATCATGAGTAATAACTTGAAAATTAAAGCAATCATGCAATTTAAACAAGTCATTAGCATTTTATTCGAATTTATTGTTCCGGCAGGTATGAATAAATTGAATCCAAGATCCTAAAATCATCGAAAAATTAAGCACATTATGTAATTAGACTCAATTCTAAAATATTTTAGGTAAGTAAATCCTTTGCTAATAGTCTAGAAACTACTCTTGGTTGATAGGCACGTCTAAGAACTTATTAGGTAAACCTATCCCGTTTGCCACGACATAAAAGGACTCCTTACTTATATTGTTGAGTATCACCAAAACTAACATGTACTCACAATTATTTGTGTACCTTACCCCTTTAGGATCAATAAGTAACACCTCGCTATGGCGGAAAACTATTAATAAGATTGATGTAAAGGTTATCCAAGTAAGTTTTATTTTGGCATGGCACCTTTTAACTCAATTTTTAAAGTTTGGAACTTAAGGCTCTTACTATGTTGGTTAGATTTTAAGTGAACTAAAATCCTTAATCATGCAACATAATCAAGCCATAATCTCATGCATAATTAAGACATATTTAAAACCATAAATAACTTAAAGCATGCATAAGATATAAATGTTATCTAGTATGGCCCGACTTCATCTTGAAGCTTCAACTTCAAACTCCGTCTTGAAAATGGATTGGAAACCTCGTCTTCAATTTCACCTTGGGAGGCGCCATTTTCTCCAAATAGGATATGCTATAATTGAAACTAATTACAACTATTTGATGGTACACATACCATATTTAAAATAAAAACTTTGGTGTATTAGACCAATTTTACATTCAAATTAATGGTACGCAGACCATATTTTCTATCCTATTTGGGCCATACTAGTCACTTTCCATAACCTGCAAAATAGTACATTTACAATATACCATTCACCAATTCATTTATCAATGAATGACCCACATAGCTGGTTAGTAGAACATATTATGCATCACATAAATATTTGCATCAATTAATCACACTACTACAAATCATCACTTGTGCCACGGTAATCATCATGGCACAAGTAGAAAATTTCCGTGGCTATGCTATGTAGCCACGGAAATTCCGGCTTGATACTCTCGTGGCACAAGTGGCCGTGGCAAGAAATTTGCCACGGGAAAAACATGGTTGTGGCAAAAATAATTTTTTTGGCCACGCGAAAACCCGTGGCAAATTATAGTATTTTGCCAAGGAAAAAGTTGTGGCAAAAAGTAAAAACTCGTGCCGAGGAGTAATATTCCTTGGGAAGTAATATCCCATAGCCACAAAAAAAACCGTGGCAAGAGTACAACATTTGTGGCTAGAAACTCAGTTAGACACGTTCAAATACACGTGGCTAGTAACAATTGAACGTGGCAAAAACAATTTGGTAATCATTTATAATGTGTACATGTTGCCATAAATCAACAAAATTGTAAACTAAAAATAATATTCTCAAGCAAAAACTTTCATTCATATCAAAATTGTTTTACACAATAGTATACGCATAAAAAAAAACACCAATCTTTTAACAAAAATAAAATAAGTCAATGTTACTTTGTGTCTTTAAAATCTAAAATACTATAGCTAACTTCCATAATCCATAATATCAAAGACAACCACAATATTTTTCTGCTCCATATCATTTGAATATTTTCCTTTAGCTCCATATTTCACTTTACCTACAAAGACAAGCAAAAACCATAAACATTGTTATACCAATCAGAAATGACGAATAAGATTAAAATAACTTTCAATCAAAGATGCGAATAAGATTAAAATTACAAAATGAATGTTAAGTAGATGTTCGGGACGAATCAGGACATTATGTTGTGTGCCTACTGGTAGAGGGAAAATCAAAATTCTAAAACACCAAGAATTTCAAATAAAACGACTGTTAAAATCAAGTTTACACAAAGAATTTCAAATAAATTCTGTCTACATCTGCGCACAAATCAGGTGTACTCTAAATGCCACACAAAAAATCAGGGCTTGCACCAATAATCTACCAATTATTCAATCCTTATTAATTCTAATCAAGTTGTTTTAGCCTTAAAGGAATGTAGACCTAATCAAGAGTTTATGACTAAAACGCTCCCACTTAAACCAAGAAATTTACATGCTTTACTAATTTTAAACATAAAATTGTATTTCCTAGTCTAACCGGAAACATACAAATTTAATTAAAATTTAAAGCTCATATAAATTTTTATTTGAATCCTTTAATTTATTTTCAGTTTATTAAATTAATTAATTAATATTTAATCAAGGTTTTAATTTTAGTAAAATAATTAGTATAAATAAAATTTATAATAATTAAATTATTCAAAATTAAATTCTGAGAAAAAAATAAATTACGAATTTTAAATTTAATTAAAATCGTTTTCCAACTGAAAATCAAAATTAAATTAAAACGAATCAATCGGGTCAAGACGAGGCCATGGGCTTGCGCCCATGCCTCGGCAAGTCCACGAGGCAACATCGCCCCACTCGAATGATCGCACAGCAAGGCACGAGCAGCCACGCGCAAACGCAACAAGCCAAGCAAGCCACGCTTGCGCGCAGCAACTTGCTCGCTGTGGCGTAGCATTGCTCGCTGGGCGAGGCAACGCTCGCTGGTGCGGGGCAGCGCTCGCTGGTCGAGCCAGCGCGCGCGCCTCGTCTCTCATGTGCCTTGCCTCTCGCCCATCCGCCCATGCACGTCGCAGCACTCGACGCAAGGCAGGGCTACTGCCATGTGCTTGCGTGCCACATGCTTGCTCGCTGCATACGTACCGCATGGGCGACAAGCTCCCTTCCTCGTCCTCGCATGCCCGCACTATACAACACCCCTTAAGGGTAACACTTAGCGTCCATTGCTTTGTGCGTGCAAGATTCGTGAGCGGATTTTATAAAAATCAAAACTTTTTAATTTAAATTTATAGACGAATTAATAAATCATATTAATTTCATAAATTTAGGGCGAAAAATCGAAAATTTATTATTCAAATTAATTTCCGATCAAGTTTATTTTCATGGATTCAAATCTAGGTCATAAAATTTTAATATTTTCCCGATTTAACAAATTTTATGGTGGTTTTTAATCATGGATTCCTAATTAAATTGTCAATTAATTATGAAAATCAAATCAAATTCTAAATTATTCGAATTTCAACAAATTAATTACAATTACAAATTAGGTTGTATAATTAACAAGCTTAGGCATTAAAATTGTTAAACATATACAGTAGGTCAATCATAGATTCAAGATTTACAAACAAGAATCGCAAATATTTAATTTAACATCTTAAAAATTACAAATTTTGCATTCGAAAAACTAAAACCCCCGGAAAGTCATAGTTAGGTTTCGAATTTGGGAATTCTGGGTTCGGCATCAAATCTTTGATTATAGTCAAAATTTTAAAACGCCGTATACATGCGAAATTCACTATAAAATTATCCGATTCCGACCATTATTGACTAAACTGCCGAGAATTCTGCGAACATAAAATTAAATAATCGCACGAGTTTGCAATTAATTACAAAAAACGAAATTAATCACCCCTTTAATTCATTGCAAATTTACAAAATTTAACCATGTTAACTATAATTGATTATGGAATTAATTAGAGGCTCGTGATACCACTGTTAGGTTTTGATACATATAAAGCATATATATTTAATGCGGAAAAACCATAAAGCCAGGAATCCAAATTAATTGTCACATAACAATTAGCATAATTTAGGATACATACTTATGTAGCGTGCCCTCCCTAGTTGCTCCCGAACCGAACAAGAACAAGTTTAGGACTTCAAGTGTCGTCCTTCCGTAGATAGTTCACAGCACGTTCGGATCCGCATCAGATTTAATTAACTATAATTCAACCTAAGGTTTTAAGTTATTCGAATATAATATGTGGCAAATTATTAACTTTAGTTTTAACCTTAAAACTATATGAATACTTGAATTGATTGATTATTAATTGTGAATGCCATCACCTATTTATAGAGTATGATTATCGGAACTAGAAGCCTACTAGGTTTCAATTAATCTAATCTTCTAAGAATTAGATATTAATTAAAACTATTAAGTTAATGTTTAATTCAACAACTAACTCTAGTAGCTTTAGGAATTTTATCTTTAATCTAATCCTAACTGCTTAAGGATTCGATGCATGCACGAACTCAACGCACACACGCACAGCCCACGAGGGGCACTGGGCGCGCGCTCGCGCGGAGAGGGCTCGGCCCAGCAGCGCTGCAGCCCACGAGTGGGCGTGCCAGCTTGCTGGCCTCACTGGGCCTGGCCTTGTGATGTTGGCGGGCTGCCTTGATGCCTTGTGGGCATGGGCTTTGCTAGGCGCATGCCTGGCTTCGTGCTGGGCCTTGCGTCTAGCAAGCTCGTCCGATGTTTATTTCGTACGACGCGCTTCCGATTAATTTTCCGATTCCGGAATTCATTTCCGATTCGAACAATGTTTAATATTTCCGATTCCGGAATTAATTTCCGTTTGGAACAAATATTTAATATTTCCGATTCCGGAATTATTTTCAGATTCCGACAATATTTCCGTTTCCGGCAATATTTCCGATTCCGGCAATATTTCCATTTCCGATAATATTTTCCGATACGTACCATGTTTCCGTTTCCGGCAACATCTACGACTTGGATAATATTTATATTTCCGATACGATCCATATTTCCGTTTCCGGCAATATCATCATTTCCGGAGTATTCATAATTTGCCTTTTGACGATTTCAGCTCCCACTGGAACCGAGATCCGTCGATTCCGAATATCCATAAATGGAGTATTTAATTCACTTAAATACTTGATCCGTTCACGTACTATTTGTGTGACCCTACGGGTTCAATTAAGAGTAAGTTGTGGATTAATATTATTAATTCCACTTGAACTGAAGCGGCCTCTAGCTAGGCATACAGTTCACTTGATCTCACTGAATTATTAACTTGTATAATTAATTAATACTGAACCACATTTATTAGACTTAGCATTGAATGCATACTTGGACCAAGGGCATTATTTCCTTCAAATCAGCATAACCAAAAGAACTCTAGCACTCACTTAAACAAATCAGACGTACCTTGGGGAGATCACCAGAAGCCGCCTCGTCATATTTCT
The DNA here is from genome assembly GCF_020520425.1 of Spinacia oleracea. NCBI lineage: Eukaryota > Viridiplantae > Streptophyta > Magnoliopsida > Caryophyllales > Amaranthaceae > Spinacia > Spinacia oleracea. Next base: position 93,425,136 of record NC_079491.1, on the reverse strand, counting down.
TGGAGGACTCCTTCTTTTTAGCCTCCACAGCCTTGAGGACATCGTCAGTATAAACCTGGGACAGCCACAAAGGTAACTTCACTAACCCCTTGTCTTCTGGGGACAAATGATCCATAGCAGATTCTGCACAAACCAAGGAGGTTAGCGAAGAAAAAAGGGGGAGTTACTTACACCATTCATGTAAAAGGGAAGCTACGTCTACGTAAATACGGACACAGGCCAACGACCGCGAGAAAAACCATATTAGTGAACTGTCCCACATGTGGGAGCGAACTATTGGGTACCCAGGCATGACTCTTGGCAGATAGTCTATGCATCTCTGCCTGAAATAAGGGCTTTACAAGCCTCCATTCCCTTGAAATAAGGCGTGGAAGAGCATCAGTCTCAGAAATGAAACGTGGTCTATAGTAAGACGCCTTGAAAGAGAAAGGTCCTCCATTCGGATAATGGACCATTTAGTCCTCCACCACACCCAACTGGACGACTTACCTACCACCGTCTTGTAACCCCTCCGACTGTAGAGGGTAAACCATGAAGGAAATAATGCCCTTAGTCCAAGTATGCATTGAATGCTAAGTCTAATAAATGCGGTTCAGTATTAATTGAACAAGTTAATAATTCAGTGAGATCAAGTGAGCTGTATGCCTAGCTAGAGGCCGCTTAAGTTCAAGTGGAATTAATAATATTAATCCACAACTTACTCTTGACTGAACTCGTAGGGTCACACAAATAGTACGTGAACGGATCAAGTATTTAAGTGAATTAAATACTCTATTTATGAACATTCGGAAACGACGGATCTCGGTTCCAGTGGGAGCTGAAATCGTCAAAAGGCAAATATAGAATGCTCTGGAAATGATGATATTGCCGGAAACGGAAATATGGGTCATGACGGAAATATAAATATTATCCAAGTCGTAAATGTTGCCGGAAACGGAAACATGGTACGTTTCGGAAAATATTATCGGAAATAGAAATATTGCCGGAAACGAAAATATTATCGGAATCGAAAATATTGTCGGAATCGGAAATAAATTCCGGAATCGGAAATATTAAATATTTGTTCAAATCGGAAATAAATTCCGGAATCGGAAATATTAAATATTTGTTCGAATCGGAAACGAATTCCGGAATCGGAAAACAAATAAGAAGAGCTAAGTGCGAACGATCGACGAACGAGCTTGCGAGACGCAAGGCCCAGCGCAAGCGCCAGGCCCAGCTCCCAGCAAGGCCGCGCGCGGAAGCAGCAAGGCAAAGGGGCCGAGCAGCAGCAGCGCCCAAACAAAGTGGGCCGTGTGCTTGCTGCCAGCGCCCAGCGTGCATGGCCCGAGCAAGCAGCAGCGCCACTCGTGGGCTTGCGAGCTGCGGGCTGAGGGCTGTGCATGCTACACGACCAAGCCTTGGCCGGCTAGGATTACTTGTTTGTCAAGTAATCGTGTTTTCCTAATTCTACTCAAATTGGATGATTTAGTTAAATCTGAAATACTTAGGTATTTGATTAAACCTAAAATTCTAATGATATTATTTAACTAGAATCCTAATGGATTTAGTTATTCGATTCCTAATAGAATTCAAACACCATTATTTCCACCCTGTAAATATGTGGTTCATGATCACAATTTATAATGCAATTCAATATACTATTCTAACTTATTAGATTCAAGAGAGAATTTAATACTTGCCTAATAATATTATAAGTTTCCCGAGTGCATATAAAACCTTAGATAATAGTTTAGTTAATTGAATTTGAGGCGGATCCGAACGTGCTGTGGACTATCTACGGAGGGGCGACATTTGGAGTCATGTACTTGTTCTTGTTTGGTTCGGGAGCAGCTAGGGAAGACACGTATCACATTGTATGTATCCTAATTATGCTAATTGACTATGTGGCAATTAATTTGGATTCCTGGCTTTATGGTTTTTCCGCATGAATTATATTGGTTATATTTTTCATAACCTAACAAACCACCCCTGAGGAGAACAAGAGGAGGGTGCAATATGTACTAGTCTAACAAAAGACAAAAAGGAGGGGACGACGTCACTAAACACACACTTGACAATATAACAAAAAACGTTCGCCCAAGAATTGGGAGTCAGCTGGGCCAGTCCTATGTCGTACCCGTTCAAGACATCCAGAACAAACGGTTGCAAAGGAAACCTAAGGCCTAACCAAAAAGCGGCCGTGTAGACAACAAACTCACCCGAGGACAGACGGTCTACAGTACTATGAGCGCCAGGACACTTGAAGCTAAAACCACGGGGCAAAAGAAGGAAACACTCAAAGTCACGTCCCTGCTCTTTCAAATATCTAAGCCATTTCCTACTTGGGAAAATGCCTGAAGGAAATACATCCACGTCCACTTTTCCATGCACCATGGCTGGAGGATGCCTGGCAACCTCCTCGTCCGAAGAGCTAGAAGAATCATCCTCAAAGTCCTCTCTTGGGACCAGAGGACGGCAAGCCACGCTTTTTCGTCTCCTTGGAGAATGGGCCGCCTTGGCACCCTCCCTCCCCGGAATGATGTGATGAGCTAGCTCCTCTCCTAGTCACATGATACGGGCTCGAAAAGGGAACCCGACCTTCTCTCTCTTGGGATGCTCCCCATGTACCCACATTAGTTGTTTTTCTAATACGTGCCATGCCGCCCTGCATAAGGAACGGGACGTCCGACTTAAAAAGAGAAGAAAAAGGAGCGATGACGTCGTCCAAATACAAGAGGAACACGGCAATAGCAAAACGCCTCCCCAAGAAATAGAAACTCCGACAATTTTAAACAAACAATGAAAAACAATAAAAATAGTCAGAGAGCATACCTGTAAGTAATCAAACTGGTGAAATGTCAGTCGAATTAGTTGATCCCCAAGAGAAAAAGATGAAGAACAATAGTCAAGAACACCCAAAGCTCTTACGAGAAAATCTTCAAAGAAAAACAACACTTTCTCTCTCTAGAAATTTTTTAATGACAAAAGTGAAATGAAGAATAAAACTCCGTCGAGGTTTTAAAGGATGTCTGAAGATCTGTAGATAACGACACGTGGCGCACAACTACATCAAGAAGAATGCCCTAAAAATATAGAGCACCCTCCTTGAGGGGCAAATGATGTGGCCTGATTGGGGAATTTCACCCTGAACCTACCAAAGAACGACACATGGCCCTTTCATGGTAGGCAGACACACATCCACGTAACGAACGTTTCGAGAAAAGTAACAATAGAGGCCCAAAGACTATCTATAGCAGGCCCAGAATAAAAAGGCACACTAAGCCCTTACATCTACTAAGGACACATGTCGACATCTCTGAGGTCAGCCAATCATATAGCTAGGGTTTGGGACGAATTCCCAAAAACCCTAGTCCTATAAATAGTTTAGATCCCAAGGTGAAAGGGGCATTCAATTCATTTCCACCTACCTAAAACTATTCTTGCTCTGCCTTCTCTCTACAAATTACTTCTCTCTCTAGCGTAAACTTACTTAGGCATCAGAGGAAATATTCCTACGGGAATATTCTTGTTTTGAAAGCGCATACTTGATACCTCCAAGGAAAGGGTTACACATCAACACCAACGAAGTTCCCACAACAGTCGGTACCTCGAGTATTCCTATGCTGGAGGGATCCTCGACGGGCTGGCCGAAAGCTTTGTGCCAGTGGAGGAATCTGTCTTGGTTAGGGTGGGATTTGGGGGGTTGAATTTGACAATGGAATTGGGTATTGGAGAGAGAGAAAGGGCAAACCTTAATCGCGTCGGGAAGAATTGAGAAAATATGAGGGACCAAAGATGACGCTGTTGAAGGAAATTGAGGGGATAGAAATGCAGTAGCATGATTTGAGATCGAATTGAGAGTGGTAGTGAGTGGAAGAGAGTGAGAATTGGGGAAGAAATTTGTGGATGATTGACGATTGAGATTCAAGTTGAGATTGCGAGGTTTAGAATTCGCATGAGGCTTCCATTGATTTTTGCATCACGTTTTGTTTGATGATTCTGTTGTTCAAAGGAGATGATGATGATGTTGATGAGTGGAGATGTAACATGGAAGAGGAGAGGAGATGAGGGAGAAGAGGAGGAGGAGAGTAAAAATTTATTTTAAAAGTAAAACTTTATTGAATGTAAGTTAAATTGTAAATTAGGGTTAAATTGAATGAATAATAAGTTGATTAGGGTTGATGAGACGTTAATGACTAACGGCGTTAACGTTTGTTAGCCTTGTGGGCATTTTTTATTATTATTCCATACCTCATGAGTATTTGGTGCATTCATGAAAATTTGATGGTATTTGGTGCATTTTGTTAAGCCTTAGGGACATTTATTAACAAATCATTGTTCATATATCTTTGTACGCATCACGTTCATATAAGACTAGTGTTAAATAAGGAAATGATGTGGAAGACGTTGAATGAATATATGAACTAAATGGTAAATTAATGTTGAATGAGGAAGATGAAGTCAATGAGACGTGGAGCTGTAAAATATAGCAAATAACAAAAGAAAAAAATTGAAAAAATAAATAAATCAGAAATTGACTTCATCTTCCTCATTCATGGTTTCTCTTTTTAAATTCTAGGTATAGATATATTCATTTCTATAAAAAAATTACGCTTTAAAATATGTGACTTAAGTGTTGTAACTTTAACCGTAAATTATAAAATCGGATATTTCATGAAATACCCCAACTTTTACCATAATTCACCAAACGGCTATCAAGTTTCAATAATTCATAAAATACTCCTCGAAAATGACTTAATACCCCAAGTACCCCTTTATTACGTCATCATCCCCATAATCAACCAATTACGATATAATTATCCACCTAATCCTTAATTAACCCCCCCTAATCCCTAATTACCGCCCTAATCTCCCATTAACCCACCCATTTCTTTTTCTTTTCTCTCTCCCCTTCCTTTTTCCATTAACCCACTTCCCCCCTCAAGGATTCCACCGGATTTTGATTTTCCGGCGAGGAAAAGCTTTTTTCCATGGCTGCCCCCCTTGCTCACTGCCATTTTGTCTCCTTCTCACCTCCCCTACACCCACCACCTCCTTCTCAACTCACCATCACCGACTCTCTCCAAATCTCCTCCACCATCTTCCCAATCGACGTCGTTGTGCCTCCTCCCTTCAGATCTTGCAGCAGAAGCGCTTCCTCCACCGTGCCTCCTCCATCAGATCCCGCTCCTCATGCTGCACCTCCGCTCGTCGTATTCTTCTCAAACACCGCACCTCCTCCCTTTAGATCTCGCTCCTCATGGTTCACCTTCGCTCGTCGTACTCTGCTCAAACGCCGTCGTCGCACTCGTCGTCATTCTCCCTCTAGTGGAGAAGACGACGTCGGATTCTTCGAAGGCCATGGTAACAGAAATTTAAGGTGATGTGATCTACCGTTTGGAGCTTCTGTGTAATCAGAGAAAGGTATAGCCCCCTACATTTTCTCTGATGATGGTAAAGATGGTGAAAGCAGCAAAGAAGGAAGGCGAGGGGGCTGTGGTTCAAATCTGGGCGAAGAGAAGGCGAGTTTCGTTGGTGGAGGAGGCGACGAATTTAGGAGGTGGTGGTGGTGGCTTCAATGGCAGAAAGGGAAGAAGGAAGGGGGAGGAAGGGTCGGGGAAGAAGCAAAAAAGTAAAATGAAAAGGGAAAAAAATGGGTTAATTATGAAAAATGGGTAAATGGGTGGGTTAATTAGATGTTAATTGAGTTAATTAGGGATGATGACGACATAAAGGGGTATTTGGGATATTAAGTCATTTGTGAGGGGTATTTTATGAATTATTGAAACTTGATGGGCGTTTGGTGAATTATGGTAAAACTCGTGGGTATTTCATGATATATCCGTTATAATATCGTGGGTTACTCTACCTACTATTATAAAGTACGGAGTATGATTTTAGGACAAAACACATAAGTAATATATGTGGGTCACCTAAATTTTTTGGCCCCAAGCTTTTAACTCAAGACATTACAATACGGATAGGGATGTCAGTGGGGCGGATTTTGTGGGAGACTCGCCCCGCATCCGCCCCAAGTAGGCGGGGATGGAGGTAGGTTTAGCGGGTGATGGGGCGGGGATGGGTATAAAAATCGTACCCGCCATGGGTGATGGGGCGGGTGTGGATTTTGTGTTGAACCCGCATCATCCCCGCCCGATCCGCCCCATCCCCATCCGCCCAGCCCCATCCCCACTCGCCCCACTTAATACCCGTCATGGTTGATGGGGTAAGTGTGGATTTATTTACATGTCTAGCTGATAATATGAATTTATGTGAGATTTTTAAGTTTTTTGTTTTGATTTTTTTGTTATGATGGATATTTTTTTCAATTATATATGTTACTTTAGTCATAAGGTTTTTTTTTCTTCTAAAGTAACTTTCATTTTTCCGTATACATAGCAAATTAGCAAATGTTTGCTAAATAAGAAAAATTAGGCGGGTATTGGCGCAGGTATGTGGCGGGGATAAGAAGGGGATGGATATCCAGTGTGGTGGTGGGCCGGGAATGTATTTTAGTTTATACCCGTTGGGGCGAGGATAGGGATGCATTTTATACCCCTATTAGTAATGCGGGGTGGGGATGGAAATTTTAGATGGGAATGGGGATGGAGGGACCTACATCTGCATCCGTCCCGTCCCATTGACATTCCTTTAACAAGCAATACAAACTATAAATATAAGATTCGAGATACAAATTTGAAACTTACATAATCCTCAATCTTAATCACCGGTGGAATACATCATGGATGTTTTTGCCACTTTTCATAAGTTTGGTTTGTAGGCTTGTTAGCTTGTAGCCTCTGAAGTCTGAACTCAAACAAAACAATACTTACACCGTAACGTTGGCGGTGGTAGGTGAAGTGTTTTTTTTTTTTTAAGACATTTCAAATGGGCAAACCACCCAAATAACCCACCCAATAAGAGTCCTTTTAGCCATACAGATTACTTTTTAGTTGTTGCTGTTTCCTACGTTCATTTCGTGCACAACTATACACGATCGAAGGGATCACTTTTTACACATTAAGAATTATGCTAATAATCGTTTAAAAACATTTCCCATAAATTGAAGACGAAGCTATAAAAATATATCCTCTGTAATGCTCTTGAGTATGTGTCTTATGTCATAGTCATATGCATAAGATTAGGTTAGGTTAATAGGTCCCGTGTAACGTATGGATGAAACTAAATTTTTTTTTTACTCTATTCTGACTACTTTATTTAAAGGCAAATTTGTTAAAAATGACCTTTTATAATCCAAATTTTGCAAGGAAGGATCTTATATAATTTTTTTGTGAAATCACACCTTAATGTAAATTTTTTTGCGAGAAAGGACCTTATATAATTTTTTTTTGTGAAATCATACCTTAATGTAATTTTTTTTTTTTGCGAAAGACAACCAAAAGTAAATTCCCGCATTGACTGGGCTTTTTCAGCCATTGACTTGCACGTGAGAAGCACGTGTGACTTTATTTTGCAAATCACACCCAATTTTCCTCAAAAATTCTAAGCTTTAAAACCTAAAGTTGAAAAAAAAAATATCGAAATAAAATCAAGTTTGAAAATTTAAGACTCGAGAAAATCAATGTCTTTAGCCAACGTAAGCCACACGTGCTGCTCACGTGCAAGTCAATGGCCGGAAAAGCTTAGTCAATGCCAGAAACTTCCCTTAGGTCCTTTCTCGCAAAAAAAAAATACTTTAAGGTGTGTTTCACAAAAAAAAGTATATAAGGTCCTTTCTCGCAAAATTTGAGTTATAAAAGGTCATTTTTGGCAAATTTGTCTTATTTAAAATAATTTTTTAATAAAACAAAACCATATACAAAATTTTATGGGCTGTTGGAAAATTAGAGAAAATTATTATTTATTCGAATTATTTAATGCAATCTTAGGTGTTTAGGGTTTCGACAAAGATTCTCGTGTCGGGCAAAAAAAAAAAAACTTATCATACCTTTACCAGGTAACTGTTTCTTTTATAATTGAATGATATCCATTACTGTAACCATACCCGTATCCGCTACATAAAATGGAAGAAAATAATAATAATAATAATAACAATAATAATAATAATAATAATAATAATAATAATAATAATATTAATGATATTAATAATAATAATAATAATACTTGTTTGAGTATGGACATATAATAACACATTACTTTTTAAAAAACTATTGCATTTAGGCTAAGAGTATTGATGTGGGTTTGAATATCTCCACCACAAAGCCCAAAGAGGATACAACGATCAATACTGGCCAGTTGGGCCCAAACCTAGAAAGAAGGCCCAAACCTTGGTACCCAAACGAAATAAGAGCAGAACCCCATTTTGGAAGGCCCATCCTCTCTGAGAAGGCAGGTCCAAATTGTAAAAGACTCATCATTGCGGGCCCAATGCCACGTGTCCTAAATCCCCAAGGGGCACACACCCCACAGCTAGGGTTGAGGGCACAGTCCCCAAGAAACCCTAGCACTATAAATAGCTCAGATCCCAAGGTAAAAGGGCATTCAATTAATTCCCACCAATCTAAACTTATCTTTGCTCTGCCTTCTCTCTACAAATCACTTATCTCTCTAGCTTATACTTACTTAAGCATCGGAGGGAATATTCCTACGGGAATATTCGCGTTTTGCAGGTTGCCAGAAGTTCGTGCCAGGTCATACTTGATACTTCCGAGGAACGCGTGCCACGTCAGCACCGTAAAAGATCCCACAACATTTGGCGCCGTCTGTGGGGAGGTACAGTGTCATGGCTGAACTTCAAACTGACTGGGAAAAAACCAAGGGCAAAACAGAACTCCCAGCCAGAGAAGGGGTGTCTAAAAATGGTTCCAACACTCATTGTGACACGGCAGCTAGCCGGCCTGCTGCCGCCATTCTGTGCGGCACTTGTTGGATGGTTCTCACGAAGTTAATCCTAAGCACGATAATGGCAGGATGGTAGAGTTTTTGTCAGAAGATCCCGACTCACCTATGAAGAGACGCACCCTGGAGGAAGAGAGTCGGCATGTCAAAGAGGAACGTCCAGGAAGATGGACGAAACGAACTTTACAGAAGAAAAATGAGGCCCAGGGCCATTACTCTCTAGAGGCTCCTAGAAGACAGCATGAGAGCGTCATCCGAAGGAAGAATGGCCGCGGCTCCGAGGAGAAAAGAGGGCGAAGGAAGTCATCCTCTAGGGGTCCCTTTATGTTCAACACGGCTCTTGAAAACATCCTCCTTGCTGAAGGACCGAGTCTGGGAATAGAACCGTCCCCCCGACGATTGACCACCTCCTGCCAACAAGCCCCTTTCTGTGCTTTCCACAACGACGAAGGATATGACACCCAAAGTTTTCGGATGTTGAGGAAGATATTAACTGACCGCGCGGATGAAGGACACCTCCGCCAGTACGTCCATTTAGAGGACGCGCACAAAGAAGTGAGCCCCACCTCTAAGTATTCAGACGAAAGAGTTATGGTAATATCAGGCGGAATAGCTGCAGGAGAACCATGTAAGGAAGGACGGCAAAAAGGTCCATCTCATCTTCGCCCAGCACAGAAGAATCTACCCTCTGTAGAAATTTCCAAAGACGATTACAGAAGGGCGGCAACGCCATATGATGATGACCCTCTGGTTATAGAGATTAAGGTGGCTAATCTCAAGGTGAAGAGAGTACTGGTGGACACGGGGAGCTCGTCCGACATAATCAGTCTGCAATGTCTGCGGAAATTAAGACACAATCCTGAAGACATAGAAAAAGTGTGCGGGCCCTTGAGCATCGTTCGTCCAATCGGCTCCATTTTGCTCCCGGCCTCTGTTGGAGTTCCCCCAGTGACCAAAGAAGTTGTCATCAGGTTTATAATTGTAGCAAACCTCACCACATTCAACATCATACGTGGCCGTCCAACGCTCAACGACCTAAAAGCTGTGATCGTTCCTCATTTACTACTTGTCAAATTTGTCGGAAGTAACGGACGCGTTGGGTCTCTCTATGGAAATCAACAGTTTGCCAGGGATTGTTACTTATCGACATTGGAGCCAACGGCCTGGGGAGCCTCTCCGAAGGGAAAAGAGCAAGCTAAACCTCTGGCAAGCCGTCGAAAAACCCGGGAGACACCAACGGAGCACAATGCAGAAAGACGACCTGAGCCAGTGGGAGCACACTATGCTATAATTCTGGACTTAACAGACCCGTCTCGAACGGTCCCCATTGGGGTCCACCCTGACGACCCCATGTCAGCAGCATTAGTGCAACTGCTGCGAGAATACAAGGAAATATTTTCCTTCCCGGTAGAGGAGATGCCAGGCATAGACCCGGCGGTGGCCGTGCATAAGCTAAATGTGGACAGCGCTGTAAAGCCAGTACGACAAAAGAAGAGGAATCATGGAGAAGCAAGAAATTTGGCCGCCGCTGCCGAGGTTAAGAAACTAATGGATGCAGGCTTCATACGTCCGTGTCAGTACCCAGACTGGGTAGCTAACGTAGTACTGGTACCCAAGCCCAATGGGACATGGAGGATGTGTGTTGATTACACCGATCTCATTAAAGCTTGCCCTAAGGACAGTTTCCCACTACCAAAGATAGACCGACTCGTCGACTCAACGGCCGGACATGCCATGATGAGCTTCATGGACGCCTACTCCGGATTTCACCAGATCCCATTGTGGCTTGAAGATCAGGAGAAGACATCATTCGTCACGGAACAAGGATTGTACTTCTACAAAGTGATGTCGTTCGGTTAAAAAATTCCCCCGCTAACTTCCAACGGTTGGTGAACACAGTTTTTGCAAAGCAGCTGGGGAGGAATATAGAAGCCTATATCGACGACATGATTGTAAAAAGCAAATAGAAGATGGATCACCTCGACGATTTGAGAGAAACCTTTGAGACCCTCTAGACATACCAGATGAGACTCAATCCCAAGAAGTGCATATTTGGGGTATCCTCTGGCAAGTTCCTTGGCTTCTTGATTGACGAAAGGGGCATTGAAGCAAATCCGGACAAGGTGCAGGCGGTCATCAATATGACGTCGCCAAGGACGGTCAAAGATGTGCAACGCCTAACTGGATGTCTTGCCGCCTTGGGACGATTTTTATCTAGAGCTGGAGACAAGTGTCATTACTTTTTCAGTACCATAAAAAAGGGGACCTAGTTTGAGTGGACGTCGCAAGCTGAGGTTGCCTTCCTTCGCCTAAAAGAACACCTGTATACTTTGCCACGACTGGTCAGCCCTCTCTTAGGGGAAGTCTTGTATCTGTACCTCGCCATCTTAGAGTACGCACTAAGTTTCGTCTTGCTTACAGAAAGGGATGGGACGCAACTACCTGTCTACTTTGTCAGTCACATGCTGCAGAATGCCGAACTCAAATATCCAACAGTCGAAAAGTTTGGCTTCGCTCTGTTCTTGGCTAGTAAGAAGCTTCGTCCATATTTCCTGGCTCATCGATTGGTAGTATACACGGATCAACCGCTAAAGCGGCCTTTCACCAATCTTGAAGCGTCCGGAAGAATGCTCAACTGAGCAATTGAGCTTAACGCGTTTGATATCTCGTATGAACCGCGGAAGGCAATAAAGGGACAGGCACTTGCTGACTTCATTGCGGAACTGACCAAGCCACCCTATTTGAAGAATGAGAAAACCCAGTGGATAGTTCATGTGGACGGCTCTGCCACTCAGAACGGGTCAGGAGTCGGCATTATCTGCGAATCACCAGAAGGGGATATCTATGAATATGCAATGCGTTTTAACTTTCAGGCGTCAAACAACGAAGCTGAATATGAAGCCCTGATATGTGGAATTCAGATGAGCAAAGCCGCAGGGGCAACAGACGTCCTGGTTTTATCTGACTTGCAGTTAATCGTCAGTCAAGTCAAAGGAGAATATGAGGCCAAGGATGAGGCCATGGGTCCGTCAAGAAGTTCAACAGCTGTCTAACTTTGAAGTACAACACATACCCCGGTCTGAAAATAACAAGGCAGACGCTTTATCCAAGCTGGCAAGCTCAGCATCCTGCGACACGCCACGTCATGTATTCTGGGAGGTAAAACAGTCCAAAAGCATTGACGCCTCGAGAACAGACATCTTAGACCGAACAGCCACCTGGATGGATGATATTGTCAACTTCAAAATGAATGGAGTACTCCCTGATAATCCCAAGCAGGCAGAAAGACTACAAAAGAAATGCACCTGGTTCGAGATATGGAATGAGACTCTATACAAAAAAGCCTTCTCAGGGTCTCTTCTTCGCTGCGTAACCCCCGAGAAGGGGCAGGAGGTACTGGAAGATCTTCATCAGGGATTATGCAGCTCTCACATAGGAGGGAGGGCCCTGGCCGAAAAAGCTTTAAAAACCGGATACTATTGGCCCACTCTCAAAGAAGACGCTCTCAATTTGGTCAAGCGGTGTGATAAATGCCAACGATTTGCTCACCTAATTCGACGGCCAGCACAGAAACTGACGCCAATCACCAGCCCTATACCATTCGCCAAATGGGGGATGGACTTATTAGGCCCCTATACGACGGCACCAGGAGGACTGCGTTATGTAATAGTAGCCGTCGAGTACTTCACTAAATGGGTAGAACATGAAGCTTTAAAGAACACTAAGGCACAAGATGTGAGAGCATTCATCTGGAAAAACATAATCACGAGATTTGGCGTGCCTAAGTCTATTGTCTTCGACAATGGGCCACAATTCAAGACGCCCAAATTGGAAGATTGGTTGGCTGACCATGGTATCACAACATGTTTTGCATCAGTAGGATGCCCCGAAGCTAACAGACAAGTAGAAGCATTCAACAAAATCATCTCTGAAGGGATGAAGAAGAAGCTTGATGAGGCAAAGGGCTTATGGGCCGACGAGTTACCCAATGTTTTATGGTCTATACGGACCACGGCAAAAAATTCCACAGGAGAAACACCGTTCTTGTTAGCTTATGGGGCTGAAGCCGTCCTACCCATTGAAATGTGTGAACCAACCCTACGCGTCATGTTGTTTAATGAAGATGCCAATTGGGAAATGATGAAGGTGGCCTTGGATTTCTTACCAGAAACCAGAGGGAACGCGGCTCTACGACAGCGGCTATACAAACTCCGAATGACGAGGGAGTACAACAAAAGGGTTTCTAGAAGAATACTAAAAGTTGGAGATTTTGTACTTAGGAAAATGGAAGCCGTGGGACGCGCCAATGAACAAGGGAAACTCACCCCTACTTGGGAAGGTCCATATGAGATTTACGAGGAGGTTCGAGACGGAACATACCGGATCCAGGACATGCAGGGACGTCTGATCTTGCGTACATGGAATGCGGATAACCTCAAGAAGTACTTTTTCTAGATTGGCATTTATCTTGATTATATGCTTTGTAAAGACGTCTAGAACCTAGACGCACTATGTAGCATGTTTTAAACATTAAATGAAAAAATTCCCTGCAAGCCGGCCTTGCTGGGAAATCCTTATGGAAAATATGTTATCAAATTCCTCGGAGAAATGCAAACTAACGTTCTCCCAAGAAAAAAAAGACTAGTCGTTTAAAGGCCTAAGAAGTGGCCCAGATTAGTACCCTCACTAGGCTGATCACCTAGAACACAGGGGTTACACATTTCTAAACATAGCTATATAAAGTAGCTAAGGACCTCGGCAAAAAGACCAGGGCAGACATCTGACGTCTCAAGTCGGAGGCGTCAGACATAATCATAGCATCAATAAAAAAAAGACAAGCTAAAAAGCAATAAGACGTTCAAAAGACGCCATGTCATTCCAAAAAGTTAGTCATAATTACAAAAATTATGCACAATGCCACTAAGCAAGGCGTCATGAGAACATGTTCAAAATAAATACAAGGCGCGTAGGAGCTCTCATTCCTCATCCTCGTTGGGAACAAACTCAGGAGGAGTGCGTCCTTCCTTTTGAGCCTTCTCCACCTCAATCTGATAGGTGAGGAACTTCTCGAACCAGCTGAAAGGACGTTCACTCGCAAATTCAGCATTCCATGCAAGCTCCATACCCCTTCAGGTTGATTTCTCACCTAGCATGGTCGACTGGTCGAGAACACTCTTTGACGAAGCAACCTCCTTGCTAGCCGCCTCCAGCTGGACCTCCAACTCCTTAAACTGAGTCTCAAGACGAGAAAATTCAGCTTCTTTCTCCTTGATTTTCTTGGAAAGGTCCTCCATTTCAGAAAAGTTCTGATCAATTTGCATGAGACGAGCCGCGTTCTCAGCATTTTGGGAGGCCAGGGCGGTAGTCACAGCGTCAATCTGCTCCCGCCTGTCGAAGCGAAGTTTCTCCAGCTCAGCAAAATGCTGGTCGCCACACTGACTGGCCAGAAGACGGTGTCGAGCCTCTTCATGCACCAAAGCAGTGCGCCACTTTTTCAGTGAGTCCAGCAGAATGAACATCTGCACAAAAATAGCAAGAGTAAAACAAAGAGAAACGAGTGTGTAAAAATAAAGGCATAATGAAACTCACGTCCAGTGCCGAGGACTGCATGGCGGCAAGCATATTCTCGGCCGCCTCGGGGAGAGTCTCAGCATATTGGGGAGGAATGGCATTGCGCATCAACGTCATTATCTTCCTGCGGTCATGAGAATTGAACCCGCCTGAAGAAGGGATCTGATCCAATTCAGCATCAATGTCTTTCTGAGGATCGGGAATTTCTATGGGAAAAACAACGGCCTTAGAATCCCTGGGGGAAACTAGAGAACGGCTAGACGAGGAACGGCAGGTGGTTACGATGTTGGAGTAAAACTTACCCCCATAATTCCTAGCTCTTTCCGCCGCCTTCAGAGGTATGTTTTGGCGGACGACTTCAGGAATCCCCGCAAGAGGATCAACCGTCTCACCAGCTTTCTGGAAGCTAGGAGAAGCGGATGCAGCCTTGGGGACGGAAAACACCTTGGGAGCCTTCGAAGCCGCTGACTTGAAGACGGGTTTCCCTGTGACGCCAGCCCTGCGCTTAGAAGAAGGAGCCGCGTCCGTGGCCGTCTTCCTCGCCTTCTGAAGACATGAGAATATAAATTGCAAACAATAAAGGGAATTACATGGGAAGGTTTGATCAATACCTTCTCCTCAGCAGGAGGGGGAGCCATTTGCTCTTGGATGGCTTGCTCGGCCGCCTGCTGACGCTGCCAAGCCTTATAGGTGCTGGCGTCGAGTACCTTCGCCAGCCAGGACGGCATATCCACTTGGCCTTTGGAGGCATCGTCCAGCTTATCCATGGCCTCGTCTGAAAAAACAAACAAAGACATTAGTACAATTTTGATAAAACAGTGACGGATTGGAAGTATAGATACATTACCTCTCGGCGTATACGGACACAAGCCCACAGCCGAGAGAAAAACGGGATCTCCCAGTTGATCTAGATAAGGCAACCACCCCTCGGGTATGTAGGCCGTCTTGTCCTTAATGACGAGTGGCTTGGCCTTGAACAACGACGAGATCCGTTCCCAGAGAACGGCGGAGACCGGAGGGAAAGAGCTGCCTTTTCCAACCAAGTTGGGCTTGACGTTCCAACGTCTCATCCACTCGCATATCTCCAGATTTGTGGTTTTGATGACCACCCACTTCTTCCTACAGTGATGCCATTTAGACGCCTTCCCCATCACCGTCCGATAAGCTCCCTTGTATGTAAGAATTAGCCAACCCGCGGCGGCTTTTGAAACTTGGGACATGGAGGTGATCCTTAGGAATGCCGGGAAGGAAGGGGTGATACCTGCGAGCTCGCAACGAGCGATATAGCAAAACACACCCGCCCAAGAGTTGGGGGACATTTGGTTCAGGCCAATGTTGAAGCCGTCCAGCAACTCCACCACAAAGGGGTGAGGGGGGAATCTCATACCCAGCTTCAGAAAAGAGCCGTACACGACGAATTCTCCTTCCACCAGTCCAAAGCTGGTGCAGTCCATACCAGCCGCCATACGAAACTTGTACTCCGAACCTAGATTCAGAGACCTCCCATAGACCTTCCCCTTGAGGGTGAGGAAGTTCAGCCACGTCTGAAGTGGGAAGATTGCACTGGGATGAAGGTGACCTTCCTCCCCACCTGACGTGCTCGCCGGCGCAACATCGGTCCACTCGGGGACGTCCTCCTCTATAAGAGAAGATGATTCTCCTTCGAATTGCTCTTCGTCCTCTATCCGCGCCATTAAATCCTGCACAGGCTGGAACTTGGCTCAAGACATGGGCATACTTGAAAAGAGAAGGCGTCAAAGGGACAAGTTGACGCCCTCAGTTTGACGAGACCCTTGCATGATTAAGAAAAGAGAATTGGGAAGGATCAAAATCAACAAATAAATATTTCTAAAGAAAGCATTTAATTACCTGATAGATCAAAGAGAGTTTGTGAAAGAACTTTGATGAAGAACTGCAAGAACAGGGCTTTGAAGATTGTGGCGGCGCTACAGTGGATTTCGGTGGATGTTAGACACCGAAAATCGCCTTCTCCTATTGCTCTCAAATGATCACTAGAAATGAGGGGAAAAATCACTCAAATTGGCCACTTATTTATAGAGGGGTAAGAAATGATTACCCCTGCCACGCGTCATCACCTCATTGAACACTCCAAGAGCAGTGAAAACTAACGTCTGTTTTCACTCCTCATGAGGGGCAAATGATGTGGGCTTGAATATCTCCACCACAAAGCCCAAAGAGGATACATCGATCAATACCGGCCAGCTAGGCCCAAACCTAGAAAAAAGGCCCAAACCTTGGTACCCAAACGAAATAAGAGGAGAACCCCATTTTGGAAGGCCCATCCTCTCTGAGAAGGCAGGTCCAAATTGTAAAAGGCTCATCATTGCGGGCCGAATGCCACGTGTCCTAAATCCCCAAGGGGCACACACCCTACAGCTAGGGTTGAGGGCACAGTCCCCAAGAAACCCTAGCACTATAAATAGTTCAGATCCCAAGGTAAAAGGGCATGCAATTCATTCCCACCAACCTAAACTTATATTTGCTCTGCCTTCTCTCTACAAATCACCTATCTCTCTAGCTTATACTTACTTAAGCATCGGAGGGAATATTCCTACGGGAATATTCTTGTTTTGCAGGTTGCCAGAAGTTCGTGCCAGGTCATACTTGATACCTCCGAGGAACGCGTGCCACGTCAGCACCGTAAAAGATCCCACAACAAGTATAATTTTTTTTTTTTAAAAAGGTTTATGGAAATCAAAATACTATCTTGCTATAATGGAGTAGCAACTTACTACGTACTGTATATGTTAGAAACAATAATATCATAAAATTATGATTTTTCAATTCCTGACATATATTTTTCAAATTAGTATTATTATATTATGTTAGAATCTTGTCATAATACACATGAAATCGTAATTTTGAAAAAAAACTAAGAAAAAAAAATTAAAGAAATTATATATTTTATAAGATTCTTTAATTAATTTTTTTTTTAAAAAAAGAAAAACTAAGGACACACTAGGAGATGACATGTGTTATTCCGGGTGTGTCTTTTAATATATAGTATTGATTGTCGATTTCAACATTATAAAATAACTATTTGACTAGAAACTATAACTATTTAATTAAAAAATATAACTATTTGATTGAAATAATTAATAACGGTTGAATATACCTTTTTGATCACATTAAGTAACATTTTGATAGCAGTTGATCTTAAACATAAGACCGTCCTCTATAAAATTTTGTATTTTTAATATGACCTATAAAATGACCGGATTTTCTATTTTCAATAAGAAAAAAACATACTCACTCATATGATAATAAAGTGAAATGCTCAATTAATTGTCATTCACTTAATGATATTATATACTACATTCGTTCCTATTAGTTCTTTACACTGACTATTTACGAGAATTCTAGTGCAATATTTAACTATTAATATATCCAATTCCGTTTGTGAAAAAATTATGAAAATTTTGTATTTCGAAAGTAAACACCGAGACGGATCTAAAAAGATCCTACATGCATGATCGATAATATTTTGATCTATATAATTGTGAGAATTTAAGGTTAAAGATTTCATACTTTAGACTCATATTTTAAGGCGTAAAGAACTTTTAGGAACAAAAGTAATATATCAATACAATTCTGTATAATCATTTTTCTTTAGATAATGTTTAGGGTCCTTAGGACTTAGGAGACAACAAGACCTTTAACATCTATACTACTCCCTCCGTATTTGTTTAAGGGATGCACTTGTCTTTTCCTGCCGTATTTATTTAAAAGATATACTTACCATTTTTAGTAACTTATCAATCCCACCATCTAATTTACCCTATGACCCACCATCCTATTAAACAAATAATTTCATAAACCCACCCCACTTCCCACCCCCCAAAATGACATGGTCCCCACTTGTTTACTTATTAAAATATCCACCAAACCCCACTTGCTTTATTATTTTATTTCATTCAATTTTTCTTCTTAATACTCGTGCCCGGCCAAGTGTATCTCTTAAATAAATACGGAGGGAGTATATATTAAAAATCGTTTGTAAGAGAGTATGCGTGACACGTGGCGCTCTATTGACGATTCTTTCACTCCATGTAATTTTCATATACATAAAAAAATGTTAAACATGGTTTGTATAAGGAAACTTTCATATACATAAAAAATGTTAAATATGGTTTGTATAAGCTTTGAACCCCCACCCTTAAGTTTAAACAATAAAACTTTTACCACTAGGACATGTCATGTTTCAATGTAGTAACCGGGCTCAAAAGCTAGTTTTTTCTTTTTTGTTAAATTAAACAAAGATAATCTGAAAAATGATTGAATTTGCATAACCGAAAGTTTAAACATAGATCCAAATAAGTCAATTTTCACATCTCTCTAACTTCCTCTCCTCCAAAGAAAACCCAAAACCCAAAACCTCAAAACCCTAACCGCCGCCACCACAAGCTCGTTGGTGGTCGTCGCCTTAACGGCCGCCGGCGAGCTTGTGCGTCGCTTCTGTAGTAGTTTTGTTGTCTCTTTAGCCTAGTAAGTGTTTACTCGGTTGAGGGTTGAAAGAGGAACCAAGCTTTGCTTCCACCTCCTCTTAGTTCGTGCTTCTCTCGTTGGGTTTGTTGTTTAGGTGTCGGGAAGTTTAGATCTCGCCGGAGTTTCTTGTTCGGGTTACCGGAGTATCAAAGCAAAGATTTGGTTTTGTGTTCGGAGGTAATTGAACGGGTCAGAATTTCAACCTCGCCGCCGCTCTTCCGATCCCGCCCTTTGACCGCCGTTGCCGCCGCCTCTGTTTATCGGTGAGGTAATTTTGGTTAGGGTTAGGGTTGTTGTTGGATTTGGAATTGTTTGTCTTGGTTGTTTCTATTTGTAGGTTCTGGGTAGTACCCTGTGTTGGCTTGTTTTCCCAGTCCTTTCTAATCGCCGCCGTCTTGTTTTGTGTCGGACCACCCCGATCTTGATGGTAAAGGAAATCACCACCGTCTTGTAGTGTCGACTCACCCCGACCTTGACGGTAAAGGTAAAGGTTAGTTTTAGGATTTCAGGTTGTTGTTATTAAATTGCCATTAGTGTGTGCCTGTTCTCCTCTGCTTTGCTCTGTGGTAGTCTCTAGGTTAGTTGAATAAGATGCTCAGTTTTAATGATGCGTTTTGGGATTTTTTGTGTTGGTTTTTTCTTGTGTTTTCTAAGATTGGCCCGTCTGAGGTTGTTGATATAAGAGGTGACCTGTGTTTCCTGGTGTTATCTGGGTTTTTCTTAAGAAGTTATCCAGGTTGTAGGTGGTTTACCCCCTTTGAGGTTCAAATTAGGGGGTTTGTTGGTAGGTTTGGGGAGTTATTATGTGGTAAAGTTAGTCTCTCCATCTCTAATGCTGGTGTTAGAATAATGGAAGTTATCTCGTTTGAGTTTGAGAATGGGCTTGGGGGTAAAAGTCTTAGTTGTTTTAGGAATGGAGTAATGAGTAATAGGAAGGGTCAGTTTCCTCGGGGTTGGGTTGTCATTTGGTCGCGGAGAGTAACTTTTGTTATTTCTCCCTTTAGGTTAGCGTTGAGGGTTTCTCTTAGCGCTTTCAAAAATCTTTATTGGAACGGTGCTCCTTATTTTATGGGGGTTTATAGTATGCTAAACAAGTTGTGTATAGACGCTTGTGTACAATACACAAGGTCAATCAATCTAGCCTATCACATTGGTT
This sequence comes from Spinacia oleracea, assembly GCF_020520425.1. NCBI lineage: Eukaryota > Viridiplantae > Streptophyta > Magnoliopsida > Caryophyllales > Amaranthaceae > Spinacia > Spinacia oleracea. The sequence goes on along the minus strand of NC_079491.1, from coordinate 93,405,062 downwards.
ATCTTTCTCTCCTGTCCTTGTTCCCCATGTTTTGCAGGTCCTTCTGGGAGACTTCTAGTGATAAAAGACCTAACATTAGTACTATCTACTTTAAAGGAAACATAGCTTCATTGTTCCTTGGCAAGATAACGTCATGTAAGTGGCATGAGCAAGGCGTTTTCAACAATTACGGGCTAAAACAAGAATAGCGCAGAGCCCTTGCGTTATCTATTAATTCGGTTTTTAGTTTAATTTTTTTAATGGTCTATAAAGACCTTAGTGTGTAATGTAATTTGTAAGACTTTTTTACTTTATGCAAGTTTAAGCCTATGTCAAAAAAAAAAAAAAAAAAAAAAAAAAAAGTTTAAACATAACCAAAAAAAAGTATTCCGTATGTAAATCCTACATAGAAAGTATCCATATGTAGAGTTCTCGTGACCGCATAAAATATAATTGAAGGTATTACCAAATATAGCAACCAATTTTATTGATCTCATTCTCAACATCCATATATACATTAACTAGATTTAAAGCCCGTGCGATGCACGGGTTAAATTTATTTATTTTTGTTTGTGAGATTTTTTTTCAATCTCACCAATTTATATGAGAATTAAATACGTGTAGTCTTTTAATCACAATAAATAACTTAACATATGATCGATTTGATAATATTTGTAATTCTATTTTGTTATTTTAAACGGGATAAGTAACTTTTCTACACGATTGGATAATTGTTAACAATTAAAACCAAAATTTACATAAGATACAATAAATTTACATAACTACTTTAAAAAAAAAAGATCTAATATCTAATAATATCTAACTATCCATGATATATGGGCGATCTTTCTATGTTGGTGTAATTTTTAGTAGTAGTCTATATACTATAATTTGTTGCATCAACGTATATATGTAATACTCCACCATAACTTAAGCAAGATGAAGTCAAGCACAATCATCTTGAGGTTGTTTAATCATGTGTGAAAACTCGGTAGCAGATAATAAGAAAAGAATAAAATTAGATAAATAAAGACCCAACAAAGAGATAAATTTTGAAATTTTTTAAAAGATAAATATATACCCTTCCTTTTTTTCTCCGAAATCACCAAGATCATCGCAGCATCAACGAACCCAAAACCTTCCTTCCCACCCTCCTTTTCAATCATCACCGTCCAAAACACTGGAATATTAAAAAAATCCCTCAAAAATCTCCTATATATAAAATTCTAAATTTACAGGTTCTCTGCAAAATTGTGCACTCGTTCGTTTTATGTTGATACAAACAATGTCAGCAACTAATATGAAATTTTTAAGAAACTTGTTTGAATTGCAACTCCTCAAAGGCTGAAGCATATACTTGTTAAATTCCTGGAATTGCCCAAGAAATGTCAAAATGATTAGCAAAGAGTATTACAACTTCAACTTATCCTTATAAATAATGGCTTTTTTAGGAAGATAGAGAGTACAAAAAGAATCCAAGTGATCTTAAAGAACAAAAAATAACCAAGTGTTGTTTGCATTCAAGAGTGAGGAAAATGGAAACGGAGGAATTAGGCCTGTAAAGAAAGATGATATACTAGATTCGTCAAAGCGTACGCCAAATAAGGTGTTGGATAAGGCATTGAAGACTATATTCATCGGAACATCTCCATCAGCAGGAAGTCAGGGGGTTCTTCAAATGGTGCAAGAGTTGCTGTCATACCTCGTATTTTTCTATAATTATAAATATATTTTATTATATTTATTAAGCATTTCGTGTATTTTTATAAATTGAATTCATTTAATGAGAATTAAATGCGGTTTTATTTTTAATTAATTTAAATATTAATTATTTCAAAAACCGTATTTTTTATTAAATAAATTCAATGAATTTATTTAATCGGGAATTGTTGGGTCGTATTTCAAAAACGAATTTAATAAACTTAAAGCCCGGTCGTTTTGTTTTAATCAAACCCAACAAAGCCTGCAAGGAGTAAACTTAAATGAGCCCGGTAATGAGCCCAACTCAAAATTACCCTAACCTAGCCCACAAGGGATAGAAAACCTATAAATAGACCTCTTATCAAACCCCCAAAATCAAAAATTCATAAATCTCTCTCTCTCTCTCCACTTTTTCTCTCCTTGCGGCACACTCCACCCACGCCCCTCTCTTCTTTGTTGCCCTTGCTTGCGGCGCAAGGCAGCCCGTCTCGCCCAGCTCACCCACCTCACAGCCGCAGCGTAGCACGAGTGTGCCTGCGCACTGTGTGTGGTCGTGCTCGCCAGCGCCCACTCGTCCCTTGCTCGCCCCTCACCTCGAGTCGCGTCGCAACACAACAACAGTGCTGTGCGTGCGCGCGCTGCTGCCCTGCCTGTGCGTTGTGCTCCGCCTGTGCGATGTGCCCCGTCTCGCCTGCCTGCCCCTTTGCGCGCGCGCGCCCCCTGTGGTGCGTTGTGCTGCTGCTATTGTTGTTGTTGTCGTGTGTGTTGGTCGGCACACACACACACGATTAATTAATCGTGTGTGTGTGTGTTGATCAATTGTTTAATCAAATTATGTTTTCAAAAATATTAATTTTCAATTTTGAATTGATTTCATTATTGTGATTAGTTTAAATATTTGGGTTGTTTAGATTAATTAAAACGGTTGTGAACACCATATTGGGTTAGTATTATGTTTTAATTAAAGAGATTGGTTTTGATGATTGAGTTTATAATTTTAAGATTTAATAAGTTTATAAAGTGTGGACTTTTGAAGTCAAAGCATGTTTTCGGATTAAACCATTGTTAGGGTTTTGGTTTCAAATTGATTGAGCGATTGATTCACATAATTTAATGACAATTTAAATTATGGGAATCAACCTAAATTTTCAGAATGTTTATTAGCTTTAAAAAGTTGGTTTTTAAGGGCTTTAACGCTAAAAAGTCAATGTTTTTATGTTAGGACTTGAGTTGACTATTTGAGACTATTAAATTACCAATTAATGAATGATTTCTAATTAAACTAAGAGTTTTAGAATCTTAAATAGTTGCTGGAAATTTAGTAAACATGGATAATAATTTAGTTCTCTTGTTTTGTTTATAGGAGTTGATTTCTAGTGAGTCGTGATTCGCACAGTGGCCCCCGTACTTAGGTATTCCAGGTACGTACAAGACTAGGGTGACCACCCATCCCTTGAGGACTTTGTGGAGTGTATTGAATGCGAATCATGTGAACTTATATGTTGTTATGATTTCATGTTGATGATTGAGAATGAATATGTTATTATGAATTCATGTTAAATGTTGAGAACGAGCATGTTGTTATTATTGTCGAATCTATGTGAACGAGCATGTTATGAATTGAATTATGCTTTATAGATTTTGTTGAACTATCATGTTATGGACTTTTATAATCGTTGAATTATGTCAAGCATGTTGTTCAAGTTGGTTTGAACGTATGAGTAGTGCGCATGCAAGTTGTCATTGTTATTATGCTATAGTACAGGATGTCTAGCATAATCATTGAGCCAGTCGAATATTGCCAATGAGCAATATATATTCTACCAATGGGTAGAATATGTTGGAGAGTCTATGCGAATTGAATTAAGGACAATTCGTGTTAAGGGCACACCCCGCTTGTTAATAGGCAATGTCGGGTTATCTCAAACAGTGTTTTTGAGAAGGAACAATGGGAGTAATTTCACTTGAGTCTATGTTTGATCTATCACAAGTCCTAAAGAAGTAAAATATTGAAGAGTCACCGTTGAATTGTTTAATTATTTAATTGTTTGTATGTCGTGTCTTGAGTCGCCTTGAACATAATATATTAATTAACGTAAAGCGTAACCCAAAGGAGCTTCAAAACTCTTGGAACGTATATACCTTGAGTATGAACAATGGGGGGAGACTTGCCGGAAAACTTGTACTCCTCGAATGATACAAGACGTTATTTCATTCTTTCTTTTTAGGCCGTTGTGCATTGGAATTCCGTCGGTAAGATCTGACTGTCGGTAGGAGTCCGACTTATTATTACTTGGTGTGTGGTGGGCTCCCGTCACCCTTTCTTTCCTTTTGAGGATACTTTACTTTACCAGTTCGAAGCTATCTTTTTATTAAACTGTGAGTCAAGAGTCGTGTCATGTGTCGAGTCTTGTCTCCATGTTTAATTGTTTATTATATGGCTTTTGCATGTTGATTATTTAATTGTCGAGTGAAGCATGTTAGGATAGAATGTTATTCTAGCTTGTTCGTACTCAGCTTTTGCTGACTTCGTGCTTCATGTCTTCTAGTCATGGTCTTTGCCTTAATGACCCTATGATCATCCATCAATTGCATTTGCGTTGTTGGGGAGTAGATTCTTAATAAAGCAGGTTCGTAGAGATAACTTGCGGTAGAAGTTATCATGGGATGCGAGTTGAGCGTTTATTCTTCCGTATTTTATAAACTCTATTTTTTATTTAAAGTCATGACTATTATTTTCAGTTAATGGATTTCAAATGGTTTAATATTTTGAACTTGGGCCTCAGCGGTTCCAATTTGTTTTAATGATCATTAACTATTTATTTATTATGTTTTGAAAGTTAGTTAATTCCGCTGCGTAATTCTGGTAAGTACCCTTAGCCGTTATCACGGTGGCGGTAATATCTTGGTAATTCCTGTGTTTTAAGTCGGAAACTTTTTTACAAAATGCAAGGAATTATTAGGGTGTTACAAAGTGGTATTTGCAGAGCTCTAGTTTGACAACTGCTTTGCATTAATTAATAGTGCAAAGTGGTAAATCCTTAAAATATGATTGCGGAACTTTAGGATTTTCGAAAACTATTTTCCTAAAGTCAAAAGTTATTTTTGAGTTCTAAAAACTTTGAAAAGCCAAATACCAATTATTTCAAGAATTTGAAAATCGTTTTAATTACTTGATTTTTTTTCGAATTAATTATTTCAATTCCGAAATAATTTCGGATTTTTCAAAAAAAATAAAAAACCATAAATTCCGAATTAATTATTTATTTCTTTTAATTATTTTTGAAAATGATCGAATTAATTAATTAAATTATTCGTTTAATTATTTTAATTTTCGATTTTAATTTTTAATAATTTCGTGATTATTTGAAGTTATTTATTTAAATTAAATTCGAATTTTTTTTATTTATTTTTCTAAGTGAGGAAAGGGTAGATTAAGAAGGGTACAATTAGACTAAGTATGTGTTAAGTTAAGTATGCCTTTCTAATCAAGTGTTTATGTGATTATGCCTTGATTTTGTGATCTTTTAATTAAAGTCTGATCATGTTTTGTTTTGCTTTATGTGATTAATTGCATCACGATTCATGATTAAGCACGTACTTGTGCATTGAAATTGTATGGCTCAACGAACTTACTTTGTTTTTGGAACACTTTAGTAAGACTTTGTAGTTGTTAACTTTTAGGGTTAAGATGTTGATTTTAAAGTACGCAAATCTAGGAAACCTAGAGAAGCTAGATTGTGAAACCCCACACATTTATGTGAAGAAGATCGAATTTGCCTGCAATTACTTTGCTATAGTGAAGAACCTACCTAAACTAAGGAAGAAAGGTGTTATGGCAGAGATGGTTATTCATTTCTTACCTTCCAAGAACCCATACATAGAGCTTAAGAACCGATTTTGTGACATGCATATGGAAAATGGTATTCCTAATTACTACAAGTATGGTACTCCAGATGGTAGATGGAGGTATAATTTGGAGATTATGACTACGACTATAAAACTTGCGGAGGAATGTTTTGATGATGGTAAAACTGTAGAGAACATCAACCTTACAGGAATAGATCATGATACAGAAACTCAGATGGATGAGGAAAGTGATGATGTTGTTGTTGAGATTGAGAACCCTAATCCTATCATTCCTGAACCCACTATTGAGATCTCCAGTGACACAGAAATTGAGCCTGAAGCCAACAATGATGAAGTAAACAGTGTGCTACAACAGAGCAATGAGGATATGGAGTATGAGTCTGATCCAGAGGGAGACTTTGATGATTTTGAAGACCATGAGCACTCTTCACCAGTTTGTAGAGGTGGTTGGATAGTAGAGTAGCATTCTAAAAGACTTTTCTAATGTAATAGCTAGTGCTAAAATTTAGCGAAGCAATAAAGTAGTACGCTACTATTTATGGTTTTAGTAGTTCAGTTTTGTGGTTTTCCGAATAAAGTACGATCCAAAGGATGTATTATTTTTCCATTGAAGTAATAAAGTTTAGAATTCCTTCTTTTACCTTTAATTCTAAGTTTATGTTTCTTTGAGCGATTATCGCAAAGGAATTTCATGTATTTCTTCAATGAAATTATACTTGCAAGGTGGTCCAATTTTCACCACTTGAACTTTGTGATGCGGACTAAGGGGAAAAGCGGCCATAACAGGCGCCTATCTTGCTTAGGGTCCGAAAATTTTCATGCATGTGTATCAATTGAATTACTAGTTAGTGCAATGTTTTAGTAAGGCAGTGTCCAAACTCAGTTGTTAAAGTTAGTCTTTTGTTTTATTCAGGAGAAGGGAAATGTCTACCCAAGGAATGGCCGACGTGGTTAGGCAACTAGCTGAAGTAGTGCATAACTTAGCACAGATTAGGAATAACCAGGGAGTTGATCCAGCTGGTGAGATGTTTAAGAAGGTGGCCCAAAGTAAGCCTCCTTTGTATCAAGGGGAGATAGACCCAACTGTACTTGAGAACTGGCTAAGGGAGTTCGATAACCTTATCGTAGCTGTCAATTGCCCAGAAGACCTTAGGGTTAATAGTGTTGTTTATTACCTTAGGGGAGAAGCCGATTTATGGTGGCAGAGATGTGAGAATGCTTTGAGAGCTACACCTGGATTTGGATGGGAATCATTCAAGGCAGCCTTAAGGAACAAGTATTACCCACCATACCTGAAGAAGCAGAAAGCTCAAGAGTTCATCGAATTGAAAATGGATGGTATGTCTGTGACAGAGTACTACTCTAAGTTTATAGAGTTGTCTATGTTTGCACCGGAAGTGGTGGCAATGGAGGAGCTTAGAGCCCAAAGATTTGAGAGTGGATTGACTATGGACTTGCAACTAATGCTTGCTGGAGAGACCTTTACATCTCTTGACACCCTATATGGAAAAGCTGCCCATTTGTATGGTCTGCAGCAAAGGAAAAATGGAATTGGTGAAAAGAGGAAGGATGTTGGTAACCATAACCAAGGTTGTGGCCAGCAGAATCAGGGGAACTTTAATAAAAACAAAGGAAACAACCATTTCCAGTTCAGGGGAAACTAGGGAGGAAACAGGAACAACTTCCACAATAACAATGGAGATAAGAATCAGTCAGCAGGGAATGGAACGAGAGTCTATGAGTGTAGACGTTGCCATACTAATCACCCAGGTCGAGACTGTAATGGAAACCAAGTTGTCTGTAGGTTTTGTGAGAAGCTAGGCCATAGAGAGTTTGAGTGTTGGGCCAAGAATGGGAAACCCAACCAAGTCAACCAAGGCAACCGCCAGGACAACAACCGGAATAACCAAAACCGGAATGGAGGAAACAATGGTGGAAACCAAAGAGGTAACCAGAATGGCAATAATGGCCATAATGGCCAGGGTAATGGAAATCCCGGAGGGAACTATCAGTAGAATGAGAACCGAAATGCCAATGGAGGTGGTTATAATAAGGGAGTTGCCCAAGGAAAGCTGAATGTGATCACTAGGCAAGAAGCCGAAAACTCGTCTGACGTCATAGCTGGTACGTTTTTCTATTAGCTCAATTTTAGTTAAAGTACTATTTGATTCTGGTGCGACTTATTCATTTATATCGAAGGGTATCTTAGAGAAGTTAGGATTGAAAGAACCTGAAGAGATAAAAGTACCCATAGTGATACCAACCGGTGAGATCATGAAATGCACTAAGATCCATAGGGATGTACCTTTAACCATAGCCAAGACCATATTCTTGTTTAGCCTAATTGAGTTTGAGTTGGGAGATTTAGATGTCATTTTGGGAATGGACTGGTTGGCCATGTTCAAAGCTAAGATTGACTGTGAGAAGCCGAAGATTCATTTGAAGTCTAGTCTAGGAAAGGTTGTATCGTATCGCCGTTTTGGGAAGCCTAGGAGTGTAGGGATCGTCACGGCAATGGAACTCGTGAAGTTAATACACAAAGGGAACCCTGTTTTCTTATGCAACGTAAGAGACTTAGACCATGTAATGAAAGAGCAACCAGGGGATATTGCAGTGGTGAGTGAATTCCTGGACCTATTTCCGGAGGAGATTCCGGGAATGCCGTCCAATCGACCAATCGATTTTACCATAGATTTAGCACCCGGAACTGCACCTATCTCGAAAGCCTCATACCGGGCTCCAGCAGAAATGAGTGAGTTAAAGGGTCAACTTGAGGAATTTCTAGGGAAAGGTTATATTAGACCAAGTGCATCGCCTTGGGGAGCGCCAGTCTTGTTTGTGAAGAAGAAGGACGGTAGTATGAGACTCTATATAGACTACAGGGAGCTCAATAAGGTCACAATCAAGAATAAGTATCCTTTGCCTAGTATAGATGATCTATTTGACCAGTTGAAAGGAGCGGGAATGTTTTCAAAGATTGACTTGAGGTCAGGTTATCATCAGTTGAGAATCGGAGAGCACGATATACCAAACACTGCACTTAGGACTAGATACGGTCATTATGAGTTCACAGTTATGCCTTTTGGGTTAACCAATGCACCTGCAATCTTTATGGACTTAATGAATCGAGTATTCCATGCATTCTTGGACAAGTTTGTAGTGGTTTTCATAGATGATATTCTGGTATACTCTAATAATGTGGAGGATCATGCGGAACACTTAAAGTCAGTGTTGAGTACCCTAAGAGACAACCAGTTGTATGTCAAATTCTCGAAGTGTGAATTCTGGCTGGAAAAAGTTGCGTTCTTAGAACAATTTGTATCTAAGGAAGGAGTTGCAGTGGACCCTGCAAAGATAAAAGCTGTTAGTGAGTGGCCTACACCTAAGAGTGTCACCGATATTCGGAGTTTTCTTGGTTTAGCGGGTTATTATAGACGCTTTGTGCAAGAATTTTCTAGAATCGCCAAACCAATGACAACTTTGATGAAGAAAGAAGCGAAGTTTGAGTGGAATGACCAGTGTGAGGAAGCGTTCCAAGCCTTAAAGACGCGATTGACAACCGCGCCGGTGTTAACTTTGCCAGATGAGAGCGGTACTTATGATGTATATAGTGATTCCTCTAAGAATGGTTTAGGGTGTTTGTTGATGCAGAACGGGAAAGTGATTGCGTATGCATCGAGGCAGTTGAAGCCATATGAATCCAATTACCCTACCCGTGATTTAGAGTTAGCCGCTATAGTGTTTGCATTAAAGATATGGAGACACTATCTGTATGGTGTGAAATGTAGGATATTCACGGATCATAAGAGGTTGAAGTACATTTTCACACAGAAGGACTTAAATATGCGCCAACGAAGGTGGTTGGAGTTAATCAAGGACTATGATCTGGATATTCAATACCATGAGGGAAAAGCCAATGTAGTTGCAGATGCCTTGAGTAGGAAATCAAGTCATGGTGTGAATGCGTTAGTAGTTGCTAACGAGCTGTGTAAGGACATGCAGCGATTGAATCTAGAAATAGTGAGTGGAGAATGCCTTGAGGGTATGATGAATGCCTTAACCATCCAGTCGTCAGTATTTGATGAAATTAGGGAGAATCAGGCTGGAGATGTTAAGTTAGAGCGGATCAAGGAAAAGATTTTGCAAGGAAAGGAGATTGATTTTAAGATCCACGAAGATGGAAGTTTTAGGTATAAAGGACGATGGTGCGTACCTCAAAAGTGTGGTGAACTAAAGGAGAAGTTGATGAGAGAAGGTCACAATACACCATATTCTGTTCACCAGGGAGGTGACAAGCTATATAAGGATCTGAAGAAGGTCTATTGGTGGCCAAGGATGAAAAACGAAGTGGCTGAATTCGTGGCAAGGTGTTTAACTTGTCAGAAGGTTAAGATTGAGCATAGGAGACCTCAGGGAAAGGTCCAACCTTTAGAGATTCCGAGTTGGAAGTGGGACTGTATCTCAATGGACTTTGTCACTTGTTTACCCAAGTCAAAAAGTGGAAATGACACCATTTGGGTAGTGGTCGATAGGTTGACTAAGTCGGCAGTGTTTATACCAATGAAAGAAACCTGGAAAATAGAACAACTTGACAAAGCCTACATCAAGCATGTAGTGAGATTACATGGGGTTCCTAAGGATATCGTATCAGATAGAGATTCTAGGTTCCTTTCGAATTTCTAGAAAAGTGTGCAGAAGAACTTTGGTACAACATTGAAAATGAGTACAACGTTCCACCCAGCCACAGATGGACAAACCGAAAGAAATATTCAAACCTTAAAAGATATGCTAAGAGCTTGTGTGATTGATTTTCAAGGTGGATGGGAAGATAGCCTAGATCTAATTGAGTTCTCATACAACAATGGCTATCATACCAGTATTGGAATGGCACCATTCGAAGCCCTGTATGGACGAAAATGCAGAAGTCCACTATGTTGGAGTGACATTAGTGAAACCGTCGTATTAGGTCCCCAATTGATAGAGGACACTATGAATCAGGTTAGGACTATTCAATCCAAAATCCAAGCCGCGCAAGATCGCCAAAAGAGCTACGCAGATTTAAAGCGTAGGGATGAAGAGTTCCAAATAGGTGACAAAGTGTTGCTGAAGGTTTCACCAATGAAAGGTGTGATGAGATTTGGGAAGAAGGGAAAGCTTAGCCCAAAGTATATAGGCCCATATGAGATCCTAGAACGGATAGGGAAGGTAGCGTATAGACTAGCCTTGCCCATGGACTTGCATAGAGTGCATAATGTGTTTCACATATCCCGGTTGAGGAAGTACGTCCCGGATAAGTCTCATGTACTACAACCGGAGACCATAGAGTTAGACCAAAGTTTGACCTTTGAGGAAAGACCTGTCAAGATACTTGATAGCAAAGTGCGTAGCACTCGAACGAAGGATGTTAAGATCGTTAAATTGTTGTGGTCTAACCAAGAGTCTGAGGAAGCTACCTGGGAAGTGGAGGAGGAAATGAGAAATAAATATCCCGAGCTTTTTCCCGAGGTTAGTTGAGTTACGGGGCTGTAACTCGTTTTCTTTAAGGGGGGTAGAGTGCGGTAGAATTTCGCGCTTTTTACCTTATTCACCCAATTTATCCTCTAGGATATGCTTGAATCGTTGTTTCCAGTGAAGTTTCACTGTTTATTGTCATGTTGAATTACTTAAAGAGTACAGCAACTAAAACTTTTTGCAAAGAAAACGCACTAAAGTCTCACAATAGCCTCAAGTCTAGTTTTAAAGTTGTGATTTCGTGCCCAAGTCTCGGGATGAAACTTCTTTTAAGGAGGGTAGACTGTAATACCTCGTATTTTTCTATAATTATAAATATATTTTATTATATTTATAAAGCATTTCGTGTATTTTTATAAATTTATTTCATTTAATGAGAATTAAATGCGCTTTTATTTTTAATTAATTTAAATATTAATTATTTCAAAAACCGTATTTTTTATTAAATAAATTCAATGAATTTATTTAATCGGGAATTGTTGGGTCGTATTTCAAAAACGAATTTAATAAACTTAAAGCCCGGTCGTTTTGTTTTAATCAAACCCAACAAAGCCTGCAAGGATTAAACTTAAATGAGCCCGGTAATGAGCCCAACTCAAAATTACCCTAACCTAGCCCACAAGGGAGAGAAAATATATAAATAGACCTCCTATCAAACCCCCAAAATCAAAAATTCAGAAATCTCTCTCTCTCTTCTTTTTCTCTCCTTGCGGCACACTCCACCCACGCCCCTCTCTTCTTCGTCGCCCTTGCTTGCGGCGCAAGGCAGCCCGTCTCGCCGTCTCGCCCAGCTCGCTCACCTCACAGCCGCAGCGTAGCACGAGTGTGCCTGCGCGCTGTGTGTGGTCGTGCTCGCCAGCGCCCACTCGTCCCTTGGTCGCCCCTCACCTCGCGTCGCGTCGCAGCACAACAACAGTGCTGTGCGTGCGCGCGCTGCTGCCCCGCCTGTGCGATGTGCCCCGTCTCGCCTGCCTGCCCCTTTGCGCGCGCGCGCCCTTGTGGTGTGTTGCGCTGCTGCTATTGTTGTGGTTGTCGTGTGTGTTGGTCGGCACACACACACACGATTAATTAATCGTTGTGTGTGTGTGTCTTGATCAATCGTTTAATCAAATTATATTTTCAAAAATATTAATTTTCAGTTTTGAATTGATTTAAGTATTGTGATTAGTTTAAATATTTGGGTTGTTTAGATTAATTAAAACGGTTGTGAATACCGTATTGGGTTAGTATTATGTTTTAATTAAAGAGATTGGTTTTGATGATTGAGTTTATAATTTTCAGATTTAATAAGTTTATAAAGTGTGGATTTTTGAAGTCAAAGCATGTTTTCGGATTAAACCATTGTTAGGATTTTGGTTTCAAATTGATTAAGCGATTGATTCACATAATTTAAAATTTAAATTATGGGAATCAACTTAAATTTTTAGAATGTTTATTAGCTTTAAAAAGTTGGTTTTTAAGGGTTTTAAAGCTAAAAAGTCAGTGTTTTTATGTTAGGACTTGAGTTGACTATTTGAGACTATTAAATTACCAATTAATGAATGATTTCTAATTAAACTAAGAGTTTTAGAATCTTAAATAGTTTCTGGAAATTTAGTAAACATGGATAATAATTTAGTTCTCTTGTTTTGTTTATAGGAGTTGATTTCTAGTGAGTCGTGATTCGCACAGTGGCCCCCGTACTTGGGTATTCCAGGTACGTACAAGACTAGGGTGACCACCCATCCCTTGAGGACTTTGTGAAGTGTATTGAATGTGAATCATGTGAACTTATATGTTGTTATGAATTCATGTTGATGATCGGGAAGGAATAAGTTATTATGAATTCATGTTTAATGTTGAGAACGAGCATGTTGTTATTATTGTCGAATCTATGTGAACGAGCATGTTATGAATTGAATTATGCTTTATAGATTCTGTTGAACTATCATGTTATGGACTTTTATAATCGTTGAATTATGTCAAGCATGTTGTTCAAGTTGGTTTGAACGTATGAGTAGTGCGCATGCAAGTTGTCATTGTTATTATGCTATAGTACAGGATGTCTAGCATAATCATTGAGCCAGTCGAATATTGCCAGTGAGCAATATATATTCTACCAAGGGGTAGAATATGTTGGAGATTCTATGTGAATTGAAATAAGGACAATTCGTTCTAAGGGCACACCCCGCTTGTTAATAGGCAATGTCGGGTTATCTCAAACAGTGTTTTTGAGAAGGAACAATGGGAGTAATTTCACTTGAGTCTATGTTTGATCTATCACAAGTCCTAAAGAAGTAAAATATTGAAGAGTCATCGTTGAATTGTTTAATTATTTAATTGTTTGTATGTTGTGTCTTGAGTCGCCTTGAACATAATATATTAATTAACGTAAAGCGTAACCCAAAGGAACTTCAAAACTCTTGGAACGTATATACCTTGAGTATGAACAATGGGGGGAGACTTGCCGGAAAACTTGTACTCCTCGAATGATACAAGACGTTGTTTCATTCTTTCTTTTTAGGCCGTTGTGCATTGGAATTCCGTCGGTAGGATCTGACTGTCGGTAGGAGTCCGACTTATTATTACTTGGTGTGTGGTGGGCTCCCGTCACCCTTTCTTTCCTTTTGAGGATACTTTACTTTACCAGTTCGAAGCTATCTTTTTATTAAACTTTGACTCAAGAGTCGTGTCATGTGTCGAGTCTTGTCTCCATGTTTAATTGTTTATTATATGGCTTTTGCATGTTGATTATTTAATTGTCGAGTGAAACATGTTAGGATAGAATGTTATTCTAGCTTGTTCGTGCTCAGTTTTTGCTGGACTTCGTGCTTCATGTCTTCTGGTCATGGCCTTTGCCTTAATGACCCTATGATGATCCATCAATTGCATTTGCGTTGTTGGGGAGTAGATTCTTAATAAAGCAGGTTCGTAGAGATAACTTGCGGGAGAAGTTATCATGGGATTCGAGTTGAGAGTTTATTCTTCCGTATTTTATAAACTCTATTTTTTATTTAAAGTCATGACTACTATTTCAAGTTAATGGATTTCAAATGGTTTAATATTTTGAACTTAGGCCTCAGCGGTTCCAATTTGTTTTAATGACCATTAACTATTTATTTATTATGTTTTGAAAGTTAGTTAATTCCGCTGCGTAATTCTGGTAAATAGCCTTAGCCGTTATCACGGTGGCGGTAATATCTTGGTAATTCCTGTGTTTTAAGTCGGAAAATGTTTTACATAAAGCAAGGAATTATTAGGGTGTTACCGTTGCACCTGAGTAATTTCAATAATTTGTATTTTAAGACGGAGTATACTGGAACGAAAGAAGAAAATCCATCAGCAAAAGTTTTACAAAGCTCAATACCGTAATATATAATCAGAGAGTTGAAATATGAGAAAATTAAAACAATTAAAAGAAACAAAAGAACCTCTAATTAATTTTATGTGGAGGGATTGGATGTTGTTTATATAGGGGTAAAATATTTTTCCTTTTACTTAATAACGATAAAATTTATCTTTAAATATGATAAAATTTTCAAAGTCTATATGCATGATGATAATCATGATATACTTATAATGTTTTATCATTTGAAGAAGTTATACTCTACAAGGCTACTGTTTTTAGTTTTTTTTTTAAAAAAGAGAATACGGAGTAATAAGTTATCATCTATTTTTTAAAGTAAATCTAAAATATTAGTTATACTTGATGACGTGGAAATCTTATGTGGCGCTCCGAAATCTCTTGAAAAAACTCCCCTTTATATATATAATATATATTAGATTTTCTGAATTATAAACAAAGAAGGAAAATGTGAAAATTAAAGTTATAAGGAATTTTCAAAATTATTTTCAAAATACAGAGACTAAAAACATAGATAAAATAGTTTTGCCAACACATGTAAATATTAAAATATGGTAATATAAATAACAATTTGCGCATTGTCCGAATCATATAAGGAGTACTTGTTTTATTTTGTTTACAACGTTGTTGATAATTATAAAGGTTAGATGAATTTTCGCTGGATTTATGTTTATTGGTCCGCCAATAATTGAATTTATACACGATAAATAATTTTAGGAAAGTATTAAAAAAATCTTTTATCTTACGCAATCTCCTCTTGATGGTGCATTAGTGTCTTATCTTTAACTTCAATCCTAACCACAATCAGTTTAGCAATAACTTTCCGAGAAGACTCCCGGGCCATGCTATCAAACTAATTAATCAACTCAAACATGAATACAAATTCCACTACTTTTGCAAGCAAACATTAGTGCTTACTAGTGGTGGCCCACAATTTGCTGCCTAAGAATTTTCTCTAATTGTGACAGTCCATTAATGTTTTTAAAATGATACTTGATCCTTCTCTTGAACATTGCTCCATTTGATATTTCTTTTGAGTTACTTATTTATGTGCACAATTTTGCTCAACTCTTAATAAGTAAAACTTGAGATATACATATGAGGCATTATATATGGACTATTATGATGTACGTCGAATACTTTGCAAATTCTTTTGCGACAAATAGCACTCACTCCGTATTTATTTAAGAGATACACTTGTTCGGACACGGATATTAAGAAAAAAAATTGAATGAAATAAAGTAATAAAACAAGTGGGGTTGTGGTAGATATTTAATAAGTAAAACAAGTGAGACCATGTCATTTTAGAGGGGTGGGGGTGGGGGTGGTGTAGTTCTGAAATTATTTGTTTAATATGGTGGTGGGACATAAGGTATATTTGATATATTATTTAATCAGATGATGGGGTTGATAAGTTACTAAAAATGGCAAGTGTATCTCTTAAATAAATATGGACGGAAAAGACAAGTGTATCCCTTAAATAAATACGGAGGGAGTACTCTGTAAATTAGAGCTGATAGTTTTTTATACGACATGATACCAATACGAGAATACTGAGAGGAAATGTGAAGTAAACACGACACAAAACAAACCTAAATACAACTTAATTAGATTAATTTGTCATATTATGCAATTATCCTATACATTACATAATTTTGATAAATTTAAAATTGAATATCAAGAAATCAACATGGGAGAAACACAAACCCGACCCGACACAAGGCATTTCTCATGAAGTGTTTGCCGGAATACGCTTTACCAAGAGTTGAATAAGTTGTGATACAGGGTCCCTTGTTAATGAAATTTGGCTGGTTATAGAAAAAGGTAGCATGTCCTACATTTAACTTTTTCAATAGGTGCCTTTTCTTTATGCAAAAAAGTTTAATATTGTTATCCAAATTATGGCAATTTCTCATTCATTATTATTGTTTCCAAAAAGCAAAGGATTTGTAACTTTCATATCAAGTTTGATTGTTTTTCTTTTTGGTTCATTGGATGCAAGTGTTGCAAACTTTTGGGAAATTGCAAGTGTTTTGACATTTGAATATAATGGCCTTAAAATTATTGTACAATGTCAAGTTGGTCTCATATCATTTTCTCATGACTAATTATGATAAGTTTGCTTGTAGAGTTGTGGAGGCAATGTTGATGAGAATCATAATTCGTACTCAAGAAAATTTGGGATGGGATAACTACTACTAATTGATATCTACCTAATAATTGTAGACTACTTCAAAATGATTTAGGTGTTTGATATTGTGATTATCTTTATCTTATCTAAGGTTAGCAAAGCATAGATCGTTAGACGATAGACATGCATAATAATTTATAACATGGAGTTCATTGAGCGTTGTATAATTGTCGTATATACATGTGTTGCACATGTGACTTTTTTTTTGACATTGAATTATAGAATAAACTAGTTTAGTTTGGATTTGGGCAATGCATTTACTATAACTATAATTATGCCCTTATGCAAAAATTATTTATGGTTGATTTTCACTTTGATTACTTCTTCAGATCTTAAATATCAGTCTTGTTTAGAATATTGGACAATTTGTTTGTCCAAAAATCCATTAGGAATCTAACTCATGTACTCACACATATATGTAGGTGTTGGGAGAAATAATTAAGGGATGAATTAGTTAATAATGGTCATTAAAAATGGTTGGGTGGATGTTTAACGACACTTAATAAGAAACACAGGTAGGTCATTAATCATAAGGTATTAACTTTGGACACATTTGGAATTGTAATATTTATGTGAGGGTAAAATGGGGATAAATGTTAGCAGTAAAAGGAGTATACTTCACCAAATATGACTAACATATAAAATAATTCAACAAGGAAACATGACATGTCCCACATTCAAGAACGGAGAGAGTATGTAATTTTGTTTATTATATTGTCCTTTTTATTAAAATTTGTGTGTAAAAGATAATAAGTTTGAAGTAATATAACATGGCTTAGTATATGGTTAGGTCAATAGAGTTCAACTTTGAAATCATGAGCTCTAATATTTTAGTATTGTATTTCTGTATTTTTAAATATATGTCTATGACATGAAGTGATACATATAAAAAGAAGAGCGCGTGGAGTGTCACGTGACACATGTACTTGATTAAATATGAAAAGAAGAGCGCGTGGCGTGTCACATGATACATGTACTTGATTATAAACTATTTACAATATTGTATATACATCATGAACCGCCTTTGTTAGTTACAAAAGTTGTTTTTAGGACTCTTAATTTTTGGGTTTTGTTGTTTTCCTTGCTTTTTCATTATGTATTTTCATCCAACGTAAAAAAAAAAAAAAAAAATTAAATAAAAGAAAAGAAAAAGAAAGAAAAAAAGGTTGCTCCTTTCCTAACCAAAAATGAAAAAGTTGATCTAGCTTTTCTCTTCTTTTCTTTAGGTGTGGCTTTGCGCAATTTTATACGCATTGTCTTCTAAAATGTTAAACACCATTTGAGTTAGTTAGTTGTGTACTTGTGTGTGTTGAATGTATAATTTCATCCATCATGCCGTTGCATAATGTTGAATCACTAACAATGACATTATGAGATGGTGACCTTTATTTACATGGGTATAACTTTAATGAAAATGTGGTATTGAATAGAAGGTTTATATGATTTCAAATTGCATCTATCTTCATAAATTTATCCTTTTTAGGTGGACGTTAATTTTAGTACAATAGTTAACTAATTAAAATTTTGAGGATGATATACCAAAAATTTGGTATCAAATGTGGTTCATATCATTTGCTCATTTTGCCCGAATCTTGAATAGGTGGTCTTTGATTGTTGTGAGACTTCATGGAGAATTAATAGTTAATGATTTTCGGTTTAGCTTATCAATATGTAATAATTAATAACCATTTTCTGCTTAAAGAATTAATTAATTGGTTGTAAGAGCTATTAAAGTTCAATAAAGTTAAGTTTTGTTCAAAAAGAAATATACGGAGTGTTGAAATAATTATTTTAGGAATTTGTAAGTTATTTCCTTTTCTTCACTAATGGTTCTTCATGCAAAAAGTTTAGTGTTGTTATCCACATTGTCAATTCTTTATCATAATTGTTTCCTAGAAGTAAAGGCTTAGATTGATTGGTTGCTAGTCTTACTACAAGAGGTTACAAACTTTTTTGGAACCCGGTAATAGCCACGGAATTGTGCAAGTCGTTGGTCACGTTTCATTATCAGCTTACAAATCATTTGGTTTAAGACCAATTTTGATAAGGTTTCATACTTAACTATGAACAAATTTCGCGGAAAAGATAACTAAGTGATATCGACGTACAAACAAAGATGGAACTAAGTGATTGATACTGAGATTATTAAAGCATATTAATAAAGCAATTATTGGAGGATGTAATATGTGTAGAGGTCATCATTTGCGAGCTTGCACAGGTATTGGGCCGGGTCTAAGCTTATTTTCTTGTTTAACGGGTCTAGAATGGAAAAATCACGCCCTTCTTGCGGGCTTGACGCTTGCCCGTACCTGCTTACTAAACAGACCGAGCTTGTCCACGATTAACGAGCCTAAAAATACTTTTTACTTTTTTACTAAGTGTATTTAATTTATTTTATGTATATAGTTTAAATTAACTTTTTGCTTAAATTATCTCTAAATTTTCGAGTTCTATTCTATACAACAAAGTGAAAAATTAAAATCGCAGGATATTCTTGTAAGAATATGAGATATAATCAAGTTATTTGTTTTAATGTTAATAACCAAAGTGAAGTTTTATCCACTAAAACGTCTAGAATCCAATGTTTTTCTATTACTTACAAAATTAAAAATACAAATATAACCGCCGAACTAAAAAAATTACAAATAAATTTACTTTTTCCGATAAACGGGCTCAACGGGCTTGTCCATGACAAATATTACTTCGCCCATATCCCCCCGTTAACATTAAAGGACCAGGTTAAGGCCGCCCAATTTTTTTTATTTTTAAAAAAATCTTTGTCCAAGTCTTAAATAGGGTCGGATGAAACGGACTTAACGGGCCATCCCACCCATGATCAACTCTATTGGGTCACGTGACCCAGTGTTATTTTAGAAAAAAAACCTTTTTTTTTAAATATTGTTAATAATAATGGTACTTAAATTGCCACAAATATGTTGGTGTCTAGCGGTAATTGTGGGTAGCAATAAGAGCCAATATATTGGCTAAAGGTTTTGTATATAGAAGCTAACCGTGCAGCAGAATATGTTGCAGCCATCGATCACCACATTCAGACCTTACAAAATATAGATCCTCTTATCGCTCTTATTTTCTTATTTTATTTCATTCAATAAGTTAGAATATAGTCTTGAGAGAATACTATCCTAACTTATATTTACTTCTATTTATATATATAAAAAGAAATTGGCTAAAGGTTAGGGGATCAACTCCTAGGTAATTAGGGGTGAATACGGTGCGGTTTGGGACACAAAACCCAAACCAAACCTTATAATACGGTTTGATGCGGTTTTGTTTACGGTTTATACTTTATTGACAAATTTTTATTTGCGATTTATACAGTAGAAATTGGGAGTTGGTTAGTCGGAGGAGCTGAGGAATTAAGGAAGAAACTTTAAATACGAGAGAAAGAAAATCAGTTTATTTTGTTTTTGAAAATTCCAAAAAGTATGTTATATGTTACTTTTTCTTGAGGAACTATATGTTATGTTTTTATATATTAAACAAAGATACATTATACAATAAAAGTTTAAATCATATATTATATTTTATTATGGTCTGGTCTGGTTTGGTTTACGGGTAATGGTTGTTGTACACATTTTAAGACCTACCCTTAACAAGGGTATATGGTAGGTCAAAGGTCCTAAAATAACAAGGGGTCAACGGTTAAGTCAAGCCCGGTCAAGGTATAAGTCCAAGAGCAAGAGTGAAGCAACCCAACAAGGGAAGACCCAATTATAAAAGCGAAGCCCAGAAGCGGCAGACGCCAACGCTTTGAGGGGGTTGAAAAATAGGACGAGCGTGCTCTTCCGAAGAAAATGGGCTCGAACGACTTTTCCCTCCGGATGTGGTAATCATATTAAGTAAAATCGGAACTAACAATGGGTGTTAGCCTCTATTTTTGCTAGTCTTTAGAAGTCGTCAATCAGTTTTATAACTACAATGAAGAAAATTGACAAAACCCGGTTACCGTGATATGCCCGAAGGACAAGCATATTTGATTCACAAAGGCCAAAGCACCCTTATGGTCCCTGCTATGGAGATCGCTCAACGTGCATCATACGGAGTAGAGATTGAGAGTTCAGTGGACGTTTACTAATATGGGGAGTGCACAACATTAGCCCACGTGACGGTCCTTACTAGTTCCATGCGATGACGAAAGGGACATGCGTTAGACTACATTACTAATATGAGTTGGGTTTAATGCTCATATATTAAATAACGATCATCAAAATAGTGATTTAAGTTAATTCACGGTGCCTAGCAGTAACAGTTTTGTCCAAGAATTATTTGATTAATCGTGATCAATACAACGGATTTATATGAGCAGTTTTATAGAGGTGATGAAAGCAATCAAATTGTAGATTTCAGGTTACAGTATAGCGTAGGCTATAATGCTGTTCTCAGGAACACTAACCACTTGTCTCTACTATCCTTCCTTTTCTGCTTCGAACTTCCTGGTAACTAACTGACTATATGATGGGAATCTTCTACAGTTTAGGCTTAGAATTTGGCCTGAGCGATTATGCGGGTAGAGTCTGCTTAACAGTGTGTTAATGCGGCATACCGTTAACGAATACGGGACAGAATACGGCTTCGGTTAATTAATACTCAGGTATGGGGTATATGGTGGAAACTTGATGGTAATTCGTAGTATTTGGTGGTAATTGGTGTTAGTTGATGATAATGGATGGCAATTCCGGATTTTAGAGGGTCGTATTTATAGTATAAGCAGTCTAAATAAGATAGAATTTAATATTTGCCTTATATAATAATAATATTCCCGAGTGCACATAATATCTTAGAGAATATTCTAGTTGGTTGAATCTAAGGCGGATCTGAACGTGCTGTGGACTATCTACGGAGGGGCGACATTTGGAGTCCTAAACTTGTTCTTGTTCGGTTCGGGAGCAGTTAGGGAAGGCACGCATCACATTGTATGTATCCTAATTATGCTAATTGACTTTGTGGCAATTAATTTGGATTCCTGGCTTTATTGTTTTTCCGCATGAATTATATTGTTTATATTATTCATAACCTAACAGTGGTATCACGAGCCTCTAATTAATTCCATAATCAATTATAGTTAACATGGATTAAATTTTATAAATTTGCAATGAAAGGGGTGATTAATTTCGTGTATGTAAATAATTGCAAATTCGTGCGATTATTTGATTATATGTTCGCAGGATTTTTCGGCAGTTTTGTCAATAATGGTCGGAATCTTATAATTTTATAGTGAATTTCGCATGTAAACGACGTTTAAAAATTTTGACAAAAATCATAGATTTGTCGCCGAACCCAGAATTCCCAAATTCGAAGCCTAACTATGACTTTTCGAAGGTTTTAGTTTTTCGAACGCAAAATTTGTAATTTTTATGATGATAAATTTAAATATTTGCGAATCTTGTATGTAAATCTTGAATCTATGATTGACCTACTGTATATGTTTAACAATTTTAAAGCCTAATCTTGTTAATTATACAACCTAATTTGTAATTGTAATTAATTTCTTGAATTTCGAATAATTTAGAATTTGTTTTGATTTTCATAATTAATTGGCAATTTAATTAGGATCCTATGATTAAAAACCACCATAAAATTTGTTAAAATTTAAAATTTTAAAAATTTTATGACCATATTTGAATCCCTAAAAATAAATGTAATCGGAAATAAATTTGAATAATAAATTTTTGATTTATCTCCCAAATTTAATGAAATTAATATGATTTATTAATTTGTCCATTAAATTAAAGTATAATATTTTTTTTTTATAAAATCGATCACCAATCTTGCACACACGAAGCAATGGAAGTTAAGTGTTACCCTTAAGGGGTGTTGCATAGTGCGGGCATGTGACGACGAGCAAGAGAGCTCGTCGCCCATGTGGTACGAGGCAATGAGCAAGCAAGGCATGCGCGGCAGGTAGTCGCCTGTGCCGTGTGGATAGTCGAGCAAAAATTGGGCAGCGATGCATCGTAGCGCTAGGCACGAGGCAAGGTAGCAGCAAACGAGCAAGGGAGCTCGCGTGCCGCTGCGCATGCCATGGCCCAGCGCGCAGCCAGCGACGGGCAGGCAGCAGGCACAACGAGGGGTTGTTGCGCTGCGATGGTGCATCACTCGGCCACAACAACGCGGGCCTTGGGCGCTGCTTCTTGCACGCGACCCATGGCGCTGTGGAGTTGATGCTTGCGCGAGGCTTGGGCTTCGGCCTAAGGCCTTGCCTTGGTACGTTTGGGCCGTTTTTTTTATGTTTCGGTTGACAACGATTTTAATTAAATTTAATTTCGTAATTTAATTTTTTCTCAGAATTTAATTTTGATTAATTTAATTATTATAATTTATTTTTACATATTATTTTACTAAAATTAAAACCTTGATAAAATTTAAATTAATTAATTTTAATAAACTGAAAATAAAATAAAGGGATTTAGATATTATCTTATATGAACTTTAAATTTTAATTAAATTTGTAAGTTTCTGGTTGGACTAGGAAATACAATTTTATGTTTAAAATTTGTAAAGCATGTAAATTTCTTGGTTTTAGCGGAAGCTTTTAGTCATTAAACTCTTGATTAGGTCTGCATTCCTTTAAGGTTAAAATAACTCGATTAGAAATAATAAGGTTTAATAATTTGTAGATTATTGGAACCCTTTGATTAGTTGCTGCAAATGTTTATGTGATGCATAATTTGTTCTACTAACTTGCTATGTGGGCCATTCATTGATAAATGAATGGATGAGTGGTATATTGTAAATGTATTGTTTTGCAGGTTATGAAAGTGACTAGTATGGCCCAAATAGGATAGAAAATATGGTTTGCGTACCATTAATTTGAATGTAAAATTGGTCTAATGCACCAAAGTTTTATTTTAAATATGGTATGCGTACCATCAAATAGTTGTAATTAGTTTAAATTATAGCATATCATATTTGAAGAAAATGGTGCCTCCAATGGTGAAATTCAAGACGGAGTTTCCAATCCATTTTCAAAGACGGAGTTTGAAGTTGAAGCTTCAAGATGAAGTCGGGCCATACTAGATCACATTTATATCTTATGCATGCTTTAAGTTATATATTGCTTTAAATATGTCTTAATTATGCATGAGATTATGGCTTGATTATGTTGCATGATTAAGGACTTTATTTCACTTAAAATCTAACCAACATAGTAAAAGCCTTAAGTTCAAAACATTAAAAATTGAGTTAAAAGGTGCCATGCCAAAATAACACTTACTTGGATAACCTTTACATCAATCTTATTAATAGTTTTCCGCCATAGCGAGGTGTTACTTATTGATCCTAAAGGGGTAAGATACACAAATAATTGTGGGTACATGTTAGTTTTGGTGAAACTCAACGATATAAGTAAGGCGTCCTTTTATGTCGTGGCAAAACAAATAGGTTTACCTAATAAGTTCTTAGATGTACCTATCAACCAAGAGTAGTTTCTAGACTATTAGCAACTGATTTGCTTACCTAAAATATTTTAGAATTGAGTCTAAATACATAATGTGCTTAATTCTTCGATGATTTTAGGATCTTGGATTCATTTTATTCACACCTGTCAGAACACATAACTCGAATAAAATGCTTGATAAATATTGAATTATGCATGAATGCTAGAATTTATGTTTATTAAGAGAAAGTATGAATGGTTATTTATTTGTTTATTCTTTTCAATTGTAGTATTATCTATGGAAAACAACAATTCATTCAACATCCGATCAATTCTCGAAAAGGAGAAGTTGAACATAAAAAACTTCCTTGACTGGCAAAGGAACTTGCAAATAGTTCTTATGCAGGAAGAAAAGGAGTATGTCCTGGAAGAGTCGATGCCCAAAGCCGCGGGCGACGGGGGCACTCAAGCAGCCCTAAATCGTTAGATTGATGCCAACAAGTATGTAAAATGTCTAATGCTTGCAACCATGAGTGCAGATCTACAGAAAACGTTCATCAACTCAGATTCTTTCACAATCATCAGTGAGTTAAAGAACATGTTCTAAGATCTGGCTCGAGTCGAAAGATTCGAGACTCATAGACAAATTCTTGAGACCAAGCTCAAGAAGGGAGAGCCCGTAAGTCCACATGTTCTACAAATGATTGGACTCATTGAGAATATGAGTCGGCTGGATCAACAATTCTCTCAGGAAATGGCTGTAGACACCATCCTCCATTCTCTTCATAGCGGGTATGATCGGTTCAAGCTGACCTATAGTATGAATAGTCTGGACAAAACGCTCACTGAGCTTCACGGTATGCTGAAGACCGCTGAAAAGACGCTCAAAAGTGATAAGCAAGATGTGCTTACGGTGCGTGGGGGCTGTTAGGTTATGATACATATGACATTACATAGATCATGCGGAAACAACCATTAACCCAGGACAACATATTATTTACACATAATCATATAGCATAATTTAGATGCATACTCTTTGTTGCGTGCCCTCCCTAGCTGCGCCCGAACCGAACAAGAACAAGTCTTTAGGACTCCAAGTGTCGTCCCTCCTTAGATAGTCCACAGCACGTCCGGATCCGCCTTAAGATTGACCAACTAGAATCGCCCTTAAGGTACTAGAAAATTTCGGCACTTTTATGAGCAAGATGTGTGTTTTAGTTTTCTCTCAAAAACTCACTTTTTGAATACTTTGAAACTGGTTATAAATTGTGAGCCCTAGCCTCATATTTATAGGGGTATGGAAAGGGAATCGAAATCCTATTCAGATACAAATTAATTAAACCTAGAATCCTACAAGAACTCTAATTTAATTAATTTATCAAATAGAATTAGGAATTTAATCATTAACCGAACTCTGCATGTTTTAGGAAACGTGCACGAACACAAACACTTGCACACACACGTACGGCAGCCACGATGGGCCCCCATGCGTGCGCGCGAGCAGCAGCCCACGCAGCGCCCGCGCGCGCTGCGCGCTGCGCGTGCTGTGCGCAGCCTGCTGGGCCTGGCCTTGCGCTGGGCCTGGCGTGGCTGTTTGTGCGGCGCGCTTGGCTTGCTGGGCGATGGCCTAGCTTCGTGCTGGGCCTCGTCCGGCAGGCCTCGTCCGATGCTTATTCGTACGATGCGCTTCCGATTAAATTTTCCGATTCCGGAATTCATTTCCGATACGAACAATATTTAATATTTCCGATTCCGGAATTAATTTCCGTTTCGAACAAATATTTAATATTTCCGTTTCCGGAATTATTTTCCGATTCCGGTAATATTTCCGATTCTGACAATATTTCCGTTTCCGGCAATATTTCCGATTCTGGCAATATTTCCATTTCCGATAATATTTTCCGATACGTACCATGTTTCCGTTTCCGGCAACATCTACGACTTGGATAATATTTATATTTCCGATACGATCCATATTTCCGTTTCCGGTAATATCATCGTTTCCGGAGTATTCATTTCTTGCCTGTGACGATCTTAGCTCCCACTGAAACCAAGATCCGTCGGTTCCGAATATTCATAGATGGAGTATTTAATGCCATTAAATACTTGATCCATTTACGTACTATTTGTATGACCCTACGGGTTCAGTCAAGAGTAAGCTGTGGATTAATATCATTAATTCCACTTGAACTGAAGCGGCCTCTAGCTAGGCATTCAGCTCACTTGATCTCACTGAATTATTAACTTGTTAATTAATACTGAACCGCATTTATTAGACTTAACATAGAATGCATACTTGGACCAAGGGCATTATTTCCTCCAGTCTCCCACTTGTCCTTAGGGACAAGTGTGCATTTCCTAATTCCTTTGTCGCTCGATGCTTGCTCTTGAACATAAGGTAAGAGTTGTCATCCTTATTATGTCCAGAGGTGTTCCTCGGTTTCAGAGTTCAACTGATCAAATAAACAGATAATCATAGCCTATGATTCATCCGAGCACTGCCATGCATTTCACAGTTTCTAGCTCTCCGAGTGGCCTTGTACAACTTTTAAGCATCTCATCCCGATTTATGGGAGGACAATCCCAATCTTGCGATCTTGAGATTAGACTTCGTTTGATAGGTGATTACCTGAGCGTTGCCTTTATAGCCTCCTTTTACGGTGCGACGGTTGGTCAACGTCAAAGCAACCAGTTCTCATACAAGTAATCTCAAATCACTCAGGTATTGAGGATTTAGTGTCTAATAATTTTAATGAAATTTACTTATGACAGATTTTCATTTCTTACAGTAAAGTTTCATAGGTCTTGTCCGATACTAGTCTTCCCAAAGTAAGTATCTATGCAAATGATTATGACATTGCCATGTCCACATAGTTCAAGAAACAGAACTACTAGTCATCTTGCATTCTAGTCGTCTAACGTTTTCTATGCGTCCAATTTTATAGAAAACTCCGACTAGGGACCATTTTCAACCTTTGACATTCAAGTTCACTTGATAGACATTTCTTAGTCACAGGACTGGTCCTGACAGTCTATCTTGAATATTTCGTCAAATTTGAAGGGACTCATCATTTAATACTAAACCAAGATTAAATGGAATATGAAAATACATTTCATATATGATAAATGTTCAACCCCAAAGTTTTACAACCATGGGCCTCAAACCCATTTTCTAAAACAATTCATGGAATTCAAAGCTATGCTTGATTTCCAGTGCGACAATGTGAGTGTTGCTTCTCACTTTGTTGCATAGGTTTAGTTATCATGCTTTGCCAATCTTAACATCCTTTTCATCGAATGTTCTTTGAGATATGATGATAAGATCTTTTCGAGTTTGTTTATTATGTGATCTAGTCTTTCTTACTACATTAGTGGTTCTACGCATTTTGCAATGAAGAACCATTAAGTTAGCAGACGTTTTTCTTGCTTCAAGAGTGGTTCCACGCATTTTTCAATGAAGAACCATCAAGCCAGCATATAGGTGATCTACCCAAGTTCAGTGAAGAACTTTAAACAACCCTGTTTTATTGCTTCTTAGGCAATAATTACTTTTACTTCAACTGTATAGGTTGCTAGTGATGCTTTGTTTGGATTTACCTATCCAAGCAGTTCATAGATATGTGGAAGACTCTCCAACTATATCTTAGAACATAGAAATTAATATTTTAATTTCCCACGCAACAACTCATGGTCTCCAATCCATGTTGCCATTTCAAAACACGATGCTCTATAGCTCGTCCTTATCAATGGTTAACTCCAAAGGGTCTTGCTTGATCCTTTGCCAGTGTTTATGCGTGTAGCATCAATATTTAGCGTATCTTTATTTCCTTGAATCAAGAACTATTCCTATGTACCTTTTCAAGTACCATAAGTATTCTTGATCTCAATCTAGTTGATCTTCACTTAGATCAATAGAGATTGGTATATGTTCGTCATGCCTAAAGTCATACGATACGTTTTTGGCGATCCTCATATTATATCATACATGATAAATTCTTTTGCAGAATAATTCCCAATTGAATTCTATTCATGTAACTTTAGCTCATTCAATTTTAGTAGATACTGAATCCGGCTAAATTCTTTGACATATAATATAGGTTAAGAATCTCATTTAGACTCTTTGATGTTTAACTTAGTAAATGCTTATACATAGTTCAAACATTCTTTACTTAGATTTATTCACATGGGTCGAATATCTCCAATGGAGACTTTCGTGTTTGATTTAGTAAATGCCATTACTTAATCTAAAACAATATTATAAGATCTTTGTAAATAGATCTTAATACCCAATATGTACTAAGTTTCGCCATGGTCCATCATTGATGAATAATTTCAAATCTAAGTCATTAGCATTTGAATGTTATTTCACAATAGAGAGATATGTGTGTGATACACATAGGACCAAATAAGTTTTTATGTACTCCCACTAAACTTCTTATACATCTATAAGAATCATGTACATTTTATGAAACTAAAATACTTATTAGCTTCACTAAAATACAGTTCCAACTCCCAATTGCTTGCTTAAATCTGTACTTAGATTTCGTATGCTAGCTTTCTTTTCAAGCATTTATTTGGATCCACAAATTCTATGACATACCATGTACATATTTTATTCCATCATTTGATTGAGGAATACGTTTTGTCATCCAATTGCCATATGTACCAATATGCAATCATTGCTTGAATTATAGACTTAAGCATTACGATTTTGCATGAGGTTTCAACACAATCCATGCCATGAATTTGCTTGTAACCTTTAGCAACTAATCTAGCTTTGTGTGTGAACACAATTCCATGTTTGATGGTTTTTATCCTTAAAACAAACTTGCAACCAATAGGTTTGAAACTATTCTTGCAAATCAACAAAATTTCAATTTTGTCATCAAAACATTGAGTATGTTTTATGGCCTCTAACCATTTAAAACATTTGAGTCTATATATGGCCTCTAACCATTTTAGGGAATCTGGGTTTCGTCATAGCTTTCTTACAAGTCACAAACTCATTAATCTACATGATAATAGTTTGACTGCAAGTTGTAGGTTTCTTCACTATTTAATAGAAGAATCTCATAGTTTCATTGACCTGATCTCTATGTTTCTTCACTATCTAATAGAAGAATCTCATAGTTTCAGTGACTTGAATTCTATGCCTACTTGGGTATAGAACATCAAACAATAGAATATCAATAGCCACTTGAAAGTCCTTTGAATATTCTGTTCTCCTTGAAGCACTTGTAAAGTCTTCTAAGAGATATCTATTCTTTAAAGCCACTTCTAAAGTCCTTAAAGAATAAGTTCGGATTTTCTGAAGCACTTCGAAAAGCCTCCGGAATGTCCGTTTATGTTTGTTGTTCGCCTCGAAAACTTTCGAGGTCTATTTTCTCCCACTTGTCATTTTGGAAACGAATCTCCAAAAGGACATTATTTCGAGCAAACAAACATTATGTTCTCAAAAATTCGTGGTAGAAACAATACCCTTGTGTCTCATTTGAATAAATCACAATGAAACATATATCTATACTTGGACCTTAGTTTGTTGAATAACAAACACTAAGCTCCCACTGAGTTTAAGAACTCTTTAGATATATTATGAAAAGATATTCTGAAATTACTTTTCAATAGCTTTGACGAATTTGGTTTAGTTTGGTGGTAGTTGAGCATTTTGTTTTAGAAATTATAGGAAAAGTCTTTATGATCCATCATTGATTGAATCAAGTACTAATCGACTTCGATCATTCCAACTTAGATATGCCATATCTTATGGAGCTAGATTGTGAAATTACAACACACAATCATTGATGATCATATTTGGTCTCAAGTAATCATCAACATGATCTAACCTAGATCTTTATGATTTCTTGCCAAGTGGATTTTATACTTCTGAATCTTTGAACTAGCCAAACAGATTCAACTTATATCACATTTGAGTAAATAAACCTATATTCACTCAAATCCATGTGAAATAATAAAGTCATAAAATCTTTCTTTAGCTTTGAACTCTATCGTCTAGGCGTTCTAACAATAGTTCATATCTTTTGTTACTTTCAACAAGTAAGACTAGCTTGTCTTAAGTTGATCTAGAAATCAACCAACTTTCAAAAGTCCATTAAAATAGAGCTTTTGAATGTTAACTTGTTGATATGGTCTAAGCAACAATGCCAAAGATTAGTGGAACTCAAATCAAGGGGTTGATTTGAACCTAGTAAAGTTCTTTAAAGAGTTGTTTGTTTTAATCAAGCATATTGACTCATTCTGTAAATGACCATTTCATTCAAATGAACAAACAATCAAGCATTGTTTTTGTTCTTCTGAATGTGAGTCTTTCTGTGTTTGAAGCAGAAATTTAGGTATGCTGATTATGGAACAAAATAGCCATTAAGTTCCAGCCTTTGAAAGGACTTAAAACAAACTAGATGACCCTACAACTAATGTAGCATTGCCATGCTTCATTTCCCACTTGTAGGTCATTAGTGTATCCTAGCTTCCATTGTTTGAGTTATTACCGAAGTAAGAACCTCAAGCGGTATATGATACCAAGGAAGTTTGATTGCTAGGTCACTCCTCTTTAAACATAAACTTATAGGTAGAAACGGAATCGTAAATTCCTTTCATATGTTCCTTTGTTTTCCTATTTCTTGTACCCTTTCTTATAGTCTTAAGAATTGAATTCTTTAGTGTTGACTTTTATACTTTGTTAGACATGTCCAATGTCACCAACAAGGTTCTTTTCCATTTTAATTTATGTTGAATATTCTGTTTCAACTAGATGATCTTACAAGAAGCTTCTAAAGTTCTCTAAGCATCGATCTATTCGAATGTCTAGGGACTAGACTCATTCGAGAATTAAATGGACAAAGATATTAGGTTGTTAACCATTGGTAAAGCTGAGCGTTTAAGCTCAATGCTTTATGATCTCAAAACTACATTGTATTTTGAATTCACAAGCACCAATTGGTTTGCCATTCGATTTTGATCTTCGAAAACAACCATAAAAGTCGCTAAAAGAAACGTACATTTTAAATTGCTCACTTTCTCTCATTTCCTTGAATCGTTCTTGGATTCACTACCAATCGAGGAAATTTACTGTTACCTTTCTAAAAGGATTTATTGCAGTGCAAGATATTTAATTATAAACAATAATTAAAACATACATTGAAGCATGCAAAGTCTAAACATTTATCATGAATAATAACTTGAAAATTAAAGCAATCATGCAATTTCAACAAGTTATTAGCATTTTATTCGAATTTATTGTTCCGGCAGGTGTGAATAAAATGATTACAAGATCCTAAAATCATTGAAGAACTAAGCACAGTTTGTCGACTTAATCCTAAAACATCTTAGGTAAGCAAAAGCCTTTTGCTAATAGTCTAGAAACTACTCTTGGTTGATAGGTACGTCTAAGAACTTATTAGGTAAACCTATCGATTTTGCCACGACATAAAAGGACTCCTTACTTATATCGTTGAGTTTCACCAAAACTAACATGTACTCACAATTATTTGTGTACCTTGCCCCTTTAGGACCAATAAGTAACACCTCGCTGAGCGAAAACTATTACTAGATTGATGTAAAGGATATCCAAACAAGTGTATATTTTGGCATGGCACCTTATAACTCAATTTTTAAGTTTGGAACTTAAGGCTCTTACTATGTTGGTTAGATTTTAAGTGAACTAAAATCCTTAATCATGCAACATAATCAAGCTTTTGATCTCATGCATTTTAAGACATATTTAAAAGAAATAAATAACTTAAAACATGCATAAGATAAATGTGATCTAGTATGGCCCGACTTCATCTTGAAGCTTTAACTTCAAAGTCCGTCTTGAAAATCTCCGTGGGAGGCACCATTTTCTTCAAATAGGATAAGCTATAACTAATTGCAACTATTTGATGGTACGCAGACCATCTTTGAATTGAAAAATAACTTTGGTACTTTAGACCAATTACATTCAAATTAATGGTACGCAGACCATATTTTCTATCCTATTTGGGCCATACTAGTCACTTCATAACCTGCAAAACAGTACATATACAATATATACCATTCACCCATTCATTATCATGAATGGCCCACATAGCTGGTTAGTAAAACACATTATGCATCACGTAAATATTTGCAGCAATTAATCAAGGGCACCAATAATCTACCAATTATTCAGTCCTTATTAATTCTAATCAAGTTTTTTTTACCTTAAGGATTTGTAGACCTAATCAAGAGTTTATGACTAAAAAGCGCTCCCACTTAAACCAATAAATTCATATGCTTTACTAATTTTAAACATAAAAATGTATTTCTAGTCTAACCGGAAACATACAAATTTAATTAAAATTTAAAGCTCATATAAATTTATAATTGAATCCAAAAAGTTTAATTTAATTTCAGTCGTATTTAAATTAATTCATGATTTTAATTTTAGTAAAATAATTAGAATAAATAACATTTATTATAATTACAATATTCAAAATTAAAATCCAAGAAAATAATTTAAATTATTAATTTTAAAATTAATTAAAATTACGTGAACTGAAATTTTCAAATTAAACATTCAAAACGATCTAATCGTAACGCAAACACCCTACGCATTGCACGCCCATGGGCCGCACGCACACAGCCATCGCTGGCCATGTGCGCGCAGCCCATGCGCTCGTCGCATAGCTGCTGCATCTCCATCGCAAGCCTCCGCACGCATTGGTGCTCGCTGCGCGCGACATCGCTCGCTGGGCGCGCGACATCGCTCGCTGGGCGCGCGACATCGCTCGCTGGGCGGGCGACATCGCTCGCTGTGCGCGCGAGCAATGCTGGCTGTGCGCGCGAGTCCTCGCTCGTTGTGCGCGCGAGCAATGCTGGGCGCAGCGCTCGTGGCACGCGAGCTTGCGCTCGCTGCGCGCGAGGCTGCGCGCTCTTGTGCGAGGCAGCGCGCGTTGTGGCGCAGCTCGCTTGCTGCCCACACGCGACTGCCTTGGCTCGCCCTTCGCCCATGCCCATTCGTCCATTGCTCGTGGCACACGACACAAGGCAGGGCTGCTGCCTTGTGCTCGTGCACTACGCCCTTGCTCATTGCATTCGTGCCGCACGGGCGACGAGCTCCCTTGCTCGTCGTCGCATGCCCGCATTATACAACACCCCTTAAGGGTAACACGAAGCGTCCATTGCTTCGTGCGTGCAAGTTTTATGAACGAATCGCATAAAAATTTAAAATTTATATTTAAAATTAATGACAAATTAATAAATAATATTAATTTCATAATTTTAGGGCGAAAAAATCGAAAATTTATTATCCAATTGATTTCCGATTGTTATGGATTCAAGTGTAGGTCATAAAAATTTAAAATTTATCATAAATTTACAATTTTTATGGTGGTTTTTAATCATAGGTTTCTAATTAAATTACAATTAATTATGAAAATCAAATTAATTCTAATTATTCTAATTTTCAACAAATTAATCATAATTACAAATTAGATTGCATAATTAACAAGACTAGGCATTCAAACTTGTTAAACATATGCAGTAGGTCAATAAAAAATTCAAGATTTATCAACAAGAATCCCAAATATTTAATTTAACATCTTAAATTTACGAAATTTTGCATTCGAAAAACTAAAACCTTCGAAAAGTCATAGTTAGGCTTCGAATTTGAGAATTCTGGGTTCGGCAGAAAAATATTATTTTTGTCAAAATTTTAGAATGCCTTTTACATGCGGAATTGACACAAAAATCACTCAATTCGGATGAGTAACGAAGAAACTGCCGAAAAACTGCGTACGTATAATTAAATAAACGCAATTTGCAATTAATTAACAATTACGAAAATTAATCACCCCTTTTAATTCTTGCAAATTTGTAATATTTAACCATGTTCATGCAATTTAGATTATGAAAATAATAAGGGGCTCGTGATACCACTGTTAGGTTATGATACATATGACATTTACATAGATCATGCGGAAACAACCATTAACCCAGGACAACATATTATTTACACATAATCATATAGCATAATTTAGATGCATACTCTTTGTTGCGTGCCCTCCCTAGCTGCGCCCGAACCGAACAAGAACAAGTCTTTAGGACTCCAAGTGTCGTCCCTCCGTAGATAGTCCACAGCACGTCCGGATCCGCCTTAAGATTGACCAACTAGAATCGCCCTTAAGGTACTAGAAAATTTCGGCACTTTTATGAGCAAGATGTGTGTTTTAGTTTTCTCTCAAAAACTCACTTTTTGAATACTTTGAAACTGGTTATAAATTGTGAACCCTAGCCTCATATTTATAGGGGTATGGAAAGGGAATCGAAATCCTATTCAGATACAAATTAATTAAACCTAGAATCCTACAAGAACTCTAATTTAATTAATTTATCAAATAGAATTAGGAATTTAATCATTAACCGAACTCTGCATGTTTTAGGAAACGTGCACGAACACAAACACTTGCACACACACGTACGGCAGCCACGATGGGCCCCCATGCGTGCGCGCGAGCAGCAGCCCACGCAGCGCCCGCGCGCGCTGCGCGCTGCGCGTGCTGTGCGCAGCCTGCTGGGCCTGGCCTTGCGCTGGGCCTGGCGTGGCTGTTTGTGCGGCGCGCTTGGCTTGCTGGGCGATGGCCTGGCTTCGTGCTGGGCCTCGTCCGGCAGGCCTCGTCCGATGCTTATTCGTACGATGCGCTTCCGATTAAATTTTCCGATTCCGGAATTCATTTCCGATACGAACAATATTTAATATTTCCGATTCCGGAATTAATTTCCGTTTCGAACAAATATTTAATATTTCCGTTTCCGGAATTATTTTCCGATTCCGGTAATATTTCCGATTCTGACAATATTTCCGTTTCCGGCAATATTTCCGATTCTGGCAATATTTCCATTTCCGATAATATTTTCCGATACGTACCATGTTTCCGTTTCCGGCAACATCTACGACTTGGATAATATTTATATTTCCGATACGATCCATATTTCCGTTTCCGGTAATATCATCGTTTCCGGAGTATTCATTTCTTGCCTGTGACGATCTTAGCTCCCACTGAAACCAAGATCCGTCGGTTCCGAATATTCATAGATGGAGTATTTAATGCCATTAAATACTTGATCCATTTACGTACTATTTGTGTGACCCTACGGGTTCAGTCAAGAGTAAGCTGTGGATTAATATCATTAATTCCACTTGAACTGAAGCGGCCTCTAGCTAGGCATTCAGCTCACTTGATCTCACTGAATTATTAACTTGTTAATTAATACTGAACCGCATTTATTAGACTTAACATAGAATGCATACTTGGACCAAGGGCATTATTTCCTTCAGGGGCAAGTTCAAGAAATATGGTAAGAAGAGGAATGCTAAGAAAGGTGGCAAGAATGCCAGCCCAACTAAGCAAACTGGCGGCACCAAGTCTGAAAAGAAGAAGGTGAGCCAACCCACTTCTGAATCTGAATGCTTCTACTGTAAGAAGAAGGGGCATTGGAAGAGAGATTGTTTGAAGCTTAAGGAAGATCAGAAGAACGGAACAGTCGTTCCATCTTCAGGTATTTTCGTTATAGACGGTATACTTGCAAATTTAACTTCTTTGGTATTAGATACAGGTTGTGGTTCACACTTATGTTCCACTTCACAGGAACTAAGAAGAAGTAGAAGATTAAGCAAGGGTGAAGTCGACCTACGAGTGGGAAATAGAGCAAGGATTGCTGCATTAGCTGTAGGAACTTATTATTTGTCGTTGCCCTCAGGGATAGTTTTGGAACTGGAAGAGTGTTTCCATGTTCCAAGTCTTACTAAAAACATCATTTCTGTTTCTTGCTTAGATGATAAGGGATTTACCTTTTTAATAAAAGAAAATAGTTGCTCGTTTTATTTTAAAGAGATGTTTTATGGATCTGCTTGATTATTCAATGGACTTTATTTGCTAGATCATGACAAACAAGTTTATAACATAAATACCAAAAAGGGTAAAAAGAATGATTCAGATCTGACCTATCTGTGGCATTGTCGATTAGGCCATATTAACATGAAACGCATAGAAAGACTTCAAAAGGAAGGAATTCTAGAAACATTTGAATTAGAGGATTATGGTAAATGCGAATCATGCTTACTTGGAAAAATGAGAAAGCAACCTTTCTCTAAAGTTGGAGAAAGAGCAACTGATCTATTGGGTTTAAACCATACAGATGTATGTGGACCAATGAGTTCAAATTCTAGAGGTGGTTTTAGCTACTTTATCACTTTCACTGATGACTTCAGTAGATATGGCTATGTCTACCTAATGAAGCACAAGTCTGAATCCTTTGAAAAATTCAAGGAATTTCAGAGGGAAGTAGAGAATCAATTAGGCAAGAAGATTAAGGCACTGCGGTCTGACAGAGGCGGTGAATATCTGAGTTATGAATTTGATGACCAACTGAAAGAATGTGGAATTCCGTCAGAATTGTCTCCTTCCGGAACACCTCAATGGAACGATGTGTCAGAACGGAGGAACAGGACCTTGCTAGACATGGTTCGATCAATGATGGGTCAGGCAGAACTTCCAATAGAATTTTGGGGACATGCACTAAACACAGCTGCACTCACAGTTTCTAGCTGCACGTACTCACTGTAAAATGCATGACCGTGCTAAGATGAATCATAGGCTATAATACATCGGAAACTGTGCATGTCCCCAAAATTATGGAAGTTCGGAAACTGTGCTCAGCTGTGCTTAGTGCATGTCCCCAAAATTGTTTTGGAAGTTCGGCCTGACCCAGAATTGTAACCCCGCTTAGATCGCAAAGATATAGATCTCAACCGGAAAGGTACTTAGGTATTTTGACGAACGAGAGCTATGACGTTCTATTACTTGAAAGTGATGAACCTGCGACTTACAAACAAGCTATGACGAGCCTTGGCTCCAAGAAATGGCAAGAAGCCATGCAATCTGAATTTAAGTGGGATTTGGTCGATTTGCCAGATGGCTACCAAGCCATAGGAAGAAAATGGGTTTTTAAACTGAAAAAGGACAAGGATGGGAAACTTGAAGTTTTCAAAGCTAGATTGGTTGCAAAAGGTTACAGGCAAGTCCACGGTGTGGATTACGATGAAATCTTTTCACCAGTTGCAATGCTAAAATCTATTCGGATAATGTTAGCAATCGCTGCATATTACGAATACGAAATATGGCAGATGGATGTCAAAGCCGCTTTCTTAAACGACGTTTTAACAGAAACTGTGTTTATGACACAGCCTGAGGGTTTTGAGGATCCAAAGAATGCTAAAAAGGTATGCATGCTTAAGAAATCAATCTACGGATTGAAGCAGGCATCAAGTAGCTGGAATATACGTTTTGATGAAGCAGTCAGTGACTTTGGTTTCATCAAGAACGCAGACGAATCTTGTGTATACAAGAAGTTCAGTGGGAGCAAAATTTCTTTTCTAGTATTATATGTCGACGACATATTACTTATCGGAAATGACATTCCTATGTTGAACTCTGTCAAGATTTGGCTTGGGAAATGTTTTTCGATGAAGGATCTAGGAGAAGCACAGTACATATTGGGCATCAAGATTTACAGAGATAGATCTAAAAATATGATTGGACTTAGTCAAAGCACTTATATTAATAAGGTGCTTGAAAGGTTCAAGATGGCAGACTCCGAGCGAGGCTACCTACCCATGTCTCATGGAATGACTCTAAGCACGACTCAGTGCCCAAAAACACTCGATGAGCGTAGACGAATGAGTGGGATTCCATATGCATCATTGATTGGTTCAATAATGTATGCTATGATATGTACACGCCCGGATGTTGCATACGCACTCAGTGCTACGAGCAGATACCAGTCAGACCCATGAGAGGCACATTGGACTGCTGCCAAGAACATTATGAAGTACCTGAAAAGGCACAGAGATGATTTCCTGGTCTATGGTGGAGATGATGAATTAATTTTTAAAGGCTATACGTACGCAAGTTTCCAAACCGACAAAGATGATTTTAGATCACAGTCTGGGTTTGTCTTCTGCCTCAACGGAGGTGCAGTAAGCTGGAAAAGTGCTAAGCAAAGCACCATTGCGGATTCTACAACTGAAGCGGAGTACATTGCTGCACATGAAGCTGCAAAGGAAGCTATATGGCTAAGGAAGTTCATAGGTGAACTTGGTGTAGTCCCCTCCATTAAAGGACCAATAGCCCTATATTGTGATAATAACGGAGCTATTGCACAGGCAAAGGAGCCTAGACACCACCAAAGAGTCAAGCATGTACTTCGTAGATTTCACCTTCTACGAGAGTTCTTTGAAAGAAAAAAAGTCGAGATAAGCAAGATTGGAACTGATGACAACATCTCAGATCCATTGACTAAACCTCTGCCGCAAGCGAAGCACATCTCGCACATTGCAGCTATGGGAATCAAGCATATTGGAGAATGGCTTTGATGTCCTTGTTTAATGTTTTAAAGTTTTAGAGTTTAATACTTTGTAAAACATTATTGGTTAATCATTCACATTAAATTAATAGAATGCATTTTTCCATTTAATTTGTGGTTTATTAAATGATGAGTCCCTTCAATTTGACGAAATATTCAAGATAGACTATCAGGACCAGTACTGTGACTAAGAAATGTCTATCAAGTGAACTTGAATGTCAAAAGTTGAAAATGGTCCCTGGTCGGAGTTTTCTATAAAGATGGACGCATAGAAAACGTTAGACGACTAGAATGCAAGATGACTAGTAGTTCTGTTTCTTAAACTATGTGGACATGGCACTGTCGTAATCATTTGCATAGATACTTACTTTGGGAAGACTAGTATCGGACAGACCTATGAAACTTTACTGTAAGAGATGAAAATCCGTCATAAGTAAATTTCATTAAAATTATTACACACCAATCCTCAATACATGAGTGATTTGAGATTACTTGTTTGAGAACTGCTTACTTTGACGTTGTCAACCGTCGCACCGTAAAAGGAGGCTATAAAGGCAACGCTCAGGTAATCACCTATCAAACGAAGTCTAATCTCAAGATCGCAAGATTGGGATTGTCCTCCCATAAATCGAGATGAGATGCTAAAAGATGTACAAGGCCACTCGAAGAGCTAGAAACTGTAAAATGCATGGTCGTGCTCAGATGAATCATAGGCTATGATTATCTGTTTATTTGATCAGTTGAACTCTGAAACCGAGAAACACCTCTGGACATAATAAGGATGACAACTCTTACCTTATGTTCAAGAGCAAGCATCGAGCGATAAAGGAATTAGGAAATGCACACTTGTCCCTAAGGACAAGTGGGAGACTGAAGGAAATAATGCCATTGGTCCAAGTATGCATTTAATGATAAGTCTAATAAATGCGGTTCAGTATTAATTAAACAATTTAATAATTCAGTGAGATCAAGTGAGCTGAATGCCTAGCTAGAGGTCGCTTCAGTTCAAGTGGAATTAATGATATTAATCCACAGCTTACTCTTGACTGAACCCGTAGGGTCACACAAATAGTACGTAAACGGATCAAGTATTTAATGGTATTAAATACTCCATCTATGGATATTCGGAATCGACGAATCTTGGTTTCAGTGGGAGCTGAGATCGTCAAAGGCAAGTAAATGAATACTCCGGAAACGATGATATTGCCGGAAACGAAAATATGGATCGTATCGGAAATATAAATATTATCCAAGTCGTAGATGTTACCGGAAACGGAAACATGGTACGTATCGGAAAATATTATCGGAAATGGAAATGTTGCCGGAATCGGAAATATTACCGGAAATGGAAATATTGCCAGAATCGGAAATATTATCGGAATCCGAAAATAATTCCGGAAACGGAAATTTTAAATATTTGTTCGAAACGGAAATTAATTCCGGAATCGGAAATATTAAATATTGTTCGTATCGGAAATGAATTCCGGAATCGGGAATTTAATCGGAAGCGTATCGTAGGAATTAGCATCGGACGAGGCTTGCTAGACGAAGGCCCAACACGAAGCCAGGCCGTCGCCCAGCAAGCCACACGCATCAAACAAACACGCCAAGGCCTCGACCAGGCCCAGCGCAAGGCCAGGCCCAGCCAAGGCTTGGCGCGCGCGCATGGATCAAACGAATGGGCTGCGAGCATGGGCCAAGGCGCCGTGCGCTCAACGTGGGCCGCGAGGCATGCGCATGTGCGTGCGGTGCTCGTGCGGTGCTCGTGTGCGTGCTATACGAATCCTAAAGCTATCGGAATTCGTGCATTGATTAAATCCTAATCCTAAAAGATTAAATTAATTATTTAGAGTTCTAAAAGGATTCTAATTAACTAATTAGTATTCTAACAGGATTCCAAATCCTTTCCATGGTTCTATAAATATATGCCTAGGGTCATAAATTTATACACGAGGTTTAACAAGTATTCATACAATAAAACAGTGATTTTTGAGCAGAAAAATCAGTCACATTCTTGCCCATAATAGCCGAAAATTATAGTACCTTAAGGGCGATTCTAGTTGGTCAATCTTAAGGCGGATCCAGACGTGCTGTGGACTATCTACGGAGAGACGACACTTAGAGTCCTAAAGACTTGTTCTTGTTCGGTTCGGGCGCAGCTAGGGAGGGCACGCTACAAAGTGTATGCACCTAAATTATGCTAACTGATTATGTGTAAATAATATGTTTCTTGGCATTAAGGTTTTCCGCATGATTTATGTTTTGTCATATGTATCATAACCTAACATTAAGTGCGTTGCGTTGCAGCTCCTTGGGATAGATGTACCGTCTCTATCGACCAACTCGTATGCGCCATGACCTGTTCGTCTTATGATCTGATAGGGACCTTCCCAAGTTGGAGCCAACTTGCCGTGGCGAGGATCTTTCTTGTTTGGGAAAAATTTGCGCAGAACCCAATCTCGTTGCTTTAATACTCGAACTCTTACATTCTTGTTGTAACTATTTGCACCTGCTTGTTGGTAGGACGCCATCCTGACAAATGCTGCTTCTCTGGGTTCGTCTACAGTATCGATGTCGTAGGACAAGACTGAGTCGTTCATTCCTGGTGCCATGAAACTGCTTCTTGCTGTGGGGAGCTCGACTTTGGGAGGAATGACTATCTCGCAACTGAAGACCAAAGAGAAAGGAGTATGATTGGTTGCCGTCTTGGGTGTTTTCCTATCAGCCCAAAGGATCATAGGTAGCTCGTCCGCCCATCTCCCTTTGGCGTCGTCGAGGCGCTTTTTGAGGTTGTTGATGATGATTTTGTTACTTGATTCAGCTTGGCCATTTGCTTGAGGGTACCTTGGCGTTGAGGTGTCCAAGGTAATGTTGTACCTGCTGCAGAATTCTTTGGTTTTGTTGCTGATGAACTGAGAACCGTTGTCGTAAATGATCTCGGAAGGGATTCCGAACCGACTGAGGACATTTCTCTTGATGAACGAGATGACCTCAGTGTCTCAGACTCGTTTGAATGCTTCTGCTTCGATCCATTTGGAGAAGTAATCAGTCATTTCCAATATGAAGATGCGTTGCCCTGATGCCTGCGGTAAGGGGCCTACTATGTCCATCCCCCACTTCATGAAGGGCCAGGGGGACAGGGTGGGATGGAGCACCTCACAAGGTTGGTGAGAAATGGATGCGATCCGCTGGCAAGAGTCGCATTTACAGGCAAAGGCAATTGCATTTTTTTTCATGGTGGGCAAATAATACCCCATGGTTAGAATCTTGTGGGCTAAGCTTCGTCCTCCCTCGTGATTTCTGCATTCCCCATCGTGTATGCTACGCAGTGTCAACTCGATCTCGTCGTAATCTAGGCACCTCAGGTACGGTCCTGCAACTGATTTCCTGAATAGTACCCCATCGATTAAAATGAATCTGGAGGCTTTCATGCGGAAGGATTTTTCATGGTTATTCCAGGTGGGATTGTATGGTATTTGAGCCAATGTATATAGGGGTCGCGCCATGAT
The DNA here is from genome assembly GCF_020520425.1 of Spinacia oleracea. NCBI lineage: Eukaryota > Viridiplantae > Streptophyta > Magnoliopsida > Caryophyllales > Amaranthaceae > Spinacia > Spinacia oleracea. The sequence continues at coordinate 93,363,162 of NC_079491.1, read as the reverse complement.
GAGGGCACTTGAGTTGGTGGAGTTTGTTCGGTGATGGGTAGGTTATCTTTGGTGATGCCTGGGTACATCAAGTGGACTACGGGGATGGAGGTGAGCTTGGGTTTGATATTTGAGCCAAGATTGGCTGGCCTGGGTGTTCTGATCTCTTGGTATTTGTTGCAGGGTGCATGAGTCTAACTTGTTGACGAGCCTTTTTGCTATTTCCAAGTAGGTCTGCATCTTAGAGTCCTTTGCTGCATACGAACCGTTAATTTGACTGATAATCAATAATGAATCACAACGTACCTCAAGTTGGCGGATACTCATGTCGAGTGCTAGTGATAATCCTAAGATCAAGGCCTCGTATTCCGCCTCGTTGTTGGTAGCTTTGAACCCACAACAGACAGACTACACTATGGTGTCCCCTTGTGGCGACTTTAGCACAATACCTAGGCCTGTCCCCCGTATGTTGGAGGAGCCGTCAGTATGCAGAGTCCATGTTGACGAGAGTCCATCATCGGTTAGTATGTTGACTTCTTTGTCGACTTCGTGTTGAAGGCTTGGGCTGAAGTCAGCCACAAAATCTGCTAGAGCCCGCGACTTGATGGCTGTACGAGGTTCATACCTGATATCGTAACAACCTCACTGTATTGCCCATTTGGACATCCTGCCAGACAACTCGGGTTTCCTCATGATTGACTTCATGGGATAGTTAGTTCTAACAGTTATATGGTGACTCTCGAAATAAGGGCGTAATTTAGTAGAAGCAACAACTAGTGCAAGGACAAGTTTTTCAAGATGGGAGTACCTTGTTTCGGCGCTAAGTAAGGACTTACGGACGTAATAAACAGGTAACTGTCTGCCGTCTTCTTCTCGTACCAATATTGCACTGATGGTCAACTCTGTGAATGCAAGGTATATTTGTAATTCCTCATTGTTTTTTGGTTTTGACAGTAGCGAAGGGTTTGACAGGTACTGTTTGACTTGTTGTAGTGCAACTTCGTGTTGGCCGGTCCAACTGAACTTCTCGTTCTTCCTGAGGATATCGTAGAATAACTTGCATTTGTCGGACGACCTGGAGATGAAGCGGTTGAGAGCAGCCACTCAGCCTGCTAACTTTTGCACGTCCTTTTGGTTTCGAGGTGATTGTAGGTTGATGATTGCGCAAATTTGGTCGGGGCTAGCTTCGATGCCTCTTTGAGTAACCATATAACCCAGAAATTTTCCAGAGGAGACTCCAAATGAGCACTTGGTGGGGTTGAGTTTCATGTTGTATTCTCGTAGGACGTGAAGGAAATAATGCCCTTGGTCCAAGTATGCATTCTATGTTAAGTCTAATAAATGCGGTTCAGTATTAATTAACAAGTTAATAATTCAGTGAGATCAAGTGAGCTGAATGCCTAGCTAGAGGCCGCTTCAGTTCAAGTGGAATTAATGATATTAATCCACAACTTACTCTTGACTGAACCCGTAGGGTCACACAAATAGTACGTAAACGGATCAAGTATTTAATGGCATTAGATACTCCATCTATGGATATTCGGAATCGACGGATCTTGGTTTCAGTGGGAACTGAGATCGTCACAGGCAAGAAATGAATACTCCGGAAACGATGATATTGCCGGAAACGGAAATATGGATCGTATCGGAAATATAAATATTATCCAAGTCGTAGATGTTGCCGGAAACGGAAACATGGTACGTATTGGAAAATATTATCGGAAATGGAAATATTGCCAGAATCGGAAATATTGTCGGAAACGGAAATATTGTCAGAATCGGAAATATTATCGGAATCGGAAAATAATTCCGGAAACGGAAATATTAAATATTTGTTCGAAACGGAAATTGATTCCGGAATCGGAAATATTAAATATTGTTCGTATCGGAAATGAATTCCGGAACCGGGAATTTAATCGGAAGCGTATCGTACGAATTAGCATCGGACGAGGCCTGCCGGACGAAGGCCCAGCACGAAGTCGGGCCATCGCCCAGCAAGCCAAACGCGCGCCCAGCCAAGGCAGCGCCCAGGCCCACCGCAAGGCAGGCCCAACGCGCGCCAAGGCCATGGCCTCGCTGCGTGGGCTGCTGCTCGCACGCACACGCATGGGCGGCCCTCGTGGCTGCCGTGTGTGTGTGAGTTTGTGTTCATGCATGATTCCTAAAACTATTAGAGTTAGTATATGATTAAATTCCTATTCCTAAAAGGATAAATTAATTAATTAGAGTTCTTGTAGGATTCTAAGTTTAATTAATTCGTGTCCTACTAGGATTCCAATTCCCTTTCCATAACTCTATAAATACGTGCCTAGGGTCACATATTTTCAGAGATTAATTCAAGTATTCAAAGTGAGTTTTGAGAGAAAAATTCAGCCATATTTCTTACCTAAGAGTGCCGAAAATTCTAGTACCTTAAGGGCGATTCTAGTTGTTCAATCTTAAGGCGGATCCGGACGTGCTGTGGACTATCTACGGAGGGACGACACTTGGAGTCCTAAAGACTTGTTCTTGTTCGGTTCGGGCGCAGCTAGGGAAGGCACGCAACAAAGAGTATGCATCTAAATTATGCTATATGATTATGTGTAAATAATATGTATTCCTGGCTTAATGGTTGTTTCCGCATGATTTATGTATTGTCATATGTATCATAACCTAACAGTGGTATCACGAGCCTCTTATTATTTTCATAATCTAAATTGCATGAACATGGTTAAATATTACAAATTTGCAAGAATTAAAAGGGGTGATTAATTTTCGTCATTGTTAATTAATTGCAAATTGCGTTTATTTAATTATACGTACGCAGTTTTTCGGCAGTTTCTTCGTTACTCATCCAAATTGAGTGATTTTGTGTCAATTCCGCATGTAAAAGGCATTCTAAAATTTTGACAAAAATAGTATTTTTCTGCCGAACCCAGAATTCTCAAATTCGAAGCCTAACTATGACTTTTTGAAGGTTTTAGTTTTTCGAATGCAAAATTTCGTAAATTTAAGATGTTAAATTAAATATTTGCGATTCTTGTTGATAAATCTTGAATTTTTGATTGACCTACAGTATATGTTTAACAAGTTTGAATGCCTAGCCTTGTTAATTATGCAATCTAATTTGTAATTATGATTAATTTGTTGAAAATTAGAATAATTTAGAATTAATTTGATTTTCATAATTAATTATAATTTAATTAGAAACCTATGATTAAAAACCACCATAAAAATTGTAAATTTATGATAAATTTTAAATTTTTATGACCTAGACTTGAATCCATAATAATCGGAAATCAATTGGATAATAAATTTTCGATTTTTCGCCCTAAAATTATGAAATTAATATTATTTATTAATTTGTCATTAATTTTAAATATAAATTTTAAATTTTTATGCGATTCGTTCATATAACTTGCACGCACAAAGCAATGGACGCTTCGTGTTACCCTTAAGGGTGTTGTATAGTGCGGGCATGCGACGACGAGCAAGGGAGCTCGTCGCCCGTGCGGCACGAATGCAATGAGCAAGGGCATGGTGCACGAGCACAAGGCAGCAGCCCTGCCTTGTGTCGTGGGCCACGAGCTATGAACAAATGGGCATGGGCGAAAGGCAAGCCAAGGCAGTCGCGTGTGGGCAGCAAGCGAGCTGCGCCACGACGCGCACTGCCTCGCGCAAGCGCGCGCAGCCTCGCGCGCAGCGAGCGCAAGCTCGCGTGCCACGAGCGCTGCGCCCAGCGATTGATCGCGCGCAATTTCTCGCGCGCACAGCGAGCGCTGGCGAGCGCGTACAACGAGCGATGGCTCGCGTGCGTCGAGCACTGGCGCGCGCGCAGCGAGCACCATAGCGTGCGATGGCTTGCGATGGAAGATGCAGCAGCTATGCGACGAGCGCATGGGGTGCGCGCACATGGCCAGCGATGGCTGTGTGCGTGCGGCCCATGGGCGTGCGATGCGTAGGGTGTTTGCGTTGCGATTAGATCGTTTTGAATGTTTAATTTGAAAATTTTCAGTTTACGTAATTTTAATTAATTTTAAAATTAATAATTTAAATTATTTTCTTGGATTTTAATTTTGAATATTGTAATTATAATAAATTTTATTTATTCTAATTATTTTACTAAAATTAAAATCATGAATTAATTTAAATACGACTGAAATTAAATTAAACTTTTTGGATTCAATTATAAATTCATATGAGCTTTAAATTTTAATTAAATTTGTATGTTTCCGGTTAGACTTGAAATACATTTTTATGTTTAAAATTAGTAAAGCATATGAATTTATTGGTTTAAGTGGGAGCCCTTTTTAGTCATAAACTCTTGATTAGGTCTACAAATCCTTAAGGTTAAAACAACTTGATTAGAATTAATAAGGACTGAATAATTGGTAGATTATTGGTGCCCTTGATTAATTGCTGCAAATGTTTACGTGATGCATAATGTGTTTTACTAACCAGCTATGTGGGCCATTCATGATAATGAATGGGTGAATGGTATATATTGTATATGTACTGTTTTGCAGGTTATGAAGTGACTAGTATGGCCCAAATAGGATAGAAAATATGGTCTGCGCACCATTAATTTGAATGTAATTGGTCTAAAGTACCAAAGTTGTTTTTCAATTCAAATATGGTCTGCGTACCATCAAATAGTTGTAATTAGTTTTAATTATAGCTTATCCTATTTGAAGAAAATGGTGCCTCCCACGGAGATTTTCAAGACGGACTTTGAAGTCAAAGCTTCAAGATGAAGTCGGGCCATACTAGATCACATTTATCTTATGCATGCTTTAAGTTATTTATTGCTTTAAATATGTCTTAATTATGCATAAGATTGTGGCTTGATTATGTTGCATGATTAAGGATTTTAGTTCACTTAAAATCTAACCAACATAGTAAGAGCCTTAAGTTCCAAACTTAAAAATTGAGTTAAAAGGTGCCATGCCAAAATATACACTTGCTTGGATATCCTTTACATCAATCTAGTAATAATTTTCGCTCAGCGAGGTGTTACTTATTGGTCCTAAAGGGGCAAGGTACACAAATAATTGTGAGTACATGTTAGTTTTGGTGAAACTCAACGATATAAGTAAGGAGTCCTTTTATGTCGTGGCAAAATCGATAGGTTTACCTAATAAGTTCTTAGACGTACCTATCAACCAAGAGTAGTTTCTAGACTATTAGCAAAAGGCTTTTGCTTACCTAAAATGTTTTAGAATTGAGTCGACAAACTGTGCTTAATTCTTCAATGGTTTTAGGGTCTTGGAATCATTTTATTCACACCTGCCGGAACAATAAAATCGAATAAAATGCTAATAACTTGTTTGAATTGCATGGTTGCTTTAATTTCAAGTTATTATTCATGATAAATGTTTAGACTTTGCATGCTTCAATGTATGTTTTAATTATTGTTTATAATTAAATATCTTGCACTGCAATAAATCCTTTTAGAAAGGTAACAGTAAATTTCCTCGATTGGTAGTGAATCCAAGAACGATTCACGGAAAAGAGAGAAAGTGAGCAATTTAAAATGTACGTTTCTTATATCGACTTTTATGGTTGTTTTCGAATATCAAAATCGAATGGCAAACCAATTGGTGCTGGTGAATTCAAAATACACTGTAGTTTTGAGATCATAAAGCATTGAGTTTAATACGCTCAGCTTTACCAATGGTTAACAACCTAATATCTTTGTCCATTTAATTCTCGAATGAGTCTAGTCCCTAGACATTCGAATAGATCAATGCTTAGAGAACTTTAGAAGCTTCTGGTAAGATCATCTAGTTGAAACTTAATATTCAACATAAATTAAATGTTAAGAACCTTGTTGGGGTGACATTGGACATGTCTAACAAAGTATAAAAGTCAACACTAAAGAATTCAATTCTTAAGACTATAAGAAAGGGTACAAGAAATAGGAAAACGAGGAACAAATGAAAGGAATTTACGATTCCGTTTCTACCTATAAGTTTATGTTTAAAGAGAAGTGACCTAGCAATCAAACTTCCTTGGTATCATATACCGCTTGAGGTTCTTACTTCGGTAATAACTCAAACAATGGAAGCTAGGATACACTAATGACCTACAAGTGGGAAATGAAGCATGGCAATGCTACATTAGTTGTAGGGTCATCTAGTTTGTTTTAAGTCCTTTCAAAGGCTGGAACTTAATGGCTATTTTGGTCCATAATCAACATACCTAAATTTCTGTTTTCAAACACAGAAAGACTCACATTCAAGAAAAACAAAAACAATGTTTGTTTGTTTATTTGAATGAAATGGTCAATTACAGGTTGAGTCAATATGCTTGATTAAAACAAACAACTCTTTAAAGAACTTTACTAGGTTCAAATCAACCCCTTGATTTGAGTTCCACTAATCTTTGGCATTGTTGCTTAGACCATATCAACAAGTTAACATTCAAAAGCTCTATTTTGATGGACTTTTGAAAGTTGATTGATTTCTAGATCATTTTAAGACAACTAGTCTTACTTGTTGAAAGTAACAAAAGATATGAACTATTGTTAGAACGCCTAGACAATAGAGTTCAAAGCTAAAGAAAGATTTTATGACTTTATTATTTCACACAGATTTGAGTGAATATAGGTTTATTTACTCAATGTGATATAAGTTTGAATCTGTTTGGCTAGTTCAAAGATTCAGAAGTATAAAATCCACTTGGCAAGAAATCATAAAGATCTAGGTTAGATCATGTTGATGATTACTTGAGACCAAATATGATCATCAATGATTGTGTGTTGTAATTTCACAATCTAGGTCCATAAGATATGGCATATCTTAGTTGGAATAATCGAAGTCAATTAGTACTTGATTCGATCAATGATGAATCATAAAGAATTTTCCTATAATTTCTAAAACAAAATGCTCAACTACCACCAAACTAAACCAAATTCGTCAAAGCTATTGAAAAGTAATTTCAGAATATCTTTTCGATAATATATATCTAGAGAGTTGCTAAACTCAGTGGGAGCTTAGTGTTTGTTATTCAACAAACTAAGGCCCAAGTATAGATATATGTTTCATTGTGATTTATTCAAATGAGACACAAGGGTATTGTTTCTACCACGAATTTTTGAGAACATAATGTTTGTTTGCTCGAAATAATGTCCTATTGGAGATTCGTTTCCAAAATGACAAGTGGGAGAAAATAGACCTCGAAAGTCTTCGAGGCGAACAACAAACATAAACGGACATTCCGGAGGCTTTTTCGAAGTGCTTCAGAAAATCAGAACTTATTCTTTAAGGACTTTAGAAGTGGCTTTAAAGAATAGACATCTCTTAGAAGACTTTACAAAGTGCTTCAAGGAGAACAGAATATTCAAAGGACTTTCAAGTGGCTATTGATATTCTATTGTTTGATGTTCTATACCCAAGTAGGCATAGAATTCAAGTCACTGAAACTATGAGATTCTTCTATTAGATAGTGAAGAAACATAGAGATCAGGTCAATGAAACTATGAGATTCTTCTATTAAATAGTGAAGAAACCTACAACTTGTAGTCAAACTATTATCATGTAGATTAATGAGTTTGTGACTTGTAAGAAAGCTATGACGAAACCCAGATTCCCTAAAATGGTTAGAGGCCATATATAGACTCAAATGTTTTAAATGGTTAGAGGCCATAAAACATACTCAATGTTTTGATGACAAAATTGAAATTTTGTTGATTTGCAAGAATAGGTTCACACCTATTGGTTGCAAGTTTGTTTTAAGGATAAAAACCATCAAACATGAAATTGTGTTCACACACAAAGCGAGATTAGTTGCTAAAGGTTACAAGTAAATTCATGGTGTGAATTGTGTTGAAACCTCATGCATAATCGTAATGCTCAAGTCTATAATTCAAGCAATGATTGCATATTGGTACATATAGGAATTGGATGACAAAACGTATTCCTCAATCAAATGTTGGAATAAACTATGTACATGGTATGTCATAGGATTTGTGGATCCAAATAAATGCTTGAAAGAGAAAGCTAGCTTATAAAATCTAAGTACAGATTTAAGCAAGCAATTGGGGATTGGAATTATATTTTAATGAAGCTAATAAGTATTTTAGTTTCATAAAATATACATGATTCTTATAGATATATAAGAAGTTTAGTGGGAGTACATAAAACTTAATTGGTCCTATGTGTATCACACACATATCTCTCTATTGTGAAATAACATTCAAATGCTAAATACTTAGATTTGAGATTATTCATCAATGACGGACCAAGGCGAAACTTAGTACATACTGGGTATTAAGATCTATTTACAAAGATCTTATGATATTGTTTTGGATTAAGTAAATGGCATTTACTAAATCAAACACGAAAGTCTCCATTGGAGATATTCGACCCATGTGAATAAATCTAAGTAAAGGATGTTTGAACTATGTATAAGCATTTACTAAGTTAAACATCAAAGGATCTAAATAAGATTCTTAACCTATATTATATGTCAAAGAATTTAGCTGGATTTAGTATCTACTGAAACTAGATAAGCTAAAGTTACATGAATAGAATTCAATTGGGAATTATTCTGCAAAAGAATTTATCATGTATGATATAATATGAGGATCGCCAAAAACGTATCGTATGACTTTAGGCATGACGAACATATACCAATCTCTATTGATCTAAGTGAAGATCAACTAGATTGAGATCAAGAATACTTATGGTACTTGAAAAGGTACATAGGAATAGTTCTTGATTCAAGGAAATAAAGATATGCTAAATATTGATGCTACACGCATAAACACTGGCAAAGGATCAAGCAAGACCCTTTGGAGTTAACCATTGATAAGGACGAGCTATAGAGCATCATGTTTTGAAATGGCAACATGGGTTGGAGACCATGAGTTGTTGCGTGGGAAATTAAAATATTAATTTCTATGTTCTAAGATACAGCTGGAAAGTCTTCCACATGTCTGTGAACTGCTTGGATAAGTAAATCCAAACAAAGCATCACTAGCAACCTAAACAGTTGAAGTAAAAGTACTTATTGCCTAAGAAGCAATAAAACAGAGTTGTTTATATTAATGAGTTCTTCATTGAACTTTGGTGGATCACATGTCTGCTAACTTGATGGCTCTTCATTGCAAAATGCGTAGAACCACTATCGAAGTAAGAAAGACTAGATCACATAATAAACAAACTCAAAAGATCTTATCATCCTATCTCGAATATCATTCGATGAAAAAGATATTAAGATTGGCAAAGCATGATAACTAAACCTATGCAACAAGTGAGAAAGCAACACTCACATTGTAGCACTGGAAATCAAGCATAGCTTTGAATTCCATGAAATGTTTTAAAGATGGGTTCGAGGCCCATGGTTGTAAAACATTGGGGTTGAACATTTATCATATATGAAATGAATTTTCATATTCCATTTAATCTTGGTTTAGTATTAAATGATGAGTCCCTTCAATTTGACGATATATTCAAGATAGACTGTCAGGACCAGTCCTGTGACTAAGAAATGTCTATCAAGTGAACTTGAATGTCAAAGGTTGAAAATGGTCCCTAGTCGGAGTTTTCTATAAAATTGGACGCATAGAAAACGTTAGACGATTAGAATGCAAGATGACTAGTAGTTCTGTTTCTTGAACTATGTGGACATGGCAATGTCATAATCATTTGCATAGATACTTACTTTGGGAAGACTAGTATCGGACAAGACCTATGAAACTTTACTGTAAGAGATGAAAATCTGTCATAAGTAAATTTCATTAAAATTATTAGACACTAAATCCTCAATACCTGAGTGATTTGAGATTACTTGTTTGAGAACTGGTTGCTTTGACGTTGACCAACCGTCGCACCGTAAAAGGAGGCTATAAAGGCAACGCTCAGGTAATCACCTATCAAACGAAGTCTAATCTCAAGATCGCAAGATTGGGATTGTCCTCCCATAAATCGGGATGAGATGCTTAAAAGTTGTACAAGGCCACTCGGAGAGCTAGAAACTGTGAAATGCATGGCCGTGCTCGGATGAATCATAGGCTATGATTATCTGTTTATTTGATCAGTTGAACACTGAAACCGAGAAACACCTCTGGACATAATAAGGATGACAACTCTTACCTTATGTTCAAGAGCAAGCATCGAGCGACAAAGGAATTAGGAAATGCACACTTGTCCCTAAGGACAAGTGGGAGACTGAAGGAAATAATGCCCTTGGTCCAAGTATGCATTCTATGTTAAGTCTAATAAATGCGGTTCAGTATTAATTAACAAGTTAATAATTCAGTGAGATCAAGTGAGCTGAATGCCTAGCTAGAGGCCGCTTCAGTTCAAGTGGAATTAATGATATTAATCCACAGCTTACTCTTGACTGAACCCGTAGGGTCACACAAATAGTACGTAAACGGATCAAGTATTTAATGGCATTAGATACTCCATCTATGGATATTCGGAATCGACGGATCTTGGTTTCAGTGGGAGCTGAGATCGTCACAGGCAAGAAATGAATACTCCGGAAACGATGATATTGCCGGAAACGGAAATATGGATCGTATCGGAAATATAAATATTATCCAAGTCGTAGATGTTGCCGGAAACGGAAACATGGTACGTATTGGAAAATATTATCGGAAATGGAAATATTGCCAGAATCGGAAATATTGCCGGAAACGGAAATATTGTCAGAATCGGAAATATTATCGGAATCGGAAAATAATTCCGGAAACGGAAATATTAAATATTTGTTCGAAACGGAAATTGATTCCGGAATCGGAAATATTAAATATTGTTCGTATCGGAAATGAATTCCGGAACCGGGAATTTAATCAGAAGCGTATCGTACGAATTAGCATCGGACGAGGCCTGCCGGACGAAGGCCCAGCACGAAGTCGGGCTATCGCCCAGCAAGCCAAACGCGCGCCCAGCCAAGGCAGCGCCCAGGCCCACCGCAAGGCAGGCCCAGCGCGCGCCAAGGCCATGGCCTCGCTGCGTGGGCTGCTGCTCGCACGCACACGCATGGGCGGCCCTCGTGGCTGCCGTGTGTGTGTGAGTTTGTGTTCATGCATGATTCCTAAAACTATTAGAGTTAGTATATGATTAAATTCCTATTCCTAAAAGGATAAATTAATTAATTAGAGTTCTTGTAGGATTCTAAGTTTAATTAATTTGTGTCCTACTAGGATTCCAATTCCCTTTCCATAACTCTATAAATACGTGCCTAGGGTCACATATTTTCAGAGATTAATTCAAGTATTCAAAGTGAGTTTTGAGAGAAAAATTCAGCCATATTTCTTACCTAAGAGTGCCGAAAATTCTAGTACCTTAAGGGCGATTCTAGTTGTTCAATCTTAAGGCGGATCCGGACGTGCTGTGGACTATCTACGGAGGGACGACACTTGGAGTCCTAAAGACTTGTTCTTGTTCGGTTCGGGCGCAGCTAGGGAAGGCACGCAACAAAGAGTATGCATCTAAATTATGCTATATGATTATATGTAAATAATATGTATTCCTGGCTTAATGGTTGTTTCCGCATGATTTATGTATTGTCATATGTATCATAACCTAACAGGACGTCGAAGGCTTGTTGGAGGTGTGGGATGTGATCTGAGGTTTTTTGGATTTTACCAACATATCGTCGATATAGACTCCCATCGTGTCACCTAGCTGTTTTCTGAACATTTTGTTGACTAGGCGTGGATAGGTGGCACCAGCATTCCATAAGCCGAATGACATGACTTTGTAATAGTAGGTTCCTCGTTCCGTGATGAAGGTGGTCTTCTCCTGATCATCCGGGTGCATCAGAATCTAGTTGTATCCACTGAATGCATCCACAAATGTGAGCATTTCATGCCCTGCAGTAGCATCAACCATGGCGTCGATGTGGGGTAAGGGAAATGAGTCTTTGGGGCATGCTTTGTTGATGTCAGTGAAGTCTATACAAACACGCCATTTCCCGTTCTTCTTTCTTACTATCACGACATTGGCCAGCCAGTCTGGATATTTGACTTCTCTAACCTTTCCGGTGTCTAATAGTTGTTGAACCTCGTCGTTGATGATTTTGTTGCGTTCTGGAGCGAACTTCCGTCGTTTCTGCTTGACGGACTTGTGATGCGGATCAACACTTAGTTTGTGAGTGATAACGTCGGGGCTGATACCTTGCATATCTTCATGGGACCATGTGGAAACAATCTGCGTTGGCTTTGAGAAATGTGATAAGTTCCGACCTGATGTCGTCAGGTACGTCACATCCAATGAAGACGAATTGTTCTGGCTTTGCAGGATCTAAGATGACTTCATCAAGCTGCTCGAATTTGGGCTCTTTGTAGCCTGCTGGGTCGGAACTGGACTATAGTTGCTATAAGGAGGATTTATTGGTGGCTGAGGGCTTTAAAGCTGCCTTGTAACATTCTATGGATTCTTGCTGATCCACTTTGATTTCTTGAACCCCCCATCGAGTTGGGAATTTGATGGTTTGATGGTATGTCGATGGGATGGCCTTCATATCGTGAATCCAAGGCCTGCCCAAGATAATGTTGTAAGACGAAGGGCAATCAATAACACAAAACTTTACCTGTTGGTTGATCCCTAGGGCGTAAACAGGTAGGGTGACTTCTCCAAAGGTAGTCTTCGCCTCGCCGCTGAATCCTATCAACACAGTGGATTTTTTGACGACATCTGTATCTGGGTTGAGCCCCATCTTCTTGAGGGCGTCGAGCATCATAACGTTGGTGGAGCTACCGTTGTCGATTAGGACTCGTTTGATCATGCAGTTCCCAACAGGGATGGATATTACCAGAGATGTCCCCTGCGTCAGATTCATCAAAAGATATAGGGGTTAGATACTTTGCGGCAACGGCTCGGGCTGGTCCGTCTATCTCATTTTCTCGAGCGTGCCTCTTCGCTGCAGAATAAGTCAAACCACAAACATCAGAACCTCCAGCAATAAAATTTACAGTTTTAGTATGAGGAGGGGGTGGAGGAGGTCGAGAAGGGGAGTTGGAGTTGTCTTTGTTGACGACGCCACGAGCTTTGTCTGACATAACGTCCTTGAGGTATCCGTTCTTCAGCAAGTAGGCCACTTCTCTTCTTAATGCCACACACTCGTTGTTGGTGTGACCGATGTCGGCATGGAAATCACACCATTTTGAGGGATCCTTTTTTGATTTGGATTTACTGGGTTTCAGTGGCCACTGCACTGCTTTCCCCATCTTCATCAGACCTACAGTGTCTACACAAAAAGAATATTCGTTAATCTTTGGGGGCAGGTCTGGACTATTCTTCCAGTCGGAGTCGTCGTCTTCTTCCACCATTGTTACATGTTGAGGTCGGGAATAAGGGGCAGGACGATAATTGCTTCTCTTAGGATATGGTAGTTGTCTGTCCGTCTTGGTGTAGTCGTTAGTTCCCTTCCTGGAGTAGAGAGTCTCTTCCAACCTGACCTGAGCCATTGCTTTGGCTTGGGCGTCCTCGAATGTCTTGCAGGGGTATTTGATCAGATCCCTCCATAGGTCGGTTTCGCCATACAATCCTTGCCTGAACGCTTCGATTGCTGTTGGGACGTCACACTCAGGTACAGTTACCTTCTCCTTGATGAACCGGGCTATGTAATCCTTCAGAGGTTCGTCTGGGCGTAGAACCACACGGTATAGGTCGCTTGTTTGCTTCTCCAAACACCTGCTGCTGGCGAACTGCTGATTGAACATGTTGTCGAGATGAGAAAAAGAAGTGATGCATCCGTTTGGTAGGCTGGTTAACCACTTCAAGGCGGGCCCAATCAATGTCTAACCAAACCCTTTGCAAAGACTAGCTTCCCTCATATGCTTGGGAACTGGGATTGTCATCATCCGCTGCTTGTAGGTCAAGATATGCTCTCTTGGGTCGGTCGTTCCGTCGTACATGGGCATATTGGGTGGGCTAAACCGCTTCGGGATGTCGAACCTTCCACCGTCGTTCTTTGCTGTTGCTCCTAATTTCGTCTGTAATTCTAGTCGCCTCTCTTTCACGAACCCTAGGTACCAATTTATCCTCTTTCTTTTCACTTTACTTATTTCCTTCCTAACTTTCCAATAAAATTCCTGCAAATATTAATATGCATGAATGCTATAAGTTGTCCACGAGGCTTGATGTATTGGGATATGCTCAATCGTTGATGCATAACGTGGTGGACGATGCTAGATTGACATATGATGTTGTAGTCGAAGCCAGGGCTTGTGGCGAGTTATCAAGATCCTTAACTTCCCCCTATGTCATTCTCTCCTCCAAAAACCAGCTGCTCTTGGAGTAATCGCTGCTCAAATTTCATTCCAAGAAATTTGTTGGTTTGTTTTTTTCTCCACTTTTTTTTCCTGAATGTGTGCTTTGAATTTTTGGTTTGACAATTTAACATTTTTTTTTATGTTTTTGATACATGGTTAATTGTTAATTTTCGTTGTTGTGTTTACATGATCTAGATTTTAATTTTAGGTATTTTATGTCGTATATTGATCTAGGAAGTGCAGCCCTTTCTACAATTAGGGAACTTACCGATCCTTATTTGAGCCTTTTTAGAAGATCATGTCTCTTGTTTTACTTACCATGGATGTTAATCCTCTTTTAATTTTCACTATTATCGACACTTTCAGGTCGATTCTCGGTACCGCCAAGGTCAATGATGGTGAGATTGATAGAGAAGAATTGTTATTCAGTTTTAAGGAATGAGGTTTGATTTTAATAATTGTCAATTTTCATTTGACTTTTGATGTGCTATGTTTCATATGAATACTTCATTGCTTTTCTTTTCATTGTGTTTTCCATTTCGTGTTGAAGTTTATAAGATAGAGTGTAATGAATAAGTGTAGGGGGAGGGTAGTGTAGGCAATGCATAATGAGTTGTTAGAATAAGCTTAGGGTAGTGTCATTTTATTTTGTTTAGTAGTGTCTAACCAGCCAAGTGTATGTGATTGTAGGCTTTGTAGCCCTAGTTTGATGATATCATCGCATCGAATTACAACCGACTATCACTCTTCCCCAATTTCTCATTTCTTCTTACTTTATGTTTTTCTGATAACCCATTATATAACAAGATTTATGGGGTCTGAAAGCCGAATTTAACTCTTCCCCAATTCTTCACTTCTTACTTTATGTTTTTCTGATAATCCATTATATAACAAGAGATATGGGGTGTGACAGGATTAACCTTTTTACCTTTTCTTTTAAGGCTTACATATATATGACTCCAAAACCTGTTGTATGTTCTGTGAAAAGAAGGATAAACTCTTTAGGCCTTAGGTTGCTCTTAAGCAGAAAACAAACATTTAATCTGAAATTACAAATCACACCTGTTGGGCTCACCGTATGGGTGGTTTGGACATAGGGTTTTCCTGTTAATAGGCTTTGACTGGAATATTTTATCCTTTCCCACAAGGACAGGCAGAGTGGATTGCCAAAGTTTTACACAGATTTATACACAAAACCAAACTGAACACATAAATCTTTTCACAACGAAAGACATATGCCACAACTAGAGTAATCCATGCTTCAACTTTGTAGAAAATAAAGGATATAAATACCTCTTACATGGAAGATACTCATGTTAGACTCAGAAGATTTCTTAAAGACCATACCAAAAACATTTCCTATTTCCTATTTGGCTAGCTAGATAAATCACGCACCAGTATGCCACATCCAACTCCCTCAAGTACAAAGAGAATGATCGAATGTTGTTCCTCACGAACCCCATGTCTCAACACTCAGTTGAAGATAGTTAGTTAGGGTAGAAGCTCCATAAACAGACTAAATGAAAGAGTGGAAATCATGTTGAAAACTGATGAGTGTATTGTTTAGCTTTTTGGGTGTTAATTGGGATAGAATCAAGCCTCTCGAAAACTTGAATATATCATTTACATTTTTTGTAATTCTCATATTGTCAATCAAATTCATCTTCTTCCCTAATGTTCTACAAATCATCTTATATTCTTATATATATAAATATATATAAACCTGAAATCGCTCGGTATTGAAAGATTACATGTTATAGACAATCTGTAGAAGAGGAAAAGTACAAAGGAGTATTGAATGATTACATGTTCTTAGACAATCACTTATCTTATAGAATGCACTTCTACTGTCACTCCACAGTCAAGGCGAGAGGCTATTGCAACTTATTTGCTCACTGAATAGAGTAATCATTCATCTTTGATTTTCTTGATTTTGTTTACTAGTTACATATGAGGGTAAAGAAAGTAAAGCAGCAATCAAATGCTTTTGTTGACTGCTTAACTTTGATTGATCCTTTGTATTTTGTTCCTTTATTTTTTTTGAATGGTTTGAATGTAACTTGTTCAAAACACTATTTTGTACATTCATCTATCTGTAGTTTGCCAAAATTTGTCTCGTTCGAGTTTATTTTCCTTACAATGAGAATGTTGATTACTTTTCTTGTTGTTTATATGAATAATGCTTTGGATTTGGTTGCACTCCAAAAAAAACAAGAAAAAATCTTTTATATTTAGTTGTAGTTGATGCATCTTTATTTAACATTTCGTGTAGATACTAAGAGTCTGTGACCGTGGAATTGTATTTTAATCGGTTATACTCTCTTAGCTTTATAATATCGGATTTTTCATGAAATGCCCTGAGGTTTGCGTTAATGCACCAAATACCCCTAATGTTTCCAGAATGCACCAAATACCCCTGAGGTTTAAAACAATAACACAAAATACCCTTAATGAGCATTTTCCGTCCATTCCGTTAAGTCTCCGTTATCGTGAATTTATTTTTTTGTCCTTACTCAACCATTATCTCTACTAATCCTAATATTAACCCTTAATTATATTATTTAAACCCCAAAAAAATTAACTACTATTTTTTTTTTTAAAAACCCAATTCCCTTTTCCTCTTTTCTTTGGATCTTCAACGGCAGCAGCACCATGGCTGCCCTTTTCTCTCCTCCTTTCCCTTGGCCTTCACTCTTAATTTCTCTCACATCCATGGAAGTTGTTCTTCATCTTCAAAATTCTAAAGCTTTTATAATCCTCTTCAGATTATTATTGATTGATGTTGTGATTTTGCCCCAATTCTTCTGAAATCAATTGAATTCAAATAATACCCAACTCTCCAAATCCCTCATGAACGATTTAATTGATATTACCCAATCACCAAAACCTGGTTTGTAGATTTGAAGGAGATGGTGGCTCTTGGGCGTTGGGGGTGGTGTCGATTCTTGGGTCACCGAATCCTTGGGGTGGTGTCGACTCTTGGGCAGCCGAACAAGAAGAAGGAGAGGACTTGAAAGTCACAGGTCTTCCCCAAATCACACCGGGAACAGAAATAGCAATGGAGGTGGAGATCGACGAGAAAGAGATCAAATCCGCCGGCGGAGAAGCTTTGACCGATGGGCGGCGAGGATTGCGTATTCACGGCTGGGAGATCGAGACTTCAAGAAGGAGAGAGAAAATCCAGCCACCGCGACCTCCGCCAGAACAAACACCTAGAGCTTATCGGAGAAGCCAATGTCAGAGAAACCAACGTCGTGGGTTCGATGATGATAGGAGACAGAAAAGATGAGATTTCGAGGGCTGATGAGGTTGATAATTGGGCCTCTATGAAGAAGCAATTTCAATGGTGAATAGTGGAAGAGGGTAGCGGTGGTGGTGATGGTGGGGGTGATTCTCATATAATGGTAATGGTGAAGAAGAGGAGAGAGACTTCCATGGGAAGAGGAAAGAATAAAGAAAAAGAAAGAGAAAGGAAGAGAAGAAAGAAAAGGGAAATAGAAAAAAAAAATTAGAGTTAAGTTAACGGAAAAATTAACAGAATAGACGGAAAACAGTCAATAAGGGTATTTGATGATATTGTTTTAAACCTCGGGGGTATTTGGTGCATTCTGGAAACATTAGGGGTATTTGGTGCATTAACGCAAACCTCAGGGGCATTTGATGAAAAATCCGTTATAATATTGTTAGGAATTCGTAAATGTTACCCGATTATATCAAAATTCTCTTTTTCTGAAAGGAAATATGTTTATAATCACCTCAAGTTGCTTGTTTTTACCGTCTCTTTTTGGGATTCAAAAATCTACTTCTATTTGATCTATGCACATGATAAAACAATCTAGGATTTGTAGATGGGATTCAAAAATCTACTTCTATTTGATCTATGCACATGATAAAACAATCTAGGATTTGTAGATATAATCACAGAGTTGCTATTGTTTTGTGCGTGTTCTTGATATACAAATTCTAACTAAAGCTAGAAAAAAACATAACTCGTTTCAAATTACAAAACCAACACCAATCAGTTTAACTGACTTCCCTCCATATATCTCTGCTAAGTATATTCTTTATATTATATGACCACATGTTTTCTCATTGATCCATGCTTTGGCTTGCCCTTGGACTGGCTTTACTAAACAGTTTTGGGCCTTCATTATTCCTATCATTACTGGAAGCAAAAGGTGGAAGATTTTTCATTCCAGAGGAAAGTGAAGAGAAAGTACGTTCAGTGAGCCCAATGGTAGACAATCTCAGATGTAATAATTTCAAAGAAAAATGTAAATGGTGAGAATGAACACGTATGTTGATATATGTTTCATTATTGTTTGTATGTATGATATATATTTTATTCTTGTCTGTTCTTTTGTGGTTTCTAATAGTGTGTTTCACTTAAACCCAGTAGTCATTAACTCGTCAAGTCACTCTCTTTCTTTCCTCTATCTGGGCTTAGCCAACTTTTAGATAAAATATCCGTCCAGATTTTGAATGAATGGCTTATACTTATAGTACTTCTTTGCTATTGACCCGGACGGAGGTGAGATTATTTGTTTGTATTTGAGAGGCAGGGTATCAGATCAGCATCTTTGTGAGTAATTCAGTTCTGAATTTTCTACTTCGGAAGCTATCGGCTGCATGCAAGCATATAGTGGTATGTACACACCCTCGGCCACTAGCTCTAGCTAGAGTAATCCAGTGTTGAAGCTACTTTAAGTGTTTAACAACAGCAGCAAGCATAAGATGTTAAAAGTAGAGCTAGTACACCTTCGAAGGAGCATTGAAAAAATCAGCTAAGTCTCTCATTTCTTAATTTGTGTTTTACATTGAGGAAACTGAAAATGCTTGGCTGGTTGTGTTACAATGTTCATCTGGTTTCGTGAATTATATGCTGGAATTAATATATTGAATACAGGTTTAAAAATGCAACATATTTATATCTAGAAATTCCATATAATAGATGTTATCATGTTGTTTCTTTCCCTTTTACTCCTTTTGTTTACTGTTGTAGCAGCATGTTAACTCTGTTTAAGTTTATTAAATTAGATATTATAGAGAAGTTTTGAATGGAAGGGCCTGGATTTTAGCCAATAGTAGCAGATAGTATGTTAATCATGGTCCAATAATAAAAATGGTTGAATTTGTTAATTGAATCATTTAATGCCATCCATAAGGAGAATGGTTTATCACTGTCGTATAATGCGTTTTTCATTGCCGCATTGGTTGCTTGTCTAATTCCACCAAAGAATCACATGTCTGTAGTTGAAGGTTAGCAAGACCTCCACTTAACCGTTGATGGCCACTGTCTAAGCTCATCCATACTAATTACCTATTCCTAGCTATGTGCTGACAGTTGACCTCCACTAAACTCCTAATGGCCACTGTCTATGCCCAGAACCTCCGTATTACTTTAGAAGTATCCAGTTTTGTACTTAAGTTACTCAAGGGGAAAGGTATAGCCCCAAATTTTTATTCGTTGATTGTAATATTGATGTAATGTGGAAGACATTTTAATTTTATCTATATCTAGAGCTTACAACATTACCTTGGTAATCATCTTTTAGAACTGAATTTCCAGCTCCTAGTGCATTGCCTGTGTTCACAGTTTCAGGTTTTATAGAAAATGATGTCCTACCAACTTCCCTTGGATCAATCACCCAGTTCAGTTGTCCTTGCATTAGAATTTCTGGAATAGGATTTAAATGTTAGGTTTTCTTCAACAGGGTTAGACTATTTATTGTTAGTTGAGCTGTCAGATTAATTATCTGTATGATTTGATGTATGCCTGATTTCGAGTGTCAGGTTTGTAAGGTAACGGGGATCACAGCTCCTTTCTAAAAAGTAAGCCCCTTCTTCATCACCGTTAGGCCTCTCCACTGTAAAGTCCCTTTTCTTTCTTCGGTCAGTCATTCCCGTCAAGCAATCAAGCCACCTTGTCGGATCGTTTGAACCCGGGTCTTTTTTGCAGGAAAGAAAAACCCTGACCTCTAACTTCAAGTTCAATGAAAGCCTGTCAGCTCTCGTCATTTCAACTGGAGGTCCCTAGCTAGATAATTGTGATGTATTGTTACTTGTTAGACACTTTGATGATACCAAATTGCGAAGCTTTAAGGCGACGAAATGTTACCAAAAAAGCGTCTCTTATTGTTGTGTTATTTACCAAAAAACTATTTGGCATGTTAAATTTTCATTGCAGATTAATGATGATGCAAGCGATAATGGTGAAACTTAGATGAAGGGATAACAAGTTATCTTCAAGCTAAGCTATCATGGCGATAGGATTTACTCGCTTAATTAGTACTTAGTTAGGAAGTTGTTTTTCTTTAGTTTACTATGTTGATTAGTGTAGAACAAATGATGCTAGAAAGTTGTTTTTGTTTCAAAATATTACTTTTCTTTCAGTTCGAGTAGACAATGCAAATTAATGCTTGGATGATTCTTAGCACTTTTTATAAACTACATTGTCGCTAATTAACTAGTATAAATTAGATGACTTATGTTTTTTTATGATAATGTACGTAGTACATTAATATTTAAAGTTTTATTGTTCACTATATTTGATTTAATATATATTTTTGGAGATAAATGCAATAATGGTATTAGATTAATAACTAAATATGTTATTATTATGCAAAGGCCAATGGTTTGAAATTGTGACGCTTAGAAGAGTCTAAATTTATTTGGCGGTAAAAATATATTGACCTTCAGAAGGGTCTAGATTTGGTGGAGCGAAAATGTAAATACAAGAAATGACGGAGTGGAGGGTCGAAATATGCATTTGTGTTACGTGAAAGCGGAGTAAATATCGACTGAATAGGTGGTCGAAATATTTCGTTCACCTAAAGCGTCGATATATGGAAAACAATGACCATGAAAAGCGTCATAATTTGAGTAATTAGCGGCGCTTTAAAGCGTCTAAATATATCGACCGTGAAAATTTCGACGCTTTAGAGCGTCGATATTTGACAGAAAAAGCGTCGAAAAATGCCGTCTTTTCCAGTAGTTAGAACTCACTGATCGGAAGCATTGCTCCAGCTAGCTGTTTCGATCACTTGATCTCACTGAATTAATTGTTTCCAATTAAGATGAACCTTGGTATTAGACTAAATGCACCTTGGGTGAAGGACATATTTCCTTTAGAGCCTACCAGGCATTCTGTTGGAGGTATGGGCAGCCAGATGCCTTTCACGCCTCCCCCTAGTGCTTATTTCGGAGCAAGTAGCTCCCAGCCCTGGAGTGCAGAATCTTGGGCCCAATTGTTTGAGATGGAGCGGATGCGCCAGACCTATGATTTCGAGATGCAGCGCCGGTTTATGACGACTCCGCAGGCTTATCAGTATCCTCCCTATCAGCGAAGAATTCAGCGGCCTTCCAGTACCCTTCGTATTTTGGAGCAGGAGCCAGCTAGCCCTGGGACGGAGTTAGACTAGGATCTGGAGCGCTATATGAGCCGGAGCAGGAACAAGGAGCTTGTGATTGACATTGCGGCTGATGATGACTCGGACTGATCGTGCATGGTGTTGTGGGGTTTTTCAGGTAAGCTGATGACTTGGAGGTTTCCGGTAGCCTACGACACGATCTCCGTTCCGACCTGCAAAACAAGAATATTCCTCTCGGAATATTCTCTCCGATGCTTAAGTATGTATGTGTTTGTAGAGAGAGAAAGTAGAGAGAAGGCAGAGCAATTAATATATCTGGTTGTGTTGTGATTGTCACCCTTTTTCCTTGGGAATTGAGGCTTTGTATAGTACTAGGTTTAGGGGAGAATAACCTAGTATTCCCTCATATGATTGGCTGAGGCAGGAGGAGAGGACAAGTGTCCTTTCTCCTTTGCAGTTACTGGCCTATTAGGACACAAGTGGGCTTTTTGGGCTTTTGTGCCATCATAAGGTATTTACCAAGTAGGCCTTTTATGTATAGACATGAATACATACATTTATCCATATATGAATACAAATACGTATACTCTTTGTTTACTTAGATGAGTACGTACACTCCTGGTGATCTGAGTAGACGAAAGGTTGCTTACGGGGCATAATACGTTCCACGTGTCATATCTTTATTGGCACAAGATTGGATGGTAATTTTGCCCACAACATTTGCCCCTCAAGAAGGGCATTTCTGGAAACAATCTTTCAGATATCGCTTCTTGACTCTTGATATTCAGATACAGTTTTGGACAAGTGGTGAGATGGTGACAAGTGTCACTTTTCTCTTTTTTGCCCTTCTCTATATATAGGGGGAGGTAAATTCTCATTTTTACGTTTCATTTTCACAAAGCTCCAGACAGGCGATTTTCGGCGAAGATCAACCACCAGTAGGCGATTTCCGGCCACCGCCAGACTCACTTTGTTCTTCATCAGACTCAATCTGTTCTTCATCAGACTCAATCTGTTCTTCACTAATCTCTTCTCAGATCCTTTAAGGTTAGTTTTTTTAAGTATTTTACATGTTTTTTGTCATATGGTCGTCATTTATTATCTTCGTTGGTAAACGGGCGACACCTTAGTATTAGGTAAGGGTTCACTGGGCTAATGAGGCATTTAAGCCGCTCATCCTTTGTCTGGGCAGACGCCCAGTCACGTGTTTTTCTTCATTTTTAGTCACCCCTAAGCCGTGCTCTGTTCACTATGCAGAGAGCATGGAAAGAACTAAGCAGACGGCAGATCCTACTCGTCTGACGTTTGCGAGAGGGGCCGGCTACACCTCATATGGAGAGGTATTCTTCCATTGACCCGACAGTAGACGAGGAATATGTCGATCTCTTTCAAGAGATCGATGAATATGCCGAGGCTGAGGGGGATCAAACAGCAAGCTTGTCCAAGCATACAACGAGCCGGGCAGTCGGGGAGCTGAGCGTAGCTCTACTGCCTTTGGTTGCCGAGGAGCAGGAGGCTGCTCAAACAATAGTTAGGCCGAGGGGCCGGGAAGAAGCTCAGCTTCTTGCTTCGGAGATTCGTCCATACATTGGCTGGATGAGGTGGCTGGAGAAGAAAGGGGCCGAAATAAGAGACGGCCTCTGCGTCGGTGAGGGGTATCAGATGCGGGTACCAGTAGGTTTGGACTTAACGGACAGCCTGTTTGCCGGAGGAGAGTTTCCTGTTTATGCCGCCACCATTAAGCTTGGCATGAGGTTCCCTCCCCATCCATTTGTTGTGGAGGTGCTAGATGGGTTCAACATTGGGGTGGCTCAACTGACCCCGAATTCCTGGGCAGACATATTCGGCTATATTGCCAAATGCACGCTGAACAATGTGCAGCCGTCTTTTAATGCTTCCTTGCATCTGGTTTCTATCTCGTTCTCCTAAGGCCGCCGAGGGGTGGTTCAACCTAAGCAGCCGAGGCACCTACCAAACTGTGGTGGGTAAGCTCAACAAATGGCACAAGTGGAGGAAGAGATGGGTCGTGTTTCATACTGAGGACGAGGAGATGTATGATAGAATGAGTCGTTGGAGTTGCACAACAAATTATTGTTGGAAATTCTCATTGGGAAACACAAAGGAAAAAAGGGTGAGTGAAAATTCAAGAGTCCCACATTGGAAAAACTCTTCATATTCCTCTTGTTTATTAATTGGGGAATGAGTGTAACTCTTGTTTAAGAAAGTGTGAGAATGGTATGGGTGGACACATCACACACAAGCGCGCGCGCGCCGGGCCGGCCGTGGGCCGCGGGCCGTGGGCCGTGGGCCGTGGGCCTTGGGCCTTGGGCCTTGGGCCTTGGTACTTGGTACTTGGTACTTGGTACTTGGTACTTGGTACTTGGGCTCTTGGGAATGCGGTTCGCGGGCGTGGGGTGGGTTTTGTGGGTCAACCCTGTTCTTTTTGGTAACTGGACCGGTTTGCGCAAGTCACTGTTACGGGAATCTGTATTGATTACGTAACCGTTGGATTAAATGCCATTAATTACGTCCGTTACTATGATCAATGTTTTTGACCGTTACTATTTAAATCAGAGTTTCAGTTCCCTTCTCACAGAAAATCATACACACAAAATACGAAAACACATTCTTACTCTCACACAAAATTGCTCTCGGTTTTGGGCATACGTTCTGACTCCATCCGGCTTTGTGAGTGCACACAACGTCGGAGTTGCGCTAATCCTGGAGGGCGACCGCATTCTGTTCTACTGCACCGGGAGGTAGCGCGGAATCGTCTTTTAGGACAGTGGGTGTCCACGACGCAACAATTGTTCTTCGTTCAGTTCATCGAATCAGATAAGTTTGTTCTAATTTTCGCTTTAATCGCTACAATCTAAAAGACGATTATTATGGCTTTGACTTCCAAATTCATGATTCCTGATATGTCTAAGTTAGAACCTCTTGATGGCAAGAATTATAAACGTTGGGCTGTTAGGATGCGATTCTATTTAGAACAAATTGAGATTGCTTATGTGCTTGATGATGTTGTCGAACCTGATGATGAAACTGAATTGCATGCTTTTGAGTTGAAATTTGCTAAAGATGATAGGACATGTAAGGGCATGTTGCTGCATCATATGTCGAATACTTTGCTTGATATCTATATGGGGTTTAATCATGCTAGGGATATTTGGGATGCATTAGAAAAGAAATATGGAACTGATGATGCTGGTACTAAGCGTTATTGTGTCAGTAAGTGGTTAGCTTTTCAAGTCCAAGATGATAAACCAATTATTGATCAGATTCATGCTTATGAAAATATTTGCATTGCTATGGCTGCCGAGGGTTTGAGTATTTGTGATATTACCCTTGCTATAGTTTTAATTGAGAAACTCCCACCCTCTTGGAAAGATTTTCGTAATCAGTTAATGCATAAGAAAAAGGACCTTACCTTAGAGGAGCTTGTAGGTCACCTGAAAATTGAGGAGGAAAATCGTATTAAGGATAAGGGTCAATCTGTGTTTTCCGGGTCTGCTAAGGCTAACCTTGTAGAACCTAAGCCTCATGCATATTCTGAAAAGTTTAAGGGAAAGGGAAGTCCTTTCAAGCCTCAAGGGAAACCAATGAAGTATAAGTTCAAGGGCAAGTGTTTTGAATGTGGGAAAACTGGTCACAAGTCTGTAGATTGCAGATCCAAGAAGAAGTCGGATCAGAACCAAGCCAACCTTGCTGAAGCTAATGAAGTTTCTAATCCTAACCATTTTGTTGCTGTTGTTTCAGAAGCTAACTTGACAGGTAATGTTGCTGAATGGATCGTTGATACTGGAGCAACGAGACATATCTGCACCAACAAAGACATGTTCACTACCTACGAAAAAACTGATGGTGAAAATGTCTTCATGGGTAATTCAGCTTCTGCAACTGTTCAAGGCAAAGGGAAGATCGTTCTCACTCTTACCTCTGGAAAACTTATTACTCTTACCAATGTGTTGCATGTTCCAGAAATGCGTAGGAACCTGATTTCTGGTAGCTTGCTAATTAAGGCTGGATTGAAGCTTTCATTTGATTCTGATAGGCTTGTTATTACTCATAATGGGGAGTTTGTGGGAAAGGGTTTCTGTAATGGGGGTTTATTTACTCTTGATGTCAAACTTGAAATTATGAATAAGAATGCTAGTACTTCTTCTGTTTATATTGCTGAGTCTATTGATTTATGGCATGCAAGGTTGGGTCATCTTAACATTGCTTCAATTAAAAGGCTTAAACAACTTAACTTGATTCCCAGTTTTTCTAAAACTGATTTTGCAAAATGTGAAGTATGTGTTGAGGCCAAGTTTGCAAAGAAGCCATTTAAATCAATAGATAGACACACTAAAGTACTAGAGCTTGTTCATAGTGACTTGGGGGATTTTAAAAATTATGAGAGCAGGGGTGGTAAAAGGTATTATATTACTTTTGTTGATGACTGCTCAAGATTCACCATGGTTTATCTTCTCAGGTCAAAAGATGAGGCTGAGGAAATGTTCCTCAAATACAAGGCCGAAGTGGAGAACCAACTTGATAGGAAGATCAAGAGACTTAGGAGTGATAGGGGTGGTGAATATGACCCTAACACTCTTAAGGCATTTTGTGAGCAGAATGGGATCATTCATGAGACAACGGCTCTCTACACACCCGAGCAGAACGGGATTGCTGAAAGGAAGAACAGAACATTGAAGAACATGATGAATTCTATGCTTATTAGTTCTGGGTTTTCTGATAACATGTGGGGGGAAGCTATATTATCTGCTTGTCATGTTTTAAACAGGGTACCTCACAAGAAGCTAGACAAGACTCCATACGAAATATGGAAGGGTCGTGCACCTAACCTAAGTTATTTGAAAGTGTGGGGGTGTCTAGCAAAGGTGGCTATACCCAGCTTCAAAAGGGACAAGATTGGTCCTAAAACGGTTGATTGTATTTTTATTGGTTATGCTTACCAAAGTGCTGCATATCGTTTTCTTGTTAAAGGTGCTAACAATTCTTATGCAGGTGGTAACATCATTGAGGCAAGAGATGCCGAGTTTTTTGAAACAGTATTTCCTTTGAAAATATCTTGTATCAATGATGTGCCTTCTTCTAGCACTTCTTCTAGTATGCCTGTTGTTGCTCCTCCCACCTCTGATGTGAATTCTGAATTGGAGCCAAGGAGGAGCAAGAGGGCAAGAAAGGAAACCAGTTATGGTGATGATTTTATTACTGCTTTCTTAACTGACCCTTACTTGATTGATGATGACTTTGTTTATGTCTTTATTTTGGAAGATGATCCTAGGACCTATGAAGAGGCTATGAAATCTGTTGATGCAGTGTTTTGGAAAGAGGCAATAGATAGTGAACTTCAGTCAATCCTAAGTAACAATACTTGGGAGTTGGTTGATCTGCCTAGGGGTTGCAAGCCCATTACTTGTAAATGGATCTTTAGGAAAAAATTGAAATCCACTGGATCCATTGACAAGTATAAGGCTAGAATTGTGGTAAGGGGATTCACCCAAAGGCATGGTATTGATTATTTTGATACTTATTCTCCTGTCACTAAAATTGCTACTATTAGAACTTTGATTGCTCTTGCTTGCATTCATGATCTTGTTGTGCATCAAATGGATGTTAAAACTGCATTTTTAAATGGTGATTTGGATGAGGAAATTTACATGGTTCAACCGGAAGGGTTTGTTGTTCCTGGTCAAGAGAATAAGGTTTGTAAATTAGTCAAGTCCTTGTATGGGCTTAAGCAAGCTCCAAAGCAATGGCATGACAAATTTGACAAGACTATGACAGGTAATGGGTTCCATGTAAATGAAGGTGATTCTTGTGTTTACTCTAAGCATGATTCTGATGGTTGTGTGATTATTTGTCTTTATGTGGATGATATGTTAATTTTTGGGACTAATTTGGATCGAGTAAATGAGACAAAAAGTTTTCTAAGTTCTAAGTTTGAAATGAAAGATATGGGTGAGGCAGATGTGATTTTAGGAGTGAAAATCAAGAGAACTCCAAATGGCATTTGTCTTAGCCAAGCTCACTATGTTGAAAAGTTACTTAAAAAATTTAACTCTTTTGACGTCGATCCAGTTAGGACTCCCTATGATCCAAGCATCCACTTAAGGAAAAATAATGGTGATCCTGTTAGCCAATCTGAATATGCTAAGATTATTGGTAGTGTTATGTTTCTGATGAACTACACTAGACCTGACATTGCTTATTCTGTGAGTAGATTAAGCAGGTATACTCATAACCCAAGTCATGAACATTGGGATGCTTTGAAGAGATTGCTCAGGTACCTTAAGGGTACCATGGATTGGAGTTTGCACTACTCCAAGTTTCCAGGAGTTTTGGAAGGCTATTGTGATGCTAACTGGGTTTCTGGCAATGATGAAATTAACTCTACCAGTGGTTATGTTTTCACCCTAGGGGGTGGAGCTGTGTCTTGGAAATCTTGTAAACAATCTTGTACTGCTATGTCTACTATGGAATCTGAGTTTATTGCTCTTGAATTGGCAGGTCATGAGGCAGAATGGTTGAGAAATGTGCTTGCAGATATTCCGCTGTGGGGGAAGCCAGCTCCTTCAGTTGCACTTCATTGTGATTCGCAAGCGGCTATTGCTGTGGCAAACAACCATGCCTACAATGGGAAGAAAAGGCACATTCGTTTGAGGCACAAGGCCATCAAAGAATTGTTGTCAAGTGGGGTGATATCACTAGACTATGTAAAGTCTGAAATGAACATTGCGGATCCGTTGACGAAAGGCCTATGTAGAAAACTAGTTTTGGAAACATCGGAAGGGATGGGCCTGAAGCCCGTTGAATGAATTGTAAAATAATGAACTCCTACTCACAGAGTTCAAAGGACGACATTATTGTTATAATTCGGAAGCACAAAATTTTATTTTTTGTCCATCCCCTAGATGTTATAATGTGCTTGCTACAATAGGAAAGAGGTTGAGCATACGGCTCTTAATGAACCCATACCATATGTTTGGTGGTGTGAATGTAGCTCACACTTGATGGGATTCACCTACGTAGGTGTGGAAGTGTGGCCGCTTCCTATGAGAATTGCGATGTGGGCTATTCTCTAGAGCACCTATGAGCATATCCAGGTCGGACGTATGGCCAGTATAAGGCGTCACTTTATTCGCGGAGTCAGAATGTCATACATATTCAGTTGCGTGCTTTAAGTGACGGGTTTCTATCTCCCTATCAAGTTCAATACGAAAGTCACTTGGTAGGAAAGAGATCATAGCTTAAATGTCACTAAGTGTTAATTCAAGTCGAAAGACATTGACACCTATTCAATTGTTTTGTTTGCCCAAAACCAATATCCTTCTCCTTTCTTTTCTTTCTTTTCCGCATATTCGAACCTGTGGGGGATTGTTGGAAATTCTCATTGGGAAACACAAAGGAAAAAAGGGTGAGTGAAAATTCAAGAGTCCCACATTGGAAAAACTCTTCATATTCCTCTTGTTTATTAATTGGGGAATGAGTGTAACTCTTGTTTAAGAAAGTGTGAGAATGGTATGGGTGGACACATCACACACACGCGCGCGCGCGCCGGGCCGGGCGCGGGCTGCGGGCCGTGGGCCGTGGGCCTTGGGCCTTGGGCCTTGGGCCTTGGGCCTTGGTACTTGGTACTTGGTACTTGGTACTTGGTACTTGGGCTCTTGGGAATGCGGTTCGCGGGCGTGGGGTGGGTTTTGTGGGTCAACCCTGTTCTTTTTGGTAACTGGATCGGTTTGCGCAAGTCACTGTTACGGGAATCTGTATTGATTACGTAACCGTTGGATTAAATGCCATTAATTACGTCCGTTACTATGATCAATGTTTTTGACCGTTTTCTGGCTGTTGCAACATTCATTCCCTCAGCCGTTTTTGTCTGTTGCAATGCTTTCCTTCTAATTATTTAAATCAGAGTTTCAGTTCCCTTCTCACAGAAAATCATACACACAAAATACGAAAACACATTCTTACTCTCACACAAAATTGCTCTCGGTTTTGGGCATACGTTCTGACTCCATCCGGCTTTGTGAGTGCACACAACGTCGGAGTTGCGCTAATCCTGGAGGGCGACCGCATTCTGTTCTACTGCACCGGGAGGTAGCGCGGAATCGTCTTTTAGGACAGTGGGTGTCCAGGACGCAACAATTGTTCTTCGTTCAGTTCATCGAATCAGATAAGTTTGTTCTAATTTTCGCTTTAATCGCTACAATTATATGGAGCATGACGAGGCTCTCCCGCCCCTCACCGCGGACGAGTGGGATCACATAATGGTGTTGTTTAAGGCCAACACCTATCATCTAACTGCTGATAAGACATTTCATGTGCCGGCCGAGTGGTTGCCGCACAAAAGCCAGTTACGGGATGAAGCGTTTTTGGCTGCTGTGGGTTTAGGGTATTCTATGACCCAAGGTAGAATGTTAGGTTATATGTCGTCTGACTTTTGTTCCATTCTTTCTCTAACCATTACTTCTTTTTGTGTGCAGAAGAAGGAATGAGTAAGCTGTCTGAAGCAGATAAAGGCAAAGGCGATATGACCGACTGGATGGCCAACATCTACGAGGCCAAAATGAAGAAGGCCAAGGCCGTGTTGGAGGAGAAGGTAAGTAATAAAACTTTTGATCTCTTTCCACTTTGTTTTTTTTACAAGGTTCGAGTAAAGTACCCGCGTCTTTCGGGTGGACGAATCACTATGATAAATTATGGTTTGTGCTTGCTGAAGTACGCTTCATCATACATTAATGACGAGCGTTAATTTTTAGTGACAAGCCATTACTTTGAGTGGCTTGTGATTAGTAAGATACGCCTCGTCCAAAATTAAGGACGAGCGTCTCTTTTGGTGACGAGCCACCTCTTTGAGAGTAGCTTGTGATCACAAAGATACGCCTCGTCACTAATGTTTGGACGAGCGTCTCTTTTGGTGACGAGCCGCTTCTTTGAGAGTGTCTTGTGATCACAAAGATACGCCTCGTCACTATTGTTTGAACGAGCGTCTCTTTTGGTGACGAGCCACTTCTTTGATAGTGTCTTGTGATCACAAAGATACGCCTCGTAACTAATGTTTGGACGAGCGTCTCTTTGGGTGACGAGCCACTTCTTTGAGAGTGTCTTGTGATCACAAAGATACGCCTCGTCACTTATGTTTGGACGAGCGTCTCTTTTGGTGACGAGCCACTTCTTTGAGAATGTCTTGTGATCATAAAGATACGCCTCATCACTATTTTTTGAACGAGCGTCTCTTTTGGTGACGAGCCACTTCTTTGAGCTTGGCTTGTGATCACAAAGATACGCCTCGTCATTAAGTTTGGACGAGCCACTTCTTTTGAGAGTGGCTTGTAATCACAAAGATACGCCTCGTCACTAATTTTTGGACGAGCGTCTCTTTTGGTGACGAGCCACTTCTTTGAGAGTGGCTTGTGATCACAAAGATGCTCCTCGTCATTAATTTTAGACGAGCGTCGCTTTTGGTGACGAGCTACTTCTTTGAGAGTGGCTTGTGATCACAAAGATGTTCCTCGTCATTAATTTTAGACGAGCGTCACTTTTGGTGACAAGCCACTTCTTTTAGAGTGGCTTGTGATCACAAATATGTTCCTCGTCATTAATTTTAGACGAGCGTCGCTTTTGGTGCCGAGCCACTTCTTTGAGAGTGGCTTGTGATCACAAAGTTACGCCTCGTCATTAATTTTTGACGAGCGTCTATTTTGGTTACGTGCCCCTACTTTGAGAGTGGCTTGTGGTCTATCAATTTTCTGACTTTGCTTTGTATTCTTTGTTAGCAAGCGAAGGATGCGGCCAAGGCGGCGGCGAGGGCGAAAGGGACCACTCTTTCGCAGCTGAAGAAGAGGCCGATGCCGGCTGACTGAGACCCCAAGCAGCTTTAAGAAGCCACGGTCCAGACCCCGTCGTCTAGCAAAGAAGGAGGAATCACAAGCCGTCGAGGGTGGTCACCCTGTTGAGGACGAGAAAGCAGTGGATAAGCCTTCCTCGGTTGTGGACTTGGTGTCCGAATCGAAGTCGGGGGGGCACTAAATTGAGCCGGCGGATCCTTTAGCTGGAATTCCGGCTAACGTCCGTTCACAAATCCCCGCGGAGGTGGCCCGCCAAGCTAGGTCATCGGCTGGTAAGTTTTACTCGAACGTCGTACAGACGTATCGAGCCTTATCTGGCAGTTCTTCTAACTCTCCGCGTCATCCTAAGGCCATTGTTTTTCCTATAGCTAAAGAAGACAAAGGGAAGGAAGCAGCTCTGGCAGAGGACGAGAATATCCCTGCTACTCCTCACTATTCGTCAAGGGAAAGGGCGGCTATTGGTGCCATCCAAGCCAGCTTACTTGACGTGAGTTTGTGTCTATCGATTGGTTTATATATATGTAAATGTTTTTTTGGCAGTTTACTAACATATAAATCTTTTATAGTTGTTCTGCCGCATGGAACTTTGCAAAAGTTGGAAGACCAACACGGCTGAGGAGCTCAAAGCTCAGGTGGATGAGTCCGTTCATCATGGTGATTATGCTTTCAAGTCACTTGAAGAGGTTCGCTTGGAAATGCACACGACCATAGATCGTCAGGCGAAGGAGGTGGCGTCATTAAGATCCGAGAAGGCCGAGCTGTTGAAAAAGATTTTGAAGCAGGACACGGACATAATGGAGATGGTAGAGGAAGGCAAGAAGTCCACGACAGAAATATTGACGCTCCAAGGCCAACTTCAAGAGTATCCTCAAATCAAGGAAGCAGCCGGCCAAGCTGAGTGACTTCAAGGAGAGCTGGAAACTGCTAGGTCGCAGGTTCACACCTTGAGAGAGCGTCTCCACGAGTCTTATGACCAAGGGGAGCAGGCTGTGAAGCATGCCGTCAAGCATGCCTGGGAGAACCACATGGAGGAGTATGACCTCGCGTGGTTTTAGTGGCATTTAGAGCATAGTGCTGCTGTGTTGGCTACTGAGCGTCTCGGTCAGCCGCCCCCGGAGTTTGTGCCTTCTAATGACGAGGACGATGCTGCCGCCCCCTGATTTGCTGCCTCCTGCTTTTATAAACAGTTCTATTTTTAGTGTTCTTATGCCTGAGGGCATAAACAATTTCAATTTCTTTGTTTTGTGCCGCTAGCGTGTGTACTATTGTGCCTGCTGAGAACACAACAATTTCATGTTTTGCTACTTTTTCACTCCTTACTATGGGCGTTGTTTTATGAATAGGGTTTCTTGTAGCTTTTTTATCCCGTGTTTAACTGTTTTTCGCACTTTGGTTTTTCTTATCAACGGTGCTTCCAATCAATAGGTATGGGCGTCACTTTTTGTGAAGAACATGTCTAGAGTGGAATTGGTTGACGCAACCTAATCAACAGGTATAACCTGCTTGTCAGATGAAGTTGGCGACCAAAGAATGAACGGCATGAAATGCTACCGCCTACAACCAATGTTGTGGTCGTCCCTTTCTTTGAAGAGCGTGTCTACGATGGAATGGATTGATGCAAGTCAATCAATAGGTATGGTTGCCGCTAGACAGGCTCGTCAAATGAAGTGGACAACCAAGGAATGGACACAAACAACCTTTTTTCCAAGGTCATTCTTGCCGCAGGCAACAAAGTATGCGCTAGGCAATTTTGTGGTCGTCACGTTCTTTGACGAGCGTGTCTACAATGAAATTGATTGACGCAAGTCAATCAATAGGTATGATTGCCGCTAGACAGGCTCGTCAAATGAAGTGGACGACCAAGGAATGGACACAAACAACCTTTATTCCAAGGTCATTCTTGTCGCAGGCAACTAAGTATGCGCTAGGCAATTTTATGGGCGTCACGTTCTTTGACGAGCGTGTCTACAATGATATTGATTGACGCAAGTCAATCAATAGGTATGATTGCCGCTAGACAGGCTCGTCAAATGAAGTGGCCGACCAAGGAATGGACACAAACAACCTTTGTTCCAAGGTCATTCTTGCCGCAGGGCTTTTGGGCAAACCACCTTTGTTCCAAGGTCATACGTGCCGCCGAACTTTTGGGCAGACAACCTTTGTTCCAAGGTCATACGTGCCGCCGAACTTTTGGGCAAACAACCTTTGTTCCAAGGTCATACTTGCCGCCGAACTTTTGGGCAAACAACCTTTGTTCCAAGGTCATACTTGCCGCAGGCAACTAATTATGCGGTATGTGAATTAGAGACTTATTATGCATGCTAGTGTGCCGCTAGGCGGTCAACAAGGTATAAACCTTGCTTTTGCATATAGGTTAGCCAGCGGCATGTTGTGCCGATGAGG
The DNA here is from genome assembly GCF_020520425.1 of Spinacia oleracea. Taxonomy (NCBI): domain Eukaryota; kingdom Viridiplantae; phylum Streptophyta; class Magnoliopsida; order Caryophyllales; family Amaranthaceae; genus Spinacia; species Spinacia oleracea. The sequence continues at coordinate 93,329,344 of NC_079491.1, read as the reverse complement.
TGAAAGTTGGATAGGTGATCAGCCTACACTTAGTGGTAATCTAGTCCACTTCTTAGGCTTTAAACAATTAGTCTTGTTATGAATAGGTGCTAATCTGGGCCACTTCTCATGCCTTCATTCAATTAGGCTTTGGTATGCATGTGTTGAATACTTTTGTATTCGACGTGTGAGTAATAAATAATATGAAACAAGTAGAGTAGTATTATTTATAACTTTGCAAGGAAAATTTAGCCGGTTACAAGAGTGATTACTACCTTATCAGGATCATTAGAGGTCTCCCCTTAAGCAACAGATCCTTCTATGTAAGACGAAGCTAGCACTTATCTAGAAGAAATATTCCTTGAGATTGTCGGCATTCCAAGTGCGCAGAATAGGTCGGCCTTGCATGTCTTGAATGCGTAAGTTCCATCCCTGACTTCATCATAGATCTCATAAGGTCCTTCCCAGGTAGGCGTCAACTTACCCTGCTCATTGGCTCGGCCTGTGGATTCCATTTTTCGTAGGACAAAATCTCCTACTTTGAGCACTCATTTAGAGACTTTCTTGTTGTATTCCCTCGTCAGTCTTATCTTGTATAATTGTTGTCTTAGTGCGGCATTTCCTCTAACCTCAGGCAAGAAATCCAAGGCCACCTTCATCATTTCCCAATTAGCATTCTCGTCGTATAGCATGACCCTCAAGGTAGGTTCAAACATCTCCATGGGTAGGACGGCCTCGGCCCCATAAGCTAGTAAAAAGGGGGTTTCGCCGGTGGAGTTCTTAGTCGTGGTACGGATCGACCATAAGACATTAGGCAACTCATCAGCCCACAGACCCTTGGCTTCGTCAAGCTTCTTTTTAATCCCTTCAGAGATTATTTTGTTGAACGCCTCAACCTGGCCATTGGCTAGGGGACGTCCTACAGAGGCAAAACAGCTGTGTATTCCATGGTCTACTAACCATTCTTTCAGCTTAGGCGTCTCAAACTGAGGCCCATGTTCAAAGACGATAGCCTGTGGAATTCCGAAACGAATCATGATATTTTTCCAAAAAAACGCTCTTACATCACTAGTTCTTATATTCTTGAGTGCTTCTGCCTCCACCTACTTAGTGAAGTAATCTACAACAACAATGACATAACGCTTCCCTCCAGGAGTGGCAGTATACGGGCCTAGAAGATCCATTCCCCACTTAGCAAAAGGAATTGGACTCGTGATGGGTGTCATAACTTGAGCCGGTCGATTTATTAGGTGAGCAAAGCGTTGACATTTGTCACACTTCTTGACCAATGAGATTGCATCATCCTTGAGGGTCGGCCAGTAATAGCCAGTTCGAAGTGCCTTTTCTGCCAAAGTTCTTCCCCCAATATGTGAGCTACATAGTCTCTGATGAAAGTCTTCTAGAATTTCTTGCCCCTTCTCAGGCGTCACACATCCCAACATAGGGCGGGAGTAGGCCTTTTTGTAAAGTGTGCCGTTTCACATTTCAAACCAGGTGCATTTTTTCTGATGTTTTGCCGCCTGGCTTGAGTCTTCTGGCAAGACTCCATTCATTTTGAAGTTAATTATATCATCCATCCATGTGGAGGTCCTGTCCAGAGTTGCTACTTCCACTTGCTCAACGCTTTTATGCTCCTTTAATTCCCAGAACACGTGACGAGGGGTATCACAGGATGCAGAACTGGCCGACTTTGATAATGCATCGGCTTGATTGTTTTCAGAGCGAGGGACTTGCCTTACTTCAAAGCTTTTCAGTTGCTCCACCTCTTGGTGGACGGCATGCATACACTTAATCATCATCGAATCCCTAGCCTCGTAGGTTCCATTGACTTGGCTCACAATCAGTTGAGAGTCAGATAGGGCTAAAATCTCCTCGGCGCCAGCCGCTTTACACATTTTAATGCCACAGAGCAAGGCCTCATACTCGGCCTCATTGTTGGACGCCTGAAAGTTAAACCGCATAGCATACCAAAAGTATCCCCTTCAGGTGATTGACAGATTATCCCAGCTCCACATTCGTTCTGCGTGGACGAACCGTCCATATACAGTGTCCACACTGTCTTGGTATTCTCGGCAAAGACAGACCTCGTCATTTCAACAATAAAATCTGCACAAGCTTGCCCCTTGACGACTTTTCTGGGTTCATAAGTGATATTGAAGGCATTCAGCTCGATAGCCCAATTCAGCATTCGGCCTGACGCCTCCAGCTTCGTGAAAGGTAGTTTAAGTGGTTGGTCAGTGTAGACCACTAACCTGTGGGCTAGGAAATAAGGACAAAACTTTTTGCTGGCCATGAACAAGGCTAAACCAAACTTTTCCACTGTTGGGTATCTAATTTCAGCATTTTGAAGTACATGACTGACAAAGTACACTGACATCTGTATTCCTTCCCTTTCTATCAGAAGAACGGTGCTCAGCGAGTGTTCAGATACAGCAAGATACATGTATAAAGTCTCTCCCTGCAAAGGGCTAACAAGACGAGGTAAGGTGTGTAAATGATCTTTTCATTTTACCAGTGCCGCCTCGGCTTCATCCGACCATTCAAACTTAGCCTTGTTTCTGATTGCTCTAAAAAAGTAGTGGCATTTGTCTCCAGCTCTGGAAAGGAATGCCAAGGCAGCCAGACAACCTGTAAGCCGCTGGACTTCTTTTACCGTCTTTGGTGAGACCCCAAGCAGCTTTAAGAAGCCACGGTCCAGACCCCGTCGTCTAGCAAAGAAGGAGAAATCACAAGCCGCCGAGGGTGGTCACCCTGTTGAGGACGAGAAAGCAGTGGATAAGCCTTCCTCGGTTGTGGACTTGGTGTCCGAATTGAAGTCGGGGGGGGCACTAAATTGAGCCGGCGGATCCTTTAGCTGGAATTCTGGCTAACGTCCGTTCACAAATCCCCGCGGAGGTGGCCCGCCGAGCTAGGTCATCGGGTGGTAAGTTTTACTCGAACGTCGTACAGACGTATCGAGCCTTATCTGGCAGTTCTTCTAACTCTCCGCGTCATCCTAAGGCCATTGTTTTTCCTATAGCTAAAGAAGACAAAGGGAAGGAAGCAGCTCTGGCAGAGGACGAGAATATCCCCGCTACTCCTCACTATTCGTCAAGGGATAGGGCGGCTATTGGTGCCATCCAAGCCAGCTTACTTGACGTGAGTTTGTGTCTATCGATTGGTTTATATATATGTAAATGTTTTTTTGGCAGTTTACTAACATATAAATCTTTTATAGTTGTTCTGCCGCATGGAATTTTGCAAAAGTTGGAAGATCAACACGGCTGAGGAGCTCAAAGCTCAGGTGGATGAGTCCGTTCATCATGGTGATTATGCTTTCAAGTCACTTGAGGAGGTTCGCTTGGAAATGCACACGACCATAGATCGTCAGGCGAAGGAGGTGGCGTCATTAAGATCCGAGAAGGCCGAGCTGTTGAAAAAGATTTTGAAGCAGGACACGGACATAATGGAGATGGTAGAGGAAGGCAAGAAGGCCACGACAGAAATATTGACGCTCCAAGGCCAACTTCAAGAGTATCCTCAAATCAAGGAAGCAGCCGGCCAAGCTGAGTGACTTCAAGGAGAGCTGGAAACTGCTAGGTCGCAGGTTCACACCTTGAGAGAGCGTCTCCACGAGTCTTATGACCAAGGGGAGCAGGCTGTGAAGCATGCCGTCAAGCATGCCTGGGAGAACCACATGGAGGAGTATGATCGACCTCGCGTGGTTTTAGTGGCATTTAGAGCATAGTGCTGCTGTGTTGGCTACTGAGCGTCTCGGTCAGCCGCCCCCGGAGTTTGTGCCTTCTAATGACGAGGACGATGCTGCCGCCCCCTGATTTGCTGCCTCCTGCTTTTATAAACAGTTCTATTTTTAGTGTTCTTATGCCTGAGGGCATAAACAATTTCAATTTCTTTGTTTTGTGCCGCTAGCGTGTGTACTATTGTGCCTGCTGAGAACACCACAATTTCATTTTTTGCTACTTTTTCACTCCTTACTATGGGCGTTGTTTTATGAATAGGGTTTCTTGTAGCTTTTTTATCCCGTGTTTAACTGTTTTTCGCACTTTGGTTTTTCTTATCAACGGTGCTTCCAATCAATAGGTATGGGCGTCACTTTTTGTGACGAACATGTCTAGAGTGGAATTGGTTGACGCAACCTAATCAACAGGTATAACCTGCTTGTCAGATGAAGTTGGCGACCAAAGAATGAACGGCATGAAATGCTACCGCCGACAACCAATGTTGTGGTCGTCCCTTTCTTTGAAGAGCGTGTCTAAGATGGAATGGATTGATGCAAGTCAATCAATAGGTATGGTTGCCGCTAGACAGGCTCGTCAAATGAAGTGGACAACCAAGGAATGGACACAAACAACCTTTTTTCCAAGGTCATTCTTGCCGCAGGCAACTAAGTATGCGCTAGGCAATTTTGTGGTCGTCACGTTCTTTGACGAGCGTGTCTACAATGAAATTGATTGACGCAAGTCAATCAATAGGTATGATTGCCGCTAGACAGGCTCGTCAAATGAAGTGGACGACCAAGGAATGGACACAAACAACCTTTATTCCAAGGTCATACTTGTCGCAGGCAACTAAGTATGCGCTAGGCAATTTTATGGGCGTCACGTTCTTTGACGAGCGTGTCTACAATGAAATTGATTGACGCAAGTCAATCAATAGGTATGATTGCCGCTAGATAGGCTCGTCAAATGAAGTGGACGACCAAGGAATGGACACAAACAACCTTTGTTCCAAGGTCATTCTTGCCGAAGGGCTTTTGGGCAAACCACCTTTGTTCCAAGGTCATACGTTCCGCCGAACTTTTGGGCAGACAACCTTTGTTCCAAGGTCATACGTGCCGACGAACTTTTGGGCAAACAACCTTTGTTCCAAGGTCATACTTTCCGCCGAACTTTTGGGCAAACAACCTTTGTTCCAAGGTCATACTTGCCGCAGGCAACTAATTATGCGGTATGTGAATTAGAGACTTATTATGCATGCTAGTGTGCCGCTAGGCGGTCAACAAGGTATAAACCTTGCTTTTGCATATAGGTTAGCCAGCGGCATGTTGTGCCGATGAGGTGAAAGTTGGATAGGTGATCAGCCTACACTTAGTGGTAATCTAGGCCACTTCTTAGGCTTTAAACAATTAGTCTTGTTATGAATAGGTGCTAATCTGGGCCACTTCTCATGCCTTCATTCAATTAGGCTTTGGTATGCATGTGTTGAATACTTTTGTATTCGACGTGTGAGTAATAAATAATATGAAACAAGTAGAGTAGTATTATTTATAACTTTGCAAAGAAAATTTAGCCGGTTACAAGAGTGATTACTACCCTATCAGGATCATTAGAGGTCTCCCCTTAAGCAACAGATCCTTCTATGTAAGACGAAGCTAGCACTTATCTAGAAGAAATATTCCTTGAGATTGTCGGCATTCCAAGTGCGCAGAATAGGTCGGCCTTGTATATCTTGAATGCGGTAAGTTCCATCCCTGACTTCATCATAGATCTCATAAGGTCCTTCCCAGGTAGGCGACAACTTACCCTGCTCATTGGCTCGGCCTGTGGATTCCATTTTTCGTAGGACAAAATCTCCTACTTTGAGCACATTGTTAGAGACTTTCTTGTTGTATTCCCTCGTCATTCTTATCTTGTATAATTGTTGTCTTAGTGCGGCATTTCCTCTAACCTCAGGCAAGAAATCCAAGGCCACCTTCATCATTTCCCAATTAGCATTCTCGTCGTATAGCATGACCCTCAAGGTAGGTTCAAACATCTCCATGGGTAGGACGGCCTCGGCCCCATAAGCTAGTAAAAAGGGGGTTTCTCCGGTGGAGTTCTTAGTCGTGGTACGGATCGACCATAAGACATTTGGCAACTCATCAGCCCACAGACCCTTGGCTTCGTCAAGATTCTTTTTAATCCCTTCAGAGATTATTTTGTTGAACGCCTCAACCTGGCCATTGGCTAGGGGACGTCCTACAGAGGCAAAACAGCTGTGTAATCCATGGTCTACTAACCATTATTTCAGCTTAGGCGTCTCAAACTGAGGCCCATTATCAAAGACGACAGCCTGTGGAATTCCGAAACGAGTCATGATATTTTTCCAAATAAACGCTCTTACATCACTAGTTCTTATATTCTTGAGTGCTTCTGCCTCCACCCACTTGGTGAAGTAATCTACAACAACAATGACATAACGCTTCCCTCCAGGAGCGGCAGTATACGGGCCTAGAAGATCCATTCCCCACTTAGCAAAAGGAATTGGACTCGTGATGGGTGTCATAACTTGAGCCGGTCGATGTATTAGGTGAGCAAAGCGTTGACATTTGTCACACTTCTTGACCAATGAGATTGCATCATCCTTGAGGGTCGGCCAGTAATAACCAGTTCGAAGTGCCTTTTCTGCCAAAGCTCTTCCCCCAATATGTGAGCTACATAGTCTCTGATGAAAGTCTTCTAGAATTTCTTGCCCCTTCTCAGGCGTCACACATCCCAACATAGGGTGGGAGTAGGCCTTTTTGTAAAGTGTGTCGTTCCACATTTCAAACCAGGTGCATTTTTTCTGAAGTTTTGCCGCCTGCCTTGAGTCTTCTGGCAAGACTCCATTCATTTTGAAGTTAATTATATCATCCATCCATGTGGAGGTCCTGTCCAGAGTTGCTACTTCCACTTGCTCAACGCTTTTAAGCTCTTTTAATTCCCAAAACACGTGACGAGGGGCATCACAGGATGCAGAACTGGCCAACTTTGATAATGCATCGGCTTGATTGTTTTCAGAGCGAGGGACTTGCCTTACTTCAAAGCTTTTAAGTTGCTCCACCTCTTGGTGGACGGCATGCATACACTTGATCATCATCGAATCCCTAGCCTCGTAGGTTCCATTGACTTGGCGCACAATCAGTTGAGAGTCAGATAGGGCTAAAATCTCCTCGGCGCCAGCCGCTTTACACATTTTAATGCCACAGAGCAGGGCCTCATACTCGGCCTCATTGTTGGACGCCTAAAAGTTAAATCTTTGACGCCCAGAGCTGGGCGCCGAAAATACCTGGGACGGATTCTTTTCCTAATCCGTTTCGTATTCAAATTCCTGAAAATCTATCTTTCTACGCCACTCTTTCCTATAAATAGACCCCTAAAGCCGACGTGAAGAGGACACAACAACACACAATTATTATTCTGAGTATTGACTCCAAACCCCTAAGCCTAAGCCTCACGCTGCAAAACTGATCACGCGTTCTGTCGCAATCGATCCATAAATCGAACAGAACGTATCATGTCCCATAATTTGAGATTCGTTAAATAAAAGGAGAAATAGCAAAGTCAAAGTGGTTAGTTTTCTGAGAACCGTGACGCACCTCTCAAGGGTGCGTCGTACTGTGTCCCTTTTCTATGATTTAATTGATTTCCTCGCCCTTTTATGAACTGTTAAACTAATTAAATCTGATTGTTCGATCACGCATAATAAATATGATATTTTTGGGAAATTGGATTATCCTGCTAGGTCCCTTAAAACAATCTAAATCAGATAATCGCGTTCGATCTAGTACTATATGTTGCATATTGCTAAAATTAACTCAGATTAGTTTAATAGTTAACGCATGTCCCTTTAATTATTTATGCTGAGCTAGTAAGGATATCCTGCCTCTGGAGTTTTCGATGAGCGAGTACTCCTCTCGGTAGTTACAGTCCCCCGAACCCTCAATCTCTACCTTGCGGGTGTATGTTGAGAGATCCCCACACCAGGGATCACAAGGGAACCTACGGCCGTCGTGGTCAAACATAATTGCACTCCCTTTTTTGTCACGATAAACGGGTTTTGTCAGTTTTTCTCATTGTCGTTAAAAACTGAATGGCGACTCCTATATTACTAGTCAATTGGGTGTAAACTCACAGGAAATCCAAGTACACTTGATTTGACAAAAAGAAACGTCACAACCACGAGGGACAAGGTCACGCATTAGCCTCGTGCTTTTTCGACCCCCTCACAGTGCCGGTAAACTAAGAGATGCATGTCTGGATCCGTAGTTCCATCATAGGCGTCAATGTTGGGTGGCTTAACCTTAGGTTCCTTCGGTGCTCTCATGATTTCATCTGCAAAAGGAGTGGAATGTCCTAGGGCCAAGCTGGACACCCCCTCTTGAATGTGATACACAGGATCCTTGTACCTTGAGTACGGCTCCCGCCGAGAGGACTCACGATGGCGAGTTTGAAGACTTGGTTGGGTGCCCCGTGGGCGCGCTTGACTCAAGTGCGTGTAAGTTGGGTGAGGTAGAGGTCTATCCGGCATGACAGGGGTTGACCCTGTATCAGAATGTTCAGATTCGGAATCAGGTACCTGCTCTGCTTGTGGCTGCTCACGTCCTCGAGACATTTCACTGACCAGCCGCTGAGGCAGTCGGCGCGGTAGGTAAGATAGGGTCTGATTAGCTTGGTTCTCTAGCAACCGTCTCCCGGCGTCTTCCCCTATCTGCCTGGTCCAGACATTCGGGGGACGCAGAGAAAATGATGGTCTATTGTCTGCCGGCCTCTCGTGATTGGCAGCTGCTCTGGTGGTGTAAATCAGCATGCTTTTCTGTACCTCAGCGTTGTCTGTCTTGCCCATATCAGCTTGAAAGTCGACCAAGATAGCTCGTAGGGCGCCCACAGACACGGGCATGTCAGGGTTCTCTTCCATTACTGTATCTGCCTGAGGATCCAGGTGTCCCCCATGGGGTGTGCGGTTTGCCTGGTCGTCCTCCTCACTGAGCACTTCTACCTCGGCAGTATGACGAGGTGTGCGCCCTGCTGCAAAAATCTGGGCGTGCGTCCCCTGTGATTCTTGGAGCCGGCGTCTGCTGCTGCTCAGTCGGCATTTCCCTTTCTAGGGGTGGCCGCTCCACTAGAATAGGCCGCCCAGTATCATTTTCCTTTCGTTGATCTTCCATGCTACCGTACCTCCCCACAGACGGCGCCAAATGTTGTGGGGTTTTTCCGGTAAGCCGATGACTTGGAGGTTTCCGGTAGCCTGCAATACGATCTCCGCTCCGACATGCAAAACAAGAATATTCCTCTCGGAATATTCCCTACGATGCTTAAGTAAGTATGTGTTTGTAGAGAGAGAAAGTAGAGAGAAGGCAGAGCAATTAATATATCTGGTTGTGTTGTGATTGTCACCCTTTTTCCTTGGGAATTGAGGCTTTATATAGTACTAGGTTTAGGGGAGAATAACCTAGTATTCCCTCATATGATTGGCTGAGGCAGGAGGAGAGGACAAGTGTCCTTTCCCCTTTGCGGTTACTGGCCTATTAGGACATAAGTGGGCTTTTTGGGTTTTTGTGCCATCATAAGGTATTTACCAAGTAGGCCTTTTATGTATAGACATGAATACATACATTTATCCGTATATGAATACAAATACGTATACTCTTTGTTTACTTAGATGAGTACGTACACTCCTGGTGAGTAGACAAAAGGTTGCTTACGGGGCATAATACGTGCCACGTATCGTATCTTTATTGGCACAAGCTGGCATGGTAATTTTGCCCATAACACATTGTAGCGAGTCCTAGCTTTTCCTTGATTAGATTTTTGTATGAGGATGTTTGTATGGATTTTTATATCTTGTAGTTGGATTTGTATTTGTATGGTTTGATTTTGGATTTTGTATGTTTTGAATTTGCATTTTTTATGGCTTGAATTTGTATTTAGTATGGTTAGAAATTTGGATTTTTGTATGGCTTGAATTTTGTATGCGTTTTTTTGCAGGGTTTGAATTGAATCTCGTATGCGTTATGTGTGTTTTTGAAATCTGTGGCTATATGTATACATGCGAAATAAAAAAAAATTGCCCATTTTTTCGGGTGTACATACCCATTATAAGCCCCCACTTTGACTGAGGATTTTTGGTTAGAAAATGCGCAAAATATTCAACTTTTTCTCATGCACATGCTGACACTAAAAAAAATTTGTCCATTTTTTCGGGTGTACATACCCACTATAAGCCCCCACTTTGACTAAGATTTTTTGGTTAGAAAAAGCGCAAGTCAAAGTATATTAAACTCTTGCTTATGCATATGCTGAGTCGACTTAGGACATCGATCTAGAACTAGAATGTTTGAATTTTGAACAGATTGTCCCGAAATTGACCCGAGTGCTGATTCGGACTGCTTGAAATTGTGTGGCTTGCGGCTTTTGGAATCTTCAGCATGAAATATTAGGGCTGCTCTAGCTATCCAAAGCTATAAAGAGATTGTACTTGGAATCATAAAAGGGGGCGTTGAGCTCGTCCTTGTTGCAGGCCCTGCGCCTGGCGCAGGCTATGGCGCCCAGCGCAGGTGGTCCTTTCGAGTACCACCATGAATGCTGGTTTTTGTATAAGTAGGGAGTTTTCAGGATCACATTCTTGCATGAATCCTTCTCTTCTCTTCTTTGCCTTCTACTTCTTCACAAAAAATAAGAAAATGGCTATATCCTTGGAAAAGGCCTTGAACTCTTGGCTTGGTTCGTTAGGCAAGTTGGAGAAAAGAGAGCTTGATCGCATGCATCTTGGGGTGCTCGTCTCTTTCCGGTTTGTGAAACTTGACATGCATTTCATTCTTGCTGCTTTGGAGGCTTGGGATCCGATCCACCACGTTTTCTGCTTTGGAAACAACGAGGTATGTCCACTCCCTAAAGAGTTAAGTGCTTTATTAAGGTGGTCTTTTATGATAAAGCCTTGCATGCCTAGTGTTGAAGAACACCTTTTCGTGGCTTTTGAGAGGTATTTGGGCTTGAAGACCCCACTTTTGAGTGCTGTTGTATATAGTCGAAGGGTGATTTGTCCCTCCTTGTCACTTACTTTGCTGGGCTTAACGTCCCAAAGGTTTTCCGCTTGAGGGCCTTGAGTTTTTGTATCTTCGCTCGCTTCCTCTTTTCGGAGCAGGGGTTTGGCAACAGCGATGCTTCCCTAATAGAGATTGTGGAGCAGGTTGCTAGTGGTAGGGACCCGATGCCGCTGGTAATAAGCGAGACATTGATGGGCCTTGATATGTTGAAGTCGTACCCCTCTTCCTTGCCGTCGGGAAGTCTGGTATTACTCCAAGTAAGGATCTGGAGCTCTCTTGTATTTTGAAGTTTGTATTTGTATATTGAATATTGAATATTGAATTTCTTTTCTTGTATATATTCTCCCTAATGTCTGGTTTATGGAGAGACTCATGTTGGTGGCACCACTAGAGAACATGGAAAGTTATAATAGGAAAGGATTCATTGTGCGGCCCATGGTGTATGGCCGACTTTCACTGGATGAGTACACTCTCGGGGATTGGATCTTGTATATGGTGGGTAGTTCCCTGGTGGGGAATTGCCTCTATGAGGCATGCACCTGGCTCTACTGCTTTGAGGGCGCCTAGCCTTACAATGTTAGTCTTCTACTCTCCTGCTCGAGTGATGAGACAATATGGTATGAAGCAAGAAATTCCTGACTGTGCTGAGGAGCATCTGAAACCTGTTGTACTGAATGCTAATTGACTTGAAGTTTGGAGGCGGTATTGGGTTGCCAAACCATTCTTGAATATTCAATTCCCACCTGAGCCTGTTACTCTGTCTGCGGGGTATATTGTATGGATGAAAGGTCCAAGACAAAGGGACATTTCTCTCTCTGGGTAAGCGGGAGCCTAAGGTTCTAGAGCTAGACGACATGCATCAACTGATTATGAAGAAGGTGACGGGAGTGTGGCCTATCCGGTGCTTGACCATTCTGGGTCCAAAGGAGGATCGTCATCTTCCCGTCTTGGAAGACTAGCAAGTTCCTTCTCCCGCCGCTTGGGCAAGGGGAAGATTGATGAATGATTATGGGAAGAGCCAAGGGATAGTACTGAAGGTGCCAAGACTCAAGAGCATAGTCGCCCGACTTCAGTTCTTTGTAGGCTTAATGTGTTTGAAGTTGCATTAGCAGGAAGTGTGTTTAAGAGTGTGTTTAGAAAATGTGTTTAGGAATTGTGTTTAGTGGAAGTGAAAAGGCTTTGAACTTTTCTTCACTTGATTCCAACCTTGTACTTGTATTAGCTTGGATAGAGGCTTTAGAGCCAAATAAAAATTATTGTGTTAAATTTCGCTTGAACATGCTTTGCTTTTTAATTTACACATTTGGAATAAGAACAACAACAACAATTGAATTTTTACTTGATTTTTAGGATGCCCTTAATTGAGGAAACTTTAAAATTTTTTGTATTAAGGTGATCGGGCCTCGGAATGAGGTTGCCTACGTGTCCCGTTAAGGAATCAGGCCGAACGTAGTTCTAAGTTACAAAACTTTTTAAATTTGACTTTGAATTTTGAATTTAGAACTTAGACATAGAACTTCTTGAGTTGATCTAGGTTCGTCAAAGAACGGAACTCAGTTTCATCGACATCTGTTAATTCGACTGCTCCCCCACAGAGGATTTTCTTGACAATGTACGGCCCTGCCCAGTTGGGGCTTAATTTTCCCCTTGGGTCCATGACGCTCTTGCGAAGGGCTTTCAGGACACTCTCACCTTCCTTGATGTTTCGGGTTCTGACCCTCTTGTTGAAATGTCTGGCAACTCAGCGCTGATAGAGTTGTACTTGTTGAGCGGCTTGAAGCCGACGCTCATCGAGCATGACTAGCTCGTCATATATTGCTTGTACCCATGGAGGTTCTGGGATTTTTCTTTCGAGAACTATCCTTAGAGAAGGTATCTCTAGCTCAATAGGTTGTACTGCTTCTATTCCATAGACCAATGAAAATGGGGTTGCGCCCGTTGAAGTGCGGATTGAAGTTCGATACCCCCATAATGCAAAGTGTAACTTTTGGGGCAAGACTTTGTCATTGGTTGTCATTTTCATGATGATGGCTTTGACATTTTTGTTGGCCGCTTCGACTACCCCATTAGTTTGCGGGCAATAAGGCGAAGAACGGTGATGTTGAATTTTGTACACGGCGAATAGATCTTCACACTCTCCTTGGAAATAGGTTCCCTGGTCAATAATGAACTCGTGAGGAACGCCGAATCTGCATATGATGTTTTCTTGTATTAATTGGGCCACTTGCTTGGAACCCAACACTTTGAATGACCTGGCTTAGACCCACTTAGTGAAATAATCGATTGCGACCAGTATGAACTCATGACCCCCGGTGCCTATTGAAGTGATTTTGCCGATGACGTCGATACCCCAAGCTGAGAATGGCCATGGTGATGATTGAGAATATAGCAAGGATGGGGGAATGTGCTTCAGGTTCGCACACTTTTGACAGGTAGGACATTTCTTGACGAAGAAGTAACAATCCCGCTCGAGGGTGGTCCAGTAATATCGAGCCCTGATGACTTTGAGGGCCAACATTTTCCCATTCATGTGAGTACCATAGACCCCGGCATGCACGGTGTCCATGACTCTTAGTGCTTTGTACTTGTCAACACATCGGAGATTGGGGCCGCTAGGGGACCTCTTGTATTGAATGCCGCCTTCTATGACGAAATTGGCTGATTGTAAGCGTAAAGCTGTTTAACTCTTGCTTGAAAAATGCGAGGGATACTCAGAGTTTTGTATATACCTTTGGATGTCTGTAAACCAAGGCTCGTCTTTTTCAGGCTCGACGTCGTCAATAGCTTGGACATATGCTGCTTTTTAACGCGTTTCAATTGTAAGGGGCATTTCAGCCAATGTTGATCATTGATGCCAATTTTGCCAGTGCGTCGGCGAATTGATTCTCCTCTCTTGGGAGGTATGTATAACGAAGCTCTTCTACTGGTTCAGACAGCTTTTCAAGATAATATTGGTATGGGGCCAAGCTTTCGCTTCTAACTTTCCATTTGCCGAAAATCTGATTGATGATTAGGGAGGAATCCCCGTACACTCGAAGTTTCTAGACGCCCAATGCTAAGGCGACTTCCAGGCCCATAAAGCATGGTTCATATTCGGCTGCATTGTTTGTGACATAAAATTGTGACTTTGCATACATGGGAATGTGAGTGCCGTTTGGAGCTACTAGGATTACCCCGACAACACATCCGTTCTGATTTGAGGCACCGTCAAAGTGCAGCAACCAACTGTCATAGCTTGTCATTAGAATTTGCTCATCGGGTAAGTTATAATCCTCCTCTTCTGCCTCAATGGGACAGTCGGCTTGGAAGTCTGAGACCACTGAACCCTTGATAGATTTTTGAGGAACGTACTCGAGATCGAATTCTTCTAATAGGTACTTAAAAGGATCCGCTTTACAAATCATATACACAGTGTGGGAGAGCATTTAATGCCGGAGTTTCTTTGTGACCCAAACTAAGGCCATACTGAGTCTTTCGAGTTGAGTATATCTCGTCTCATATTCGAGCAGCTTCTTGCTTAGATAGTACACGACACTTTCTCTGCCTTTGATCTCTTGGGCAAGCATGGCCCCTACTGCTGAGTCAGCTGTTGTAAGGTAAAGCCTAAGGGGAGCCCCCGGTATTCCTGGCCTTATACTGGCGGATTTGAAAGGTAGTCTTTGATGGTGTCAAATGCATGTTAACAGCCTTCGTCCCATACCTAGGGCTCACTCTTGCGGAGTTTTAGAAATACTGGCTCACAAATCATGGTGAGTTTTGAAATGAATCTACTGATGTATTGTTACTTGCCAAGGTACCCCCGAATTTCTTTCTCATACGCTGGCGGTTTCATATCTAGAATGGCCTTGATTTTTTTAAGGATCAGCTTCGATGCCTCGAGAACTAATGACATTTCTGAGTAACTTGCCTGACGTTACTCCGAATGCACGTTTTTGAGGGTTGAGCCTCATATTGTATTTCCTAAGCCTATTGAAGAATTTTCGAAGTACTGTTGTATGCTCATGTCGCTCTTTGGATTTGACGATCATGTCGTCGACACATACCTCAATTTCTCTGTGGATCATGTCTCTCATAATGGTTGTGGCTGTTCTTTGATACGTAGCCCCCGCGTTCTTCAGTCCGAACGGCATAACTGTGTAGCAATATGTACCCACTTAGTGATGAAGGTTATCTTCTCCATATCTTCCTCTTCCATGGGAATCTGATTGTAGCCCGCATACCCGTTCATAAAAGAGAGTAAGGCATCATTTGCGGTGTTGTCGACCAAGATGTCTATGTGGGGAAATGGAAAACCGTCTTTAGGGCTAGCCCTATTAAGATCTCTGTAATCGATGCACATTCGTACTTTGCCGTCTTTCTTTGGAACCGGGACGACATTTGCAATCCATTCTAGGTACTTTGCTTCTCGAATAAACCCAGCCTCTAGCTACTTAGAGAATTCTTCTTGAATTTCGAGGGAAACATCCGATTTCATGCGACTACTTGATGGGCTTTGAACCAGGAATGAGGGGAATTGTATGCTGACCGATGCTTGGATCAACCCCTAGGATATCATGATAGGACCATGCGAAGACATCTATGTACTCTGAAAGTAGCTTGATAAGATCATCCCGCTCTGCTTGAGATAGAGTTAAACCAATCTGAACTGATTTTGGATCACTGTTATTAGAAAGGTTAACTTTTTCTATTTCCTCAATTATGGGCGTCCTGTTTTCATGATTTTCGATAGCTTTTAAGATTTCAAGGTCAGTTTCTTGTGAAGCAAAGTTGTTTGGATTAGGAGTGTGTTTTGAATTTGAACTTAAAGAGTAGGAGGAAATTGAAGTATTATTGAAATTAGCAACCATTACATTGACAGCTTTAACTTAAAGTTCGGCCTTTAGAGGCTCTTAATTGATGCAAGACTCTAGCCCTAGACTCTTAGACTCATCACTAGACTCAGATCCAGACTCATCCTCTGACTTGGACTCGCTCATCATAGATCCTTCTTGAACATTTTGCCATTTGGAGCAGTAATCTTGAGGGACTTCCTCCAGCCATTGACCATCTTCTCACTAGGAGAGATAAGCTAAGACGGGTCAAAATCTTCGATTTGAGTGATCATCTAAACCATAGTATCTTCAGAAATAATTGGTGTTACTTCTTGGCCGAACAAGAGACCAAAAGCTGATGAATCAAGGCATTCAGGGGTGACCTTGTCTTGTACCAGAAGGGCATCTTTGAGGAAGTGACAGTCTTGAAAGATCTCGAATCCAGGGTAGAGGACCCCTTTTGAAGTATCATAGAAAGGCTCTGGAAAGTCAAAGTATAGGTCATCCTCTCCTTCTTTTATGAAATTCCCGTTGAGTGTACGCTGATGGGGAGGTATTTTGAATTGGTCATTACCAGCTCGACGGGCTCTTAACTTAGCCTCTTTTTGCTCGTTGTCGTACTTAGTCGGTTTGTATCCCAGGACACTACACCATGGTTCTTGAAAGGAGACTCGGTAGGCGATGGCAGAGTAGTGCCCAAGAAGCGCCCACGCTTAATCATTATGTGCCTTGCCATGGGATTCATTTTGGACTTGATGGCTCCTACTTCAGCATTGAACCCCCAAAGGTCTTCATCATTGTCATCATGTTCTATGAATATCAGAGCCTTGTCAGCTATCTTGGTTCTTGGATGGGATGTATTTAGAGTAATGATATTTCCTTGGACCTCCATCCGAACTTTCTGGTGGAGTGAAGATAGTACAGCTTTGAGGTCATGGATCCAAGGTCTCCCCTAAAGGAGATTGAAACGTGTTTTGATGTTGAGCACTTGAAAGCTCACCTTGCGCTCAATTGGGCATGCTCGGAGTAGAAGGGTGAGAGTCCCCATTTCTTCCCGGTGAGTGTTGTAATAGGCGCGAACATCTTGGGAGGAGCTAGAAAAGTCACTAGGAGTGAAGCCCAAATTTTCAGCAGTGCGGAGAGGACACACATTGATGGCTGACCCATTATCTACTAGAGTCATGGGGATGATTTTGTCTTTGTATTCAACAGTCAGATAGAGCGCTTTGTGATGGCTTGCCCCTTCGGGTGAGAGGTCTTCATTTGTAAACGTAATTCCTTCTTCCAGATTTGTTAGTAACCCGACCAGCTCTTCAGGAGTGACTTCCGGGGTGACATTCAACTTGACAAGAGCATTGATTAGAGTAGTGCGATGCTCAACAGAGGAAGCCATGAGTTCCAAAATATTGACCTCTGCCTTTGTACGCTTTAATTGTTTGATCAAGGGATTTTCCTCGGTAGGTAGAGGGACATTAGTTGACGGTGTTGTTCTATTAGTTGGCTCTTGAATTTGGTCGGATCGAGTCATGACCTGAACACTGTTTTCTGCCTTAGTGTCCAAGTACCAATCGGCATTCACAATTTCCTGACATTCATCGCCAGAGATGTTCTCAATAGGAGAGTCCTGGTATATGTCTTCATCGTCGCTGGCCCATATCCCACAAATGTCTTCTTGAGGTAATCCAGTAACAAACCCGGATTTTGATTTTTCACCGGGTTGCACAAGGTAGGGCACAGGCGCCTTTGGTTATGAAAGATTTCCTCTACCTCAAAAGGACTCACAACATGGAAAAGAGTTTCCTGATTGTCTTTGAGAGCCCTTATGCGAGCCTCATCTTCCTCAACACGTTCATAGAGCTCCGCTACAGCCGTTGCCAATGAAGTCATCTTGGATTGGATTTTAAGAAAGTGAGTCTGTGCACCTATTTAGCACATGACTTGAATTTAGAACTTGGACTTCCCGACACATGATATGATATGCATGCAATGAATGAGACCTAGACTCAACTCTATGTGCCGCTCCGATGATTCGGGATTTTGGATTTTGTATTTGCATCCGAGATTTACGACCCGTTGGAAATATTTGAAAGGAGTTTCAACCTATCGGGATTTTTATAAGAATTTGCACTAGTATCGGGATTTACAACCTGTTGGAAATATTTTTGAAAGGAGCTTCATTCTTTGTGGAGGCCTCCTCCTTGTACTAGAACCTGGAATATCGAAAGGGGATTTCGACCCCTTGGATTTTCTATATCCTAAGGGAATTTTGACCCGACGTAGAGTATGAAATATTTTAAGGGAATTTCAACCCGATAAGAATGTAGAAATTTAATTGTATTATGTCAAGGGATTTTCAACCCGGGAATTGAATTCGGATTTGCATTATTTTTGGGGAGTTTCAACCCATGGGAAGGAGAATTGGATTTTTTACTTTTTCAAGGGGATTTCAACCCGTCAATAGAACTCATAATATTTTAGGGGAACTTCAACCCGTTGGAACTTGGAATATTTCAAGGGAATTTTAACCCATTGGAAATGTTTTGGAAAATCGAATTTGTATTATTGTAGGGGAGTTTCAACCCATGAGGATTTGGAGTATTTTAGGGGAATTTCAACCCATTGGATTTTGTACTATATCTAGGTATTTTCAACCTATTGGAGTTTGTATGGGGTTTGGATTATTTCAAGGGACTTTCAACCTGTTTGAAATGTTTTAGGAGGTCGAATTTATATTATTTTAGTGGAGTTTCAACCCGTGATCGGATTTGGACAATTTTAGGGGAATTTCAACCCATTGGATTTTGTACTGTTTCTAGGGATTTTCAACCCATTGGACTTATTTTTGAATTTTGTATTTGGGAGAAATGGAAAGCAAGAGTTTTTGTAGTTTGAAAGTGAATTTGAATTTGATTTGGAATTTGGACTTGGAATTGGAAAAGAAGCGTTTTGTATTGAATATGAGGCCTTGAATTTGGAATCTTGGATTTGAGAATCCGGCATTACGCCATCATGAGTTTGGACATTTGAACTTGAGGTTTTTAGGTGGAAATAGGAGGTTTGAATATTTGAATTGGAAATCCGGCATTATGACGTCGTTGGATTGATTATTGAATTTGGGGCTTGAAATTTGGACTAGAAAATCCGGCATTATGACGCCGTTGGATTGAATTTTTAATTTGGAACTTGAAATTTGGACTGGATAATCCGGCATTATGACGCCGTTGGATTGAATTTTGAATTTGGCATTTGTGCGTGAGGCGTGTTTAAGGGTTTTAAATCAAATGGAGTGGCACTCCTAAAAGACCCTAAATCGGTGATTTTAGATGCATGAGGTTTGAATGATGCTCCTGTTAGGTTATGACAAATATAAAACATATATTTCATGCGGAAAAACAATAAAGCCAGAAATCCAAATTAATTTCCACATAGTCAATTAGCATAATAAGGATACATACATGTGATGCGTGCCTTCCCTAGCTGCTCCCGAACAGAACAAGCACAAGTTTAGGACTCCAAATGTCTCCCCTCCGTAGATAGTCCACAGCACGTTAAAATTTAATGTTTAATAAAACACAAAACATTTAATTCTTCTAGAATTAGGAAAACGATTAATCGAGCAATCCTAAACAACCAAGGATTCGGTCGTACGTAGCATTGCACACACACACACACACGCAACCCACATGGGCATTGTGCGCGGCTCGGCCAAAGGCAGGTGCTGGCAGCACGCGGCCCATCCATGGGCGCTGCTGCTAGGCCTGGCCTTGCGTGCTTGCGGTTGGGCCTGCCTAGCTCGCTGGTTGCGCACTGGGGTGCTCGCTGCTAGCTGTGCGCACGGGCTTCTCTAGGCGCGAGCTTCGCTAGGCGCGGGTCTCGCTTCGTGCCGGGCCTTGCGTCTAGCAAGATCGTCCGACGATCATTTCCTACGTCGCGCTTCCGATTCGTTTTCCGATTCCGGAATTCATTTTAGATTCAAACAATATTTAATATTTCCGATTCCGGAATTTATTTCTGATTCGAACAAATATTTAATATTTCCGATTCCGACAATATTTCCGATTACGGTAATATTTCCGTTTCCGGCAATATTTTCGATTCCGGCAATATTTCTATTTCCAATAATATTTTACGATATGTACCATGTTTCCGTTTCCGGCAACATCTACAACTTGGATAATATTAATATTTTCGTTATGATCCATATTTCCGTTTCAGGCGATTTCATCATTTTCGGAGTATTCATATTTTTCCTTTTGACTATTTCAGCTCCCACTGGAACCGAGATCCATCGATTCCGAATATCCATAAATAGAGTATTTAGCTCACTTAAATATTTGATCCGTTCACGTACTATTTGTGTGACCCTACGGGTTTAGTCAAGAGTAAGCTGTGGATTAATATTATGAATTCCACTCGAACTGAAGCGGCCTCTAGCTAGGCATTTAGCTCACTTTGATCTCACTGAATTGTTAACTTGCATAATTAATTAATACTGAACCGCATTTAATAGACTTAGCATTGAATGCATTCTTGGACCAAGGCCATTATTTCTTTCCGTCTCCCACTTGTCCTTAGGGACAAGTGTGCATTGCCTAATTCCTTTGTCGCTTGATGCTTGCTCGTGAACATAATGTAAGAGTAGTCATCCTTATTATGTCTAGAGGTATTTCTCGGTTTTAAAGCTCAACTGATCAAATAAACAAATATTTTCATAGCCTATGATTCCTCTTAGCACGGCCATGCATTTTACAGTTTCTAACTTTCAGCATCTCATCCCGATTTATGGGAGGACAATGCCAATCTTGTGATCTTGAGGTTAGACTTCGTTTGATAGGTGACTACCTGAGCGTTGCCGTTATAGCCTCCTTTTACGGTGTGATGGTTGACAACGTCAAAGTAACCAGTTCTAAAACAAGTAATCTCAAATCACTCGGGTATTGAGGATTAGTGTCTAATAATGTAATGAAATTTACTTATGACGGATTTTCATCTCTTAAAATAAAGTTTCATAGGTATGTACGATACTAGTTTTCTCAAAGTAAGTATATATGCAAATGATTGCGACATTGCCATGTCCACATAGTTCAAGAAACAGAATTCCTAGTCATCTTGCATTCTAGTAGTCTAGCATTTTCTATGCATCCATCTTTATAGAAAATTTCCGACCAGGGACCATTTTCAACTTTTGACATTCAAGTTCACTTGATAGACATTTTTTAGTCACGGGACTGGTCCTGACAATCTATCTTGAATATATTGTCAAATTGAAAGGACTCATCATTTAATACTAAACCAAGATTAAATGGAATATTAAAATACATTTCATATATGATAAATGTTCAACCCCAATTTTGTGGTCGTCACGTTCTTTGACGAGCATGTCTAAAATGAAATTGATTGACGCAATTCAATCAATAGGTATGATAGCCGCTAGACAGGCTCGTCAGATGAAGTGGACGACAAGGGAACGGACACAAACAACCTATGTTCCCAGGTCTTTCTTGCCGCCGGCAACTAAGTATGCGCTAAGCAGTTTTCTGGTCGTCACGTTCTTTGACGAGCGTGTCTACAATGAAATTGATTGACGCAAGTCAATCAATAGGTATAATTGTCGCTAGACAGGCTCGTCAAAAGAAGTGGACAACCAAGGAATGGACACAAACAACCTTTGTTCCAAGGTCATTCTTGCTGCAGGCAACTATGTATGCGCTAGTCAATTTTGTGGTCGTCGCGTTTTTTGACGAGCGTGTCTACAATGAAATTGATTGACACAATTGAATCAATAGGTATGATTGCCGCTAGACAGGCTCGTCAAATAAAGTGGGCGACCAAGGAATGGACACAAACAACCTTTGTTCCAAGGTCATTCTTGCCGCAGGCAAGTAAGTATGCACTACGCATTTTATGGTCATCACGTTCTTTGACGAGCGTGTCTAGAATGAAATTTATTGACGCAAGTCAATCAATAGGTATGATTGCCGCTAGACAGGCTCGTCAAATGAAGTGGACGACCAAGGAATGGACACAAACAACCTTTGTTCCAAGGTCATTCTTGCCGCAGGGCTTTTAGGGAAACCACCTTTGTTCCAAACTCATACGTGCCGCCGAACTTTTGGGCAGACAACCTTTGTTCCAAGGTCATACGTGCCGCCAAACTTTTGGGCAAACAACCTTTGTTCTAAGGTTATACTTGTCGCCGAACGTTTGGGCAAACAACCTTTGTTCCAAGGTCAAACTTGCCGCAGGCAACTAATTATGCGGTATGTGACTTAGAGACTTATTATGCATGCTAGTGTGCCACTAGGCGGTCAACAAGGAATAAACCTTGATTTTGCATATAGGTTAGCCAGTAGCATGTTGTGCCGATGAGGTGAAAGTGTAGGGGAATACAGTTAAACATAATAACATGTGCGGAAACAATCCCCAAAGCCAGGAAGCATGTATAAAGCATAGATTAAGCAGACTTACGTTTGAAGCGTGTTTTCCACAAATTGTCAACGAACAAGAACTTAGAACTCCACTTGTCGTTCCTCTACTTTGTTCACCGACACGATCAGATCCGTCTTGATAATCGTAGCTTAGACAATCATTCAAGAGTTTGTGCTTTTGGAAAAAACACATCCATGGAGGCTGAGAGAGAATTAGGGTTTCTCTCTCATCCTTAGGGTTTGAATGATTCATTAGTTAAGTGGAAAACAAAAGGTATAAGGTTATTAAAATAACCTTGGCAAGTGTGCAAGCTAACTGACCAAAGACTTGTCCGGCCAGCCTGCACGGTCAGCCCACATGCACGCACACAGTCGTTGGGCCTTGGGCCACGCTGTGTCGCTGCATTGTTGTTGTTGCCTTTGCTTGGCCTTATGCGCACACACAGCCACACGCAGCCACGGGCCTGTGCTGTGCTACAACGCTGCTTTGCCGCTAGCATTTGCGCCCATGGGCCTCGAGTGCCTTGTGCGCTCGGCTCGTGGGCTACCTTTCGTGTTGCGTCTTAAATTATCTTACGACAATTTATTTATCGTGTCGTACTTGACGATCCAATGTCGTACGATACGATTATTCATTTCGCCTAGCTTTACGAATATACGCAATACGATATACGATTCACGATCCAACGTTTTATCGTATATTTATGTTTTCCGAACTAATTTCCCGAAAAGCTATTAAATGAATTTCCGATTCATTTAATCCGGTGATCTTTTACGTGTCATTGGTGTGACCTTGTAGGTTCAGTCAAGAGTAAGATGTGAGCGTAATATTCATTAGAACTCACTGATCGGAAGCATTGCTCCAGCTAGTTGTTCCGATCACTTGATCTCACTGAATTAATTGTTCGCAATTAATCTGAACCTTGGTATTAGACTAAATGCACCTTGGTTGAAGGACATATTTCCTTCAGTCTCCCGCTTGTCATTCAGACAAGTATGCATTCACATTCATTTGTCGCTTAGTGTTACTTGCTGAACATAAGGTAAGATCCAAGCCATCCTTATTAGGCCCAGAAGTGTTTCTCGGATTACAGAGTGCAACTGTTAAACTTTTGCAGAAGGTTAAGCCTTAACCATTCTGAGCACGGCCATGCATTTCACAGTATCTAACTCTCCGAGAGGCCTTGTTACACAACAACACCATATCCTATCAAAGATAGGAGGACAATCCATTCTTGCAATCTATGAACAATCACTTTGATTCATAGTACGCCCAATAACTGCTTTTATATCCTCCTTTTACGGTGCGAGGTTTAGCTAGTATCAAAGCGAACTAATTCTCAAACGAGCAGACATAATCGCTCATGTTCTGAGGAATGGTTTCTAATCACCATTAATGAGAACTACCTATGACATGACTTTAATCTCTTAAAGTTTTCTCATGGTCAATCCGATACAAGATCCAATAAGTATCTATGCAAAAGATTCTGACATCTAGTCACTCTAGTTCAAGAAACAGAACTAAGTAATCTACTTGCAATCTAATCTTCATTAGTCATTGGTCGTCCAACTTTCAATGACCTGGATTAGGGATCCTTTGTGACTTCAATATTCAAGTTCACTTATGGGTGTTTCTTTGTCAAAGAATCCATCTTGACATCCCATTTGAATGATTTGAATCACACGGACTTATCATTTAATACTAAACCAAAATTAAATGATCTATGAAATATAATTTCATAAATGATAAATGTTTAAACCAAATGCTTACCCATTTGTGGGCCTCTAACCCCAAATCAAGCATTTAATGTTTTACAGATATATGCCTTTCACCCAATACTTAAAACATTCATGGAACTCAAACTTGATTCCATATCTGCATATGAATGTTGTGTATCATTCATTGCAGAGGTTTAGTTTATCATACTTTGCCATCCTTAGCATCTTTTCTATCGAAATCCTTTCAATGTAAGATGAAAAGATCTTTGAATGTGTTTCTAGAATGATCTAGTCTTTCGTTGCTGTTTAGAATGATAATCATATCTAAAATAGAAAATCATCCAGGTAGCAGACTTGTGATCAACCTGAGTTCATTGAAGAACTCCCACTAAAAACAATTCTCTTTTATTGCTTCTTAGGCAACAATGTATTCATTTCAATTATGTAGAATTTTCGAATGATGCTTTCCTTTTGGAATGCTCCAACCAGTTCACATAGATGTGGGAGATACATCTTTCAACTGAGAACTTGGAAACTAATCATTGATTCAGTTTCCCATGCATCACATATGGTTTAGAACCTATGTATCCACCTTTTAATCACGGCGCCTAATTGCCCGTGTTTGTTTGTGGTTTGCCTAACAACAAGATCTAACTTTTGCTTAGGCAAATGCATGTAGCATCAAAACTTTCGTTATCTTAACTTCCTCTTATCAAGTTCTCATCCTACATATCCAAATGTATTGGATGTTCTTGATACTGTTCCAATGATTTTTGATCCAGATCAATAGAGATTGGTATAAACTCGTCACGATCCAATGTTCACGAGTTTTCTTGGCGATCTATATATCACATCATACATGATTGATTGTAAAGCAAAAACCATTCGCATTTTAAAATCTATCCATGTAACTTTTAGCTTTATTGTGTTTCAAGAGATACTGAATCTTTGCTAAAATCTTGGCATTGCCATGTGACATAAGGTGAAGGCACCTCTTTAAGGTCCTTCATGCTTAACTCTAGTGATAACAGCCTAGCTTTATACTTAGTTAAAGCATTCATAACTTAGACTTGCTCATATGGGTTGAGAGTCTCTTTTGAGTCTCTCCATTGTGTTTGATTTAGTAATTACTTTTACAGAATCCAAACAACGCTTTAGATTCTATCCAGTAGATCTTTAACCCAGTATGTTTTAAGTTTCGCCATGGTTCTAATATTGACAAATACTTCAAATCTAACCATTTAGAATTTGAATGTCATTTTCAATAGAGAGATATGTATCTCATATATATAACCAATAAACTTGAATTAGCTCCCACTAAACTCCTCATCTATAAGATGATCCATATTTTCATAAAGCTATGATTGCTCAATAGCCGTTTAGACAAATATGGTCCAATTCCCACTTGCATGCTTTAATCTACGAATAGATTTCTTAAGCTTGCTCTTTTATCTAGCATCCAAAACTTTTACATTGTGTGATGTACACAATTCCTTTCTACAAGTCCAATTGAGTAAGGTGTTTTGTTTTCCAATTGACATATTGCCATATGCAATGATTGCTAGATTTATCCAAAATAGTTCAAGCATTCCGACTTGGTGAAAAAGATTTCAACATTATCAACGTCGTGAAGTTGTTTACAATCTTTAATCACCAATCTAGCTTCTCTTTTGTATGTGTATACAATATCATCTCTATATGTTTTGAAAACATGTTTGCAACCAATGGGAGTAAACCCTTTATGCAAAACAACCAAATCATAGATTTGATTCTCTAAGATGAAGAAATTTCGGATAAAATGGCCTCAAACCATTTTGTATGGCCTCGAACCATACTTATGTTTCTGATGGCCTCAAACCATACTTGGGAATTTTTAATTCGTCGTAGCTAACCTGTAAGTCGTATGTTCTTGAAGCACTTTCCAAAGTCTTCATAGTTTTCATTCCTCAAGATAACTAAGTATCTATCTTGGTTGAATTCTATTCCTTATACGATTTACCTAGGTATTGAACATCAAACGTTAGTGTCTATAAAGATATCACTCAAGTCATTTGAGTATTAGGATTCTCTTGAAGCACTTCTAAAGTCTTCATGAAGCTCTTCCAAAGGCTTCTAAGTACGGAGCTTTTCCAAAGACTCCTAAGTATCCTACATTTGTTTGTTGCTTGACTCGAAGTCCATTCGAGGTCATTTCTCCCACTTGCTTTTTTGGAAATATGATGGTTTCCTAAAAGACATTATCTAGAGCAACAACTATATGTTCTCAGATTTGTGGTAGAATCAATACCTTGTATTTCTATGAGTCGCTCATAAAGAAACATATATCTATACTTGAGTTTGTTTGATGTAAACACTAACTCCCACTGGGTTTGAAAACCCTAGATATATATGTACTGAAAAGATATACTGAACCGAAGTTCAATCCTTATGACATCTTATCCTTAGCTTTGACAACTTTGTTTAGTGTGAAAGTCACTTGAGAGTATCATTTAGAAACTATATAGGAAAATAGTCGTGATTATCGTTAATCGAAATAGATTCCGATTTCTCCATTTGGACATACCATATTCTTATGGAGCTTCGATTGTTATAATGCCATATAAACAATCTAGATAATCTTTCTTGGCTCATGCAAACATCACCTTGACCCAGCCTAGATGTTCCAAAATTCTTGCCAAGTTGATTTTATAACCTTTTTGTGAATCGCATTGAAGCATTTCACATATTTCACTTTGAGTAAATATAGCCATACTCCCTCAAATTCTTGTGAAATAGGTAGGTCATAAAATCCATATTTGACGCATGAACTTCATTGTCTAGAAACTTCTAACAATAGTCCATTCTTATGTCATGTTCAACAAGCAAGACCCACGTGTCTTAAATTAACCAACTTTCAGAAATCCATGCCATGGAATCTTAGAATGTTGACTTGTTGATATGGTCGTATGACATTGCCAAAGATATGTGGAACACAAATCAAGTGTTTGATTTGAACCTTCTGAAGTTTGAGTGTGAAGAGATTCGTTTGTTTATTAATCAATCCTATGACTCAACCCTTAAGTGACCATTTCATTCAAATAAACACTCAACGAATGTTTTTGTTTACTTTGAATGTGAGTCTTTCCGTTGTCCAAACAGAAATTGATTATGATGATTAATGGAACATAATACCATTAAGTTCCAGCCTTTAGAAGGACTTTAAAATAAACATGATGACCCTACAATTTATGTAGCACATCTTTGCTTCATTACCCACTTGTAGGTCAATTACCAGACTTAGCTCCCGGAATTTGAGTTCTTAACAAGAGTTTAGAACCTCAAGCGGTAATCTAATACCATAGGAGTCTATTTTCTAAGTCATTTCTCTTTAACATAAACTTCAAGGTAGAAATTGAATCTTGAATTCATTTCTTTTGTTCCCCTTTCCTATGCTTTCTAGCACGTTTTCTTATAGTTCTAAAGATTTTACTTTTTGTTTGATCTTCTTACTTTGTTAAGCTTACAAAGTCCCTTTCTTTTGTTCACTTTGAATGACAACATCCAATGAGTCTAATTCATTATCGAATCAAAAGAAAATTGGTTGTTAACCATTGGTTATAAATGAGTCTTTAACTCAATACTTCATTATTCCAAAATTACCCAGTATTCTGAATATATGAGTTCCAATTGGTCTACCATTCGAATTCTAGTTTGAAAAAGACCATGAAGATCACTATAAGAAAATAGCATTCAAGATACACTCTCACTCTCCTTTTCTTTGAGAATCGCTCTCATAATAGTTACAAATCGATCGAGGAAATATCACAGTTCTATTGTCCGAACGCAATAAAGTTGAACATTTATCATACCTTAATAACTTGAAATAAAAGCATTCATAAAATCATTAAATCTATTAAACATTTCATTCAGGCAAAAAGCAAAAACATGGTCCAAAATGAATGAAACGATTCCAAGACCCCAAAAGTCCTAAATCCTTAAGCAGCTTTAACATGTCTTAAGTAGTTTATGATTTTAGGTAAGCAAAACCTATTGCTAGTAATCTCCAAATTACTACTGGTTAATAAATTAATACCATTGCCACAACATAATGCCATTGTTGTTTGAGTTGAAACCACAATCAACGTGCTCCTTTAGGACGCCTTACCACCTAAGTCAACTAAAATAGCACCTCGCTTTAGCGTAAACCTACTACCTTAGATCCTTAGATTTTTGTAAGTGCTTGATTTGGAAGACAATTTTTAAACTCAATATTACTTTGGACCTAGTTGTTTCTATGTTGGTTCGATTGTTTAGTGAACTTAATCTAATCGAGTCATAGGAAACAACCTATTCATGCAAAGTATACATACATTCATACATTCAAGCATAATATATACATATATATATATATATATACACACACATATATATATATATATATATATATATATATTAAATTGCATAAATAAATGGTCATCTAGTATGGCCCAAAACATCTTGTCTTGAAGCATCCAATCTTCATCACCTCCTTGTTAGCTTGGCATCGTCTTGAATCTTCGTTCAAATGCTAACTTAAAGTTCTAAACTTAGAAATCCCTGAAATTAATAAAATTACATCAAAATTTCCATGGTACGTAGACCATATTTAAAACTTTACATTCAAAGATAGAACGGTACGCAGACCGTATTTAACTATCCTAAATTGGCCATACTAGTCACTTTGGAGTACCTGCATTACATAAAATATACATTCTATGTATTCACCCATTCGTATACTAAAACGAATGGCCCATGTAAATATGCAAGTATTTACGTGAATTAATTAAAATTCACGTTCACATAAACGCGTCCTAAAAGATTAATCAATTTCCAAATTATTAATCCTTAGACTTTATTCTAATTAAAATTGAATTTAATTAAAATAATGTAACCTAGGAAAATAATTAAAAATAATTATTTCATTTTATTTTCATTTAGTAGCTCCCACTCAAACCAATAATTATTCCGGATAATTAATTATGAAATATTAAATTAAAACTCGCGGCCCGACCCAAGCAAATAAAATATTAAATTAAATATCCCGTTAGCCCGAATTAATGCAAATATGCGATGCCCAACGAAATAAACAATTTTCAACAAAAGGTTCAATTACGTAGTTGGGATAGGCTTGCGCCCAGCCCAATGCCCTTGCGTTGGCCTACGAGGCGACGAGCAAGCTCGCACACCCCGTAGTCTTCGCGCGCGCGCATTCCCGCAGCCATCGCTACCCCTGCGCTGCGTCGTTGTGCATCGTTGCGCTGGACGTGGCAGGGCCTTGTGCCTTGCTTCGTCGCAGCCCCTTGCAAGCATACGCCTGCCCCTTTCCTCGCCCAGCGCGCACGAGGCACGCAGCTCGCTTGCTGCTGCCAGTGTCGCTGCGGCTCGGCCATCGCATAGCAGCCCGTATGGCTCGGCGAGCCATACGTCCACCACACATCTTGTTCGTGCCTTTGGTTCATGATACAGACCAAATTTTGAAATTAAATTTAATTTCACGAACTTGCATTAATATTATTTTTCAAAAAGTTACGATTTTTATTTTCGAAAAACAACGATTTTTAACGATTTAATAAACTTTAACGACAATCCAATTTCGTAAAATATTAAATCAAAGGATAACATTATTTAATTTTTTATGAACGAACGAATCAACATTAAAATTTTGAACTTTTAATTAATAAAATCCGAAGCTTTAAATCGTTCACTAACATTTAAATTTCAGATTTTTAATAATTTGGTTTAGGTGCGATTAAAATTAACGAAACCATTCAAAATTTTAATCCAATAATTTTTAAAATTAGCCACTGACCCATGAAATTATACCCCCTTTCCCAATTAACCGAATTATTAAACCAAAATTAATAAAATTCAATTAGGGTTTCAAATTTTACGAATTGGGGAAAGGAAAAATTAGGGTTTATACTTATCGGAAAAATCTGAAATGTTTACCATATATCAAGGATATACCCATTAGCATTGTGTCCAAATTTCAAGCAATTCCGAGTAGTTTAGGTAGACCTATTATACTGTCCGACACTTTTAATTTTTAATGAAAAATTAACAAAAATGCCCAAAAAACGACACTTCGAGGCCTGTTTTTGCAATTCCGTGCACATGAATTGATCTTAGAAAATCCTTTTCAATCAGATTAGGGTTTTAAAACTCGAAAAAACGAATATTTTTGATTTCAGACCTGATTATTACGCAATTCAACCAATAATTCGTAAAAATTCCGAATATTCAACAAAAAATTCAAAATTATTTATTTATTCATGATACCACTGTAGGGGAATACAGTTAAACATAATAACGTGTGCGGAAACAATCCCCAAAGCCAGGAAACATGTATAAAGCACAGATTAAGCAGACTTACGTTTGAAGCGTGTTTTCCACAAATTGTCAACGAACACGAACTTAGAACTCCACCTGTCGTTCCTCTACTTGGTTCACCGACACGATCAGATCCATCTTAATAACCGTAGCTTAGACAATCATTCAAGAGTTTGTGCTTTTGGAAAGAACACATCCATGGAGGCTGAGAGAGAATTAGGGTTTCTCTCTCATCCTTAGGGTTTGAATGATTCATTAGTTAAGTGGAAAACAAAAGGTATAAGGTTATTAAAATAACCTTGGCAAGTGTGCAAGCTAACCGACCAAAGACTTGTCCGGCCAGCCTGCACGGTCAGCCCACATGCACGCACACAGTCGTTGGGCCTTGGGCCACGCTGTGTCGCTGCATTGTTGCTGTTGCCTTTGCTTGGCCTTATGCGCACACACAGCCACACACAGCCACGGGCCTGTGCTGTGCTACAGAAAGTTGGATAGGTGATCAGCCTACAACTTAGTGGTAATCTAGGCCACTTCTTAGGCTTCAAACAATTAGTGTTGTTATGAATAGGTGCTAATCTGGGCCACTTCTCAGGCCTTCATTCAATTAGGCTTTGGTATGCATGTGTTGAATAATTTTGTATTCGACGTGCGTGTAATAAATAATATGAAACAAGTAGAGTAGTATTATTTATAACTTTGCAGGTTACAAGAGTGATTACTACCCTATCAGGATCATTAGAGGTCGCCCCTTAAGCAACAGATCCTTCTATGTAAGACGAAGCTAGCACTTATCTAGAAGAAATATTTCTTGAGATTGTCGGCATTCCAAGTGCGCAGAATAGGTCGGCCTTGCATGTCTTGAATGCGGTAAGTTCCAACCCTGACTTCATCATAGATCTCATAAGGTCCTTCCCAGGTAGTGTGAGGGGGTCGAAAAAGCACGAGGCTAATGCGTGACCTCGTCCCTCGTGGGTGTGACGCTTCTTTTTGTCAAATCAAGTGTAATTGGATTTCCTGTAAGTTTACACCCAATTGACTAGTAATATAGGAGTCGCCATTCAGCTTTTAACGACAATGAGAAAAACTGACAAAACCCGGTTATCGTGACATAAAGGGAGTGTAATTATGTTTGACCACGACGGCCGTAGGTTCCCTTGTGATCCCTGGTGGTGGGGATCGCTCAACGTACACCCGCAGGGTAGAGATTGAGGGTTCGGGGGGACTGTAACTACCGAGAGGAGTACTCGCTCTTCGATAACTCCAGAGGCAGGATATCCTTACTAGCTCAGCATAAATAATTGAAGGGACATGCGTTAACTATTTTAACAATATGCAACATATAGTACTAGATCGAGCGCGATTATCTGATTTAGATTGTTTTAAGGGACCTAGCATGATAATCCAATTTCCCAAAAATATCATATTTATTAAGCGTGATCGAACAATCAGATTTTAGTTAGTTTAACAGTTCATAAAAGGGCGAGAAAAGCAATTAAACCATGGAAAAGGGACACATTACGACGCACCCTTGAGAGGTGCGTCACGGTTCTCAGAAAACTAACCACTTTGACTTTGCTATTTCTCCTTTTATTTAACGAATCTCAAATTATGGTACAGGATACGTTCTGTTCGATTTATGGATCGATTGCGACAGAACGCGTGATCAGTTTTGCAGCGTGAGGCTTAGGCTTAGGGGTTTAGAGTCAATACTCAGAATAATAATTATGTGTTGTTGTCCTTTTCACGTCGAACTTAAGGCCCTATTTATAGAAAAGAGTTCGTGGAAAGATAGAATTACAGAACTCTAATCCACGAGGAATTAGGAATAAACATGTACCAGGTATTTTCAGCGCCCAGGCCTGGGCGCCGAAGATTTTGGCGCCCAGAACCAGGCGTTGAAAATAGGGTCTGGGCTGTTTTCTTAGTCAGATTCGGATTCCTAGAATCCGGAGTATTTGAGATTTAATTAAGTCTTTTAGTGCGTATTAACCTTATGACGGGATGCGTCTGGGCCCGTTACGAACTCTAGGCTCGTTAGGATTTTAATTAATACGTAACTCTTATTTTCGAATCGTATTAGGAATAGGATTCTATCGCAATTTCTATCTCATTTAGGATTTATGTTGGAGTGCAACACCTAATTCTGACAGGTTTCTATCTTTTATGACTTGCCACTTTTAACAACTACCCATTACGGCAATTACTATTTTTAGCAGGTTCCCATAAATAGCAGGTTTTGGGTGAAATGAAAAGGGGAATTGAGATTCGTTATTTTATAGGAGATGCGTTGTCAAGTGGAGATTTACGTTTTCATCATCGAACCTTCCATTTCGGGAATGGGGACAAAAGTAGGTGTCTACAGTTAGCCCCCACTTTGACTGAGTCTTGGAGTAAGACGATGGTCAAAGTATTAGACGGAGTGCGTCGCACAAGCCATGGTGACCTGTTCTTGCGAGGGTTTCACGAGCCCCCGAGTGATAACATTTGACTTAAGGGTCATCACTTGAAGTGTCGACATATCCCTCACGTGTCATTAGGATTTGTCAACGGATAGTATAGAAACTTCCTCACTTTGTCATTGGAAGGATCTAAAGGTGCGCAGAAACTCCCTCACTTTGTCATTGGGAGTAGCTACAGATGTTTCCGAAATCAAAGCTATAAAGTGTAATTGGGCCTGGCCAAGCCCAACCACAAGGTAAAAATGTTTTTAAAGATTCTCATTTTCAGGGCTAGCTAAACGAGAAAACCCCCTTGTTTTTTATGGGACGTAAAACAAAGGAAAATCCAGCACATCGTTTTGTTTTGGAAAAAACGGAAAACCAATCCTTTTAATTTTTGTAAAAGGGAAAACGAGAAAAAGTTATCGCTGCAGCGACTAAGGACCTACGCGGCTTGTGACGTAGACCCCGCCGGCTAAAGATGGCGAGCCTGTCCGCTAAGGGTGGACGCCCCGTCCGAAAAAGTGGACGAATCTTGTTTTTGAAATTTGAAAATAAGGACCTACGCGGCTTGTGACCTAGACCCCGCCGGCTAAAGATGGCGAACTGTCCGCTAAGGGTGGACACCCCGTGTGATAGAAGTGGACGAATCTATTTTGAAATTTGTTTTGTGTTTATTTTTTGGAAAATGAGGACCTACGTGGTTTGTGCCGTAGACCCCGCCAGCTGAAGATGGCGAGCCTGTTTCATTTTGAAGTTTGAAAATTTTATTTTTGGAAAACTGAGGACCTACGCGGCTAGTGACGCAGACCCCGCCCGCTGAAGGTGGGCGAGCCCTGTCCGCTAAGGGTGGACATCCCTGAATTCATTTTTTCGATTTGGGAACTCGAGTGGTTTGTGACGCGATCTTGCCAACTGAAGATGGGCAAGTTCCTATTTCTTTTGTTCTTTGTGATTTCTTTTGAGAATTTCTTTTTATTCATTCTTGCAAGAGCGAATTCTTTCGAGGGATGCTCGAATTTAGTTGTAACCTGAACGTGGGCTGACAATGTGTTCAGACGGACCTTTGTTTTGCGACCGTCTGCTTTCGTGGTTTTGAGCTACTCTTTATGGCTCAATTTTTGCCACTACTTGGTCTTTGATCAGAAGACCATGTACAAATGTCAATGACGACCCTTTTCTGAGGTCGAACCTGTTCTTTTGAGATAATCCAAACATGGGGAAGCGTATAGCGCAGCTCGGGAATGTGATTTTGATTGTGCGCTCTCTGTTGGAGTATACTTTTCGCGAGCCCCCAAGCACTCGGGCTTTGGTGGTCATTTTTCGCATACTTCATAACGTCTTTTAATCATGTTTGGGGTCGAGCTCGTATGTGCGAGCGACCTTTCATAGTAATGTGCTACTTTGGCGAAGTCATGGGGTGCGACTTCAGTCTTTGGGCGACAAGGTTTAATATCATTCGGTTTAGCTTGACCCAATTTAATCCTTTGACAGACAAACATTTTTTTATTTGAGAAACCAACGACTTAACAACATTTTTTCGGTGTTTCGAAGAATGACCTTGATATTTTTTGTTTTGAAAAGTGTACATATATGTTTCCTTGAGACAAGTCTAAGTTTCGACCAAGTTTTACCATTCATTTTTGCTATTTGGGAGCTTACAGGTGCTTTTGGGCTTGATCTTAAATGTACATAGGGCCTCGTGTCTAGCAACACGGTTTTAAGCCTTTTCTTGTTCTGCGTTTTGTGAAATCTGGGCCTTGGGCTGCATTTTCGGCGCCCAAGGCTGGGCGTTAATTATTTCGGCGCCCAGCTTCGGGCGCTGAAAGTCCTTTCCTGGCGAATTTTGACTTTCGGATTTCTTAACGCGTTTCCGAATGGGATCAGGATGTCACTTGATGCGTTCAGCTATATAGAGGCTAGATACGTCCCTATTTTCCATCACTCTCAATTTCCTTCTTTCTTTGCTGTGTTTTAATTACTCCTTGCTTTCGTCATGTCGATTCCCACTTTCTCACTCCAACGGACTGTTAGGCGTTGGCTACGGGCCCTTAATCCTACAGAAAAGGCTTTATTGAAAGAATACCACTTAAAGGCACTTTTTTTTTTTTTTTGACAAGCAAGAGGGAGAATATATTATAACCTGAAAACTGGTTACAACCTAGACCATGAAACCAGGCAAAGAGCCAAGGAAACACAGCCAAAAACAGCAAGTCTCAACACACTGAGACTGAACAGCCCTAGAGAAAACTATAAAGCAAACAGCCAGCTCTTATCTAACTCATTAATTCTATCTTGACACAACTGAATAGCTCTTTGCTTAACACTATACTTCAAAGTTTGGATGACAGTGGCAACAGCTGGCACTGCTCCCTCCCAAACTGAAGTATTCCTAGCTCTCCAAATTGCATATACCAAGCCTGCAACAGCAGCAAAGATCATCTTTCTCTTGAAAGCACTTTTGCAGTACCTTCTAGTCCAGTTCAGAATCTGAAGAAAATTCTTCCTAGTACAAGACAGACCTAGCCAATCTGTAACTACAGCCAAACAATCCAAACCGTAGGAGCACTTAAAGAAGAGGTGAGCACTGGTCTCAGGGGCAGAACCACAAATGGCACATAGATTATCAGTGCTGATGCCATATTGATGAAGCCTAAACTTGGTTTTGTGCCTATCCAACAAAGCTAGCCACAGGGAGAATCTATGCTTAGGAACAGACAGTCTGTTCCAAATATACCTAGCCCATTGAGTTCTTTCAGAAGGGGTGCAGAGCTTGATTTGCATACCCTTGATAGAGTATTTAGAGTCAGTGAGCCAACCAGGGTCATTAAGCTTTTCAGTACACAACCTTTTAACCTTGAAAATGTGCTTCACAGGCCAACTGGCAGCTAATGATGGTGAGAAAAGCTGCCAGTTTTTGTTTTTTATATACAAAGCATGAATCCATTTCACCCATAAATTATCTTGCTTTTTCTCAACTGCCCATGCCAGCTTTCCTACAGCTTCTTGATTCCAAAGAGCCAAGTTTCTAAACCCTAGACCACCTTGTTCCTTAGGATCACAAAGTTTATCCCAATTAACACTACCAGGTCTACCATTATCATAAGCTCCAAACCACAAATATGATCTGCAAATGGAATTGATTTTTTTAATGATGGAGGTAGGGAGGAGGAACAACTGACACCAATACACACTGATGCTCATAAGAACAGAGTTTACCAACTGCATTCTCCCTGCAAAATACAGGTGTCTTGAGCTCCAAACTTTAATTCTAGCCACCATCTTTTCTACTAGCATATTACAGTCACCCTGCTTGATTTTCTTTGGGCTAATGGGCACCCCAAGGTATCTG
This sequence comes from Spinacia oleracea, assembly GCF_020520425.1. Lineage (NCBI taxonomy): Eukaryota > Viridiplantae > Streptophyta > Magnoliopsida > Caryophyllales > Amaranthaceae > Spinacia > Spinacia oleracea. The sequence goes on along the minus strand of NC_079491.1, from coordinate 93,293,486 downwards.
AAGGGGAAATTGTTAATATTGTAACCAGAAAGACCAGTTATGATATTTTTGTCATGAGTAGACAACCCACAGCAGTAAATAGATGATTTACTAGGCTTAACCTGTAAACCAGTAGAAGCAGAGAACAGCGGAAGACCCTCCAACATAAGCTGAAAAGAAGTAACATCTCCATGACAGAAGATTAAGAGGTCATCTGCAAAGCACAGGTGATTGAGATTGACTGTTTTACATCTTGAGTGATGTTTGAAAGTGGGGTGAGAAGCAACCAGCTTCATAATTCTTGAAAAGCACTCCATACAAAGAGTGAATAAGAGGGGGGAGAGGGGATCCCCCTGTCTTAAACCTCTTCTAGGTTGAATTAGGGGAGAAGGAACCCCATTAATAAGAAGGGAATACTGAGTAGTGGTTAGGGAAGTCATGACGAGCTGAATAAAGTGATGGGGGAAGCCAAACTCCTTCATAACTTCCTCTAAAAAACTCCATTCAACAGTGTCATAAGCCTTCTTGAGGTCTAGCTTCATCATGCAACTAGGTTTAGCATTGCCTCTAGTATAAGACTTAATAATATCTTGGCAAATCATCACATTATGCAAGATTGATCTTCCTGCAACAAAGGCACCCTGGGTGGGTGAAATGATATATGGCAACACTTGTTTAAGCTTGTCACACATCAACTTTGAGATACATTTGTAGATTACTGAGCAGTAAGCAATTGGTCTGTAGTCACCAACTGAGTTTGGGACTGTAACTTTAGGAACAAGAGAGATAGAAGTGACATTCACTTCTTTTAGAATTTTTCCTGTAGTGAAAAAATCTGAAATGGCTAAACACAAGTCATCTTTAATGATGGGCCAAGCAGCTTTGAAGAACTTACTATTGAAACCATCCAACCCATGTGCTTTATTATTTGGGATTGCATTAAGAACTCTCCCAATATCTCTCTCCTAGATACTAGAAGATGTTAGGTTATGATACATATGACAATTCATAAATCATGCGGAAACAACCATTAAGCCAGGAATACATATTATTTACACATAATCATATAGCATAATTTAGATGCATACTCTTTGTTGCGTGCCTTCCCTAGCTGCGCCCGAACCGAACAAGAACAAGTCTTTAGGACTCCAAGTGTCGTCCCTCCGTAGATAGTCCACAGCACGTCCGGATCCGCCTTAAGATTGACCAACTAGAATCGCCCCTAAGGTACTATAAATTTTCGGCACTTTTGAGCAAGATGTGTGACTGAATTTTTCTCTCAAAAACTCACTTTGAATACTTGAATAACTCGTTATAAATTGTGAACCCAGGCCACATATTTATAGGGGTATGGAAAGAGAATTGGAATCCTATTAGGATACGAATTAATTAAATTAGAATTATAATAAAACTCTTATTTAATTAATTTATCAAATAGAATTAGGAATTTAATCATTAACCGAACTCTGCACGTTTTAGGTTTCGTATGCGAACACAAACACTTACGCGAGCATGACCCACAAGCGTGCAGGCCATGCCCGCGCACAGCCCACACGGCCGCACGGCCCACGCGAGCTCCAAGCCCACGCGAGCTGCAGCAATGCTCGCAGCCCACTGCTCGCAGCTGCGCGCGCTGCGCGCGCTGTGCGCGCTGCCACGGCCTGCTGGGCCTGGCCTTGCGCTGGGCCTGGTGTGGCCTTGGCTGTTCGTGTGGCGCGCTTGGCTTGCTGGGCGATGGCCTGGCTTCGTGCTGGGCCCTCGTCCGGCAGGCCTCGTCCGATGCTTATTCGTACGATACGCTTTCGATTAAATTCCCGATTCCGGAATATATTTCCGATACGAACAATATTTAATATTTTCGATTCCGGAATTAATTTCCGTTTCGAACAAATATTTAATATTTCCGTTTCCGGAATTATTTTCCGATTCCGATAATATTTCGGATTCTGACAATATTTCCGTTTCCGGCAATATTTCCATTTCCGATAATATTTCCCGATACGTACCATGTTTCCGTTTCCGGCAACATCTACGACTTGGATAATATTTATATTTCCGATACGATCCATATTTCCGTTTCCGGCAATATCATCGTTTCTGGAGTATTCATTTCTTGCCTGTGACGATCTCAGCTCCCACTGAAACCAAGATCCGTCGATTCCGAATATCCATAGATGGAGTATTTAATGCCATTAAATACTTGATCCGTTTACGTACTATTTGTGTGACCCTACGGGTTCAGTCAAGAGTAAGCTGTGGATTAATATCATTAATTCCACTTAAACTGAAGCGGCCTCTAGCTAGGCATTCAGCTCACTTGATCTCACTGAATTATTAACTTGTTAATTAATACTGAACCGCATATATTAGAGTTATCATTGAATGCATACTTGGACCAAGGGCATTATTTCCTTCAGTCTCCCACTTGTCCTTAGGGACAAGTGTGCATTTCCTAATTCCTTTGTCGCTCGATGCTTGCTCTTGAACATAAGGTAAGAGTTGTCATCCTTATTATGTCCAGAGGTGTTCCTCGGTTTCAGAGTTCAACTGATCAAATAAACAGATAATCATAGCCTATGATTCATCCGAGCAGGCCATGCATTTCACAGTTTCTAGCTCTCCGAGTGGCCTTGTACAACTTTTAAGCATCTTATCCCGATTTATGGGAGGGCAATCCCAGTCTTGTGATCTTGAGACTAGACTTCGTTTGATAGGTGATTACCTGAGCGTTGCCTTTATAGCCTCCTTTTACGGTGCGACGGTTGGTCAACGTCAAAGCAACCAGTTCTCAAACAAGTAATCTCAAATCTCTCAGGTATTGAGGATTTAGTGTCTAATAATTTTAATGAAATTTACTTATGACAGATTTTCATCTCTTACAGTAAATTTTCATAGGTCTTGTCCGATACTAGTCTTCACAAAGTAAGTATCTATGCAAATGATTATGACATTGCCATGTCCACATAGTTCAAGAAACAGAACTACTAGTCATCTTGCATTCTAATCGTCTAACGTTTTCTATGCGTCCAATTTTATAGAAAACTCCGACTAGGGACCATTTTCAACCTTTGACATTCAAGTTCACTTGATAGACATTTCTTAGTCACAGGACTGGTCCTGACAGTCTATCTTGAATATATTGTCAAATTGAAGGGACTCATCATTTAATAAACCACACATTAAATGGAAAAATGAATTCTTTTCATTTATTGTGAATGATTAACCAATAATGTTTTACAAAGATTTAAACTCTAAAACTTTAAAAGATTAAACAGAGACATCAAAGCCATTCTCCAATATGCTTGATTCCCATAGCTGCAGTGTGCGAGTTGTGCTTCGCCTGCGGCAGAGGTTTAGTTAATGGATCTGATATGTTGTCATCAGTACCAATTTTGCTTATCTCGACTTCTTTTCTTTCAACGAACTCTCGTAGAAGGTGAAATCTACGAAGTACATGCTTGACTCTCTGGTGGTGTCTAGGCTCCTTTGCCTGTGCAATAGCTCCGTTATTATCACAATACAGGGCTATTGGTCCTTTAATGGAGGGGACTACACCGAGTTCACCTATGAACTTCCTTAGCCATATAGCTTCCTTTGCTGCTTCATGTGCAGCAATGTACTCCGCTTCAGTTGTAGAATCCGCAATGGTGCTTTGCTTAGCACTTTTCCAGCTTACTGCTCCTCCGTTGAGGCAGAAGACAAACCCAGACTGTGATCTGAAATCATCTTTGTCGGTTTGGAAACTTGCGTCCGTATAGCCTTTAACAATTAATTCATCATCTCCACCATAGACCAGAAAGTCATCTTTGTGCCTTTTCAGGTATTTCAGAATGTTCTTGGCAGCAGTCCAATGCGCCTCTCCTGGGTCTAACTGGTATCTGCTCGTAGCACTGAGTGCGTACGCAACATCCGGGCGTGTACATATCATAGCATACATTATTGAACCAATCAATGATGCATATGGAATCCCATTCATTCGTCTACGCTCATCAAGTGTTTTTGGGCACTGAGTCTTGCTTAGAGTCATTCCATGAGACATGGGTAGGTAGCCTCGCTTTGAGTCCGCCATCTTGAACCTATCAAGCACCTTATTGATATAAGTGCTTTGACTAAGTCCAATCATCTGTTTAGATCTATCTCTGTAAATCTTGATGCCCAATATGTACTGTGCTTCTCCTAGATCTTTCATCGAAAAACATTTCCCAAGCCAAATCTTGACAGAGTTCAACATAGGAATGTCATTTCCGATAAGTAATATGTCGTCGACATATAATACTAGGAAAGCAATTTTGCTCCCACTGACCTTCTTGTATACACAAGATTCGTCCGTGTTCTTGATGAAACCAAAGTCACTGACTGCTTCATCAAAACGTATATTCCAGCTCCTGGATGCCTGCTTCAATCCGTAGATTGACTTCTTTAGCTTGCATACCTTTTTAGCATTCTTTGGATCCTCAAAACCTTCAGGTTGTGTCATAAACACAGTTTCTGTTAAAACGTCGTTTAAGAAAGCAGTTTTGACATCCATCTGCCATATTTCGTAATCGTAATATGCAGCGATTGCTAACATTATCCGAATAGATTTTAGCATTGCAACTGGTGAAAAGGTTTCATCGTAATCCACACCGTGGACTTGCCTGTAACCTTTTGCAACCAATCTAGCTTTGAAAACTTCAAGTTTCCCATCCTTGTCCTTTTTCAGTTTGAAAACCCATTTGCTTCCAATGGCTTGGTAGCCATCTGGCAAATCGACCAAATCCCATACTTGGTTTTCAGACATGGAGTCTAATTCAGATTGCATGGCTTCTTGCCATTGCTTGGAGCTAGGGCTCATCATAGCTTGTTTGTAAGTCGCAGGTTCATCACTTTCAAGTAATAGAACGTCATAGCTCTCGTTCGTCAAAATACCTAAGTACCTTTCCGGTTGAGATCTATATCTTTGCGATCTACGCGGGGTAACATTTCTAGATTGACCATGATTCTCACCAGATTCTTCTAAAGATCTCTGAGTTTCATCCTGAATGTCATCTTGAGCATTCTCTAGAGTTTGTTGTTCGACTCGAATTTCTTCGAGGTCTACTTTTCTCCCACTTGTCATTTTGGAATTGTGATCTTTCTCCAAAAAGACACCATCTCGAGCAACAAACACCTTGTTCTCAGATGTATTGTAGAAGTAATACCCCTTTGTTTCCTTTGGATAGCCCACAAGGATACATTTGTCAGATTTTGGATGAAGTTTGTCTGAAATTAATCGTTTGACGTATACTTCACATCCCCAAATCTTAAGAAAAGACACATTTGGAGGCTTTCCAAACCATAGTTCATATGGAGTCTTTTCGACAGCTTTAGACGGAGCTCTATTTATAGTGAGTGCAGCTGTATTTAGTGCGTGTCCCCAAAATTCTAATGGAAGATTGGCCTGACCCATCATTGACCTGACCATGTTCAGCAAGGTTCTGTTCCTCCGTTCCGACACACCGTTCTATTGTGGTGTTCCAGGAGGAGTCAATTCTGATAGAATTCCACATTCTTTCAGATGGTCATCAAATTCATAGCTCAGATATTCACCGCCTCTATCAGATCGCAGTGCCTTAATCTTCTTGCCTTATTGATTCTCTACTTCACTCTGAAATTCCTTGAATTTGTCAAAGGATTCAGACTTATGCTTCATTAGGTAGACATAACCATATCTACTGAAGTCATCAGTGAAAGTGATAAAGTAGCTGAAACCACCTCTAGCATTTGTACTCATTGGTCCACATACATCTGTATGGATTAAACCCAATAGTTCATTTGCTCTTTCTCCAACTTTAGAGAAAGGTTGCTTTGTCATTTTTCCAAGTAAACATGATTCGCATTTACCATAATCCTCTAAGTCAAATGGTTCTAGAATTCCTTCCTTTTGAAGTCTTTCTAAGCGTTTCAAGTTTATATGGCCTAATCGACAATGCCACAGATAGGTGAGATCTGAATCATTCTCTTTGGCCTTTTTGGTATTTATGTTATATACTTGTTTGTCGTGATCTAATAAATAAAGTCCATTGACTAATCTAGCAGATCCATAAAACATCTCTTTAAAATAAAACAAACAACTATTGTCTTTTATTAAAAAGGAAAATCCCTTAGCATCTAGGCAAGAAACTGAAATGATGTTTTTAGTAAGACTTGGAACATGGAAACATTCTTCCAGTTCCAAAACTAGCCCAGAGGGCAACGACAAAACGTAAGTTCCTACAGCTAATGCAGCAATCCGTGCTCCATTTCCCACTCGTAGGTCGACTTCACCCTTGCTTAACTTTCTACTTCTTCTTAGTCCCTGTGGATTGGAACATAAGTGTGAGCCACAACCTGTATCTAATACCCAAGAAGTTGAATTAGCAAGTATACAGTCTGTAACGAAAATACCTGAAGATGGAACGACTTTTCCGTTCTTCTGATCTTCCTTTAGCTTCAAGCAATCTCTCTTCCAATGCCCCTTCTTCTTGCAGTAGAAGCATTCGGATTCAGAAGTGGGTTGACTGACCTTCCTCTTTACAGATTTGGCGCCAGTTTGCTTAGTTAGGCTGGCCTTGTTGCCACCTTTCTTAGCATTCCTCTTCTTTCCAGATTTCTTGAACTTGCCCCCACGCACCATAAGCACATCCTTCTTATCACTTTTGAGCGTCTTTTCAGCGGTCTTCAGCATACCGTGAAGCTCAGTGAGCGTTTTGTCCAGACTATTCATACTGTAGTTCAGTTTGAACTGATCATACCCGCTATGAAGAGAATGGAGGATGGTGTCTATAGCCATTTCCTGAGAAAATTGCTGATCCAGCCGACTCATATTCTCAATGAGTCCAATCATTTTGAGAACATGTGGACTTACGGGCTCGCCTTTCTTAAGCTTGGTCTCAAGAATTTGCCTATGAGTCTCGAATCTTTCGACTCGAGCCAGATCTTGGAACATGTTCTTCAACTCACTGATGATTGTGAAAGCATCTGAGTTGATGAACGTTTTCTGCAGATCCGCACTCATGGTGGCGAGCATTAGACATTTCACATCCTTGTTGGCATCAATCCAATGATTGAGGGCTGCCTGAGTGACCCCGTCGCCTGCGGCTTCGGGCATCGCCTCATCTAGGACATACTCCTTTTCTTCCTGCATAAGAACTATTTGCAAGTTCCTTTCCCAGTCAAGGAAGTTTTTCCCGTTCAACTTCTCCTTTTCGAGAATTGATCGAATGTTGAATGAATTGTTGTTTGCCATATTAAAAACTACAATTGAAAAGAATAAACAAATAAATAACCATTCACAGTTTCTCTTAATAAACTTAAACTCTAGCATACATGCATAATTCAATGTTTATTAAGCATTTTATTCAAGTTATGTGTTCCGGCAGGTGTGAATAAAATGATTCCAAGATCCTAAAATCATTGAAGAACTAAGCACAGTTTGTCGACTTAATCCTAAAACATCTTAGGTAAGCAAAAGCCTTTTCCTAATAGTCTATAAACTATTCTTGGTTGATAGGTACGTCTAAGAACTTATTAGGAAAACCTATCGATTTTGCCACGACATAAAAGGACTCCTTACTTATATCGTTGAGTTTCACCAAAACTAACATGTACTCACAATTATTTGTGTACCTTGCCCCTTTAGGACCAATAAGTAACACCTCGCTGAGCGAAAACTATTACTAGATTGATGTAAAGGATATCCAAGCAAGTGTATATTTTGGCATGGCACCTTTTAACTCAATTTTTAAGTTTGGAACTTAAGGCTCTTACTATGTTGGTTAGATTTTAAGTGAACTAAAATCCTTAATCATGCAACATAATCAAGCCACAATCTTATGCAAAATTAAGACATATTTAAAGCAATAAATAACTTAAAGCATGCATAAGATAATTGTGATCTAGTATGGCCCGACCTCATCTTGAAGCTTTAACTTCAAAGTCCGTCTTGAAAATCTCCGTGGGAGGCACCATTTTCTTCAAATAGGATAAGCTATAATTAAAACTAATTACAACTATTTGATGGTACGCAGACCATATTTGAATTGAAAAACAACTTTGGTACTTTAGACCAATTACATTCAAATTAATGGTACGCAGACCATATTTTCTATCCTATTTGGGCCATACTAGTCACTTCATAACCTGCAAAACAGTACATATACAATATATACCATTCACCCATTCATTATCATGAATGGCCCACATAGCTGGTTAGTAAGACACATTATGCATCACGTAAACATTTGCAGCAATTAATTAAGGGCACCAATAATCTACCAATTATTCAGTCCTTATTAATTCTAATCAAGTTGTTTTAACCTTAAGGATTCGTAGACCTAATCAAGAGTTTATGACTAAAAAGCGCTCCCACTTAAACCAATAAATTCATATGCTTTACTAATTTTAAACATAAAAATGTATTTCAAGTCTAACCGGAAACATACAAATTTAATTAAAATTTAAAGCCCATATAAATTTATAATTGAATCCAAAAATTTTAATTTGATTTCAGTCGTATTTAAATTAATTCATGATTTTAATTTTAGTAAAATAATTAGAATAAATAAAATTTATTATAATTACAATATTCAAAATTAAAATCCAAGAAAATAATTTAAATTATTAATTTTAAAATTAATTAAAATTACGTAAACTGAAAATTTAAAATTAAACATTCAAAACGATCTAATCGCAACGCAAACACCCTACACATCGCACGCCCATGGGCCACACGCACACAGCCATCGCTGGCCATGTGCGCGCAGCCCATGCGCTCGTCGCATAGTTGCTGCATCTTCCCATCGCAAGCCATCGCACAAGTGGTGCTCGCTGCACGCGAGCCATCGCTCGCTGTGCGCGCTCGCCAGCGCTTGCTGCGCGCGCTCCAGCGCTCGATGCACGTGAGCCATCGCTCGCTGTGCGCGAGCAATTGCTCGCTGCGCGCGATCGACGCTGGGCGCAGCGCTCGTGGTACACGAGCTTGCGCTCGCTGCGCGCGAGGCAGTGCGCGTTTTGGCGCAGCTCGCTTGCTGCCCACACGCGACTGTCGTGCCTTGCCTTCGCCCATGCCCATTCGTCCATAGCTCGTGGCCCACGACACAAGGCAGGGCTGCTGCCTTGTGCTCGTGCACCATGCCCTTGCTCATTGCATTCGTGCCGCACGGGCGACGAGCTCCCTTGCTCGTCGTTGCATGCCCGCACTATACAACACCCCGTAAGGGTTACACGAAGCGTCCATTGCTTTGTGCGTGCAAGTTATATGAACGAATCGCATAAAAATTTAAAATTTATATTTAAAATTAATGACAAATTAATATTAATTTCATAATTTTAGGGCGAAAAATCGAAAATTTATTATTCAATTGATTTCCGATTGTAATGGATTCAAGCCTAGGTCATAAAAATTTAAAATTTATCATAAATTTACAATTTTTATGGTGGTTTTTAATCATAGGTTTCTAATTAAATTATAATTAATTATGAAAATCAAATTAATTCTAAATTATTCTAATTTTCAACTAATTAATCATAATTACAAATTAGATTTCATAATTAACAAGGCTAGGCATTCAAACTTGTTAAACATATACAGTAGGTCAATCAAAAATTCAAGATTTATCAACAAGAATCGCAAATATTTAATTTAACATCTTAAATCTACGAAATTTTGCATTCGAAAAACTAAAACCTTCGAAAAGTCATAGTTACGCTTCGAATTTGAGAATTCTGGGTTCGGCAGAAAAATACTAATTTTGTCAAAATTTTAGAATGCCTTTTACATGCGGAAATGACACAAAAATCACTCGATTTGGATGAGTAACGAAGAAATTGCCGAAAATCTGCGTACGTATAATTAAATAAACGCAATTTGCAATTAATTAACAATTACGAAAATTAATCACCCCTTTTAATTCTTGCAAATTTGTAATATTTAACCATGTTCATGCAATTTAGATTATGAAAATAATAAGAGGCTCGTGATACCACTGTTAGGTTATGATACATATGACAATTCATAAATCATGCGGAAACAACCATTAAGCCAGGAATACATATTATTTACACATAATCATATAGCATAATTTAGATGCATACTCTTTGTTGCGTGCCTTCCTTAGCTGCGCCCGAACCGAACAAGAACAAGTCTTTAGGACTCCAAGTGTCGTCCCTCCGTAGATAGTCCACAGCACGTCCGGATCCGCCTTAAGATTGACCAACTAGAATCGCCCCTAAGGTACTATAAATTTTCGGCACTTTTGAGCAAGATGTGTGACTGAATTTTTCTCTCAAAAACTCACTTTGAATACTGGAATAACTCGTTATAAATTGTGAACCCATGCCACATATATATAGGGGTATGGAAAGAGAATTGGAATCCTATTAGGATACGAATTAATTAAATTAGAATTATAATAAAACTCTTATTTAATTAATTTATCAAATAGAATTAGGAATTTAATCATTAACCGAACCCTGCACATTTTAGGTTTCGTATGCGAACACAAACACTTACGCGAGCATGACTCGCAAGCGTGCAGGCCATGCCCGCGCACAGCCCACACGGCCGCACGGCCCACGCGAGCTACAAGCCCACGCGAGCTGCAGCAATGCTCGCAGCCCACTGCTCGCAGCTGCGAGCGCTGCGCGCGCTGTGCGCGCTGCCACGGCCTGCTGGGCCTGGCCTTGCGCTGGGCCTGGCGTGGCCTTGGCTGTTCGTGTGGCGCGCTTGGCTTGCTGGGCGATGGCCTGGCTTCGTGCTGGGCCCTCGTCCGGCAGGCCTCGTCCGATGTTTATTCGTACGATACGCTTTCGATTAAATTCCCGATTCCGGAATATATTTCCGATGCGAACAATATTTAATATTTTCGATTCCGGAATTAATTTCCGTTTCGAACAAATATTTAATATTTCCGTTTCCGGAATTATTTTCCGATTCCGATAATATTTCCGATTCTGACAATATTTCCGTTTCCGGCAATATTTCCGATTCCGGCAATATTTCCATTTCCGATAATATTTCCCGATACGTACCATGTTTCCGTTTCCGGCAACATCTACGACTTGGATAATATTTATATTTCCGATACGATCCATATTTCCGTTTCCGGCAATATCATCGTTTCCGGAGTATTCATTTCTTGCCTGTGACGATCTCAGCTCCCACTGAAACCAAGGTCCGTCGATTCCGAATATCCATAGATGGAGTATTTAATGCCATTAAATACTTGATCCGTTTACGTACTATTTGTGTGACCCTACGGTTTCAGTCAAGAGTAAGCTGTGGATTAATATCATTAATTCCACTTGAACTGAAGCGGCCTCTAGCTAGGCATTCAGCTCACTTGATCTCACTGAATTATTAACTTGTTAATTAATACTGAACCGCATATATTAGACTTATCATTGAATGCATACTTGGACCAAGGGCATTATTTCCTTCAGAAGAAAGGATGGCTAGATGCTCTGCAGTGAGTCTAGGACCTTGGTCTATCACTGCTGCTTTAACTGTTGTTCTGTTGGTCATAGATTCACCAAAAAGGGAACTGTAGAACTGAGTGAAGGCTTGCTGCACCCCATCACTAGTCTGGATCCAATTACCCTCCTGATCATGGATAAAGTTAATCTTATTTTTTCTTCTTCTATGCTTAATAATCATGTGAAAAAGGCCAGTGTTATCATCCCCCAACTGGAGCCATTGCAGCTTGGCTGTTTGCTGAAGGAAAGAAAGATAGTTGTGATGAGCAGTTCTATAGTCCTCATTTGCAGCTTTCTCCACTGAGGCTAAAACACTGTCCATAGGGGCATCATGCAAAGCATTCTGAGCAAGAACAAGATCATTGTGTGTTTTGATGTTATCAGCCTCAACTGAACTGAAACCATTCTTGTTGAGCAGTTTCAAGTCAGCTTTAATCCACTTTAGCCTCTGAACAACCCTAAACATGTGACAGCCATGGACTGGCTTGCTCCAGTTTGCCTGTATTGTGGGAATGAAATGCTTAGAAGTGACCCACATGTTATAGAATCTGAAAGGTTTTTTCTGGTGTGCCACTCTATAACAGCTCATGATCATAGGACAGTGATCAAACTCCTCTTCTGGCAAATAAGTAGCTTCAGCAGTAGTGAAAATATCTTCCCACTATGAGTTGGCTAGGACCCTATCAATCCTAGTGAAAACTCTAGCTGCACCATCCTGCTTATTGGTCCAAGTGAAATGTCTCCCCATGGTTTTAACTTCAGCAAGGTTGCAAGAAGACATGCAAGATCTCATTGGTTGTATTTCCCCCCATTTAACAGGAGAGCCAACCCTATCTTCAATAGCCATGATGGCATTGAAATCTCCCATGATCACCCCTTAGAGGCACTTTTAGGCTTACAACAAATTCACATTGACTATAATTTTCTGCGCACAGCCCTTAGCCTTTGGGATTCCGATCATCATGTTTTTGTCTTTCGGGGCAACGAAATATGTCCTTTGCCAGATGAATTTGCTGCGATCCTTGGTTATCCTACCAATGCTACCCCTGCCACTCCTGGCACTATTGAAGAGAGTAAAATAACCATAGGGGATTTCCTAGGACTAGATGCTAACATGCTTGCTGAAGTTGTTGTAGGTGATGAGGTTAATTTGGCAAAACTTGTAAAACACCACTTTAGGCCTAGTAAGAATATGACCGAACAGAAATTGAATATTCGAGCCCTTGTATTTTGCTTGTTGAATTATTATTTGCTGTCGAATAAAAATGGTGAGTTCGGTGAGATAAGGTTGATCCTCTTGATTAGCCAGATGGAAAGTTGCTATTCTATTATGCCGTTGGTTGTTGCCGAGACTTTGCTGAGTGCGGATGAGCTGAAGAAGGATGCCAAATCTATTTAAGGGAAGCCCCCTATTACCGCAGGTAATCGAATTTTTTTTTTGCGCACGTACACATTTTTTTTGCATGCACATTTTTTATTCGCCCTGCCTTGGGGCTGAGTTTCAGCGCCCAGGGCTGGGCGTTGGAATTTTCGGCGCCTGGTCCTGGGCGTTGAAACTGCGCCTCAGGAACCGTTTTCTTTTTATTATTATTTTTTAATCGTACCCGTTTTTTGCAGATTTGGCTCGTGGAACGGCTTAGACTCTTGGAAGCCCCTGCCGATCCTAAACATTATCGCCCTATAGCCTTGGGTAGCCGAAAATACTTGCACCAAGGCCAGGACGAGGCCGAATGGGCCTCCTTTTTTACTTATGGCATTTGTTCTTTTAAGTGGGTGGTACCATGGTGGGGTTTGAATACTATGACGGGGGGTTCTGATGTATCGGTTTATGTTTCTTTGTTGGGGCTATCTCGGCCCATTTATAATTTCCCTTACCGAGTCATGCGTCAATACGGTTTAAGGCAGACTATCCCCTTTTCTGATACGGTACCACCTAAGGTAGCGGCCTTTTCACAAGCACGTGTTCTAGCGTGGGCTAAGTATTATGATGGTCTCCCGCGTTGGGCCGTAGCTACAAATGGCTTTGTGGGTCTTTCTGAAAACTACAAGTTGTGGATGAGCTCCAATGATAAAGCTGTGAGGACCGAGGCTCGAAATGGGGAGCCGGCTGAGCTTTTGATACCTCGTATTCGTGTTAAGTATGAGGGTCCTGATTCTGCCAAACCTCGTACTCATGGTATTAAGACTGTGAAAGCTCGTCTGGATCGAAAGCGAAAGGAAGTTCCTCCCCGTTCTAGTTTCAGGCCTAAAAAGATGCCTAACATGAAGGGGCCTGCTGTTGTTAAAAGAAATGCAAGCCCTCGCGGAGATCGTCGCCGGAACAATGTATGGGTTAGGAAGGCTCAACCGCTTGTAGAAACGGCGACTAGTCTAGTTGATGATAATAATCCTTCTCCCACCATTGTCTGTGCCCTTAAGGCTGAGCGGGCTATAACTGAGAATGTTTCTGAAGCCTTGGCATCTTTGGAAGTTAGTGTCCAGGAGCCGGTTCTTATGGAGATTGATATTGGGGCAGCACAGAAGACTGTGGGGGTGGATCCTGCGAACATTGCCTTCTACAAGACTTTATTTGATGATCTGGAAGAGCTAGAGTAGTGTAGTTCTTGCTAGGGTGTAGGTGCCCTTTATTGATTTCAGTTGTGTTTGTTTTTTCATTTCTTAGCACTTTGTTTTCCTTCTTATTATTTTTCTATAAAGGCGTATTTTATTTTTTCATTTTTATTTTTTGTTTCTCCTCCTTTTTTTATATTTTTATATGTCTAACACTTTTTGCACAATTTATGTATGTTTGTTTTTTTCGATTGATTGGACCGAATCCTTGGTAAGGATTGCCTACGTATCTTGTCAGAATCAGGTCGCGCGTAGTTCTAGCTAGAATAAGTTCTAGGATGCCAGGTTTTAATAGATATGCCCTGAGGTGGTAGCATATTACTTAACCGGTCAAATGAGTGAAGTTTTATCATTATTTTTGTCTGCCGTTTTTTTTTTGTTTGCCGTAAGTCGCGTAAAAAATGAAATTCGACTACTTTTTGTATGGCTATATTTTTTGGTGAGCCCATTTGGATACGTGATGTACCCCCCAAGTGTTCGTTATTTTTCCGTTATGTACGGATAAAATGACGAGCACTTCTAAAAAATTTAGGCAGGCAGAGAGTTTCAACGCCCAGGCTGGGGCGTCAAAGATTTCGGCGCCCGGCCCTGGGCGCTGAAAATGACTTGGGCGGTCGTTTTTGACGCTTTGCTTCACGTGTTCTTGCATTTCTCTTTTTTTTTCCTCTTTTTTTTTTGTTTTAGTGCTTTGATTTTTTTGCTCGTATTTAAAATCAATTTTGAGGCTATTTCGGAGACTTTTTGGCTGTTAGCGTGAGATGCATTTTTGTCCAGATTAATTTTTTCTATCCGTGACACGAAACGGCTTTGAGAATGGAGTTGGGGTGTGGAAGATATGAAGATCTTTGTGTAGGATTTTGAGGTGGGTTGAAGTGCGTGTTGTTAGTGAAGGGTATGATGGAATTATGTTTTCTGAATCTGTTTTTTGGTAACATTTGCATTGTTTTGGATTTTGATTTCCTTTGATTTCTTTGGGTTGCATGGATTGACTCTTATGATGACACTGGTTGACTTTTTAGGTTTTGGGGATATGAATGGGATGGTGCGGTTTATTTTGTGGGTTTCGGGAACTGGTTCCCATGGCACTATTTCAAGACCGAATGGGCCTCGTTTGTTGGGCCTAGAGTGGGCCGCCTCTTTATTTTTGTATTTTGCAAGTACATTTGGTGTTTACTTAGTGTTAGAATAAAATCTTAGGAGAAATATTACGCCTTTATTAATTTGGAAAGTAAGGAAAACACACTGAAACAAACTTGACCTATATTCTAAGGGATCTTAGGACCATCTAAAGTCTTTATTATTTTTCTACCAATCTAAAGAACTACTAGGCGCTTTTACTACGGTGCCCTATGTGGCTCAAGCCTTGGGTTTAGTCTCGTAAAACTTTGGTCCTTCACCGGTACTCATCTTGATTTTTATTCCTTTTGCATTGACCCACTGATATGTCTTCACCCATCCGTTCTCGATCTCTTCTAGTGTTGATGCAGGAGCGATTAACCGGGTTGGGTCAAAACCTTCATCTTGTAAAGCTAGGGTAGTCGTCACAGTCTCGTCCTCCATAGGCCTCGATTCGTTAAACAATGTCCATAGAGCCTGGTCGTCCAATATTTTAGTTGTTTTAGTCTTGGTGAGGTGGGGTGCCTCATCCAAGGTGTGGCAGTCATGGAAGATTTCAAATCCTGGTTTTAGCAAGCCATCCTGAACGAAGGGTCCAGGGAAATCACAGCATGGGTGTCCTTCTCCTTCCCGAACGAACATCCCGTTAAGGGTTCTTTGATATGGGTGAAGGAGGGTGGTTTGTTTGGCCTTGTTAAGGCGTAGCCTAGACAGGCGGTCAACAATATCTTCCTCCGTTGGTTCATAGCCTAAGCCAAAGGGAGTAGATTTGTTGGGTAAAGGATGGAATGTGCATTCCTTCTTCCTTATGTCCAATTGGGTTCCAGGAAAATAACCTTGAGCTAACAGCATTCTAGGGATGACTCGGGATGCATGCGGGTCTAGGAATGCTGGATCATAATCTTCGACGAACTGGATTGTTTCTTCCATTCGAAACCCGTAAAGTTCGTTTGCAGTTTCGGCCGTTCCAACCATACTACAGCTGACGTCGAGAGGAGGGGCACATATTTCTAGTATTACCTAGTTATGGTTAAGTTTAACCATTTGGTGCAAGGTAGAAGCCACACCTCCTAAGTCATGGAGCCAAGGTCTCCCCAAGAGGAGGTTGAAAGTGGGCTTGATGTCAATTATTTGAAACTCCGTGGTGCGTGCCACAGGCCAGGTGTGTATGGTTAGGTTGATTTTTGCCAACACAGGCCTTCGGGAGTTATCATAAGCTCGTACCCCTTGCGTGGAGGTTTGGAAGTCATCATTTCCTAGCCCCAAGCAATGTGCGGTTCGCAATGGGCAAACATTGACCGCCGAACCGTAATCTACGAGCGCTAGGGGGATGTTTTGTCCTTTGCATCCAACCACTAGATAAAGGGCTTTGTTGTGAGCACCCCCCTCTTTGGGAAAGTCTTTGTCAGTGAAAACTATGGCCTTTTCTCCGGCATCTCTCGTGACATGGCTAACCAGTAAGTCAGGTGTGATATCTGTAGGTACTGAGATGAGGTGGAGTGAGCGAATAATCTTTTCGCGATGTTCCTTTGAAGTACACATGAGATCCCAGATGGTAATTTCGGCGTTGGTTCTTTTTAGTTGTTTCAAGAGAGGATTTTCAATGACCTCTGTGACGGTGGTTTGCCGTCCATTCTCAGGAGTTTGCCTAACTGGGATATCGTCCATAGGAGGTGGGCGAATATCCGGTTGGTATATCCTTCCGGATCGGGTGAGGTTGTCGACCTCGGGTTCCTGAGGGGTGGTGTCAATGAGAGCATACCCGGGCCAAGTTTCAGTAAAGAGGTCCTGGCCCGACACTTGAGAGAGGTAAATATCTTCAGCATCATCATCCCACACACCGCACACTTCCCTCTCGATTCGATCCATAGGGACCACAGCGAGTGGTACACCTTGAGGTGTAATATACACCGTGGGGTCGAAGTTCTCTGGTTGGTCGAGAGAGATGTGACAAGAGCCGAGTGGGCTCTTGTTGTTGTTGGGTTTGCCAACGTTAGGGAGAGGTATCACTTCATCCTCTATCATGTCCTGGATCGTATGTTTTAGATTCCCGCTGTTTTCAGTGTCATGCCCATTTCCTTGATGGAATTTGCAGTAATTACCTTTGACCCAATATTTGCCCTTGACAGGGGGGTCACGGGTGGGGCCTATAGGTCTCAACTTTCCTTGATTGGTTAGTCTTTCGAAGGCTTGTACCAAAGTTGACCCGAGTGGGGCGAACTTTCGGTCTCGGACCCATCTTCCAGGGCTTCTTCGGGCAAGAGTCTCCTCTACGGCATGGACTCCTTGGGCTTGGGACCTGTTGCCCCTGTTGTAGGTGTTGCTTTTGTATGCGGGTTTACTTTGTATTATTTTTGCGAGATCATCCTCGATCTTTATTCCCACATCATAAACTATTTTGAAAGTGTCAAGTCCCAGGTACCTAAGGTGTTGTCTGTAGGCCGGGTCCAGGTTGTCCATCAATTTTTGGACCAATTCTGTTTCGGGAGGCCTATTGATTAGTTGGGCCGCCTGATCCCTCCATCTAGCAAAGTAGGTTGTGAAACCCTCATTTTTCTTTTGGAAGAGAACTTCCAGCTCGCGCATGGTGACTTGAAAATCCATGTTTGACGAGTATTGCTTGATGAAGACATTGACAAAGTCTTCCCAAGTGGGGAAGAGCTTAGGGTCCTGGTGATAGTACCATTTGAGCGGCACAGGTTCCAAGGACAAAGGAAAGGCAGGTAGATACATGGACTTGTCCACGCCTTTCAAGTTCATGGCATTCACAAAGCTCAATAGTTGATCACGGGGATTGTCCGTGGCTTTAAACTTTGGTAAGTAAGATGAACTAAACTTTTCTGGTAGTTTGCCAGAAAAGGTTCAGGATCGAGGGAG
This sequence comes from Spinacia oleracea, assembly GCF_020520425.1. Lineage (NCBI taxonomy): Eukaryota > Viridiplantae > Streptophyta > Magnoliopsida > Caryophyllales > Amaranthaceae > Spinacia > Spinacia oleracea. The sequence continues at coordinate 93,275,432 of NC_079491.1, read as the reverse complement.
AAGTACTTGCTCCCCATGGTTTGCTGTAGGACCATTTTTTCAATCCTCTTCTCGTTATCGAGGTCATTTTTGGCTTGTGCAGCCGCTAAGGCTTCGTTTTCCATTTTCAGTTGGCCCATGAGTCGGGTCATTTGAGCCATCTGCTCTAGTAATTCTTCGATGGACATGTTTGAGGGTGCGAATAGAGGTTGGGGAAGCGGAGATCCTTGAAATGAGGGATGACGGACGGAGCTTGGAGTCACTAAACCTGGTGTTGGTGATGTATCTTCGAGGCGCACTAACCGTTGATTTCCTGATCGGCACCAAGTGGCCGGACTGGTCCTATGCATAAGATAAGCTAAAGTTTAGGTCCCAAAGTTTCAAGTATTACTTAGTCTAGACTTCGACTCTCTCTATTGGTTTTACACTCTTTCTTTTGTTGGTACACTTTTTAGTTCTTTCTTTTGGTCATTCTTTGGATTTTCGAAACACTTGCCCGTGTGACATTCATAATTATTAGCATGTTCGGTTTTGGTGCCGAGCATTGTCGTCGTAGGAGGCCTAACAACGACGCAAAGAGTTATTCTTTTTTATGAGTCACTTTTAGAATCGAGTGCTTTTCTTACGCCCTCGTAGCATTTTTTTTTACGAACGTTCTTTTTTGTGCTACGTATTTTCCTTTTACGCGGGCACCGAGGCTGCTGCGCCTGACCAGAAGGCCAAGCAGCAACTTCAGCGCCCAGCTCAGGGCGTGAGAAATTCTGGCGCCCAGCCAGGGGCGTTGAAAATGCGTCCCTGGCTGGTTCTCGTTTTCTGTTTGCGTCTACTTTTATGCGACTTCGATTTTGCGTGCTTTCCTAATAACGTCCTTTACGCGTTGTGCAGCGTTTGTGAGATTCGTTACAGGCCATCCCGAGCGTCGCTTATTTTTGTGGCGATCGTTCGGGTTTACGGAACACGTATTTCGGTATAAATCTTTGGCAAATTGGTTTATGAATGTTTGGGAAATTTTAAGGTCGTTGGTTTTTCTAGGATAGTTTGTCACACACAATCATATATTTCGCTACACATAACTAACATTCCATCATGAGGCAATAATAAAATGTCATGTAGTTTATAATAGGCTTCTATGGGTAGTTGTTTGCGCCTGGCTTGGTACCGCTTCTATCATAGATCCAACACATGCCCAGGTCGAGGTAGTGTTTTCAACAGACGAATTTCACTCAAGAGGCCAACCCGCAAGTGCAAGCCAAGGGGGCATGCAGGCGAGAGGGACCTAATGGGCGAGCGATTGGGTTTGGTACGGGTGTACTACTAGCGAAAGTGCCGAGTGGACAACATTCGAAGCGTATGCACCCCCCGGTTGGCGATGGGTATCCTTAGTCCCAACTCCAGAGATGAAACACCAAGGGAGCCAAGATTCGTTATGCGGTTCTGCCAGTTCACATTAATATGCTGATTTTCAGGTCGTCCCAACTTGATGGGGAAATAAACGCGGGGTAGGATCGTTTCACCCTTCGGCTATTTTGATTACCTACAAGCACGAGTATTTCCTTCACTATCCCCGTGGAGTCGCCACTGTGAGGGGGTCGAAAAAGCACGAGGCTAATGCGTGACCTCGTCCCTCGTGTGTGTGACGCTTCTTTTTGTCAAATCAAGTGTGATTGGATTTCCTGTGAGTTTACACCCAATTGACTAGTAATATAGGAGTCGCCATTCAGTTTTTAACGACAATGAGAAAAACTGACAAAACCCGGTTATCGTGACATAAAGGGAGTGCAATTATGTTTGACCACGACGGCCGTAGGTTCCCTTGTGATCCCTGGTGGTGGGGATCGCTCAACCTACACCCGCAGGGTAGAGATTGAGGGTTCGGGGGACTGTAACTACCGAGAGGAGTACTCGCTCTTCGATAACTCCAGAGGCAGGATATCCTTACTAGCTCAGCATAAATAATTGAAGGGACATGCGTTAACTATTAAACTAATCTAAGTCTATTTTAACAATATGCAACATATAGTACTAGATCGAGCGCGATTATCTGATTTAGATTGTTTTAAGGGACCTAGCATGATAATCCAATTTCCCAAAAATATCATATTTATTAAGCGTGATCGAACAATCAGATTTTAGTTAGTTTAACAGTTCATAAAAGGGCGAGGAAAGCAATTAAACCATGGAAAAGGGACACATTACGACGCACCCTTGAGAGGTGCGTCACGGTTCTCAGAAAACTAACCACTTTGACTTTGCTATTTCTCCTTTTATTTAACGAATCTCAAATTATGGACAGGATACGTTCTGTTCGATTTATGGATCGATTGCGACAGAACGCGTGATCAGTTTTGCAGCGTGAGGCTTAGGCTTAGGGGTTTAGAGTCAATACTCAGAATAATAATTATGTGTTGTTGTCCTTTTCACGTCGAACTTAAGGCCCTATTTCTAGAAAAGAGTTCGTGGAAAGATAGAATTGCAGAACTCTAATCCACGAGGAATTAGGAAAAAACACATACCAGGTATTTTCAGCGCCCAGGCCTGGGCGCCGAAGATTTTGGCGGCCAGAACCAGGCGTTGAAAATAGGGTCTGGGCTGTTTTCTTAGTCAGATTCGGATTCCTAGAATCCGGAGTATTTGAGATTTAATTGAGTCTTTTAGTGCGTATTAACCTTGTGACGGGATGCGTCTGGGCCCGTTACGAACTCTAGGCTCGTTAGGATTTTAATTAATACGTAACTCTTATTTTCGAATCGTATTAGGAATAGGATTCTCTCGCAATTTCTATCTCATTTAGGATTTATGTTAGAGTGCAACACCTAATTCTGACAGGTTTCTATCTTTTATGACTTGCCACTTTTAACAACTACCCATTACGGCAGTTACTATTTTTAGCAGGTTCCCATAAATAGCAGGTTTTGGGTGAAATGAAAAGGGGAATTGAGATTCGTTATTTTATAGGAGATGCGTTGTCAAGTGGAGATTTACGTTTTCATCATCGAACCTTCCCTTTCGGGAATGGGGACAAAAGTAGGTGTCTACAGGTAGGCGTCAACTTACCCTGCTCATTGGCTCTGCCTGTGGATTCCATTTTTCGTAGGACAAAATCTCCTACTTTGAGTACTTTGTTAGAGACTTTCTTGTTGTATTCCCTCGCCATTCTTATCTTGTACAGCTGTTGTCTTAGTTCCTCTAACCTCAGGCAAGAAATCCAAGGCCACCTTCATCATTTCCCAATTAGAATTCTCGTTGTATAGCATGACCCTCAAGGTAGGTTCACACATCTCTATGAGTAGGATGGCCTCGGCCTCATAAGCTAGTAAGAAGGGGGTTTCTCCGGTGGAGTTCTTAGCCGTGGTGCGGATCGACCATAAGACATTTGGCAACTCATTAGCCTATAGACCCTTGGCTTCGTCAAGCTTCTTTTTAATCCCTTCAGATATTATTTTGTTGAACGCCTCAACCTGGCCATTGGTTTGGGGACGTCCTACAGAGGCAAAACAGCTGTGTATGCCATGGTCTGTTAACCATTCTTTCAGCTTAGGCGTCTCAAACTGAGGCCCATTATCAAAGACGATAGCCTGTGGAATTCCGAAACGAGTCATGATATTTTTCCAAATAAACGCTCTTACATCACTGGTTCTTATATTCTTGAGTGCTTCTGCCTCCACCCACTTGGTGAAGTAATCTACAACAACAATGACATAACGCCTCCCTCCAGGAGCGGCAGTATACGGGCCTAGGAGATCCATTCCCCACTTAGCAAAAGGAATTGGACTCGTGATGGGTGTCATAACTCGAGCCAGTCGATGTATTAGGTGAGCAAAGCGTTGACATTTGTCACACTTTTTGACCAATGAGATTGCTTCATGCTTGAGGGTCGGCCAGTAATAGCCAGTTCGAAGTGCCTTTTCTGCCAAAGATCTTCCCCCAATATGTGAGCTACATAGTCCCTGATGAAGGTCTTCTAGAATTTCTTGCCCCTTCTCAGGCGTCACACATCTCAACATAGGGCGAGAGTAGGCCTATTTGTAAAGTGTGCCGTTCCATATTTCAACTCAGGTGCATTTTTTCTGAAGTTGTGCCGCCTGCCTTGAGTGTTCTGGCAAGACTCCATTCATTTTGAAGATAATTATATCATCCATCCATGTGGAGGTCCTGTCCAGAGTTGCTACTTCCACTTGTTCAACGCTTTTATGCTCCTTTACTTCCCAGAACACGTGACGAGGGGTATCACAGGATGCAGAACTGGCCAACTTTGATAATGCATCGGCTTGATTGTTTTCAGAGCGAGGGACTTGCCTTACTTCAAAGATTTTTAGTTGCTCCACCTCTTGGTGGACGGCATGCATATACTTAATCATCATCGGATCCCTAGCCTTGTAGGTTCCATTGACTTGGCTCACAATCAGTTGAGAGTCAGATAGGGCTAAAATCTCCTCGGCGCCAGCCGCTTTACACATTTTAATGCCACAGAGCAGGGCCTCATACTCGGCCTCATTGTTGGACGCCTGAAAGTTAAACCGCATAGCATACCAAAAGTATCCCCTTCTGGTGATTGACAGATTATCCCAGCTCCACATCCATTCTGCGTGGACGAACCGTCCATATACAGTGTCCACACAGTCTTGGTATCCTCGGCAAAACAGGCCTCGTCATTTCAACAATAAAATCTGCACAAGCTTGCCCCTTGAAGGCTTTTCTGGGTTCATAAGTGATATCGAAGGCATTCAGCTCGATAGCCCATTTCAGCATTCGGCCTGACGCGTCCAGCTTCTTGAAAGGTAGTTTAAGTGGTTGGTCAGTGTAGACCACTAACTTGTGGGCTAGGAAATAAGGACGAAGCTTTTTGCTGGCCATGAACAAGGCTAAACCAAACTTTTCCACTGTTGGGTATCTAATTTCAGCATTTTGAAGTACATGACTGACAAAGTACACTGGCATCTGTATTCCTTCCCTTTCTGTCAGCAGAACGGCGCTGAGCGAGTGTTCAGATACAGCAAGATACATGTATAAAGTCTCTCCCTACCAAGGGCTAACAAGACGAGGTAAGGTGTGCAAATGATCTTTTAATTTTACCAGTGCCGCCTCGGCTTCATCCGACCATTCAAACTTAGGCTTCTTTCCGATTGCTCTAAAAAAGTAATGGCATTTGTCTCCAGCTCTGGAAAGGAATCTTCCCAAGGAGGCCAGACAACCTGTAAGCCGCTGGACTTCTTTTAACGTCTTTGGTGAGCTCATATCAATTACTGCCTGGATCTTGTCTGGGTTGGCTTCAATTCCTCTTTCGTCAATCAAGAAACCTAAGAATTAGCTCGATGTTACCCCAAACACACACTTCTTAGGATTCAGCCTCATGTTGTAAGCTCGGTTAGTCTCAAATGTTTCCCTTAAATCTGCTATATGTGCCGCCCGCTGCTTACTTTTTAATATCATATCGTCAATATAAGTTTCAATGTTCCTGCCAAGCTGTTTGCTGAACACAGTGTTAATGAGACGCTAAAAGGTAGCTGGCGCGTTCTTTAACCCAAACGGCATTACTTTGTAGCAATACATACCTTGTTCTGTAACAAATGACGTTTTTTTCCTGGTCGACAGGCCACAGGGGAATTTGATGAAACCCCGAGTATGCATCCATGAAGCTCATCATGGCATGCCCCGCCATGGAGTCGACAAGCCGGTCGATCTTTGGCAATGGGAAGCTGTCTTTGGGACATGCCTAGTTGAGGTTGGTGTAGTCAACACACATCCTCCAGGTGCCGTTTGGTTTTCGGACGAGGACCACATTAGCAACCCAGTCCGGATATTGGCTAGGTCGAACAAACCCTGCATCCATCAACTTCTTTACTTCTGCTGCTGTCGCCTGATTTATATCTTCTCCATGGTTCCTTTTCTTCTGACGGACCGGTTTGAAGTTTGGGTCCACATTTAGCTTATGGACGGCCACAGCAGGGTCAATGCCGGGCATTTCTTCAACAGTAAAAGCAAAGATATCTTCAAATTCTCTCAATAGGTGGACCAACTTTGCCGCCAGCGGGTCGTCAGGAGGAATTCCAATGGGAACTACTCTGTCTGTCTTGTCTGTATTCAACACCACATTGTAATGAGCCCCAACAGGCTCTGGTCGTCGTTCTTCCATGTGCGCCGCTGATATAGCTAGTATTTCTTTCAGGGATTTGGATTGTGTGCCGCCGCACTTTCGTTTGTTACCTAACACATCTTTCTCTTCACCTGACCCCCATGCCTCTGGACTCAAGGTGGTTAAATAGCAGTCTCTAGCTTGCTGCTGATCACCATGTATGGTGCTGACGCTCCCATCATCACAGGCAAACTTTAGCAGCATCAAGTGAGTAACAATAACAGTCTTTGCCCCGTTCAAAGTAGGACGCCCCAAAATAATATTATAGGCAGTCAGGTCTTTCACTATGAGGAAACGGACGTCCATTTGACGAGATTCTTTCTTATTTCCCATCCGCAGAGGAAGAGAAATGATGCCGACTAGGTGGATGACACTACCTCCGAAGCCTATAATGGGATAGTAAATTTTCTCTATTTTTGAGGAATCATGCTGCAGTCGGTTTAAACACTCAAGGCTAATTATATCTGACGAACTCCCTGTATCAACCAGGATACGCCTAACCCTCAGATTGACGACCTTCAACTCGATTACCAGTGGATCGTCATGTGGGGTGGCTAGTTTTCCCCGGTCGGCCTCGCCGATCTCTACCTTTGGGAACGGGTCGGCTGTGGCCTTTCCTGACAACATCACTTTCCCCAGCCGCTTGGCATAATCTTTCCGACCTCTCATGGTTGGCCCTCCGGCGGCCAACCCTCCTGATATGACAGCCACACACTGTGGATCAGTACCGTTTCCATCCTCTTCCGAGGGAGGTGATTTGTTCTTTTTGTAGAACGGTTTTCCAGAACCTCCAGTGTTTCTGCTGATATAACTCTTTAGGAATCCCTTAGCGACTAGGCTGTCCAATGCCATTTTCAGGCTCTTGCACTCTTTGGTGTCATGTCCAATGTCATTATTAAAGTGACAATACAGCTTGGGGTCCCTACTTTCTGGCGGCGACTTCATGGAAAACGGCCGATCAATCTCAAACTTGGACCCAACGTCCTTCAGGATTGTGTTCATATCTGTGTTATACTCAAATTGCTCCCGGTCATAAGTTCTGGACCTCTTCTGACCTGCCGCCTCGGGAGCCCTGTCTGACTCTTTCGTAATAGCCCAAGTCCCATTAGGACGACTCTTCTTCTCAAATTTTTCTTCCTTAGCTGCCGGCTCAGCGATATCACTTCCCCGAGGTTCTTTTGGGACGCTGCAAATTTCTGTCGCATGGATAAAGGCCTCGGCCTCATCTAGTACCTCTGCCATGGTTCGCACGCATTTCTTTACCAAGTCAAACTTGAATGAGCCATTCTTAAGCCCCCTAATAAAATTATCAAATGCAACCCCATCCGGCAAATCTGGGATTTGCCTTGCTTCTAAGTTCTTTTCACATAACTTCTCAGGGACTCATCTTTGCCTTGATGGATCCGACTCAAATGCTTGCTCGTCTTATTTTCTTCCTTGTGAGCCATGAACCGAGTGGAAAAAAATAGCTCGAGCTCAGAAAAAGAGCGAATGGTTTCAATCGGAAGCCTCTCAAACCACTTAGACTCTACTCCTTTCAGTGTACCCGGGAAATACTTACACGAGGTTGAGTCGGTTGTTCCCTGAACATACATATGGTGCCGGTAAACTAGGAGATGCATGTCTGGATCTGTAGTTCCATCACAGGCGTCAATTTTAGGTGGCTTAACCTGAGGTTCATTCGTCTCATGATTTTATCTGCAAAAGGAGTGGAATGTCCTAGGGCCAAGTTGGACACCCCCTCTTGAATGTGATACACAGGATCCTGGTACCTTGAGTACGGCTCTCGCCGAGAGGACTCACGACGGCGAGTTTGAAGACTTGGTCGGGTGGCCCGTGGGCGCGCTTGACCCAAGTGCGTGTAAGTTGGGTGAGGTAGAGGTCTATCCGGCATGACAGGAGTTGACCCTGTATCAGAATGTTCAAATTCGGAATCAGGTACCTGCTCTGCTTGTGGCTGCTCACGTCCTCGAGACGTTTCACCGACCAGCCGCTGAGGCAGTCGGCGCGGTAGGTAAGATAGGGTCTGATTAGCATGGTTCTCTGGCAACCGCCTCCCGGCGTCTTCCCCTATCTGCCTGGTCCAGACATTCGGGGGACGCAGAGAAAGTGATGTTCTATTGTCTGCCGGTCTCTCGTGATTGGCAGCTGCTCTGGTGGTGTAAATCAGCATGCTTTTCTGTACCTCAGCGTTGACTATCTTGCCCATATCAGCTTGAAACTCGGACAAGATAGCTCGTAGGGCGCCCACAGGCACTGGCATGTCAGGGTTCTCTTCCATTACTGTATCTTCCTGAGGATCCAGGTGTCCTCCAGGGGGTGTGCGGTTTGCCTGGTCGTCCTTCTCACTAAGCACTTCTACCTCGGTAGCATGACGAGGTGTGCGCCCTGCTGCAAAAACCCGGGCGGCGTCCCCTGTTATTCTTGGAGCCGGCGTCTGCTGCTGCTCAGTCGGCATTTCCCTTTCCAGGGGTGGTCGTTCCACTAGAATAGGCCGCCCAGTATCATTTTCCTGCCGTTGATCTTCCATGCTACCGTCCCTCCCCACAGACGGCGCCAAATGTTGTGGGGTTTTTCCGGTAAGCTGATGACTTGGAGGTTTCCGGTAGCCTGCGATACGATCTGCGCTCTGACCTGCAAAACAAGAATATTCCTCTCGGAATATTCCCTCCGATGCTTAAGTGAGTATGTGTTTGCAGAGAGAGAAAGTAAAGAGAAGGCAGAGCAATTAATATATCTGGTTGTGTTGGGATTGTCACCCTTTTTCCTTGGGAATTAAGGCTTTATATAGTACTAGTTTTAGGGGAGAATAACCTAGTATTCCCTCATATGATTGGCTGAGGCAGGAGGAGAGGACAAGTGTCCTTTCCCCTTTGCAGTTATTGGCCTATTAGGACATAAGTGGGCTTTTTGGGTTTTTGTGCCATCATAAGGTATTTACCAAGTAGGCCTTTTATGTATAGACATGAATACATACATTTATCCGTATATGAATACAAATACGTATATGAATACAAATACGTATACTCTTCATTTACTTAGATGAGTACGTACACTCCTGGTGAGTAGACAAAAGGTTGCTTGCGGGGCATAATACGTGCCACGTGTCGTATCTTTATTGGCACAAGCTGGCATGGTAATTTTGCCCACAACACATGGTAGCGAGTCCTAGCTTTGCCTCGATTAGATTTTTGTATGAGGATGTTTGTATGGATTTTTGTAGCTTGTAGTTGGATTTGTATTTGTATGGTTTGATTTTGAATTTTGTATGTTTTGAATTTGGATTTTGTATGGCTTGAATTTTTATTTAGTATGGTTAGAAATTTGGATTTTGTATGGCTTGAATTTTGTATGCGTGTTTTTGCAGGGTTTGAATTGAATCTCGTACGCGTTGTGTGTGTTTTTGAAATTTGAGGCTATGCGAAATGAAAAAAAATTCCCATTTTTTCGGGTGTACATACCCATTATAAGCCCCCACTTTGACTGAGGTTTTTTGGTTAGAAAATGCGCAAGTCAAAGTATATTCAACTTTTGCTCATGCACATGCTGACACTAAAAAACGTTTGCCCATTTTTTCAGGTGTACATACCCACTATAAGCCCCCACTTTGACTGAGGTTTTTTGGTTAGAAAAAGCGCAAGTCAAAGTATATTCAACTCTTGCTTATGCATATGCTGACTCGACTTAGGACACCGATCTAGAACTAGAACGTTTGAATTTTGAACAGATTGACCTGAAATTGACCCGAATGCTGATTCGGACTGCTTGAAATTGCGTGCTTTGCGGCTTTTGGAATCTTCAGCATGAAATATTGGGGCTGATCTAGCTGTCCAAAGCTATAAAGAGATCGTACTTGGAATCATAAAAGGGGACGTTGAGCTCGTCCTTATTGCAGGCCCTGCGCCTGACGCAGGCTATGGCGCCCAGCGCAGGTGGTCCTTTCGAGTACCACCATGAATGCTGGTTTTTGTATAAATAGGGAGCTTTCCGGATCACATTCTTGCACGAATCCTTCTCTTCTCTTCTTTGCCTTCTACTTCTTCACAAAAAAGAAAGAAAATGGTTATATCCTTGGAAAAGGCCTTGAACTCTTGGCTTGGTTCGTTAGGCAAGTTGGAGAAAAGGGAGCTTGATCGCATACATCTTGAGGTGCTCGTCTCTTTCCAGTTTGTGAAACTTGACATGCATTTCATTCTTGCTGCTTTGGAGGCTTGGGATCCGATCCACCACGTTTTCTGCTTTGGAAACAACGAGGTATGTCCCCTCCCTAAAGAGTTCAGTGCTTTATGAGGGTGGCCCTTTATGATAAAGCCTTGCATGCCTAGTGTTGAAGAACACTTTTTCGTGGCTTTTGAGAGGTATTTGGGCTTGAAGCCCCCACTTTTGAGTGCTGTTGTATATGGTTGAAGGGTGGATTTGTCCCTCCTTGTCACTTACTTTGATGGGCTTGACGTCCCCAAGGTTTTCCGCTTGAGGGCCTTGAGTTTATGTATCTTTGCTCGATTCCTCTTTTCGGAGCAGGGGTTTGGCAATAGCGATGCTTCCCTAATAGAGATTGTGGAGCAGGTTGCTAGTGGTAGGGACCCGATGCCTCTTGTAATAGGCGAGACATTGATGGGCCTTGATATGCTGAAGTCGGACCCCTCTTCCTTGCCGTCGGGAAGTCCGGTATTACTCCAAGTAAGGATCTGGAGCTCTCTTGTATTTTGAAGTTTGTATTTGTATATTGAATATTGAATATTGAATTTCTTTTCTTGTATATATTCTCCCTAATGTCTGGTTTATGGAGAGATTCATGTTGGTGGCACCACTAGAGAACATGGAAAGTTATAATAGGAAAGGATCCATTATGCGGCCCATGGTGTATGGCCGACTTTCACTGGATGAGTACACTCTCGGAGATTGGATCTTGTATCAGGTGGGTAGTTCCCTGGTGGGGAATCGCCGCTATGAGGCATGCACCTGGCTCTACTGCTTTGAGGGCGCCTAGCCTTACAATGTTAGTCTTCTACTCTCCTGCTAGAGTGATGAGACAATATGGTATGAAGCAAGAAATTCCTGACTGTGCTGATGAGCATCCGACACCTGTTGTACTGAATGCTAATCGACTTGAAGTTTGGAGGCGGTATTGGGTTGCCAAACCATTCTTGAATATTCAATTCCCACCCGAGCCTGTTACTTTGTCTGCAGGGTATATTGTATGGATGAAAGGTCCAAGACAAAGGGACATTTCTCTCTCCGGGCCAGCGGGAGCCTGAGGTTCTAGAGCTAGACGCCCTGCATCAACTGATTATGAAGAAGGTGACGGGAGTGTGGCCTATCCGGTGCTTGACCATTTTGGGTCCAAAGGAGGATCGTCATCTTCCCGTCTTGGAAGACTAGCAAGTTCCTTCTCCCGCCGCTTGGGCAAGGGGAAGATTGATGAATGATTATGGGAAGAGCCAAGGGATAGTACTGAAGGTGCCAAGACTCAAGAGCATAGTCGCCCGACTTCAGTTCTTTGTAGGCTTAATGTGTTTAAAGTTGCATTAGCAGGAAGTGTGTTTAAGAGTGTGTTGATGTGTTTAGGAATTGTGTTTAGTGGAAGTGAAAAGGCTTTGAACTTTGCTTCACTTGATTCCAACCCTGTACTTGAATTATCTTGGATGGAGGCTTTAGAGCCAAATAAAAGTTATTGTGTTAAATTTCGCTTGAACATGCTTTGCTTTTTAATTTACACATTTGGAATAAGAACAACAACAATTAAATTTTTACTTAATTTTTAGGATGCCCTTAATTGAGGAAACTTTAAAAATTTTTGTATTAAGGTGGTCGGGCCTCGGAATGAGGTTGCCTACGTGTCCCGTTAAGGAATCAGGTACAAAACCTTTTTAATTTGACTTTGAATTTTGAATTTAGAACTTAGACATAGAACTTCTTGAGTTGATCGAGGTTCGTCAAAGAACGGAACTCAGTTTCATCGACATCTGTTAATTCAACTGCTCCCCCCACAGAGGATTTTCTTGACAATGTACGGCCCTACCCAGTTGGGTCTGAATTTTCCCCTTGGGTCCATGATGCTCTTGCGAAAGGCTTTCAGGACAAGCTCGCCTTCCTTGATTTTTCGGGTTCTGACCCTCTTGTTGAAATGTCTGGCAACTCAGCGCTGATAGACTTGTACTTGTTGAGCGGCTTGAAGCCGACGCTCATCGAGCATGACTAGCTCGTCATATCTTGCTTGTACCCATGGAGGTTCTGGGATTTTGCTTTCGAGAACTATCCTTAGAGAAGGTATCTCTAGCTCAATAGGTTGTACTGCTTCCATTCCATAGACCAATGAAAATGGGGTTGCGCCCGTTGAAGTGCGGATTGAAGTTCGATACCCCCATAATGCAAAGTATAACTTTTGGGGCCAGACTTTGTATATTGGTTGTCATTTTCATGATGATGGCTTTGACATTCTTGTTGGCCGCTTCGACTATCCTATTATTTTGCGGGCAATAAGGCGAAGAACAGTGATGTTGAATTTTGTACACGGCGAATAGATCTTCACACTCTCCTTGGAAATGGGTTCCCTGGTCACTAATGAACTCGTGAGGAACGCCGAATCTGCATATGATGTTTTCTTGTATGAATTGGGCCACTTGCTTGGAACCCAACACTTTGAATGACCTGGCTTCGACCCACTTAGTGAAATAAATCGATTGCGACCAGTATGAACTCATGACCCCCGGTGCCTATTGGAGTGACTTAGCCGATGACGTCGATACCCCAAGCTTGGAATGGCCATTGTGATGATTGAGAATATAGAGAGGATGGGGGAATGTGCTTCAGGTTCGCACACTTTTGACAGGTAGGACCTTTCTTGACGAAGAAGTAACAATCCCGCTCGAGGGTGGTCCAGTAATATTGAGCACTGATGACTTTGAGGGCCAACATCTTCCCATTCATGTGAGTATCATAGACCCCAACATGCACGGTGTCCATGACTCTTAGTGCTTTGTGCTTGTCAACACATCGGAGATTGGGGTCGCTAGGGGACCTCTTGTATAGAATGCCGCCTTCTATGACGAAATTGGCTGATTGTAGGCGTAAAGCTGTTTAACTCTTGCTTGAAAAATGCGGGGGATACTCAGAGTTTTGTATATACCTTTGGATGTCTCTAAACCAAGGCTCATCTTTGTCAGGCTCGACTTTGTCAATAGCATGGACATATGCTGCTTTTTGACGCGTTTCAATTGTAAGGGGCATTTCAGCCAATGTTGATCATTGATGCCAATTTTTCCAGTGCGTCGGCGAATTGATTCTCCTCTCTTGGGAGGTATGTGTAACGAAGCTCTTCTACTGGTTCAGACAGCTGCTCAAGATAATACTGGTTTGGGGCCAAGCTTTCGCTTCTAACTTTCCATTTGCCGGAAATCTGATTGATGATTAGGGAGGAATCCCCGTACACTCGAAGTTTCTAGACGCCCAATGCTAAGGCGACTTCCAGGCCCATAATGCAGGCTTCATATTCGGCTGCATTGTTTGTGACATTGAATTGTGACTTTGCATACATGGGAATGTGAGTGCCGTTTGGAGCTACTAGGATTACCCCGACACCACATCCGTTTTGATTTGAGGCACCGTCAAAGTGCAGCAACCAAATGTCATCGCTTGTCATTAGAATTTGCTCATCGGGTAAGTTATAATCCTCCTCTTCTGTCTCGATGGGACAGTCGGCTAGGAAGTCTGAGACCACTGAACCCTTGATAGATTTTTGAGGAACGTACTCGAGATCGAATTCTTCTAACATATCCAACCATCTGGACAAACGTCCGTTGAGAGTCGGCTTTTCGAATAGGTACTTAAAAGGATCCGCTTTTACAAATCACATACACTGTGTGGGAGAGCATGTAATTCCGGAGTTTCTTTGCAACCTAAACTAAGGCCATACTCAGTCTTTTGAGTTGAGTATATCTGGTCTCATATTCGAGCAGCTTCTTGCTTAGATAGTACACGGCACTTTCTCTGCCTTTAATCTCTTGGGCAAGCATGGCCCCTACTGTTGAGTCAGTTGTTGTAAGGTAACGCCTAATGGGAGCCCCCGGTATTGCTGGCTTTACACTGGCGGATTTGAAAGGTAGTCTTTGATGGTGTCAAATGCATGTTAATAGCCTTCGTCCCATACCTTGGGCACACTCTTGCAGAGTTTTAGAAATACTGGCTCACAAATCATGGTGAGTTTTGAAATGAATCTACTGATGTATTGTTACTTGCCAAGGTACCCCAGAATTTCTTTCTCATTCGCTGGCGGTTTCATATCTAGAATGGCCTTGATTTTTTAAGGATCAGCTTCGATGCCTCGAGAACTAATGACATATCCGAGTTGAGCCTCATATTGTATTGCCTAAGCCTATTGAAGAATTTTCGAAGTACAGTTGTATGCTCATGTCCATCTTTGGATTTGACGATCATGTCGTCGACACATACCTCAATTTCTCTGTGGATCATGTCGCTCATAATGGTTGTGGTTGTTCTTTGATACGTAGCCCCCACGTTCTTCTGTCCGAACGGCATAACTGTGTAGCAATATGTACCCACTGAGTGATGAAGGTTATCTTCTCCATATCTTCCTCTTCCATGGGAATCTGATTGTAGCCCGCATACCCGTTCATAAAAGAGAGTAAGGCATTATTTGCGGTGTTGTCGACCAAGATGTCGATGTGGGGAAATGGAAAACCGTCTTTAGGGCTAGCCCTGTTAAGATCTCTGTAATCGATGCACATTCGTACTTTGCCGTCTTTCTTTGGAACCGGGACGACATTTGCAATCCATTCTGGGTACTTTTCTTCTCGAATAATCCCGGCCTCTAGCTACTTAGAGACTTCTTCTTGAATTTCGAGGGAAACATCCGGTTTCATGCGACGGAGTTTCTGCTTGATGGGCTTTGAACCTGGAATGGGGGGAATTATATGCTGACCAATGCTTGGATCAACCCCTAGGATATCATGATAGAACCATGCGAAGACGTGTATGTACTCTAAAAGTAGCTTGATAAGATCATCTCGCTCTGCTTGAGATAGAGTTAAACCAATCTGAACTAATTTTGGATCACTGCTATTAGAAAGGTTAACTTTTTCTATTTCCTCAATTATGGGCGTCCTGTTTTCATGATTTTTGATAGCTTATAAGATTTCAAGGTCAGTTTCTTGTAAAGAAAAGTTGTTTGGATTAGGAGTGTGTTTTGAATTTGAACTTAAAGAGTAGGAGGAAATTGAAATATTATTGAAAGTAGCAATCATTACATCGACAACTTTAACTTGAAGTTCGGCCTTTAGAGGCTCTTAATTGATGCAAGACTCTAGCCCTAAACTCTTAGACTCATCACTAGACTCTGATCTAGACTCATCCTCTGACTTGGCCTCGCTCATCATAGATCCTTCTTGAACATTTTGCCATTTGGAGCAGTAATCTTGAGGGACTTCCTCCAGCCATTGACCATCTTCTCACTAGGAGCGATAAGCTAAGACGGGTTAAAATCTTCGATTTGAGTAATCATCTGAACCATAGTATCTTCATAAATAATTGGTGTTACTTCTTGGATGAATCAAGGCATTCAGGGGTGACCTTGTCTTTTACCGGAAGGGCATCTTTGAGGAAGTGACAGTCTTTGAAGATCTCAAATCCAGGGTAGAGGACCCCTTTTGAAGTATCATAGAAAGGCTCTGGAAAGTCAAAGTATAGGTCATCCTCTCCTTCTTTTATGAAATGCCCGTTGAGTGTACGCTGATGGGGAGGTATTTTGAATTGGTCATTACCAGCTCGACGGGCTCTTAACTTAGCCTCTTTTTGCTCGTTGTCGTACTTAGTCGGTTTGTATCCCAGGACACTACACCATGGTTCTTGAAAGGAGACTCGGTAGGCGGTGGCAGAGTAGTGCCCAAGAAGCGCCCACGCTTAATCATTATGTGCCTTGCCATGGGATTCATTTTGGACTTGATGGCTCCTACTTCAGCACTGAACCCCCAAAGGTCTTCATCATTGTCATCATGTTCTATTAATATCAGAGCCTTGTCAGCTATCTTGGTTCTTGGATGGGATGCATGATATTTCCTTGGACCTCCATCCGAACTTTCTGGTGGAGTGAAGATAGTACAACTTTGAGGTCATGGATCCAAGGTCTCCCCAAAAGGAGATTAAAACTTGTTTTGATGTTGAGCACTTGAAAGCTCACCTTGCACTCAATTGGGCATGTTCGGAGTAGAAGGGTGAGAGTTTCCATTTCTTCCCGGCGAGTGTTGTAATAGGCGCGAACATCTTGGGAGGAGCTAGAAAAGTCACTAGGAGTGAAGCCCAAATTTTCAGCAGTGCGGAGAGGACACACATTGATGGCTGACCCATTATCTACTAGAGTCATGGGGATGATTTTATCTTTGTATTCAACAGTCAGATAGAGCGCCTTGTGATGGCTTCCCCTTCGGGTGGGAGGTCTTCATTTGTAAAGGTAATTCCTTCTTCCAGATTTGTTAGTAACCCGACCCGCACTTCAGGAGTTACTTCCAGGGTGACATTCAACTTGACAAGAGCACTGATTAGAGTAGTGCGATGCTCCACAGAGGAAGCCATGAGTTGCCAAATATTGACATCTGCCTTTGTATGCTTTAATTGTTTGATCAAGGGATTTTCCTCGGTAGGTAGAGGGACATTAGTTGACGGTGTTGTTCTATTAGTTGGCTCTTGAATTTGGCCGGATCGAGTCATGACCTAAACACTGTTTTCTGCCTTAGTTTCCAAGTACCAATCGGCATTGACAATTTCCTGACATTCATCGCCAGAGATGTTCTCAATAGGAGAGTCCTGGTATATGTCTTCATCGTCGCTGGCCCATATCCCACAAATGTCTTCTTGAGGTAATCCAGTAACAAACCCGGACTTTGAATTTTCATCGGGTTGCACAAGGTAGGGCACAGGCGCCTTTGGTTATGAAAGATTTCCTCTACCTTAAAAGGACTCACAACATGGAAAAGAGTTTCCTGATTGTCTTTGAGAGCCCTTATGCGAGCCTCAGCTTCCTCAACACGTTCATAGAGCTCCGCTACAGCCGTTGCCAATAAAGTCATCTTAGATTGGATTTTGAGAAAGTGAGTCCGTGCACCTATTTAGTACATGACTTGAATTTAGAACTTGGACTTCCCGACACATAATATGATATGCATCCTATGAATGAGATCTAGAATCGACTCTAAGTGCCACTCCGATGATTCGGGGTTTTGGATTTTGTATTTGTATCCTAGATTTGCGACCCGTTGGAGTTTCAACCTATCGGGATTTGTATAAGAATTTGCATTAGTATCTGGATTTACAATCTGTTGGAAATAATTTTGAAAGGAGCTTCATTCTTTGTGGAGGCCTCCTCCTTGTACTAGAACCTGGAATATGGAAAGGGGATTTCGACCCCTTGGATTTTGTATATCCTAAGGGAATTTTGACCGGACGTAGAGTATGAAATATTTTAGGGGAATTTTAAACCGATAAGAATGTAGAAATTTAATTGTATTATGTCAAGGGATTTTCAACCGGGGAATTGAATTCGGTTTTGCATTATTTCTAGGGAGTTTCAACCCATGGGAAGGAGAATTGGATTTTGTACTTTTTCAAGGGGATTTGAACCCGTCAATAGAACTCGGAATATTTTAGGGGAACTTCAACCCATTTGAACTTGGAATATTTCAAGGGAATTTTAACCCATTGGAAATGTTTTGGAAAATCGAATTTGTATTATTTTAGGGGAGTTTCAACCCATGAGGATTTGGAGTATTTTAGGGTAATTTCAACCCATTGGATTTTGTACAATATCTAGGTATTTTCAGCCTATTGGAGTTTGTATGGGGTTTGGATTATTTCAAGGGACTTTCAACCTGTTGGAAATGTTTTAGGAGGTCGAATTTGAATTATTTTAGGGGAGTTTCAACCCGTGATCGGATTTGGACAATTTTAGGGGAATTTTAACCCATTGGATTTTGTACTGTTTCTAGGGATTTTCAACCCATTGGAGTTATTTTTGAATTTTGTATTTGGAAGCAATGGAAAGCAAGAGTTTTCGTAGTTTGAAAGTGAATATGAATTTGATTTGGAATTTGGACTTGGAATTGGAAAAGAAGCGTTTTGTATTGAATATGAGGCCTTGAATTTGGAATCTTGGATTTGAGAATCCGGCATTACGCCATCATGAGTTTGGACATTTGAACTTGAGGTTTTGAAGTTGGAATTGGGAATTTGAACTTGAGGTTTGAAAGATTGAATCGAAAATTTGGCATTACGCCATCATGAGTTTGGACATTTGAACTTGAGGTTTTTAGGTGGAAATAGGAGGTTTGAAAATTTGAATTGGAAATCTGGCATTATGACGTCGTTGGATTGATTATTGAATTTGGGGCTTGAAATTTAGACTAGAAAATCCGGCATTATGACGCCGTTGGATTGAACTTTGAATTTGGAACTTGAAATTTGGATTGGAAAATCCGGCATTATGACGCCGTTGGATTGAATTTTGAATTTGGCATTTGTGCGTGAGGGGTGTTTAAGGGTTTTGAATCAAATGGAGTGGCACTCCTAAAATACCCTAAATCGGCGATTTTAGATGCATGAGGTTTGAATGATGCTCCTGTTAGGTTATGACAAATATAAAACATATATTTCATGCGGAAAAACCATAAAGCCAGGAATCCAAATCAATTTTCACATAGTCAATTGGCATAATTAGGATACATACATGTGTTGCGTGCCTGCACTAGCTGCTCCCGAACCGAACAAGAACAAGTTTAGGACTCCAAATGTCGCCCCTCCGTAGATAGTCCACAGCACGTTAGAATTTAATGTTTAATAAAACACAAAACATTCAATTCTTCTGGAATTAGGAGAACGATTAATCGAGCAATCCTAAACGACCAAGGATTCGGTCGTACGTAGCATTGCACAAACACACACACACAGCCCACATGGGCATTGTGCGCGGCACGACCAAAGGTAGGTGCTGGCAGAACGCGGCCCATCAGTGGGCGCTGCTGCTAGGCCTGGCCTTGCGTGCTTGCGGCTGGGCCTGCCTAGCTCGCTGGTTGCGCTCTGGGGTGCTCGCTGCTAGCTGTGTGCGCGAGCTTTGCTAGGCGCGGGTGTCGCTTCGTTCCGGGCCTTGCGTCTAGCAAGATCGACCGACGATCATTTCCTACGCCGCGCTTCCGATTCGTTTTCCGATTCCGTAATTCATTTTCGATTCGAACAATATTTAATATTTCCGATTCTGAAATTTATTTCCGATTCCGACAATATTTCTGATTCCGGTAATATTTCCGTTTCCGGCAATATTTCCGATTCCGGCAATATTTCTATTTCCAATAATATTTTACGATATGTACCATATTTCTGTTTCCGGCAACATCTACAACTTGGATAATATTTATATTTTCGTTATGATC
This sequence comes from Spinacia oleracea, assembly GCF_020520425.1. Taxonomy (NCBI): domain Eukaryota; kingdom Viridiplantae; phylum Streptophyta; class Magnoliopsida; order Caryophyllales; family Amaranthaceae; genus Spinacia; species Spinacia oleracea. Next base: position 93,255,887 of record NC_079491.1, on the reverse strand, counting down.
CATATTTCCGTTTCCGGCAATTTCATCATTTCCTGAGTATTCATATTTTGCCTTTTGACGATTTCAGCTCCCACTGGAACCGAGATCCATCGATTCCGAATATCCATAAATAGAGTATTTAATTCACTTAAATATTTGATCCGTTCACGTACTATTTGTGTGACCCTACGGGTTCAGTCAAGAGTAAGCTGTGGATTAATATTATGAATTCCACTCGAACTGAAGCGGCCTCTAGCTAGGCATTCAGCTCACTTTGATCTCACTGAATTGTTAACTTGCATAATTAATTAATATTGAACCGCATTTAATAGACTTAGCATTGAATGCATACTTAGACCAAGGGCATTATTTCCTTCACTCTCCCACTTGTCCTTAGGGACAAGTGTGCATTGCCTAATTCCTTTGTCTGTTTCTTACTAGTAGTTCTGTTTCTTGAACTATGTGGACATGGCAATGTCACAATCATTTGCATAGATACTTACTTGGGAAGACTAGTATCGGACAGACCTGTGAAACTTTACTGTAAGAGATGAAAATCTGTCATAAGTAAAATTCATTAAAATTATTAGACACTAATCCTGAATACCTGAGTGGTTTGAGATTACTTGTTTGAGAACTGCTAACTTGGACGTTGTCAACCGTCGCACCGTAAAAGGAGGCTATAAAGGCAACGCTCGGGTAATCACCTATCAAACGAAGTCTAATCTTAAGATCGCAAGATTGGGATTGTCCTCCCATTAATCGGGATGAGATGCTGAAAGTTGTACAAGGCCACTCGGAGAGCTAGAAACTGTAAAATGCATGGCCGTGCGCAGATGAATCATAGGCTATGATTATCTGTTTATTTGATCGGTTGAACTCTGAAATGGAGAAACACCTCTGGATATAATAAGGATGACAACTCTTACCTTATGTGTAAGAGTAAGCATCGAGTGACAAAGGAATTAGGAAATGCACACATGTCCTTAAGGACAAGTGGGAGACTGAAGGAAATAATGCCCTTGGTCCAAGTATGCATTTAATGGTAAGTCTAATAAATGCGGTTCAGTATTAATTATACAAGTTAATAATTCAGTGAGATCAAGTGAACTGTATCCCTAGCTAGAGGCCGCTTCAGTTCAAGTGGATTAATGATATTAATCCACAGCTTACTCTTGACTGAACCCGTAGAGTCACACAAATAGTACGTAAACGGATCAAGTATTTAATGGCATTAAATACTCCATCTATAGATATTCGGAATCGACGGATCTTGTTTTCAGTGGGAGCTGAGATCGTCAAAGCCAAATAAATGAATACTCCGGAAACGATGATATTTCCGGAAACGGAAATACGGATCGTATCAGAAATATAAAAGTCGTAGATGTTGCCGGAAAAGGAAACATGGAACGTATAGGAAAATATTATCGGAAATGGAAATATTGTCGGAATCTGAAATATTGCCGAAAACGGAAATATTGTCGGAATCGGAAATATTATCGGAATCAGAAAATAAATCCGGAAACGGAAATATTAAATATTGGTTTGAAACGGAAATTAATTCCGGAATCGGAAATGTTAAATATTGTTCGTATCGGAAATGAATTCCGGAATTAGGAAATTAATCTGAAGCGCGTCGTACGAATTAGCATCGGACGAGCTTGCTAGAGGGAGGCCCAGCGCGAAGTCGGCCCACGTCCAGCAAGCCTGGCGCGCCTCACAGCAGCCCAAGGCCACGCCAGGCCCAGCGCGCGCCTAGGCTGCGAGCACAAGGAAGCACGCGTGGGCTTCGTGGGCTTTCTGTATGCGCGGGCATGGCCTGCGCGCATGCGGGTCACGCTCGTGTGTGTTTGTGCTTGCGTACGAAACCTAAAGCGTGTAGGATTCGTTTAAGATTAAATTCCTAAATCTACTAGATAAATTAATTAATAGAATTTTAAATAAATTCACATTAATTAATTAGTTTCCTAGTAGGATTCCAATACCCGTTTCCCTACCCTATAAATAGGTGATTGTAGACACCTACTTTTTTTCCCATTCCCGAAAGGGAAGGTTCGATGATGAGAACATAAATCTCCACTTGGCAACGCATCTCCTATAAAATAACGGATCTCAATCACCCTTTTCATTTCAGCCAAAGCTGCTATTTATAGAAACCTGCTAAGAATAGTAACTGCCGTAAGAGGTAGTTTTTAAAAGTGGCAAAATCATAAAAGATAGAAACCTGTTAGAATTAGGTGTTGCACTCCAACATAAATCCTAAAAGAGATAGAATTTTCATTCTTGGTATAATTCGAAAATAAGAGTTAGGTATTAATTAAATTCCTAACGAACCTAGAGTTCGTAACAGGCCCAGACGCATTCCGTCGTAAGTTAATACGCACTAAAAGACTCGGATTGTAACACCCTCGATTACTAACTATAAATAAATAAGAATATAAAAGACTTTATAATAAATTGCGGAAGCTTATAACTAGATCGGAGGTATCACCGCCACACTTGACCACATTGTCAAGTACTAAGGCTTACAAAACTCAAACTATTACAACTCAATTACTAGGTGATCTATTTACAACTGTACAACTGTTAAAAAGACTAAACGGTAACACTTGAGCTCCTTTAACTTCTAAAGACAGTCCTTTACGATCAATCTGCTCCAATCATCTTGACTGCTCACCAAAGAGGACAAATTCCAAAAGGATCGTCGCAGGGCCACCATAAGAAAAAGACATGGCCGCAAACACACATAGCAAATAAACACACGTCAGCAAAAAGCTGAGTAATCACCTGTAATATACAAAAACATACTAATGTAGAATATATAATAAAGGCTCATGTAAACAATGTAGTATGAAACTACATTTCAAGTACGATCCCAAATATAAAACTAACTCCATACTCTCTATAAAAACTATAAATCTTCTCTTTATATGAACCTCAAATATATTGATATGATATTTTCCTCTACTAAACGTACTCAAACCAATAGGTTCCATATTTGCTCTTTGTTATATACCTAGCCTTGGACATGGGTAATTCGAATAATAAACCAACAAGTATAAAAACTTGAAACTCTCAATAGCTACTAGAAAGACTCTTTGAGTCAAGGCCACTTTTGGACCAAATCCCACTTTGGAGATATAAAGAAAATAATAAAGATTGTATCTTGCTCCTCTACTAATGGTTATCATCTCCTTACCAAACATGTCAAGGACTAAGGTGTATAACGCCGAGCCTCAAACCAAAAATATAATAATCATTCTCTAACATTTTCTAATAATCTTATCCATATGATCAATACCCATTCCTGGTTAATAATCTATACTTCTCAAAAACAGCATAGACTCCCAAATAATATTATACGACATAATTGTCTATGAAACATCTCAAACCTTTTCGGGGAACAACATCAATACCCAAATAAAACTTCTAAACAATCCCAAAAATACATGCGACTAAGTCCTCAATACTTATTAGATAAACTAGCTAGTCCTTCATAGTTAATTGATATTCTCCCTTAAATGATAATAACAAAATCAATATAACTATGACCATTATTATAGAGCATAAGAATCACAAATTGCTGTGATTATCGCACAAAAGTATCATACAACTAACTATTTTCATGATAATTGCAAACACATAAGCACTTCTGTAAGACATCAACAAATCCAACATCAGATAAACAACAGGTATACTCAATACAATTCCAACGATAAATATAAATAAAATCTCTAAAGAATAGGCATGATAACAACTAATGATACACACAACGATTCGAGAGACTAAGTGTGCGTGATTACCTTCCCTAACCACAATAAGCCAAATCAAGAAACACGAATTGCGGCTTGCGGGATATATATATACGAGATGCAAATTGTAAAAGGGCTTATGACATATTTTGTGTGCTAAATAAAATAATGGAGGTAGATCAAGGGAGTGATAAAATAAGGATGATGATTGTAAGGTGTAAGATATGAAGCCATGATAAAGGAAGGCATCATTACTCATTAGTTTTGATTAGTGCTTGATCTCACAGCCAAACTCACGAGACTCGTCAAAAGAATGGCTGCCACACAACTTTGAAAAGATAATATTAGGTTAAACAAAGGTATTTATAAACTTAGTCATTAGTGTCATACTCAAATTACAATAGGTTTTCAAACCTTTCCGAAAACATAAATAAACAATGAAATTTGAAAAATAAATTTACTTAAAACACAAATATGAAGTTAACTTTATTATAAATAATATTTTATAAAATCATAAAACATTGGGATATTACAATATATCTCCCTTAAAGAAAGTTTCGTCCCGAAACTTAAAAGTATGAAAATTAAGGGTTTTACAATCTACCCTCCTTAAAAGAAGTTTCGTAGTTAGAAAAGTTTAGGGTATTTCAATCTACCCTGCTTAAAAGAAGTTTTGTCTCGAAACGTAACATTTGAAAAACATAGGGTATTAAAATATACCCTCCTTAAAAGAAGTTTCGTTCCCAAAACTTAAGTTAAAAGAACTTAGTTACTTTAATATCAAATGCTAAACAATTTTTTTGTTTTTAAATAAAGAAACAAAAAAGTTATACCAACTTAAACTTTTGCCACATAAAATATTTGGGATATTACATACTATCCCCCTTAAAAAAAAAGGAGTTCGTCCTCGAACTTAAAACTAGTCATATAGACTCATTACAAGAATCACATAGCTAACACGTAAAAAGAGATAGCCTCTTCAATTAAACAGCTTGTCCTATAACTTTTTAACTTAAACTCCTAATTAGTCATTTTAATCCTAGACAACTCAAACCAGACACTGGGATATGAAGATCCCTGTGTGTTAATTCAAGACTGAATAGGCTCTTGATACCATTTTGTAACACCCCCGATTACTAACTATAAATAAATAAGAATATAAAAGACTTTATAATAAATTGCGGAAGCTTATAACTAGATCGGAGGTATCACCGCCACACTTGACCACATTGTCAAGTGCTAAGGCTTACAAAACTCAAACTATTACAACTCAATTACTAGGTGATCTATTTACAACTGTACAACTGTTATAAAGACTAAACGGTAACACTTGAGCTCCTTTAACTTCTAAAGACAGTCCTTTACGATCAATCTGCTCCAATCATCTTGACTGCTCACCATAGAGGACAAATTCCAAAAGGATCGTCGCAGGGCCACCATAAGAAAAAGACATGGCCGCAAACACACAAAGCAAATAAACACACGTCAGCAAAAAGCTGAGTAAACACCTGTAATATACAAAAAGATACTAATGTAGAATATATAATAAAGGCTCATGTAAACAATGTAGTATGAAACTACATTTCAAGTACGATCCCAAATATAAAACTAACTCCATACTCTCTATAAAAACTATAAATCTTCTCTTCATATGAACCTCAAATATATTGATATGATATTTTCCTCTACTAAACGTACTCAAACCAATAGGTTCCATATTTGATCTTTGTTATATACCTAGCCTTGGACATGGGTAATTCGAATAATAAACCAACAAGTATAAAAACTTGAAACTCTCAATAGCTACTAGAAAGACTCTTTGATCAAGGCCACTTTTGGACCAAATCCCACTTTGGAGATATAAAGAAAATAATAAAGATTGTATCTTGCTCCTCTACTAATGGTTATCATCTCCTTACCAAACATGTCAAGGACTAAGGTGTATAACACCGAGCCTCAAACCAAAAATATAATAATCATTCTCTAACATTTTCTAATAATCTTATCCATATGATCAATACCTATTCCTGGTTAATAATCTATACTTCTCAAAAACAGCATAGACTCCCAAATAATATTATACGACATAATAGTCTATGAAACATCTCAAACCTTTTCGGGGAACAACATCAATACCCAAATAAAACTTCTAAACAATCCCAAAAATACATGCGACTAAGTCCTCAATACTTATTAGATAAACTAGCTAGTCCTTCATAGTTAATTGATATTCTCCCTTAAATGATAATAACAAAATCAATATAACTATGACCATTATTATAGAGCATAAGAATCACAAATTGCTGTGATTATCGCACAAAAGTATCATACAACTAACTATTTTCATGATAATTGCAAACACATAAGCACTTCTGTAAGACATCAACAAATCCAACATCAGATAAACAACAGGTATACTCAATACAATTCCAACGATAAATATAAATAAAATCTCTAAAGAATAGGCATGATAACAACTAATGATACACACAACGATTCGAGAGACTAAGTGTGCGTGATTACCTTCCCTAACCACAATAAGCCAAATCAAGAAACACGGATTGCGGCTTGCGGGATATATATATACGAGATGCAAATTGTAAAAGGGCTTATGACATATTTTGTGTGCTAAATAAAATAATGGCGGTAGATCAAGGGAGTGATAAAATAAGGATGATGATTGTAAGGTGTAAGATATGAAGCCATGCTAAAGGAAGGCATCATTACTCATTAGTTTTGATTAGTGCTTGATCTCACAGCCAAACTCACGAGACTCGTCAAAAGAATGGCTGCCACACAACTTTGAAAAGATAATATTAGGTTAAACAAAGGTATTTATAAACTTATTCATTAGTGTCATACTCAAATTACAATAGGTTTTCAAACCTTTCCGAAAACATAAATAAACAATGAAATTTGAAAAATAAATTTACTTAAAACACAAATATGAAGTTAACTTTATTATAAATAATATTTTATAAAATCATAAAACATTGGGATATTACAATATATCTCCCTTAAAGAAAGTTTCGTCCCGAAACTTAAAAGTATGAAAATTAAGGGTTTTACAATCTACCCTCCTTAAAAGAAGTTTCGTAGTTAGAAAAGTTTAGGGTATTTCAATCTACCCTGCTTAAAAGAAGTTTTGTCTCGAAACGTAACATTTGAAAAACATAGGGTATTACAATATACCCTCCTTAAAAGAAGTTTCGTTCCCAAAACTTAAGTTAAAAGAACTTAGTTACTTTAATATCAAATGCTAAACAATTTTTTTGTTTTTAAATAAAGAAACAAAAAAGTTATACCAACTTAAACTTTTGCCACATAAAATATTTGGGATATTACATACTATCCCCCTTAAAAAAAAAAGGAGTTCGTCCTCGAACTTAAAACTAGTCATATAGACTCATTACAAGAATCACATAGCTAACACGTAAAAAGAGATAGCCTCTTCAATTAAACAGCTTGTCCTATAACTTTTTAACTTAAACTCCTAATTAGTCATTTTAATCCTAGACAACTCAAACCAGACACTGGGATATGAAGATCCCTGTGTGTTAATTCAAGACCGAATAGGCTCTTGATACCATCTTGTAACACCCCCGATTACTAACTATAAATAAATAAGAATATAAAAGACTTTATAATAAATTGCGGAAGCTTATAACTAGATCGGAGGTATCACCGCCACACTTGACTACATTGTCAAGTGCTAAGGCTTACAAAACTCAAACTATTACAACTCAATTACTAGGTGATCTATTTACAACTGTACAACTGTTATAAAGACTAAACGGTAACACTTGAGCTCCTTTAACTTCTAAAGACAGTCCTTTACGATCAATCTGCTCCAATCATCTTGACTGCTCACCATAGAGGACAAATTCCAAAAGGATCGTCGCAGGGCCACCATAAGAAAAAGACATGGCCGCAAACACACAAAGCAAATAAACATACGTCAGCAAAAAGCTGAGTAATCACCTGTAATATACAAAAAGATACTAATGTAGAATATATAATAAAGGCTCATGTAAACAATGTAGTATGAAACTACATTTCAAGTACGATCCCAAATATAAAACTAACTCCATACTCTCTATAAAAACTATAAATCTTCTCTTCATATGAACCTCAAATATATTGATATGATATTTTCCTCTACTAAACGTACTCAAACCAATAGGTGCCATATTTTCTCTTTGTTATATACCTAGCCTTGGACATGGGTAATTCGAATAATTAACCAACAAGTATAAAAACTTGAAACTCTCAATAGCTACTAGAAAGACTCTTGAGTCAAGGCCACTTTTGGACCAAATCCCACTTTGGAGATATAAAGAAAATAATAAAGATTGTATCTTGCTCTTCTACTAATGGTTATCATCTCCTTACCAAACATGTCAAGGACTAAGGTGTATAACACCGAGCCTCAAACCAAAAATATAATAATCATTCTCTAACATTTTCTAATAATCTTATCCATATAATCAATACCCATTCCTGGTTAATAATCTATACTTCTCACAAACAGCATAGACTCCCAAATAATATTATACGACATAATTTGTCTATGAAACATCTCAAACCTTTTCGGGGAACAACATCAATACCCAAATAAAACTTCTAAACAATCCCAAAAATACATGCGACTAAGTCCTCAATACTTATTAGATAAACTAGCTAGTCCTTCATAGTTAATTGATATTCTCCCTTAAATGATAATAACAAAATCAATATAACTATGACCATTATTATAGAGCATAAGAATCACAAATTGCTGTGATTATCGCACAAAAGTATCATACAACTAACTATTTTCATGATAATTGCAAACACATAAGCACTTCTGTAAGACATCAACAAATCCAACATCAGATAAACAACAGGTATACTCAATACAATTCAAACGATAAATATAAATAAAATCTCTAAAGAATAGGCATGATAACAACTAATGATACACACAACGATTCGAGAGACTAAGTGTGCGTGATTACCTTCCCTAACCACAATAAGCCAAATCAAGAAACACGAATTGCGGCTTGCGAGATATATATATACGAGATGCAAATTGTAAAAGGGCTTATGACATATTTTGTGTGCTAAATAAAATAATGGCGGTAGATCAAGGGAGTGATAAAATAAGGATGATGATTGTAAGGTGTAAGATATGAAGCCATGATAAAGGAAGGCATCATTACTCATTAGTTTTGATTAGTGCTTGATCTCACAGCCAAACTCACGAGACTCGTCAAAAGAATGACTGCCACACAACTTTGAAAAGATAATATTAGGTTAAACAAAGGTATTTATAAACTTAGTCATTAGTGTCATACTCAAATTACAATAGGTTTTCAAACCTTTCCGAAAACATAAATAAACTATGAAATTGAAAAATAAATTTACTTAAAACACAAATATGAAGTTAACTTTATTATAAAATATATTTTATAAAATCATAAAACATTGGGATATTACACGGATAAATCTCAAAAGCTCCGTGTTCTAAGAGTCCAAATCTGACAAAGAACTCGGCCCATTTCCAATTTTCAACGCCTGGATCTGGGCGCCGAAATCTTCGGCGCCCAGCCCTGGGCGCTGAAAGTGCCTGGTGCCGTTTTATCTCTGGATTCTTTTTGGATTCGTATATTAAAATCTATCTTTCCACACAATCTTTTCCTATAAATACAGCCTAAAACCGACGTGAAAATAACACACAATTCCATAATCTGAGTATTGATTCTAGCCTTAAGCCTAAGCCTCACGCTGCGAAATTGATCCGGCGTTCTGTCGCAATCGACCCAAAAGTCGAACAGAATGCATCCTGCCCCTTGTAGCTTGATGAATTAAGCCTAAATACTGGAACATTGCTTGGAAACCCCAGATTCGCTAAATAAAAGGAGAAATAGCAAAGCCAAGTGTTTAGTTTTCTGAGAACCACAACGCACCTCTCAAGGGTGTGTTGTAATGTATCCCTCATATGATTTAATCGCTTTCATCACCCTTTTATAAAATTGTCAAACTATTAATTTGATTGATCTATCACGCCTAATAAGATAATACCTTGGATAATTGAATTATCATGATAGGTACCTTAAATCAATCTAAATAAGATAATCACGATCGATTTAGTATTATGTGTTGCATATTGCTAAAATCAATTCAGAATAGTTTAATAGTTTAACGCATGTCCCTTCAATTACTTATGCTGAGCTAGTAAGGATAACTTGCATCTGGAGTATTATCGATGAGCACTCCTCTCGGTAGTTACAGTCCCCCGAACTCTCAATCTCTGCCCTGCGGGTGTACGTTGAGCGATCCCCACACCAGGGATCACAAGGGAACCTATGGTCGTCGTGGTCGAACATAATGGCACTCCCTTTATGTCACGATAACCGGGTTTTATCAGTTTTTCTCATTGTCGTTAAAAACCGAATGGCGACTCCTATATTACTAGTCGATTGGGTGTAAACTCACAGGAGATCCAATTACACTTGATCTTACAACGTCACGTCCACGAGGGACGAGGTCACGCATTAGCCTCGTGCTTTTTCGACCCCCTCACAGTGATCAATGCTCACAATTTATAACGATTTTTCCAAGTATTTAAGAGAGTTTTACGCATAAAATTCAGTCATTTATTTGCTCCATAATACCGAAAATACATAGTACCTTGGGGGAGATTCTAGTTAATTAAACCTAAGGCGGATCCGAACGTGCTGTGGACTTTCTACGGAGGGACGACACTTGGAGTCCTAAAGACTTGTTCTTGTTTGGTTCGGGCGCAGCAAGGGAGGGCACGCTACAAAGAGTATGCATCCTAAATTATGCTAATTGTTATGTGGCAATTAATTTGGAATCCTGGCTTTTATGGTTTTTTCGCATGATTTATATTCATTTATATGTATCATAACCTAACAATTTTATGGTGGCTTTAATCATAGGATCCTAATTAAATTGCTAATTAGTTATGAAAATCAAAACAAATTCTAAATTATTCGAATTTCAACAAATTAATTACAATTACAAATTAGGTTGTATAATTAACAAGATTACGCTTTAAAATTGTTAAACATATACAGTAGGTCAATCATAGATTCAAGATTTACGTAAAAGATTCCCAAATATTTAATTTAACATCATAAAAATTATAAATTTTGCATTCAAAAAACTAAAACCTCCGCAAAGTCATAATTAGGCTTCGAATTTGGGAATTCTGGGTTCGGCATCAAATCTTTGATTTAAGTCAAAGTTTTAAAATGTCGTTTACATGCGAAATTCACTATAAAATTATACTATTCCGACCATTATTGACAAAACTGCCGAAAAATCCTGCGAACATATAATCAAATAATCGCACAAATTTGCAATTAATTACATACAACGAAATTAATCACCCCTTTAATTCATTGCAAATTTATAAAATTTAACCATGTTAACTATAATTGATTATGGAATTAATTAGAGGCTCGTGATACCACTTTTAGGTTATGAAAATTATAAAACATATATTTCATGTGAAAAAACCATAAAGCCAGGAATCCAAATTAATTGCCACATAGTCAATTAGCATAATTAGGATACATATATACATGTGATGCGTGCCTTCCCTAGCTGCTCCCGAACCGAACAAGATCAAGTTTAGGACTCCAAATGTCGCCCCTCCGTAGATAGTCCACATCACGTTCGGATCCGCTTTAGATTCAATTAACTAGAATATTATCTAAGGTTTTATGTTAATTCGAAAGCTTAATAATATATTTTAGGCGTTTTATTAAATTCGTACTTGAACATAAACTATATGAATACTTATTGATTGTGGTGTATAAATTGTGAATCACCTATTTATAGGGAGGAAATATCGGACTTAATTAGATTTCCACTAGGATTCAAATAACTAATTCTATCAGAATTCTAGTTAAATTAATCCATTAGAATTTAATGTTTAATAAAACACAAAACACTTAATTCTTGTGGAATTAGGAAAACGATTAATCGAGCAATCCTAAACGACCAAGGATTCGGTCGTACGTAGCATTGCACGCACACACACACGCAGCCCACATGGGCATTGTGCGCGGCTCGGCCCAAGGCAGGTGCTGGCAGCACGCGGCCCATCCATGGGCGATGCTGCTAGGCCTGGCCTTGCGTGCTTGTGGCTGGGCCTGCCTAGCTAGCTGCTTGCGCGCTAGACTACTAGCTGCTAGCTGTGCGCGCGGGCTTCGCTTGGCGCAGGTCTGGCTTCGTGCCAGGCCTTGCGTCTAGCAAGATCGTCCAACGATCGTTTCGTATGTCGCGCTTCCGATTCGTTTTCCGATTCCGGAATTCATTTTCGATTCGAACAATATTTAATGTTTCTGATTCCAAAATTTATTTCTGATTCGAACAAAAATTTAATATTTCCGATTCCGACAATATTTCCGATTCCGGTAATATTTCCGTTTCTGAAAATATTTCCGATTCCGGCAATATTTCTATTTCCAATAATATTTTCCAATACGTACCCTGTTTCCGTTTCCGGCAATATTTACGACTTGGATAATATTTATATTTCCGTTATGATCCATATTTCCGTTTCCGGCAATATCATCATTTCCGGAGTATTCATATTTTGCCTTTTGACGATTTCAGCTCCCACTGGAACCGAGATCCGTCGATTCCGAATATCCATAAATAGTGTATTTAATTCACTTAAACACTTGATCCATGCACGTACTATTTGTGTGACCCTACGGGTTCAGTCAAGAGTAACTTGTAGATTAATATATTAATTCCACTCGAACTGAAGCGGCCTCTAGCTAGGCATTCAGCTCACTTGATCTCACTGAATTGTTAACTTGCATAATTATTTAATACTGAACCGCATTTATTAGACGTAGCATTGAATGCATACTTGGACCAAGGGCATTATTTCCTTCAGCTCCTAGGGGTTAGGTTTCTGGGTTGGAGGCTAATGGTTATGGTAAAGCTAGAACTCGAGGTTAGTCATTCACGCATGCAAAGACGCCCACACAATGCACAAATAGCACGTTGTCACACTAACATGGATATGAATGCGACATGCAAAGTTCTCAACCTAAGGTCGGTCTAAGTTTTGTATGATGCAAGTGGTTGGCTTTGGGTGTCAAAAGGGTACTTTACTAAGAGGCGGATCCGGCAACAACTATGCACCTCCTCAAAGTGGAGGTGTTGGTTGGCAGACGACCTCCATACTTGACATCGGGAATGTCAAGAAAATGTCAAGTTTCGGTAGGTGCGAAAATGGTCACAAACTTTGGTCAGGAACCGTATGGAGAGTCACCATTTCGTTGGCCCGGGGTTAACCCGAATGTAAGACACATTCATGTTGGGCAAGGTAGAAATTCGTTTTCCACAAATATAGTTTTCGAAATATGCATGACATGCCTAAACATTTGAAAATTGTACTCGAATATTATATTTGAAAAGCTCGTTTTTCGACATTCGTTTTCAAGGTTTGGGAGTGTCCTTCGACATTCAAAACCAGAACTGACTCCCACTCGAAAACTTGGGCAGCATGGGCAACCAGCCACTGGAAGCCACTGTGCTAGATGCAGGCAGCACCGTCTGGCACAGGGGCCTACGCCTGGCGCTGGAGCTGGCATTCAGAACTTGAGCATGGCAGTGGCTAGTTGCTCAAAGCATGCTCGTATAATCGAATTTGAAATCAGGATTCCCTAGTGGAGTCGCCAGAATTGTAGGGGGTTTTTCGTACTTTTTTGTATTTTCTCTACAGGGTTTTGAAAGATTTTGAATTTCGAAGGAGTCGCCACCAAACAATTTTAAGGGTCCTGTATGGAAAGACCAAAGTTGAGTCTTTTGTGGATAAGGCATTGAATCTTAGAAACGGATTGGTGAGATCCGGGCAAGGGAACGAAGTGAGTATTCCGCGAGCTTTAAAAATTATATTGGAGCACATGACAAGAAGCATTTTCGAATAACCCTAGTCATGACACTATGTGGGTTTGGACTTTGAATTTAGAACATATAATTTCTACTTGTATCGTGACCACTTCGCTTTAAAGTTAATTTGAAGGAACCTAAGGCCGGTTTGTCCAAGAAATTATCTTTGTTAAGCGTGACGTAACTTTGCATTTTGTTGGATTTAGCATTAGAGGTGATGAAAGAAATAAACACATAAAGCATCGTCACAATAAGTAAAGGAATTATTGAAAGTGCGTACAAAACCACATCACCTCAAAGTGAGATGAGTAAAGAATGCGGCATTGAAATGGCGCGGAATTGAAATGCGATATTGAAAGACGTTATTGAAGTTGCGGTATTGAAGTGCATTGTTGAAAAGTTGAGATATTGAAATTGAACTATTATGTTTGAGATCCGAACGCCAAACGACTACTTAATAATAAATACATCCGACAAGGATTCAATTCTAAAAATCTCACCTTTAGGATAAGTTGCTCATCCAAAAGTGTGTTATATTTTGGTTATTGAAATTGAACTTTGAATATTGAATCTTGAATATTGAACTTGAACATTGAAATTAGGAGTCTTGAATCTCAAAGATTAGACCTTTTAATGTTAAAAAGGCCTCACCTTTAATGTGCTCCATAACTTGAAAATGATTCTAGTTTAAGGAAGTGATTATAAACAACCTTAAACATCATAGAATCTTGAACATGGGACTTGTATTTGAACATTGAAATTAGGAGTCTTGAATCTCAAAGATTAGACCTTTTAATGTTAAAAAGGCTTCACCTTTAATTTTCTCCATAACTTGAAAAATGATTCTAGTTTAAGGAAGTGATTACCAACAACCTTAAACATCATAGAATCCATAACTTGTACTTGAATCATAAAAAGTGTTGATTTTGTAAAAATATGTGATTGTTGTAAGTAACATTTTTGCGAGCAAAAGTGTCAACCTTACTAATCATTTTTGGAAGAAAAATTGAATCTTTCATGGCATAATTGAGATGGTGTTTTGGACAATCATTTGGAGAGGGTTTCAAGTATAAAACCTCCCCAAAGATGACACCTTTGCATGGTTTTCCTAGCTACCCAAAGGCATGAACCCTAAATGGTAACATCATTGGATTTTGTATTAGAAATATAGAAGAATAGAATACATTGTAGATTTAAGTAGGGATTCGGAATTACTTAGTTAGGGTTAGGTTGGATTTCCGATTAATGCTCCCAAATGCTTGAATATTTGAAATTGTATAGGAATTTGTAGATTGAAAATTGATTTTTGTGCTTTGATTTTGAGATTGGATTTCGAAATTACGACGTTGTTTTCTGATTTGATGCCCATAATGCTTAGAAATGAGGGCTTAAATAGAATATTAGATGGCTAAATTCCAAAAGCCAGCTGCGCCCAGCGAAGGTGACGTGGTTCAGGAAGCGCCAAAGCAAGGACGATGACGCCGTCCTTGCATTTGTCTCTTGTGGGTGTACCTTTGTACGAACTGTACGAAGTTGGCACGTAGTGAATGCTTAATGAATAAGGCTTTGATTTTGCGACTAAAAACAAGCCGTTTTCGGGTTTTTGAATTCGATTTTACGGGACGGGGCTCGGCTTGCTCGGTTTTGTGGGTCGACGCCCGAATTTGGATTGCTTAGTGTCATTTTGACTGGAAAAGGCCTTCTAAACCCAATGGAGAGGTCCATTGGGTGAGATTGTGTTTGGATTTTGAAAATGATTTTTTGAAATTAAATTTTGTAGCGAGTTCCGTAATGGGAACATGCTCGGGAATTGGACTTTGGATCTTGGATTTTGGAATATATTTTAGCAATTGGGACTTCCGCACGGAGTTGTACCAACCACCTAACAAGGATAATATTATCGTAATCATCCCATAGGGGAGACACAATTTAGGTGTCTACACCTGCTTTGGGCTTTTATTTTATTTTCTTAAAGAGAGGTTTCTTAAGTGCCTGTTTTATCAAACGAAGGCCACGTGTCACTCTCAGGGAGACTTTCAGATTAGGCCACATCAGTCATGACCCTGTGATCCTAGTGAAGGAAATAATGCCCTTGGTCCAAGTATGCATTCAAAGCTAAGTCTAATAAATGCGGTTCAGTATTAATTAATTATGCAAGTTAATAATTCAGTGAGATCAAGTGAGTTGTATGCCTAGTTAGAGGCCGCTTCAGTTCAAGTGGAATTAATAATATTAATCCACAGCTTACTCTTGACTGAACCCGTAGGGTCACACAAATAGTACGTGAACGGATCAAATATTTAAGTGAATTAAATACTCCATTTATGGATATTCGGAATCGACGGATCTCGGTTCCAGTGGGAGCTGAAATCGTCAAAAGGCAAATTATGAATACTCCGGAAACGATTATATTGCCGCAAACGGAAGTATGGATCGTATCGAAAATATAAACATTATCCAAGTCGTAGATGTTGCGGAAACGGAAACATGGTACGTATCGAAAAATATTATCGGAAATGGAAATATTGCCGGAATCATAAATATTGCCGGAAACGGAAATATTGCCGGAATCGGAAATATTATCGGAATCGAAAATAAATTCAGGAATCGAAAATACTAAATATTGTTCGAATAGGAAATGAATTACAGAATCGGAAAATAAATGGGAAGCGTGACGTACGAAATAAACATCGGACGAGCTTGCTAAACGCAAGGCCCATCACAAAGCTAGGCCCGCGCCTAGTGAAGCCCGCGCAAAGGCAAGCAAATGAACAGCAACCCGCTGTAGGGGAATACAGTTAAACATAATAACATGTGCGGAAACAATCCCCAAAGCCAGGAAACATGTATAAAGCACAGTTTAAGCAAACTTACATTCGAAGCGTGTTTTCCACAATAACATGTCAACGAACACGAACTTAGAACTCCAGTTGTCGTTCCTCTACTTGGTTCACCGGCACGATCAGATCCGTCTTGATTATCGTAGCTTAGACAATCGATCAAGATACTTTGCTTTTGGGATGAACACACTGTGGAGGCACAGAGAGAATTAGGGTTCTCTGTTTTCTCCTAGGGTTGTTTGTATTGATTGTGTTATGTTGGAAAAGAGGTTAGAAGGTTATTAACATAACCTTACTAACCAACCAAGCCATAAGGCAAGGCCAACCAGCAAGCCCCGCGTGAGACAAGCACATCGAGCTGGCCCATGGGCCTCGCTGCTGTGGCTATGTCGCTGCTTCGGCCCGCGCGCACACGCGCAACTCGCTCGGCCATGGGCCAGCGCTGCCGTGTTGCCGTGGCCTTGCTTGCTTGCCCAGCGCGCGCCCATGGGCCTCGAGTGCTTTGTGCACTCGGCTCGTGGGCCGCTCTTCGTATCCGCGTTTAAATATATTTCCGATATATTATTTATCATTTCGTATACGACGAATCGCCGTCGTACGATACGATTTATTCATTTCGCCTAGCTTACGAATATTCACAATACGATATACGATTCCAATGCAAGGTCGTATCGTATAATACGTTTTCCAACTAATTCCCGAAAAGCTATTAAATGAATTTCCGATTCATTTAATCCGGTGATCTGTTACGTGTCATTGGGGTGACCTTGTAGGTTCAGTCAAGAGTAAGTTGTGAGTTCAATATCCATTAGAACTCACTGATCGGAAGCATTACTCCAGCTAGCTGTTCCGATCACTTGATCTCACTGAATTAATTATTCGCAATTAATTTGAACCTTGGTATTAGACTTAATGCACCTTGGGTGAAGGAAATATTTCCTTCAATCTCCCACTTGTCATTCAGACAAGTGTGCATTCACATTCCTTTGTCACTTAGTGTTACTTACTGAACATAAGGTAAGATCCAAGCCATCCTTATTAGGTCCAGAAGTGTTTCTCGGATTACAAAGTTCAACTGTCAAACTTTTGCAGAAGGTTAAGCCTAACCATTCTGAGCACGGCCATGCATTTTACAGTATCTAACTCTCCGAGAGGCCTTGTTACACAACAACACCATATCCTATCAAAGATAGGAGGAAAATCCATTCTTGCAATCTATGAATACTCACTTTGATTCATAGTACGCCTGATAACTGCTTTTATAGCCTCCTTTTACGGTGCGACGTTTAGCTAGCATCAAAGCGAAATAATTCTCAAACGAGCAGACATAATCGCTCATGTTCTGAGGAACGGCTTCTAATCACCATTAATGAGAACTACCTATGACATGACTTTAATCTCTTAAAGTGTTCTCATGGTCAATCCGATACAAGATCCAATAAGTATCTATGCAAAAGATTCTGACATCCAGTCACTCTAGTTCAAGAAACAGAACTAAGTAATCTACTTGCAATCTAATCTTCATTACTCATTGGTCGTCCACCTTTCAATGACCTGGATTAGGGATCCTTTGTGACTTTAATATTCAAGTTCACTTATGGGTGTTTCTTTGTCGAAGAATCCATCTTGACATCCCATTTGAATGATTTGAATCACATGGACTTATCATTTAATACTAAACCAAAATTAAATGAACTATGAAATATAATTTCATAAATGATAAATGTTGAAACAAAATGCTTACCAATTTGTGGGCCTCTAACCCAAAATTAAGCATTTAATGTTTTACAGATATAGGCCTTTCACCCAATACTTTAAACATTCATGGAACTCAAACTTGATTCCATATCTGCATATGAATGTTGTGTATCATTCAATGCAGAGGTTTAGTTTATCATGCTTTTCTATCCTTAGCATCTTTTCTATCGAAAGCCTTTTGATATAAGATGAAAAGATCTTTGAATATGTTTCTAGAATGATCTAGTCTTTCGTTGTTGTTTAGAATGATAATCATATCTAAAATAGAAAATCATCCAGGTAGCAGACTTGTGATCAACCTGAGTTCATTGAAGAACTCCCACTAAAACAATTTCCTTTTATTGCTTCTTAGGCAATAATGAATTCATTTCAATTATGTAGAATTTCAAATGATGCTTGAAGGAAATAATGCCCTCGGTCCAAGTATGCATTCTATGTTAAGTCTAATAAATGCGATTCAGTATTAATTAACAAATTAATAATTCAGTGAGATCAAGTGAGCTGAATGTCTAGCTAGAGGCCGCTTCAGTTCAAGTGGAATTAATGATATTAATCCACAGCTTACTCTTGACTGAACCCGTAGGGTCACACAAATAGTACGTAAACGGATCAAGTATTTAATAGCATTAAATACTCCATCTATGGATATTCCGAATCGACGGATCTTGGTTTCAGTGGGAGCTGAGATCGTCACAGGCAAGAAATGAATACTTCGGAAACGAGGATATTGCCGGAAACGGAAATATGGATCGTATCGGAAATATAAATATTATCCAATTCGTAGATGTTGCCGGAAACGGAAACATGGTACGTATCGGAAAATATTATCGGAAATGGAAATATTGCCGGAATCGGAAATATTGCCGGAAACGGAAATATTGTCCGAATCGGAAATATTATCGGAATCGGAAAATAATTCCGGAAACGGAAATATTAAATATTTGTTCGAAACGGAAATTAATTCCGGAATCGGAAATATTAAATTTTGTTCGTAACGGAAATGAATTCCGGAATCGCGAATTTAATCGGAAGCGTATCGTACGAATTAGCATCGGACGAGGCCCGCTAGACGAAGGCCCAGCACGAAGCCAGGCCATCGCCCAGCGAGCCGCACGCAGCAACGCACGCCTCGACCAGGCCCGGCGCAAGGCCAGTCCCAGCCAAGGGCGCGCGCGCACGCAGCACCGCACATGGGCTGTGCGCTTGTCGTGGGCTGCAAGGCCTGCGCAGGTGCACGGCTTGTACGATGCGTGTGCGGGAAATCCTAATTCTATTAGGATTCGTGCGAAGATTAAAATCCTAATCTTATTAGATTTGCTTTGTTATTTAGAGTCCTAATAAAGTTCTAATTAACAAATCCACATCCTAGTAGGATAACAATTCCTTTTCCATACCTCTATAAATAAGGGCCTAGGGTCATTATTTATATACAAGTTTTCAAATATTCAAAGCTAGGATTTTTAAGCAGAAAAATCAGCCATAACTCTTGCCCCTTTAGCCGAAAATAAGTAGTACCTTAAGGGCGATTCTAGTTGGTCAATCTTAAGGCGGATCCGGACGTGCTGTGGACTATCTACGGAGGGACGACACTTGGAGTCCTAAAGACTTGTTCTTGTTCGGTTCGGGCGCAGCTAGGGAGGGCACGCAACAAAGTGTATGCATCTAAACTATGCTAAATGATTATGTGTAAATAATATGCTTTCCTTGCTTTATGATTTTTTCCGCATGATTTATGTATTGTCATATGTATCATAACCTAACAGTGGTATCACGAGCCTCTTATTATTTTCATAATCCAAATTGCATGAACATGGTTAAATATTACAAATTTGCAAGAATTAAAAGGGGTGATTAATTTTCGTAATTGTTAATTAATTGCAAATTGCGTTTATTTAATTATACGTACGCAGTTTTTCGGCAGTTTTTTCGTTACTCATCCAAATCGAGTGATTTTTGTGTCAATTCCGTATGTAAAAGGCATTCTAAAATTTTGACAAAAATAGTAGTTTTCGGCCGAACCCAGAATTCTCAAATTCGAAGCCTAACTATGACTTTTCGGAGGTTTTAGTTTTTCGAATGCAAAATTTCGTAAATTTAAGATGTTAAATTAAATATTTGCGATTCTTGTTGATAAATCTTGAATTTTTTATTGACCTACTGTATATGTTTAACAAGTTTGAATGCCTAGCCTTGTTAATTATGCAATCTAATTTGTAATTATGATTAATTTGTTGAAAATTGGAATAATTTAGAATTAATTTGATTTTCATGATTAGTTATAATTTAATTAGACACCTATGATTAAAAACCACCATAAAAATTGTAAATTTATGTTAAATTTTAAATTTTTATGACCTAGACTTGAATCCATGTTAATCGGAAATCAATTGAATAATAAATTTTCGATTTTTCGCCCTAAAATTATGAAATTAATATTATTTATTAATTTGTCATCAATTTTAATATAAATTTTAAATTTTTATGCGATTCGCTCATATAACTTGCACGCACAAAGAAATTGACGCTACGTGTTACCCTTAAGGGGTGTTGTATAGTGCGGGCATGTGACGACGAGCAAGGGAGCTCGTCGCCCATGCAGTACGAATGCAATGAGCAAAGCCATGGTGCACGAGCACAAGGCAGCAGCCCTGCCTTGTGTCGTGGGCTGTGTGCGATGGGCGAATGGGCGAGGGCGAGGGCAAGGCACGAGCAGTCGCGTGTGTGCAGCAAGCGAGCTGCGCCATAGCGCGCACTGCCTCGCGCAAGCGTGCGGAGCCTCGCGCGCAGCGAGCGCAAGCTCGCGTGCCACGATTTCTGCGCCAAGCATCGATCGCTCGCGCGCAGCGAGTGCTATTGTACGTGAGACGAGCGCTGCGCCCAGCGATGGCGTGCGAATGCTTGTTGCGACGTACGACGAGCGCTGCGCCCAGCGATGGCGTGCGAGTGCTTGTTGCGACGTGCGACGAGCGCTGCGCCCAGCGATGGCGTGCGAGTGCTTATTGCGACGTGCGACGAGCGCTGCGCCCAGCGATGGGCTGCGGCAGCATGCTCGTGCGTCGAGCGCTGGCGCGCGCAGCGAGCACCAGCTCGCGTGATGCCTTGCGATGGTAAGCAGCAGCAATGCGACGCAGCGCATGGGCTGCGCGCACATGGCCAGCGATGGCTGTGTGCGTGTGGCCCATGGGCGTGCGATACGTGGGATTGTTGCGTTGCGATTAGATCGTTTTGAAATTTTAATTTGAAATTTTCAGTTTACGTAATTTCAATTAATTTTAAAATTAATTATTTTCTTGGATTTTAATTTTGAATATTGTAATTATAATAAATTTTATTAATTCTAATTATTTTACTAAAATTAAAATCATGAATTAATTTAAATACGACTGAAATTAAATTAAACTTTTTGGATTCAATTATAAATTTATATGAGCTTTAAATTTTAATTAAATTTGTATGTTTCCGGTTAGACTAGAAATACATTTTTATGTTTAAAATTAGTAAAGCATATGAATTTATTGGTTTAAGTGGGAGCCCTTTTTAGTCATATACTCTTGATTAGGTCTACAAATCCTTAAGGTTAAAACAACTTGATTAGAATTAATAAGGACTGAATAATTTGTAGATTATTGGTGCCCTTGATTAATTGCTGCAAATGTTTATGTGATGCATAATGTGTTTTACTAACCAGCTAAGTGGGCCATTCATGATAATGAATGGGTGAATGGTATATATTGTATATGTACTGTTTTGCAGGTTATGAAGTGACTAGTATGGCCCAAATAGGATAGAAAATATGGTCTGCGTACCATTAATTTGAATGTAATTGGTCTAAAGCACCAAATTTGGTTTTCAATTCAAATATGGTCTGCGTACCATCAAATAGTTGTAATTAGTTTAATTATAGCTTATCCTACTTGAAGAAAATGGCGCATCCCAAGATGAAATTCAAGACGGACTTTGAAGTTAAATCTTCAAGATGAAGTCGGGCCATACTAGATCACATTTATCTTATGCATGTTTTAAGTTATTTATTGCTTTTAAATATGTCTTAAAAAGCATGAGATCAAAAGCTTGATTATGTTGCATGATTAAGGATTTTAGTTCACTTAAAATCTAACCAACATAGTAAGAGCCTTAAGTTCCAAACTTAAAAATTGAGTTAAAAGGTGCCATGCCAAAATATACACTTGCTTGGATATCCTTTACATCAATCTAGTAATAGTTTTCGCTCAGCGAGGTGTTACTTATTGGTCCTAAAGGTGCAAGGTACACAAATAATTGTGATTACATGTTAGTTTTGGTAAAATTCAACGATATAAGTAAGGAGTCCTTTTATGTCGTGGCAAAATCGATAGGTTTACCCAATAAGTTCTTAGACGTACCTATCAACCAAGAATAGTTTCTAGACTATTAGCAAAAGGCTTTTGCTTACCTAAGATGTTTTAGGATTAAGTCGACAAACTGTGCTTAGTTCTTCAATGATTTTAGGATCTTGGAATCATTTTATTCACACCTGCCGGAACACATAACTTGAATAAAATGCTTAATGAACATTGAATTATGCATGTATGCTAGAATTTAAGTTTATTAAGAGAAACTGTGAATGGTTATTTATTTGTTTATTCTTTTCAATTGTAGTTTTAAATATGGCAAACAACAATCAAAACATCATCATGGGTTCTAAGCTTATGGTCAAGCTGAACCTGGCAAATTTTCTTGAATGGGAAGCTAAGCTAGTTGAAATAGTCAAACTCAATGGACTTGAGTATGTACTATCACATCCCATGCCAAGCTACTATGCCAGAGACATGACCCCTAAGAGATTTTACGCCTGGGATGCGGATCTCAAAAAGGTTATGAGTCTCATGCTGAACAATATCCCTGATGATTGGGCTAGAAGGTTTATAGCCTATGAACCTTTTACGCTCATCAAGAATCTGAGGGATATCTGTCGTGGAAGCACGGAGGACAGGGACCTGAACGTCCATGAGTTGATTGAATCAATGTTCTGTCTAAAGGTTAGTTCTCCCAACAGGTGTTATAGGATGGATGTCCAAGAAACACATGTTCAGCTCCTTCGCACTAAACAGAGGGTAGGCGTCCCACTGAGGTTCCATGTGGATCTTATGCGTTCATACTTTGATCGCCTAAGTCTACTAGGAACACCAATAAGCGAAAGGATGGCAGTCTCTATCTTGCCAATTCACTACACAGTGGGTTTGGTCGCTTCAAGCAACTATACCTAAGTGAACCAAGAGAAGAAACAGTTGCAGAATTTGTTCACCTTGTCAGAAAGGCTGAAATAATACTGGACTGTGAAGCCAAAGATTTACTCAAGGCTAGAAGCAGACCGTTCAAGAAAAGTGGAAAGTCCAAGGGCGATGCTAAATCAAAGCAAGACAAGTCCACATCAAGCTGTCTTTATTGTGATGGAATAGGCCATTACAAAAGAGAATGTCCAAAGCTAAAGGAAGATCAGAAGAACGGAACAGTCGTTCCATCTTCAGGTATTTTCGTTATAGACTGTATACTTGCTAATTCAACTTCTTGGGTATTAGATACAGGTTGTGGCTCACACTTATGTTCCAATCCACAGGGACTAAGAAGAAGTAGAAAGTTAAGCAAGGGTGAAGTCGACCTACGAGTGGGAAATGGAGCACGGATTGCTGCATTAGCTGTAGGAACTTATTATTTGTCGTTGCCCTCTGGGCTAGTTTTGGAACTGGAAGAATGTTTCCATGTTCCAAGTCTTACTAAAAACATCATTTCAGTTTCTTGCTTAGATGCTAAGGGATTTTCCTTTTTAATAAAAGACAATAGTTATTCGTTTTATTTTAAAGAGATGTTTTATGGATCTGCTAGATTAGTCAATGGACTTTATTTATTAGATCACGACAAACAAGTATATAAAATAAATACCAAAAAGGCCAAAAAGGATGATTCAGATCTCACCTATCTGTGGCATTGTCGATTAGGCCATATAAACTTGAAACTCTTAGAAAGACTTCAAAAGGAAGGAATTCTAGAACCATTTGACTTAGAGGATTATGGTAAATGCGAATCATGTTTACTTGACAAAATGACAAAGCAACCTTTCTCTAAAGTTGGAGAAAGAGCAAATGAACTATTGGGTTTAATCCATACAGATGTATGTGGACCAATGAGTACAAATGCTAGAGGTGGTTTCAACTACTTTATCACTTTCACTAATGACTTCAGTAGATATGGTTATGTCTACCTAATGAAGCATAAGTCTGAATCCTTTGACAAATTCAAGAAATTTCAGAGTGAAGTAGAGAATCAATTAGGCAAGAAGATTAAGGCACTGCGGTCTGACAGAGGCGGTGAATATCTGAGCTATGAATTTGATGACCATCTGAAGGAATATGGAATTCTATCATAATTGACTCCTCATGGAACACCACAATGGAACGGTGTGTCGGAACGGAGGAACAGAACCTTGCTAGACATGGTTAGGTCAATGATGGGTCAGGCCAAGCTTCCATTAGAATTTTGGGGACATGCACTAAATACAGCTGCACTCACTATAAATAGAGCTCCGTCTAAAGCTGTCGAAAAGACTCCATATGAGTTATGGTTTGGAAAGCCTACAAATGTGTCTTTTCTGAAGATTTGGGGATGTGAAGTATACGTCAAACGATTAATTTCACACAAACTTCATCCAAAATCTGACAAATGTATCCTTGTGGGCTATCCAAAGGAAACAAAGGGGTATTACTTCTACAATACATCTGAGAACAAGGTGTTTGTTGCTCGAGATGGTGTCTTTTTGGAGAAAGATCACATTTCCAAAATGACAAGTGGGAGAAAAGTAGACCTCGAAGAAATTCGAGTCGAACAACAAACTTTAGAGAATGCTCAAGATGACATTCAGGATGAAACTCAGAGATCTTTAGAAGAATCTGGTGAGAATCATGGTCAATCTAGAAATGTTACCCCGCGTAGGTCGCAAAGATATAGATCTCAACCGGAAAGGTACTTAGGTATTTTGACGAACGAGAGCTATGACGTTCTATTACTTGAAAGTGATGAACCTGCGACTTACAAACAAGCTATGACGAGCCCTAGCTCCAAGCAATGGCAAGAAGCCATGCAATCGGAATTAGACTCCATGTCTGAAAACCAAGTATGGGATTTGGTCGATTTGCTAGATGGCTACCAATACATTGGAAGAAAATGAGTTTTCAAACTGAAAAAGGACAAGGATGGGAAACTTGAAGTTTTCAAAGCTAGATTGGTTGCAAAAGGTTACAGGCAAGTCCACGGTGTGGATTACGATGAAACCTTTTCACCAGTTGCAATGCTAAAGTCTATTCTGATAATGTTAGCAATCACTGCTTATTACGATTACGAAATATGGCAGATGGATATCAAAACTGCTTTCTTAAACGGCGTTTTAACAGAAACTATGTTTATGACACAGCCTGAAGGTTTTGAGGACCCAAAGAATGCTAAAAAGGTATGCAAGCTAAAGAAGTCAATCTACGGATTGAAGCAGGCATCCAGGAGCTGGAATATACGTTTTGATGAAGCAGTCAGTGACTTTGGTTTCATCAAGAACGCAGACGAATCTTGTGTATACAAGAAGGTCAGTGGGAGCAAAATTTCTTTCCTAGTATTATATGTCGACGACATCGGAAATGATATTCCTATGTTGAACTCTGTCAAGATTTGGCTTGGGAAATGTTTTTCGATGAAAGATCTAGGAGAAGCACAGTACATATTGGGCATCAAGATTTACAGAGATAGATCTAAAAAGATGATTGAACTTAGTCAAAGCACTTATATCAATAAGGTGCTTGATAGGTTCAAGATGGAGGACTCCAAGCGAGGCTACCTACCCATGTCTCATGGAATAACTCTAAGCAAGACTCAGTGCCCAAAAACACTTGATGAGCGTAGACGAATGAATGGGATTCCATATGCATCATTGATTGGTTCAATAATGTATGCTATGATATGTACACGCCCGGATGTTGCGTACGCACTCAGTGCTACGAGCAGATACCAGTCAGACCCAGGAGAGGCGCATTGGACTGCTGCCAAGAATATTCTGAAGTACCTGAAAAGGCACAAAGATGACTTCCTGGTCTATGGTGGAGATGATGAATTAATTGTTAAAGGCTATACGGACAAAAGTTTCCAAACCGACAAAGATGATTTCAGATCACAGTCTGAGTTTGTCTTCTGCCTCAACGGGGGTGCAGTAAGCTGGAAAACTGCTATGCAAAGCACCATTGCGGATTCTACAACTGAAGCGGAGTACATTGCTGCACATGAAGCAGCAAAGGAAGCTATATGGCTAAGGAAGTTCATAGGTGAACTTGGTGTAGTCCCCTCCATTAAAGGACCAATAGCCCTGTATTGTGATAATAACGGAGCTATTGCACAGGCAAAGGAGCCTAGACACCACCAGAGAGTCAAGCATGTACTTCGTAGATTTCACCTTCTACGAGAGTTCGTTGAAAGAAAAGAAGTCGAGATAAACAAGATTGGAACTGATGACAACATATCAGATCCATTAACTAAACCTCTGCCGCAGGCGAAGCACAACTCGCACACTGCAGCTATGGGAATCAAGCATATTGGAGAATGGCTTTGATGTCCCTGTTTAATGTTTTAAAGTTTTAGAGTTTAAATCTTTGTAAAACATTATTGGTTAATCATTCACAATAGATGAAAAGAATTCATTTTTCCATTTAATTTGTGGTTTATTAAATGATGAGTCCCTTCAATTTGACTATGTATTCAAGATAGACTGTCAGGACCAGTCCTGTGACTAAGAAATGTCTATCAAGTGAACTTGAATGTCAAAGGTTGAAAATGGTCCCTAGTCGAAGTTTTCTATAAAATTGGACGCATAGAAAACGTTAGACGACTAGAATGCAAGATGACTAGTAGTTCTGTTTCTTGAACTATGTGGACATGGCAATGTCATAATCATTTGCATAGATACTTACTTTGGGAAGACTAGTATCGGACAAGACCTATGAAACTTTACTGTAAGAGATGAAAATATGTCATAAGTAAATTTCATTAAAATTATTAGACACTAAATCCTCAATACCTGAGTGATTTGAGATTACTTGTTTGAGAACTGGTTACTTTGACGTTGACCAACCGTCGCACCGTAAAAGGAGGCTATAAGGGCAACGCTCAGGTAATCACCTATCAAACGAAGTCTAATCTCAAGATCGCAAGATTGGGATTGTCCTCCCGTAAATCGGGATGAGATGCTTAAAAGCTGTACAAGGCCACTCGGAGAGCTAGAAACTGTGAAATGCATGGCCGTGCTCGGATGAATCATAGGCTATGATTATCTGTTTATTTGATCAGTTGAACTCTGAAACCGAGGAACACCTCTGGACATAATAAGGATGACAACTCTTACCTTATGTTCAAGAGCAAGCATCGAGCGACAAAGGAATTAGGAAATGCACACTTGTCCCTAAGGACAAGTGGGAGACTGAAGGAAATAATGCCCTTGGTCCAAGTATGCATTCTATGTTAAGTTTAATAAATGCGGTTCAGTATTAATTAACAAGTTAATAATTCAGTGAGATCAAGTGAGCTGAATGCCTAGCTAGAGGCCGCTTCAGTTCAAGTGGAATTAATGATATTAATCCACAGCTTACTCTTGACTGAACCCGTAGGGTCACACAAATAGTACGTAAACGGATCAAGTATTTAATAGCATTAAATACTCCATCTATGGATATTCGGAATCGACGGATCTTGGTTTCAGTGGGAGCTGAGATCGTCACAGGCAAGAAATGAATACTCCGGAAACGATGATATTGCCGGAAACGGAAATATGGATCGTATCGGAAATATAAATATTATCCAAGTCGTAGATGTTGCCGGAAACGGAAACATGGTACGTATCGGAAAATATTATCGGAAATGGAAATATTGCCGGAATCGGAAATATTGCCGGAAACGGAAATATTGTCAGAATCGGAAATATTATCGGAATCGGAAAATAATTCCGGAAACGGAAATATTAAATATTTGTTCGAAACGGAAATTAATTCCGGAATCGGAAATATTAAATGTTGTTCGTATCGGAAATGAATTCCGGAATCGAGAATTTAATCGGAAGCGTATCGTACGAATTAGCATCGGACGAGCCCCGCTAGACGAAGGCCCAGCACGAAGCCAGGCCATCGCCCAGCGAGCCGCACGCAGCAACGCACGCCTCGACCAGGCCCAGCGCAAGGCCAGGCCCAGCCAAGGGCGCGCGCGCACGCAGCACCGCACATGGGCTGTGCGCTTGTCGTGGGCCGCAAGGCCTGCGCAGGTGCACGGCTTGTACGATGCGTGTGCGGGAAATCCTAATTCTATTAGGATTCGTGCGAAGATTAAAATCCTAATCTTATTAGATTTGCTTTGTTATTTAGAGTCCTAATAAAGTTCTAATTAACAAATCCACATCCTAGTAGGATTACAATTCCTTTTCCATACCTCTATAAATAAGGGCCTAGGGTCATTATTTATATACAAGTTTTCAAGTATTCAAAGCTAGGATTTTTAAGCAGAAAAATCAGCCATAACTCTTGCCCATTTAGCCGAAAATAAGTAGTACCTTAAGGGCGATTCTAGTTGGTCAATCTTAAGGCGGATCCGGACGTGCTGTGGACTATCTACGGAGGGACGACACTTGGAGTCCTAAAGACTTGTTCTTGTTCGGTTCGGGCGCAGCTAGGGAGGGCACGCAACAAAGTGTATGCATCTAAACTATGCTAAATGATTATGTGTAAATAATATGCTTTCCTTGCTTTATGGTTTTTTCCGCATGATTTATGAATTGTCATATGTATCATAACCTAACAATGCTTCCCTTTTGGAATACTCCAACCAGTTCACATTGATGTGGGAGATACAACTTTCAACTAAGAACTTGGAAACTAATCATTGATTCATTTTCCCATGCATCACATATGGTTTAGAACCTATGTAACCATCTTTTAATCACGACACCTAATTGCCCGTGTTTGTTTGTGGTTTGCCTAACAACAAGATTCAACTTTTGCTTAGGCAAATGCATGCAGCATCAAAACTTTAGTTATCTTCACTTCCTCTCATCAAGTGCTCATCCTACATTTCCAAATGCATTGGATGTTCTTGATACTGTTCCAATGTTCTTTGATCCAGATCAATAGAGATTGGTATAAACTCGTTACGATCCAATGTTCACGAGTTATCTTGGAAATCTATATATCACATCATACATGATTGATTGTAATGCAAAAACCATTCGCATTTTAAAATCCATCCATGTGACTTTTAGCTTTATTCTGTTTCAAGAGATACTGAATCTTGCTAAAATCTTGGCATTGCCATGTGATATAAGGTGAAGGCACCTTTTCAAGGTCCTTCATGCTTAACTCTAGTGATAACAGCCTAGCTTTATACTTAGTTAAAGCATTCATAACTTAGACTTACTCATATGGGTTGAGAGTCTCTTTTGAGTCTCTCCATTGTGTTTGATTTAGTAATTACTTTTACAGAATCCAAATAACGCTTTAGATCATATCCAATAGATCTTTAACCCAGTATGTTCCAAGTTTCGCCATGGTTCTAAAATTGACAAATACTTTCAAATCTAACCATTTAGAATTTGAATGTCATTTTCAATAGAGAGATTTGTATCTCATATATAGAACCAATAACCTTGACTTAGCTCCCACTAAACTCCTCATCTATAAGATGATCCATATTTTCATAAAGATATGATTGCTCCATAGCCTTTTAGACAAATATGGTCCAATTCCCACTTGCATGCTTTAATCTACGAATAGATTTCTTAATCTTGCTCTTTTATCTAGCATCCAAAACTTTTACATTGTGTGATGTACACAATTCCTTTCTATAAGTCCAATTGAGTAAGGTGTTTCGTTTTCCAATTACCATATTGCCATATGCAATGATTGCTAGATTTATCCAAAATAGTTCAAGCATTCCGACTTGGTGTAAAAGATTTCAACATTATCAACGTCGTGAAGTTGTTTACAATCTTTAACCACCAATCTAGGTTCTCTTTTGTATGTGTATACAATATCATCTTTGTATGTTTTGAAAACATGTTTGCAACCAATGGGAGTAAACCCTTTATGCAAATCAACCAAATCATAGATTTGATTCTTTAAGATGAAGGTACTTTGGATTAAATGGCCTCAAACCATTTTGTATGGCCTCGAACCATACTTATGTTTCTGATGGCCTCAAACCATACTTGGGAATTTTTAATTCGTCGTAGCTAACCTGTAAGTCGTATGTTCTTGAAGCACTTTCCAAAGTCTTCATAGTTTTCATTCCTCAAGATATCTATGTATCTATCTTGGTTGAGTTCTATTCCTTATACGATTTACCTAGGTATTGAACATCAAACGTTAGTGTCTATAAAGACATTACTCAAGTCCTTTGAGTATTAAGATTCTCTTGAAGCACTTCTAAAGTCTTCCTGAAGCACTTCCAAAGGCTTCTAACTACGGAGCTTTTCCAAAGACTCCTAAGTATCCTACATTTGTTTGTTGCTTGACTCGAAGTCCATTCGAGGTCATTTTTCTCCCACTTGCCTTTTTGGAAATATGATGGTTTCCTAGAAGACATTATTTAGAGCAACAACTATATGTTCTCATATTTGTGGTAGAATCAATACCTTTTGTTTCTATGAGTCGCTCATAAAGAAACATATATCTATCCTTGAGTTTGTTTGATTTAAACACTAACTCCCACTGGGTTTGACAACCCTAGATATATATGTACTGAAAAGATGTGCTGAACCGAAGTTCAATCCTTATGACATCTTATCCTTAGCTTTGAGAACTTTGTTTAGAGTGAAAGTCACTTGAGAGTGTAATTAGAAACTATATAGGAAAATAGTCGTGATTATCGTTGATCGAATAGATTCCGATTTCTCCATTTGGACATACCATATTCTTATGGAGCTTCGATTGTCATATTGCCATATAAACAATCTAGATAATCTTTCTTGGCTCATGCAAACATCACCTTGACCCAGCCTAGATGTTCCAAATTTCTTGCCAAGTTGATTTTATACCCTTTTGTGAATCGTATTGAAGCATTTCACATATTTCACGTTGAGTAAATATAGCCATATTTTCTCAAATTCTTGTGAAATAGGTAAGTTATAAAATCCATCTTTGGCCCATGAACTTCATTGTCTAGAAACTTCTAACAATAGTCCATTCTTAGGTCATGTTCAACAAGCAAGACCCACTTGTCTTAAAGTAACCCACTTTCAGAAATCCATGCCATGGAATCTTAGAATGTTGACTTGTTAATATGGTCGTATGACATTGCCAAAGATATGTGGAACACAAATCAAATGTTTGATTTGAACCTTCTGAAGTTTGAGTGTGAAGAGATTCATTTGTTTATTAATCAATCATATGACTCAACCCTTAAGTGACCATGTCATTCAAATAAACACTCAACGAATGTTTTTGTTTACTTTGAATGTGAGTCTTTCCGTTGTCCAAACAGAAATTGATTATGATGATTAATGGAACATAATACCATTAAGTTCCAGCCTTTAGAAGGACTTTAAAACAAACATGATAACCCTACAATCAATGTAGCACAACTTTGCTTCATTTCCCACTTGTAGGTCAATTACCAGACTTAGCTCCCGGAATTTGAGTTCTTAACAAGAGTTAGAACCTCAAGCGGTAATCTAATACCATGGGAGTTTACTTGCTAAGTCATTTCTCTTTAACATAAACTTCAAGGTAGAAATTGAATCTTGAATTCATTTCTTTTGTTCCTCTTTCCTATCCTTTCTAGCACGTTTTCTTATAGTCCTAAAGATATTACTCTTTACTTGATCTTCTTACTTTGTTGCGCTAACAAAGTCCCTTTCTTTTGTTCACTTTGAATGACAACATTCAATGAGTCTAATTCATTATCGAATCAAAAGAAATTTGGTTGTTAACCATTGGTTATACATGAGTTTTTAACTCAATACTTCATTATTTCAAAACTACCCAGTATTCTGAATATATGAGGTCCAATTGGTCTACCATTCAAATTCTAGTTTGAAAACAACCATGAAGATCACTATAAGAAAATAGCATTCAAGATACGCTCTTATTCTCCTTTCCTTTGAGAATCGCTCTCAAAATAGTTACCAATCGATCGAGGAAATATCGCAGTTCTATTGTCCGAACGCAATAAGGTTGAAGATGTACTATTCTACAAAATGAACTAGCAAAGAAAACACTTAGCATACTTTAATAACTTGAAATAAAAGCATTCACGCAATCATCAAAGCTATAAACATTTCATTCATGCAAAAATAAAACATGGTCCAAAAATGAATGAAACGATTCCAAGACCCCAAAAGTCCTAAATCCTTAAGCAGCTTTAGCATGTCTTAAGTAGTTTAAGATTTTAGGTAAGCAAAACCTATTGCTAGTAATCTCCAAATTACTCTTGGTTAATAAATTAATGCCATAATTTATCCCATTGCCACAACATAATGCCATTGTTGTTTGAGTTGTAACCACAATCAACGTGCTCCTTTAGGACGCCTTACCACCTAAGTCAACTAAAATAGCACCTCGCTTTAGCGTAAACCTACTACCTTAGATCCTTAAATTTTTGTAAGTGCTTGATTTGGAAGGCAATTTTTAAACTCAATATTGCTTGGACCTAGTTGTTTATATGTTGGTTCGATTATTTAGTGAACTTAATCTAATCGATTCATATGAAACAACCTGTTCATGCAAAGCATACATACATTCATACATTCACGCATAATATATATATTAAATTGCATAAATAAATGGTGATCTAGTATGGCCCAAAACACCTTGTCTTGAAGCATCCAATCTTCATCACCTCCTTGTTACCTTGGCATCGTCTTGAATCTTCGTTCAAATGCTAACTGAAAGTTCTAAACTTAGAAATACTTGAAAATAATAAATTACATCAAAATTTCCATGGTACGCAGACCATATTTAAAACTTTACATTCAAATATAGAACGGTACGCAGACCGTATTTAACTATCCTAAATGGCCATACTAGTCACTTGGAGTACCTACATTACATAAAATATACATTCTATACATCCCCTGCGCTGCGTCGTTGTGCCTTCGTGCGCTGGACGTCGCTTGGCCTTGTGCCTTGCTTCGTCGAAGCCCCTTGCAAACATACGCCTGCCCCTTTCCTCACCCAGCGCGCACGAGGCACGCAGCACGCTTGCTGTTGCCCGTGTCGCTGCGGCTCGGCCATCGCATAGTAGCCCATATGGCTCGTCGAGCCATATGTCCACCACACTTGTGTTCGTGCCTTTGGTTCGTGATACGGACCAACTTAATTAAAATAAATTTAATTTCACGAACTTGCATTAATATTATTTTTCAAAAAGTTACAATTTTTATTTTCAAAAAACAACGATTTTTAACGATTTAATAAACACCAACGACAATCCAATTTTGTAAAATTATTAAATCAAGGGCTAACATTATTCAAACTTTTAAGAACGAACGAATCAACATTAAAGTTTGAACTTTTAATTAATAAAATCCGAAGCTTTAAATCGTTCATTAACATTTAAATTTCAGATTTTTAATAATTTGGTTTAAGTGCGATTAAAATTAACGAAACCATTCAAAATTTTAATCCAATAATTTTTAAAATTAGCCACTGGCCCATGAAATTATATCCCCTTTCCCAATAAACCGAATTATTAAACCAAAATTAATTAAAATTCAATTAGGGTTTCAAATTTTACGAATTGGGGAAAGGCAAAATTAGGGTTTATACTTATCGGAAAAATCTGAAATTTTTTACCGTAGATCAAGAATATACCCAGTAGCATTGTGTCAAAATTTCAAGCAATTCCGAGTAGTTTAGGTTGACCTTTTAATTGAATTACTGTCCGACACTTTAAATTTTTAATGAAAAATTAACAAAAACGCCCAAAAAACGACACTTCAAGGCCTGTTTTTGCAATTCCGTTCTTATGAGTTGATCTTAGAAAATCCTTTTCAATCAGATTAGGGTTTTAAAACTCGAAAAAAAGAATATTTTTTATTTCGGACCTGATTATTACGCAATTCATCCAATAATTCGTAAAAATTCCGAAAATTCAACAAAAAATTGAAAATGTTCGACAGATGCAAAAACAATAAAATCATGCTAATTCATGCTTTGAATACATAAGGCTCATGATACCACTGTAGGGGAATACAGTTAAACATAATAACATGTGCAGAAATAATCCCCAAAGCCAGGAAACATGTATAAAGCACAGATTAAGCAAACTTACATTCGAAGCGTGTTTTCCAGAATAACCTGTCAATGAACACGAACTTAGAACTCCAGTTGTCGTTCCTCTACTTGGTTCACCGACACGATCAGATCCGTCTTGATTATCGTAGCATAGACAATCGATCAAGATACTTTGCTTTTGGGATGAACACACTGTGGAGGCACAGAGAGAATTAGGGTTCTCTGTTTTCTCCTAGGGTTGTGTGTATTGATTGTGTTATGTTGGAAAAGAGGTTAGAAGGTTATTAACATAACCTTACTAACCAACCAAGCCATAACGCATGGCCGGCAAGTAAGCCCCGCGTGAGACAAGCACAGCGAGCTGGGCCATGGGCCTCGCTGTTGTGGCTGTGTTGCTGCTTCGGCCCCGCGCACACGCGCAGCTCGCTCGGCCATGGGCCAGCGCTGCCGTGTTGCCGTGGCCTTGCTTGCTTGCCCAGCGCGCGCCCATGGGCCTCGAGTGCTTTGTGCACTCGGCTCGTGGGGCGCTCTTCGTATCCGCGTTTAAATATATTTTCGATATATTATTTATCGTTTCGTATACGACGAATCACCGTCGTACGATACGATTTATTCGTTTCACCTAGCTTACGAATATTCGCGATACGATATACGATTTTGATGCAAGGTCGTATCGTATAATACGTTTTCCAACTAATTCCCGAAAAGCTATTAAATGAATTTCCGATTCATTTAATCCGGTGATCTGTTACGTGTCATTGGTGTGACCTTGTAGGTTCAGTCAAGAGTAAGCTGTGAGTTCAATATCCATTAGAACTCACTGATCGGAAGCATTGCTCTAGCTAGTTGTTCTGATCACTTGATCTCACTGAATTAATTGTTCGCAATTAATCTGAACCTTGGTATTAGACTTAATGCACCTTGGGTGAAGGACATATTTCCTTCACCCGCCCCACCAAGGCAAGGCCCAGCCGAGCACAAGAGAAGGCCAGGCCCAGCCACTGGCGAGGCAGCAGGCTGGCCGCGCCCACGCATGGGCCGCGCCAACGCTGG
The DNA here is from genome assembly GCF_020520425.1 of Spinacia oleracea. Taxonomy (NCBI): domain Eukaryota; kingdom Viridiplantae; phylum Streptophyta; class Magnoliopsida; order Caryophyllales; family Amaranthaceae; genus Spinacia; species Spinacia oleracea. Next base: position 93,220,301 of record NC_079491.1, on the reverse strand, counting down.
TGGGCCACGCGCGCGGACAGCACTCTTGTGGGTTGTTCGTGTGTGTGGTCAACGTTCGTGCAAAGCTTCAAATCCTTAGTTGCTTAGGATTTGTACGGTTAGATTATTTTCCTAAATCTACCAGAGTTGGTCGTTTAACTAAACACTAAAAACAAAGGTATAATTTAAGTCTAATTCTAATTGAATTAGATAAATTGAATCCTAGTAGGTTTCTAGTTCCGATAATCCAACCCTATAAATAGGTGATGAATAATCACAATTTATATTTCATATTCTCAAGTATTCATATAGTTTTAAGATTAAACTAAGATTAATAATTTGCCAAATAATTAAGTACGAAGAACATAAAACCTTAGGCTAAATTCTAGTTAATTGAATCTAAGGCGGATCCGAACGTGTTGTGGACTATCTACGGAGGGACTACACTTGGAGTCCTAAACTTTTTCTTGTTCGGTTTGGGAGCAGGCAGGGAAGGCACGCGTCACATGTATGTATCCTAAATTATGCTAATTGACTATGTGGCAATTAATTTGGATTCCTGGCTTTATGGTTTTTCCACATGAAATATATGTTTTATATTTTTCATAACCTAACAGTGGTATCTGAGCATCTAATTAATTCCATAATCAATTATAGTTAACATGGTTAAATTTTAGAAATTTGCAATGAATTAAAGGGGTGATTAATTTCGATTTTTTTAATTAATTGCAAATTCGTGCGATTATTTAATTATATGTTCGCAGGATTTTCGGCAGTTAAGTCAATAATGGTCGGAATTATATAATTTTATAGTGGATTTCGCATGTAAACGATGTTTTAAAATTTTTACTAAAATCAGAGATTTGATGCCTAACCCAGATTGGATGTTAAATTAAATATTTGCGATTCTTGTTTGTAAATCTTGAATCTATGATTGACCTACTGTATATGTTTAACAATTTTAATGCCTAAGCTTGTTAATTATACAACCTAATTTGTAATTGTAATTAATTTATTGAAATTAGAATAATTTGGAATTTTATTTGATTTTCATAATAATTAGCAATTTAATTAGGAACCTGTGATTAAAAACCACCATGAAATTTGTTAAAATTGAAAAGTTTTAAAATTTTATGACCTAGATTTGATTCCATGAAAATAAATATAATCGGAAATTAATTTGAATAATAAATTTTCGATTTTTCGCCCAAAATTTATGAAATTAATATGATTTAGTAATTCGTCGATAAATTTAATAATAAAAGTTTAAAATTTTTTGAAATCCGTTCACGAATCTTGCAAACACGAAGCAATGGACGCTAAGTGTTACCCTTAAGGGGTGTTGTATAGTGCGGGCATGCGACGACGAGCAAGGGAGCTCGTCGCCCATGCGGTACGGTGCAGTGAGCAAGAGGTGTGGCACATGCGCGCAAGGCAGCAGTCCTGCCATGCGCTATGGGCTGTGAGCAGTGGGCGGGAAGGGCGAGAAGAGCAAGGCAGAGAGCACAACACACCGCGTGCGTGGGCAGCGATGGCTGGCTCGTCCAGCAGCGTTGCCCAGCAGCGTTGCCTCGACACAGTGGGCGAGTGGGCTGCGCGCAAGCGTGGCTTGCTCGGCTTGCTCCGTTTGTGCGTGACTTGCTCGTGGCTTGCGATATGATCAATGCGAGTAGCAAGGCATGCTACGAGGCCTCGACGAGGCATGGGTACGAGCCCATGGCCTTGTCTTAGCCCGATTGATTCTTTTTAATTTTAATTTTTCGGTTGAAAATGATTTTAATTAAATTTAAATTCGTAATTTAATTTTTTCTCGGAACTTAATTTTGAATAATTAAATTATTATAAATTTATTTATACTAATTAATTTACTAAAATTAAAACGTTGATTAAATTTAAATTAATTAGTTGAATCAAATGAAATAAATTAAAGGATAATAATATTTTATGTGAGCTTTAAATTTTAATTAAATTTGTAGGTTTCCGGTTGGACTAGGAAATACAATTTTATGTTTAAAATTCGTAAAGCATGTAAATTTATTGGTTTTAGTGGGAGCATTTTAGTCATAAACTCTTGATTAGGTCTACATTCCTTTAAGGTTAAAACAACTCGATTAGAATTAATAAGAATTGAATAATTTGTAGATTATTGGAAGCTTTGATTAATTGATGCAAATATTTATGTGATGCATAATATGTTCTACTAACCAGCTATGTTGGCCATTCATTGATAAATGAATGGGTGAATGGTATATTGTAAATGTAATGTTTTGCAGGTTATGGAAAGTGACTAGAATGGCCCAAATAGGATAGAACATATGGTCTGCGTACCATTAATTTGAATGTAAAATTGGTCTAATGCACCAAAGTTTTTAATTTAAATATGGTTTTCGTACCATCAAATAGTTGTAATTAGTTTCAATTATATCTTATCCTATTTGAAGAAAATAGCGCCTCCCATGGTGAAATTCAAGATGGAGTTTCCAATCCATTTTCAAGAGGGAGTTTGAAGTTGAAGCTTCAAGATGAAGTCGGGCCATACTAGATCACATTTACATCTTATGCATGCTTTAAGTTATTTATTGCTTTAAATATGTCTTAATTATGCATGAGATTGTGGCTTGATTATGTTGCATGATTAAGGATTTTAGTTCACTTAAAATCTAACCAACATAGTAAGAGCCTTAAGTTCCAAACTTTAAAAATTGAGTTAAAAGGTGCGATGCCAAAATAACACTTACTTGGATAACCTTTACATCAATCTTAGTAATAGTTTTTCGCCATAGCGAGGTGTTACTTATTGATCCTAAAGGGGTAAGGTACACAAATAATTGTGAGTACATGTTAGTTTTGGTGAAACTCAACGATATAAGTAAGGAATCCTTTTATGTCGTGGCAAAACAGATAGGTTTACCTAATAAGACCTTAGACGTACCTATCAACCAAGAGTAGTTTCTAGACTATTAGCAAAGGCTTTGCTTACCTAAAATAGTTTAGAATTGAGTCTAAATACATAATGTGCTTAATTCTTCAATGATTTAAGGATCTTAGAATCATTTTATTCACACCTGCCGGAACACAAAACTTGAATAAAATGCTTAATAAATAATTAATTATGCATGAATGCTAGAATTTAAGTTTATTAAGAGAAACTGTGAATGGTTATTTATTTGTTTATTCTTTTTCAATTGTAGTTTTAACTATGGAAAAGAACAATCAAAACATCATCATGGGTTCTGAGCTTATGATCAAGCTGAACCTAACAAATTTTCTTGAATAGGAAGCTAAGCTGGTTGAAATAGTGAGACTTAATGGATTTGAGTATGTATTATTCCATCCTATTCCAAGCTACTATGCCAGATACATGACCCTTGAAAGACATGCCGCCTGGGATGCGGATCTCAAGAAGGTTATGAGTCTCATGCTGAACAAGATCCCTGATGATTGGGCTAGGAGGTTTGTAGCTTACGAACCTTTTATGCTCATCAAAAATCTGAGGGATATCTGTCGTGGAAACAGGGAGGACAGTGACCTAAATGTCCATGAGTTGATTGAATCAATGTCAGGCCTGAAAGTTAGTTCTCATAACAGATGTTTTAGGATGGAAGTCCAAGAAACTCATGTTCAGCTCCTTCGCACTAAACAAAGGATTGGTGTTCCACTAAGGTTCCATGTAGACCTTATGCTTTCATATTTTGATCGCCTAAGTCTATTAGGAACAGCAATAAGCGAAAGGATGGTTGTCTCTATCTTGCTCAATTCACTCCACAGTGGGTTTGGTCACTTTAAGCAACTATACATGAGTGAACCAAGAGAAGAAACAGTTGTAGAGTTTGTTCACCTGGTCAAAAAGGCTGAGATAATACTCGATTGTGAAGCCAAGGATTTACTCAAGGCTAAAGGGAGACCCTTCAAGAAAGGTGGAAATTAAGTCCAAGGGCAATGCTGAGTCAGTTCCCATAAAGAAGACAAAGAAGGACAAGACCACATCAAGCTATCTTTATTATGATGGAATTGGCCATTACAAGAGAGAATGACCAAAGCTTAAGGAAGATCAGAAGAACGGAACGGTCGTTCCATCTTCAGGTATTTTCGTTATAGACTGTATACTTGCAAGTTCAACTTCTTGGGTATTAGATACAGGTTGTGGCTCATACTTATGTTCCAATTCGCAGGGACTAAGAAGAAGTAGAAGGTTAAGCAAGGGTGAAATCGACCTACGAGTGGGAAATGGAGCACGGATTGCTGCATTAGCTGTAGAAACTTATTATTTGTCGTTGCCCTCTGGGCTAGTTTTAGAACTGGAAGAGTGTTTCCATGTTCCAAGTCTTACTAAAAACATCATTTATGTTTCTTGCTTAGATGCTAAGGGATTTTCCTTTTTAATAAAAGATAATAGTTGCTCGTTTTATTTTAAAGATATGTTTTATGGATCTGCTAGATTAGTCAATGGACTTTATTTATTAGATCACGACAAAAAAATTTATAACATAAATACCAAAAAGGCCAAAAAGAACGATTCAGATCTCACCTATATGTGGCATTGTCGATTAGGCCATATTAACATGAAAGACTTCAAAAGGAAGGAATTCTAGAACCATTTGACTTAGAGGGTTATGGTAAGTGCGAATCATGTTTACTTGGAAAAATGACAAAGCAACCTTTCTCTAAAGTTAGAGAAAGAGAAACAGAACCATTGGGTTTAATCCATACATATGTATGTGGACCAATGAGTACAAATGCTAGAGGTGGTTTCAGCTACTTCATCACTTTCACTAATAACTTCAGTAGATATGGTTATGTCTACCTAATGAAGCATAAGTTTGAATCCTTTGAAAAATTCAAGGAATTTCAGAGCGAAGTAGAGAATCAGTTAGGCAAGAAGATTAAGGCACTGCGGTCTGATAGAGGCGGTGAATGTCTGAGCTATGAATTTGATGACCATCTGAAAGAATGTGGAATTTTATCAGAATTGACTCCTCCCGGAACACCTCAATGGAACGGTGTGTTAGAACGGAGGAATAGAACCTTGCTAGATATGGTTAGATCAATGATGGGTCAGGCCGAACTTCCCATAGAATTTTGGGGACATGCACTAAACACAGCTGCACTCACAAAAAATAGAGCTGCGTCTAAAGCTGTTGAAAAGACTCCATATGAGTTATGGTTTAGAAAGCCTCCAAATGTGTCTTTTCTTAAGATTTGGGGTTGTGAAGTATACGTCAAGCGATTAATTTCAGACAAACTTCAACCAAAATCTGACAAATGTATCCTTGTGGGCTATCAAAAGGAAACAAAGGGGTATTACTTCTACAATACATCTGAGAACAAGGTGTTTGTTGCTCGAGATGGTATCTTTTTGGAAAGAGATCACATTTCCAAAATGACAAGTGGGAGAAAAATAAACCTCAAAGAAATTCGAGTCGAACAACAAACTCTAGAGAATGCTCAACATGACATTCAGGTTGAAACTCATAGATCTTTAGAAGTATCTGGTGAGAATCAAGAACCATCTAGAAATGTAACCCCGCGTAGATCGTAGAGATATAGGTCTCAACCGGAAAGGTACTTAGGTATTTTGACGAACGAGAGCCATGAAGTTCTATTACTTGAAAGTGATGAACCTGCGACTTACAAACAAGCTATGATGAGCCCTAGCTCCAAGCAATGGCAAGAAGTCATGCAATCTGAATTAGACTCTATGTCTGAAAACCAAGTTTGGGATTTGGTCGATTTGCTAGATGGCAACCAAGCCATAGGAAGCAAATGGGTTTTCAAACAAAAAAAGGACAAGGATGGGAAACTAGAAGTTTTCAAAGCTAGATTGGTTGCAGAAGGTTACAGGCAAGTCCACGGTGTGGATTACGATGAAACCATTTAACCAGTTGCAATGCTAAAGTCTATTCGGATAATGTTAGCAATCGCTGCATATTACGATTACGTAATATGGCAGATGGATGTCAAAACCGCTTTCTTAAACGGCGTTTTGACAAAAACTGTGTTTATGACACAGCCTGAGGGTTTTGAAGACCCAAAGAATGCTATAAAGGTATGCAAGCTTAAGAAATCCATTTACGGATTAAAGCAAGCATCAAGGAGCTGGAATATACGTTTTGATGAAGCAGTCAGTGACTTTGGCTTCGTCAAGAATGCAGACGAATCTTGTGTATACAAGAAGGTCAGTGGGAGATAAATTACTTTTCTAGTATTATATGTCGGCGACATTTTACTTATCGGAAATGACATTCCTATGTTGAACTCTAACAAGATTTGGCTTGGAAAATGTTTTTCGATGAAGGATCTAGGAGAAGCACAGTACATACTGGGCATCAAGATTTACAGAGATAGATCTAAAAGGATGATTGGACTTAGTCAAAGCACTTATATCAATAAGGTGCTTGAAAGGTTCAATATGGAAGACTCCAAGCGAGGCTACCTACCATGTCTCATGGAATGACTCTAAGCAAGACTCATTGCCCAAAAACACTAGATGAGCGTAGACGAATGAGTGGGATTCCATATGCATCATTGATTGGTTAATAATGTATTCTATGATATGTACACGCCCGGATGTTGCGTACGCACTCAGTGCTACGAGCAGATACCAGCCAGACCTAGGAGAGGCACATTGGACTGCTGCCAAGAATATTCTGAAGTACCTGAAAAGGCACAAAGATGATTTCATGGTCTATGATGGAGATGATGAATTAATTGTTAAAGGCTATACGGACGCAAGTTTCCAAACCGATAAGGATGATTTCAGAGGCACATTTGTCTTCTGCCTCAACGGAGGTGCAGTAAGCTGAAAAGGTGCTAAGCAAAGCACCATTGCGGATTCTACAACTGAAGCGGAGTACATTGTTGCACATGAAACAGCAAAGGAAGCTATTTGGCTAAGGAAGTTCATAGGTATATTGTAGTCCCCTCAATTAACGGACCGATAGCTCTATATTGTGACAATAATGGAGCTATTGCATAGGCAAAGGAGCCTAGACACCACCAGAGAGTCATGCATGTACTTCGTAGATTTCACCTTCTCTGAGAGTTCGTTGAAAGAAAAGAAGTCGAGATAAGAAAGATTGGAACTGACGACAACATCTCAGATCCATTAACTAAACCTCTGCCGCAAGCGAAGCACAACTCGCACACTGCAGCTATGGGAATCAAGAATGTTAGAGAATGGCTTTGATGTCCTAATTTAATGTTTTAAAGTTTTAGGGTTTAAATACTTTGTAAAACGTTATTGGTTAACCATTCATATAAATGAATAGAATTCATTTTCCATTTAATTTGTGGTTTATTAAATGATGAGTCCCCTCAATTTGACGATATTCAAGATAGACTGTCAGGACCAGTCCTGGGACTAAGAAATGTCTATGAAGCGAACTTGAATGTCAAAATTGGAAAATGGTCCCTGGTCGGCGTTTTCTATAAAGGTGGACACATAGAAAACGCTAGACAACTTGAATGCAAGATGACTAGTAGTTCTGTTTCTTGAACTATGTGGACATGGAAATGTCACAATCATTTGCATAGATACATACTTTGAGAAGACTAGTATCGGACAGACCTATGAAACTTTACTGTAAGAGATGAAAATCTGTCATAAGTAAATTTCATTAAAATTATTAGGCGCTAATCCTCAATACCTGAGTGATTTGAGATAACTTGTTTGAGAACTGGTTACTTTGACGTTGTCAACCGTCACACCATAAAAGGAGGCTATAACGGCAACGCTCGGGTAATCACCTATCAAACGAAGTCTAAACTCAAGATCGCAAGATTGGGATTGTCCTCCCATAAATCAGGATGAGATGCTGAAAGTTGTACAAGACCACTCGGAGAGCTAGAAACTGTAAAATGCATGGCCGTGCTCAGATGAATCATAGGCTATGATTATCTGTTTATTTGATCAGTTGAACTCTGAAACCGAGAAATACCTCTGGACATAATAAGGATGACAACTCTTACCTTATGTTAATGAGCAAGCATCAAGCGATAAAGGAATTAGGCATTGCACACTTGTCCCTAAGGACAAGTGGGAGACTGAAGGAAATAATGCCCTTGGTCCAAGTATGCATTCAAAGATAAGTCTAATAAATGCGGTTCAGTATTAATTAATTATGCAAGTTAATAATTCAATGAGATCAAGTGAACTGTATGCCTAACTAGAGGTCGCTTCAGTTCAAGTGGAATTAATAATATTAATCCACAGCTTACTCTTGACTGAACCCGTAGGGTCACATAAATAGTACGTGAACGGATCAAGTATTTAAGTGAATTAAATAATCCATTTATGGATATTTGGAATCGACGGATCTCGGTTCCAGTGGGAGCTGAAATCGTCAAAAGGCAAATTATGAGTACTCCGGAAACGATGATATTGCTAGAAATGGAAATATGGATCGTATAGGAAATATAAATATTATCCAAGCCGTAGATTTTGCGGAAACGGAAACATGGTACATATAGGAAATGGAAATATTGCCGGAATCGGAAATATTGCCAGAAACGGAAATATTGCTGGAATCGGAAATATTATCGGAATCGGAAATAAATTCATGAATCGGAAATATTAAATATTGTTCGAATCGGAAATGAATTTCGGAATCGGAAAATAAATTGGAAGCGCGACGTACGAAATAAACATCGGACGAGCTTCCTAGACACAAGGCCCGGCACGAAGCTAGACCCGCGCCTAGCGAAGCCCGCGCAAAGGCAAGCAAATGAGCAGCTGCCCGCCCCGCCAAGACAAGGCCCAGCCGAGCACAAGGCAAGGCCAGGCCCAGCCATTGGCGAGGCAGCAGGCTGGCCGCGCCCACGCATGCACTAGAGGAAAAATCCTTATAGGTTGCTCATCAAAAGTTGCTCTTTTCAAACAAGTGCAACCTTTAAGAAAAAAAAAATGAAAAAATCTGAAAATCTTCCCTCCAATATAGTAGCGCATCCTTTAACCTATGAAATAAATAAATAAATAATTCGACACTTACTGCTCACAGCTCTCAGCTCCCTGCAAACCATCTCCCCGCACATGTGACCGTCGATGCCACCGGCTCTCTCCTCCTTTTCTTGTTCTTCGCCTTAATTTAGTGTTGATTTTCGTTAATTTTCTTAATCTTTTCTATTCAATTGATATGAAAGTCTCGGACTTTTTGTTGTTAGGTTTTAGTTCTGCAAAAATGTCGCGTGTAGACGTGGAAACATGGATCCACAGGTGACTGAGCAAGAGCTTGAAGAAGAGTTTTGTGTTTTCGGAGTTATTCGAAAGTCAAGATTCCTCAATTGAATCTTTGTTTGAAATTGGATTCTCAATTTGTGCTGGTTTCTTCCGTTTTCTGGTTACTTCCGTTTTGATGATAACTATGCAATTTAGTTTCTGGGTATTTTTGTCATTTGGTGTTGTTTTGGGTGAAATTGCATTTTGTTGGCATATTGGATTACTAGTCTTATATGCACGCGATGCGTGCGAATATAAGATACAAATTTATGTTATAACATTTAAACATGAAATAACATGTAAAAGTATAAAAAAAAAATACGATGCATGCGAATGTAAGAAACAAATAAGTTAGATAGAACAGAACGTACATAAACCGATTGATTAGAATGGTAAGAATTTATTTAAGGGGCTAGATTGATTAAAATATTTCTTTGGCCTTTCCTATTAGTTGCCATTATATTCTCAATTTTATAAGTGTAGAGGGTATTTTAGTAATCCAAGGGGGTACCAAAAGTGGATTTACTAAAATAACCTTTGCTCTTCACTTATAGAATAGATAGTATATTTATGCACGCAATGCGTGCACAAGTTTTTAGAATATATGTAAGATTGTAAGTCAACATTAAAAAATTAATATTTTTTGTCGTAAAATGGATACCTTTTTAAAAAAAAAATTCTTCGTAAAGTATCTCAACCAATTGTTTAATATACATTTCAAGAATTCGTCAAAAATGACTAATCAAAAGTTAAGAAAATGGTTTAAAATGTTTACAACAATCCAATGCAACGTGTGATTTTTATCTTCAAATAAAAGTTTTAACAATTATATGAAGTACATCGGTATTATTATTCACGTGATTAAGATTGAGATAGTAATTAATTAATTGAAAAGTCTATGAAAAATATAATGTTTTTGGTCACATACTTTTTCCTTATTTTATACGTAGTAGATGCTAGATGGTTACAACTAAAGACAAAAATAAAGAACTTGGAAAGTTATAATGGAGTAGTAAACAAATATGAAAAGATTAAGCAATAAAAGAGATAGGTTTTTTTTTTTTTTTTTGACATAGGCTTAATATTGCATAAATTAAAAAGTTCACAAAAACAACGAGATTACATAACGCCATAAACACAAACTACTTAACACTAATTAGGAAGCAAGATCTTCTCCGATGGCCTCCTGGTTGTTGACTTGACTTTGTTTACAATGCCACGGAACAAGTAGCATGCCAAAGCCGCCATTCATGTTGATTTTCTTGAAGAAGACTGAAATATAGGGACACTAATCTGGAGGGTCCTTTAAAAACCTGATACAATTGAAACTCAAGGAAAGGAGTAGAAGAGTAGTAATAGCAAGTGCCGGTTGCAAAGGACTTGTGATTTGCTCACAAGCGGCATGAGTCCCTAAAAGAGACTCGAAAGGCATGCTATGAACCCCCATAAAATAGAGAGCAGCGCTAAAATACAAGATTTTAAAAGCGACAAACACAGTCATCGCTAACCTAAAATGAGAATTAACTTTAATTAATCTCATAGACGATCTGACAACCAAAACCTAAGTAAACCCAAACCCCCTCCCACACAAAACTCCTTTCCTCAACACAATACCCAAAACAGAACCTCCACTGGACACTCGACCACCAGAAGAACACGAATGCCCATACGAGGAGATGATATTAACACACATCATCTCCAACCACCTATTACCTAATCCCCACATTCCTATATCAATCTTCCACACTAGGACATCCCACATAGAACACCCTAAAACCAACCATGAGTTCGGAAACCAAACTTTAACCGAGCCAACAACAACCTCATATGGATAAACAGCCAACCTACACAGAGAGAACCAAACCAATGCTGTCCTAAACAAGCTGACCCAACACCAACACATTAATGGAACAACAACTAATACGAGGAACAAACAAAGCACATACAACCCTACACCCATTAAACAAAACAAAAAAACAACTGAAAGAACTCAGTAAAAGGCAGAAAAGAGAAAGAGGAAAGCCACTTACAGTCACACAGCACCGTGACAAAAGCCAAATCAAAACTTAAGCAGAAACTCGACCAATTTTTCACCTTTTATTTGTCAAGATCGGATTTTTTTTCCCGACACCACAAGACAACGGTGGCCAGAAAAGCTCCAATTTGAATCCTCTCCTCCCCTTTATCGCCAAGATCGGCATTTTCCCGATACCACAAGGCGACGGCGATGAGAGGTGCTCCAATTACGATTGGCTAGAATTTCCTCCAAATTAGATCTGAGAGCCGACAACCCCTAATTTCCCCGAAATAGAAACCCTAGCCCGTACTTTACCTTTACCGTCGTTTTTCCGACGGCGGCGTACGGGATAGCTAGATATGAGGTTAGAGAGCCCCAACCCTTCAAACCAGAACAAAATTAATCTCCACCCTCTAAACACTGAGGTCGACACCCCAAACGAACCTTCCTTCTTCGAGCAAGGCAGGGGGAAACACTTGCAACCGACTACAGATCGGCTCCGAAGAGTAGGTTTCCGGCCAGAAGAAATCCGAACAAGGAGGTAGAAAAACTTACAAGCTTAGCTCCTCTTCTTCTCCCTAAGCAGAAACACTATATAACACACTAAAAGCACAAACTAATTGGATAAGATAGCAGGCTCGCCGACGACCTTTTAGAGGGTGGCGGCCACTAGCGAGCCGGCTAAGAGAGCGGCGGATTTAGGGTTTTGCTTAGGTTTAGAGAGAAGGCAGAGGTTTTTAGAGAGAGAATTTTTTTCTGGCAGCGTGCTTATTAACCTTTAAAAGAGATAGGTTGAAAACTTAAAAAGTGAAACGATATATTGAGATTAATTCACAAAATGTCGTATGATGTATAATTAAGAAAACTAGTAATATATTTATGTAATTAGTAGAAATTCGATCAATTACAATTAATAATAATACCCAAAACTCTATAAAGTAAATGTACATATTAATTGTTTTGAGTGATTAGGATGAGAAGGGAGCTGGTAGGTAAACATAGTAGGCAAATGCATATTAATTGTTTTGAGTGATTAGGATAAGGAGGGAGCTAGTTAGGTAAATATGTGAGCATGTAGCCATTGGTACATATTGACATAATAAGTTGATATTAAAATTTTGTAGCTATTTTGAGGAGTTAGCTCACTAAAAAAAGTGAAGAAGTTAAAATAAATAAAATAAATAAATTGTATATTAAGTAAATAAATCAAGAATTTTGTTGACTAATACGCAGTATTATTTAGAATCTATTACTATATACTAAAAGAGACACCATGAATGACACGTGTTAATTCCTGGTGTGATTTTTTCCTGCCAAAATCCACTTTCCCAGAAGAGTGTATCTGTTTTATTTATTTTTATTCTCTACTCCTTAGTTATGTATGGAAACAAATTTTAGTTTATAAATTATGACAATAATAGATACGACGTAATAATAATTATTCTAAATTGGTAATATTTTAGTCAAATCGCTATATTAGTAATGAAAAATATATCACTCAATATTTTGGTCAAATTGTCCTATAAGCATTTTAAATATGCATATTAGATAAATAAATTTAAACAAGTATGTTATAATTATGCAGTAGTTTGGGAGATATTCATTTAAATATTTTGTGAAAAAAAATATCAAAATCCGTGCGTGCACGGGATCTAATCTAGTTGTATAATAAAGTTAACTTAATCAAATGACTATGGAGCATTAAACCGTTAATAATAAACAAACAAATTAATACTCCAAATAACCACCCTCCCTTTCATTTTCTATCTCCTCCCTTTCCACCTTTCTTTCTCTCTCCATGAGTTTACAGTAAGTAACCAACATCGAAATCACCGACTAATTTAACACCACCAAACAAATTTTCTAAGCTCCATTGATACGTCTTCAATGGCAGAGTATTAGGGAAGGAACAACCAAAATCATAGGTTACGACCAGAAATTGATTTCGACGTTTCCTCCGACTTTTCGTCTATTAATTCTTCAAGAAACATCCCACTTGATTTTACCCAGATCTTACTAACCTGAATTAGGTTTTTTAAATAATCAAATTTTGTTTTCTGGGTTTAATCCGTATTTAATAATCGAAGAACCCTCCTCCATGGCTGACACTTTCGGTATTAGAGGTAGGCTTGAAATTGGATCGAGCCAAATCCCTAACGCCGCCGCAGCAACAACATCGCAAAAAGCAGCATTGCAAGCAGTAGCACCGCGAGTTGTAGCACCGCCAGCAAGGCAGCAACATTACCGGCAAACGCCGATTAACTTTGTGCTCACTGTGTGGCTGCGTGAGGAAGATTGATGCTTCAATTGTGTTTTATACAACCTGTGTTGGCCTTTTCTCTAAATTTTACGATGTGTGATGGGATGAAACTAACGTAAACTTCTGACCATCAGTTACGGAGGATTAGGCGTTTAACTGAAACTAAATTGCTAAATTATGGAGGTTAGTTTAGTCTTTTTAATTGGGGACACCAAAAGCTGGATTACCTACATATCCCTCCCCTCTTCACTTATATAATAGAGATTTGATTAGGGATTTAGGGCTATTTAAATTCATTAATGTTGTTAGAAACAATCTTTGATAGTTAACAACCTTGATAGTTAGTCTTTGATAGATTGGTTTAGGCTGCAACTATTATTCTTTGACGGAATATATTGGTTTAGGCTGCAACTAGTATTCTTTGATGGAATATATTTGAATGTGGAGAACAGTAAAGGATTTGACCCAAAACTGACCATAAAACTGATCTGAACTAGACCCAAACTCGCTAGAGCCATAACAGATTTCACAGGTCTGTTTGATAGGTATACTTATATCCTCGACTATTTCTTTTTGATGGGAAGACGACCTACATGATGTAGGATTAGGAGACTCTTGTAGGTTTTAGATCTATTTCTGGGATGAATGTTGAGTCCGTCTGTTGAGTCAGAAACCGCATGACTAAACATGCTCAGGGAAAGAAGAGATCTTGGTTATTCTGGCTACAAAATGTGCTCCATAATAAACTTGCTATCTACCAGAATAACCCCGAGATATATGGAGAATGAATGCAAGTTAATAATGTAAAGTTGGTCTTTCTGCTATTGATGCTTAGTCTAGACTGATATAAATGCATGTGTAGGTACTCTTATGACTTATGACGTTTCATATGTGTGTTTGACAGTTTTGGTGTCAAAACTTGCCTCGATCCCATCACTGTTTCATTTTTTGTTTAGTTTTGGAGAATGCACTACTGTATTTATGCATGAGTGATAATGGAAAGTAGTCCTACACTCTTAAAACCATAAAGAAGAGGCAATAAACTTCGTTAATGTTGTTTCACCTGTTTGCTATTATTGTAAGATGGCTATCTTTGTCGAGGTCTTAAAACACCCGATTAGGTAACACTGCTTCAGAGAACAACGTTTCATGATAAAATTTGTTCTGAGATTATTATATAGCAACATGATCTGGCATGTGATGTTTACTCGTTAGTGACCTTTAGATTAATCTTATACGAAGTACTACTACCGATGCAGATTAATAATGCAGGATCCAATGCATATAGCTATAAGCCTTTGGAAGAAGCTTCAGATGAGGATCTCATGTGAGCCTAAATCCTAGTTTTTCTTCATCTTTTTCCTCATACCCACACATCCATTTTTCACAAGCTTTCTTTTTTTGGAGTTCCATTGAGATTAATTAATATTGTACATCTATGCAGTGAGGTGGTTGAAGGAAATATGTCCTTCAACCAAGGTGCATTTAGTCTAATACCAAGGTTCAGATTAATTGCGAACAATTAATTCAGTGAGATCAAGTGATCGGAATAGCTAGCTGGAGCAATGCTTCCGATCAGTGAGTTCTAATGAATATTAAGCTCACAACTTACTCTTGACTGAACCTACAAGGTCACACCAATGGCATGTAACAGATCACCGGATTAAATGAATCGAAAATTCATTTAATAGCTTTTCGGGAATTAGTATTGGATAACATAAATATACGATATGACGTTGGATCGGAATCGTATATCGTATTGCGTATATTCATAAGCTAGGCGAAACGAATAATCGTATAGTTCGACATTGGATCTTCAAGTACTATACGATAAATAATTGTCGTAAGGTATTGGACGCAAATGCGAGAAGGCAACGCTGCCAGCCCAACGAGCCAAGGCGCGCAAGCGCGCAAGGCCCACTAGGCGTAGCAGCGAGCCAACGCGCACAAGGCCCATGCCTCGGTTGGGCGCGCGCGCATGTGAGGAGCAGCTGCAGCTGCGCACACAGCGCGGCCCAAGGCGCAGCGCCTGTGTGGTGCGCGCGTATGGGCTTGCGTGTGATGTCCGGTTCTTTCCTTTGTGGCTTGGCCGGATAGTATTATAACCTAAGGGTTATAATATTATTCTACACAAGTTTTCCTAACCTAATAATTCAGTTTACACATCAAACCCTAAAGGGAGAGAGAAACCCTAATTCTCTCTCAGCCTCCATGGATGTGTTCTTCCCAAAAGCACAAACACTCTTGATTAATTGTCTAAGCTACGGTTATCAAGACTGATCTGATCATATCGGTGAACCAAGTACAGGAACGACAAGTGGAGTTCTAAGTTCGTGTTCGTTGACAGATTACTAGGGAAAACACGCTTCAAATGTAAGTATGCTTAATCTGTGCTTTATACATGTTTCCTGGCTTTGGGGATTGTTTCCGCACATGTTATTATGTTTAACTGTATTCCCCTACAGTGGTATCATGAGCCTTATGTACTCAAAGCATATTTTAGCATATTTTATTTGCTTTTACTGCTGTCGAAATTTTGGAATTTTTTGTGATTTTTTCGGATTTTTTACAGGATTATTGGTTTAATCGCATAAGCTGTTCCGAAATAAAAAAGATTCGTTTTTTCGACTTTTCAAACCCTAATTTGATTGAAAAAGATTTTCTAAGATCAATTCATGGGAATGGAATTGAAAAAACAGGCCTCGAAGTGTCGTTTATTGGGCGTTTTTGTTAATTTTTTAATAAAAATTAAAAGTGTCGGAAAGTAATTCAATTAAAAGGTTGACCTAAACTACTCGGAATTTCCTGAAATTTTGACACGATGTCACTGGGTATATTCTTGATCTATGGTATAAATGTCATATTTTTCCGATAAGTATAAACCCTAATTTTGCTTTTCCCCAATTCGTAAAAATTTAGATCCTTAATTGATTTTTAAATAACTTAGGTCAAATAATTCAGTTAATTGTGAAAGGGAATATAATGTCATTGGACAATGGCTAATTTTTAAAAATTATTGGATTAAAAATTTGATTGGTTTCGTTAATTTTAATCGCACTTAAACCTAATTATTAAAATCTGAAATTTAAATGTTAAAGAACGATTTAAAGTTTTGGATTTTATTATTTAAAAGTACAAAATTTTTAGTTGATTCATTCGTTCTTAAAATTTGAATAATGTTAGCCTTGATTTAATATTTTACGAAATTAAATCGTCGTTAAGTTTATTAAATCGTAAAAACCATTGTTTTTCGAAAATAAAAATCGTAACTCTTTTTATGAAAAATAACATTAATGCAAAGTTCGTGAAATTAAAAAAAAAATTTAATTAAGTTGGTCCGTAGGCAGGAACCAAAGGCACGAACACAAGGGTGTGGTGGACGTGTGGCTCGACGAGCCATGCGGGCTGCCATGCATGTGCCGAGCCGCAGCGACGCGGGCAGCATCAAGCGAGATGCGTGCCGCGCGCGCTAGGCGAGGAAGGGGCAAGCAAGGCAGTGCCTTGGCTTGCGATTGCTGCGACGATGCAAGGCACGAAGCCTGCGACGTGCAGCGCTGCGATGAGCACGACGAGCGCGCAGGGCAGCGACGAGCTGTGGGCACGCGCGCACATGATGCGGGGTATGCGAGCTTGATCGTGTGCCTCGTAGGCCACACAGGCGCAGCAATGGGCTGGGCGCAAGCCTAGCCCAACCATGCACTTGGACTTTTTCATTGAAAATTGTTTATTTCGTTGGGCTTCGCATGTTTGCATTAATTTTGGCTAACGGGATATTTAATTTAATATTTTATTTGCTTGGGCCGGGCCGCGAGTTTTAATTTAATATTTTATAATTAATTACCCTAAATAATTATTGGTTTGAGTGGGAGCCACTAAATGAAATTAAAATTAAATAATTATCTTTAATTATTTTCGTAGGTCGCATTATTTTAATTAAATTAAATTTTAATTAGAATAAAGTCTAAGGATTAATAATTTGGAAATTGATTAATCTTTTAGGACGCGTTTATGTGAATGTGAATTTTAATTAATTCACGTAAATACTTGCATAATTATATGGGCCATTCGTTTTAGCATACGAATGGGTGAATGCATAGAATGTATATTTTATGTAATGTAGGTACTCCAAGTGACTAGTTTGGAAATTTAGGATAGTTAAATACGGTCTGCGTACCGTTCTATCTTTGAATGTAAAGTTTTAAATACGGTATGCGTACCATGGAAATTTTGATGTAATTTTATTATTTTCAAGTATTTCTAAGTTTAGAACTTTAAGTTAGCAATTGAACGAAGTTGCAAGACGATGCCAAGCTAACAAGATGGTGATGAAGATTGGATGCTTCAAGACAAGATGTTTTGGGCCATACTAGTTCACCAATTATTTATGCATTTTGATATATATTATGCTTGAATGTATGTATGTATGCTTTGCATGAATAGGTTGTTTCATATGACTCGATTAGATTAAGTTCACTAAATAATCGAACCAACATAGAAACAACTAGGTCCAAAGTAATATTGAGTTCAAAAGTTGCCTTCCAAATCAAGCACTTACATAATCTAGGGATCTAAGACAGCAGTTTTCCGCCAAAGCGAGGTGCTATTTTAGTTGACTTAGCGTCCCAAAGGAGCACGTTGATTGTGGTTTCAACTCAAACAACAATGGCATTATGTTGTGGAAATGGGATAAATTATGGTATTAATTTATTAACCAAGAGTAATTTGGAGATTACTAGCAATAGGTTTTGCTTACCTAGAATCTTAAAATACTTAAGACATGCCAAAGCTGCTTAAGGATTTAGGACTTTTAGGGTCTTGGAATCGTTTCATTCATTTTGGACCATGTTTTATTTTTTTGCATGAATGAAATGCTTAATAGCTTTGATGATTGCATGAATGCTTTTATTTCGAGTTATTAAAGTATGATAAATGTTTTCTTTGCTAGTTCATTTTGTAGAATAGTAAATTTTCAACCTTATTGCGTTCGGACAATAGAACTGCGATATTTCCTCGATCGATTGGTAACTATTTTGAGAGCGATTCTCAAAGAAAAGGAGAGTGAGAGCGTATCTTGAATGCTATTTTCTTAAAGTGATCTTCATGGTTGTTTTCAAACTAAAATTTGAATGGTAGACCAATTGGACCTCATATATTCAGAATACTTGGTAGTTATGAAATAATGAAGTATTGAGTTAAAGACTCATGTATAACCAATGGTTAACAACCAATTTTCTTTTGATTCGATAATGAATTAGACTCATTAGATGCTGTCATTCAAAGTGAACAAAAGAAAGGGACTTTGGAAGCATAACAAAGTAAGAAGATCAAGAAAAGAGTAAAATCTTTAGGACTATAAGAAAAAGTGTTAGAAAGGATAGGAAAGGGGAACAAAAGAAATGAATTCAAGATTCAATGTCTACCTTGAAGTTTATGTTAAAGAGAAACTACTTAGCAAATGAATTCCTATGGTATTTGATTACCGCTTGAGGTTCTAACTCCTGTTAAGAACTCAAATTCTGAGAGCTAAGTCTGGTAATAGACCTACAAATGGGAAATGAAGCAAAGTTGTGCTACATTAATTGTAGGGTATATAGCTGGTGTTTCAGATTATGAGGCCCAACTTATGGTGGATAAGTTGGGGATTACTAAAGGAAGCTTTCCTGTTAAGTATCTTGGGTACCACTAACCACAAGGAAACTTAGCTACACTGAATGTAATCCTCTCATTGAAAAAACCGTGGCAAGAATTAAGTGTTGGTCAGCAAGGATGCTTTCTTATGCTGGAAGGTTGCAGCTGATCAAATCTGTGCTTTTTGGTATTAATAAGGTTGAATAATTTGTAGATTGTTGGAACCTTTGATTAGTTGCTGCAAATGTTTATGTGATGCATGATTTTTTCTACTAACTTGCTATGTGGTCCATTCATTGATAAATGAATGGGTGAATGGTATATTGTAAATGTACTGTTTTGCAGGTTATGGAAAGTGACTAGTATTGCCCAAATAGGATAGAAAATATGGTATGCTTACCATTAATTTGAATGTAAAATTGGTCTAATGCACCAAAGTTTTTTTTAAAATATGGTCTGCGTACCATCAAATAGTTGTAATTAGTTTTAATTATAGCATATCATATTTGAAGAAAATTGCGCCTCCCATGGTGACATTCAAGACGGAGTTTCCAATCCATTTTCAAAGACGGAGTTTGAAGTTGAAGCTTCAAGATGAAGTCGAGCCACACTAGATCACATTTAAATCTTATGCATGCTTTAAGTTATTTATTGCTTTAAATGTCTTAATAATCATGATATTATGGCTTGATTATGTTGCATGATTAAGGATTTTAGTTCACTTAATATCTAACAAACATATTAAGAGCCTTAAGTTCCAAACTTTAAAAATTGAGTTAAAAGGTGTCATGCCAAAATAACACTTGCTTGGATAACTTTTATATTAATCTAAGTAATAGTTTTCTGCCATAGCGAGGTCTTACTTGTTGATCCTAAAGGGGTAAGGTACACAAATAATTGTGAGTACATGTTAGTTTTGGTGAAACTTAACGATATAAGTAAGGACTCCTTTTATGTCGTTGCAAATGAGATAGGTTTACCTAATAAGTTCTTAGACGTACGTATCAACCAAGAGTAGTTTCTAGACTATTAGCAAAGGATTTGCTTACCTAAAATATTTTAGAATTGAGTCAAATACATAATGTGCTTAATTCTTCAATGATTTAAGGATCTTGGATTCATTTTATTCACACCTGACTGCACACAAAAACTCGAATAAAATGCCAATGACTTGTTTAAAATTGCATGATTGCTTTGATTTTCAAGTTATTACGCATGATAAATGTTTAGAATTCGCATGCTTCAATGTATGTTTTAATTATTGTTTATAATTAAAAATCTTTTACTGCAATAAATCCTATTAGAAGGGTAACAGTAAATTTCCTCGATTTGTAGTGAATCCAAGAACGATTCACGGAAATGAGAGAAAATGAGCAATTTAAAATGTACGTTTCTTATAGGGACTTTTATGTTATTTTTCGAGTATCAAAGTCGAATGGCAGACCGATTGGTGCTTGTGAATTTAAAATACAATGTAGTTTTGAGATCATAAAGCATTGAGTTTAACACTCAGCTTTACCAATGGTTAACAACCTAATATCTTTGTCCATTTAATTCTCGAATGAGTCTAGTCCCTAGACATTCGAATAGATCGATGCTTAGAGAACTTTAGAAGCTTCTGGTAAGATCATCGAGTTGAAACAGAATATTCAACATAAATAAAATGGTAAGAACTTTGTTGGAGTGACATTGGACATGTCTAACAAAGTATGGAGTATAAAAGTCAACACTAGAGAAGTCAATTCTTAAGACTATAAGAAAGGGTACAAGAAATAGAAAAACAAGGAACAAGTAAAAGGAGTATACGACTTCGTTTCTATCTAAAAGTTTATGCTTAAAGAGAAGTGACCTAGCAATCAAACTTCCTTGGTATCATATACCGCTTGAGGTTCTTACTTCGGTAATAACTCAAACAATGGAAGCTAGGATGCACTAATGACCTACAAGTGGGAACTGAAGCATGGCATTACGACATTAGTTGTAGGGTCATCTAGTTTTTTTTAAGTCCTTCCAAGGCTGGAACTCAATGGCTATTTTGTTCCATAATCAGCATACCTAAATTTCTGTTTTCAAACACAGAAAGACTCACATTCAAGAAAAACAAAAACAATGTGTGTTTGTTTATTTGAATGAAATGGTCATTTATGGGTTGAGTAAATATGCTTGATTAAAACAAACAACTCTTTTAGGTTCAAATCAATCTCTTGATTTGAGTTCCACTAATCTTTGGCATTGTTAAATCAAACAAACAACTCTTTTAGGTTAAATCATGTCAACAAATTAACGTTCTAAAGCTCTATTTTGATGGACTTTTGAAATTTGATTGATTTCTAGATCAATCAAGACAAGTTAGTCTTACTTGTTGAAAGTAACAAAAGACATGAACAATTGTTAGAAAACCTAGACAATAGAGTTCAAAGCTAAAGAAATATTTTATGACTTTATTATATCACAGGGTTTTGAGTGAATATTGGTTTATTTACTCAATGTGATATAAGTTTGAATCTATTTGGTTAGTTCAACGATTCAGAAGTATAAAATACACTTGGCAAGCTATCATAAAAATCTATGTTAGATCATGTTAATGATTACTTATACCAAAAATGATCATCAATGATTGTGTGTTGTAATTTCACAATCGAGCTCCATAAGATATGGTATATCTAAATTGGAATGATCGAAGTCAAATAGTACTTGATTCGATCAATGATGAATTATAAAGATTTTTTTCCCTAAAATTTCTAAACAAAATGCTCAACTACCACTAAACTAAACCAAATTCGTCAAAGCTATTTGAAAAGTAATTTCATAATATCTTTTCAACAATATATATCTAAAGAGTTGCAAAACTCAGTGGGAGCTTAGTGTTTGTTATTCAACAAACTAAGGCCCAAGTATAGATATATGTTTCATTGTCATTTATTCAAATAAGACACAAGGCTATTGTTTCTACCACGAATTTTTGAGAACATAATGTTTGTTTGCTCGAAATAATGTCCTTTTGGAGATTCGTTTCCAAAATGACAAGTGGGAGAAAATAGACCTCGAAAGTCTTCGAGGCGAACAAAAAATATAAACGGACATTTCGGATGCTTTTCGAAGTTCTTCAGAAAATCCGAACACTTATTCATGAAGGACTTTAGAAGTGGCTTTAAAGAATAGACATCTCTTAGAAGACTTTACAAGTGCTTCAAGGAGAACATAATATTCAAAGGACTTTCAAGTGTCTGTTGATATTCTATTGTTTGATGTTCTATACCCATGTAGGCATAGAGTTCAGGTCACTGAAGCTATGAGATTCTTCTATTAGATAGTGAAGAAACCTACAACTTGCAGTCAAACTATTATCATTTAGACTACTGAGTTTATGACTTGTGAGAAAGCTATGACAAAAATAGATTCCCTAAAATGGTTAGAGGCTATATATAGACTCAAATGTTTTAGATGGTTAAAGGCCATAAAATAAAATCAATGTTTTGATGACAAAATTGAAAATTTTTTGATTTGCAAGAATAGTTTAACACCTATTGGTTGAAAATTGGTTTTAAGGATAAAAACCATCAAACATGAAAATGTGTTCACACAGAAAGCTAGATTAGTTGCTAAAGGTTACAAGAAAAATTCACTACGTGGATTGTGTTGAAACTTCATGCATAATCGTAATGCTCCAATCTATAAATCAAGCAATGATTGCATATTGGTACATATGGCAATTGGATGACAAAACGAATTCCGCAATCAAATGTTGGAAGAAACTATGTACATGGTATGTCATAAGATTTGTGAATCCAAATAATGCTTAAAATGAATGATGGCTTATGAAATTCGGGTATGGATTTAAGGAAACAATTGGGAATTGAAACTATATTTTAGTGAAGCTAATAAATGTACATGATTTTTATAGATATATAAGAAGTTAAGTAGGAGTACGTAACACTTATTTGGTCCTATGTGTATCACTGATAGACCAAGGTGAAACTTAGTACATATTGGGTTTTAAGATCTATTTACAAAGATCTTATATTATTGTTTTGGATTAAGTAATGGGATTTACTAAATCAAACATGAAAGACTCCATTGGAGACATTCGACTAATGTGAATAAATCTATGTAAAGAATGTTTGAACTATGTATAAGCATTTACTAAGTTAAACAGCAAAGGATCTAAGTGAGAATCTTTACCCATATTATATATTAAAGAATTTAGTTGGATTCAGTATCTACTAAAACTGAATGAGCTAAAGTTACATGAATAGAATTCAATTGGGAATTATTCTGCAAAAGAATTTATCATGTATAATGTAATATGAGGATCGCCAAAAACGTATCGTATGACTTTAGGCATAACGAACATATACCAATCTCTATTGATCTAAGTAAACATAAAGTAGATTGAGATCGAGAAAAACTTATGGTACTTGAAAAGATACATAGGAATAGTTCTTTATTCAAGGAAATAAAGATATGCTAAATATTGATGCTACATGCATAAACATTGGCAAAAGATCAAGCAAGATCCCTTTGGAGTTAACCATTGGCAAGAACGAGCTATATGCAGCGTGTTTTGAAATGGAAACATGGATTGAAGACCATGAGTTTTTGCGTTGCAAATTAAACATTAATTTCTATGTTCATAGATACAGATGGAAAGTCTTCCACATATCCGTGAACTGCTTGGATAAGAAAATCCAAACAGTTGGATAAATCAAGCAATGAAACAATGAAACAGAGTAACTATTGAAGTAAAAGTAACTATTGCCTAAGAAGCAATGAAACAGAGTTGATTATGTTAAAGAGTTCTTCGCTGAACTTGGATAAATCACATGTCTGCTGACTTGAGGGTTCTTCATTGGAAAATGTATAGAACCACTCTTGAAGCAAGAAAGACTAGATCACAAAATAAACATACTCAAAAGATCTTATTATCCTATCTCGAAAGGCATTTGATAAAAAGGATATTAAGATTGGCAAAGCATGATAACTAAACCTATGTAACGAGTGAGAAACAATACTCACGTTGTGGCACTGGAAATCAAGCATAGTTTTGAATTCCATTAGTTGTTTTAAAGATGGGTTAGGGTCCCATGGTTGTAAAACATCGGGGTTGAACATTTATCATATATGAAATGTATTTTCATATTCCATTTAATCTAGGTTTAGTATTAAATGATGAGTCCTTTCAATTTGACAATATATTCAAGATAGACTGTCAGGACTAGTCCTGTGACTAAGAAATTCTATCAAGTGAAATTAAATGTCAAAAGTTGAAAATGGTCCCTGGTCGGAAGTTTTCTATAAAGGTGGACGCATAGAAAACTCTAGACGACTAGAATGCAAGATGACTAGTAGTTATGTTTCTTGAACTATGTGGACATGGCAATGTCGCAATCATTTACATAGATACTTACTTGAGAAGATTAGTATCGGACAGACCTATGAAACTTTACTGTAAGAGATGAATATCTGTCATAAGTAAATTTCATTACATTATTAAACACTAATCCTCAATACCTGAGTGATTTGAGATTACTTGTTTGAGAACTGGTTACTTTGACGTTGTCAAGCGTCGCACCGTAAAAGGATACCATAACGGCAATGCTCAGGTAATCACCTATCAAACAAAGTCTAACCTCAAGATCACAAGATTGGGATTGTCCTCCCATAAATCGGGATGAGATGCTGAAAGTTGTACAAGGCCACTCGGAGAGCTAGAAACTGAAATATGCATGGTCGTGCTCAGATGAATAATAGGTTATGATTATCTGTTTATTTGATCAGTTGAACTCTGAAACCGAGAAATACCTCTGGACATAATAAGGATGACTACTCTTAACTTATGTTCATGAGCAAGCATCAAGCGACAAAGGAATTAGGAAATGCACACTTGTCCCTAAGGACAAGTGGGAGACTGAAGGAAATAATGCCCTTGGTCCAAGTATGCATTCAATTCTAAGTCTAAAAAATGCGTTTTAGTATCAATTAAAAAATTTAATAAATTCAGTGAGTTCAAGTGAGTTCAAGTGAGCTGAATACCTAGCTAGAGGCCGTTTCAGTTCAAGTGGAATTAATAATATTAATCCACAACTTAATCTTGACTGAACCCGTAGGGTCACACAAATAGTACGTG
Organism: Spinacia oleracea; assembly: GCF_020520425.1. Taxonomy (NCBI): domain Eukaryota; kingdom Viridiplantae; phylum Streptophyta; class Magnoliopsida; order Caryophyllales; family Amaranthaceae; genus Spinacia; species Spinacia oleracea. The sequence goes on along the minus strand of NC_079491.1, from coordinate 93,195,076 downwards.
AACGGATCAAATATTTAAGTGAATATATTATTCATTAAATACTCCATTTATGAACATTTGGAAACGACGAATCTCGGTTCCAGTGGGAGCTGAAATCGTCAAGAGGCAAAAAATAGAATGCTCCGGAAATGATGATATTGCCGGAAACGGAAATATGGATCATGACGGAAATATAAATATTATCCAAATCGTAGATGTTGCCGGAAACGAAAACATGGTTCGTATCGGAAAATATTATCGGAAATAGAAATATTGCCGGAATCGGAAATATTGCCAGAAACGGAAATATTACCGGAATAAGAAATATTATCAGAAAAGGTAATAAATTCCGGAATCAAAAATATTAACGGAAACGTAAATATTTGTTAGAATAGGAAATGAATTCCGGAATCAGAAAATGAATCGGAAGCACGACGTGCGAACGCTCGACGAAGGAGCTTGTGAGACGCAAGGCCCAGCGCAAGCGCCAGTCCCAGCCCAAAGCAAGCCCGCCAGAGAAGCAAGGATTGGCTTAGCAAAGGCAGCAACGCCCATCGCATGGGCCGCGTGCGGCTGCTGCTACGCCCAGCGCGCATGGGCCGCGGGCTGATTGTTGGACGCCAAGCACAGCAGCAACGTGGGCTTAAGGCCACACGTGCAAGGCCTTGGCCGACCGGTTACTTGCGAGCCAAGTAAACTTGTGTTTTCCTAAATCTACTAAAATTAGATGTTTAGGATAAATCTGAAATACTTAGTGTTTAATAGTCCCTAGAATTCTAATGTTATTAATTAACTAGAATCCTAATGGATTTAGTTAATCGATTCCTAGTAGGATTGAAACACCTTTATTTCCACCCTATAAATATGTGGTTCATGATTACAATTTATTATGCAATTCAATATAATATTCTAACACATTAGATTCAAGAGAGAATTTAATACTTGCCTATCATTATTGTGACTTTCCCGAGTGCACATAAAACCTATGAGAATATTCTAGTTGGTTGAATCTAAGGCGGATCCGAACGTGCTGTGGACTACCTACGGAGGAACGACATTTGGAGTCCTATACTTGTTCGGTTCGAGAGAATCTAGGGAAGGCACGCATCACAATGTATGTATACTAATTATGCTAATTCACTATGTGGCAATCAATTTGGATTCCGGGATTTATGGTTTTTCCGCATGAATTATATTGTTTATATTATTCATAACCCTACACGAACCTTGATCAGAAGGCCAACTATCTCGTTTCTGAACTTGGTGAGATCAAGAAAATGTTTGCCGATTTCACCAAGGACGGGGGGCTATTGCTGAGAAGGTCGGTTATGAAGTTGGAAAACTCACTGTCCAGGTCACGACTAGTGCCGAGACGATTCATCATTTCGAGAAAGAGAAGGAAGATTTGTCAACCCAACTTCGGCAAGGGTTAGAGGAGCGGGAGCGTCTTATGATGGTGAAGGCTGACGCTGAGGCATATAGTGTCAAGCTCATTGAGAGCCAGGTTGTCGTTGCCGCTGAAGCTAAGAAGGTGCCTGTGCTCAAGAATAGGCTTCGAGAGAAGATTGCTGAAATCCTCAAGCTTGAGCAGGAGAGAGCTGGTCTTTATACTGCCGAGCAGTCTCAAGATCAGTACTGGAATGGACTCTGCGGTGCTCGTCGGATGTTCACAAAGAACATGCCTGACTTTCCTTGGGCTGAAAAGGTGCCTGTTTGGCTCGAGGCTAGGGATAATCTGGTTGAGTGCCAAGCTGACTGAGATGATGCTGCGAAGGAGCTTGAGCAGGCTGCCGAGGAGGCTCGGGCTCGGAAGGTTGCTTCTGAAGGTGACACGAATGCGAGGATTTCTTCAAAGGCTACTCTCCAAGAACATGTCTTTGATGTTCTAAGGGAACTCGGGTAGTTATCTTCTTCAGAGTCAGTTGTCCCCCGTTTTTGCCTCAGCGCTGTGTTGTACTTTAATGATTTGTTTTTTTCTTTCTTGTACTTCGGTAGGTTGATTATCATCTGTTGATGGCTGCCAAATTTTAGCTTTATTCTATTTTCTTTTCAATTTTTGAGGAATCGTCGGTTTACTCCGAGTCTTTGTTGATGTATTCATGTATGCCCTCGAATATTGAATAGAAAATATCTTTATTTTTCTAAGCCTTCGCTTCTTGTTTATCGTTGATATTTGTGAGGGGGTCGAGAAACACGATGGGGAGCCTCTAAAAGAGGGTACGGCCCGCACGACTTTTCCCCTCTTGATGTGGCAAGCATATTAAGTAAATAGGAACTAACTGTGGGCGTTAGCCTCTTTTTACTAGTCTGTAGGAGTCGCCATTCACTTTAAGAAAACTGACAAAACCAGATTGTCGTGATATGCCTGGAGTGCAAACATATTTGACTCACAACGGCCATAGGTTACCTTGTGATCCCTGGTGTGGAGATCTCTCAACGTAATTCTAGCGGAGCAGAGATTGAGAATTTGGGGGACGTTTACTAATACGGGGAGTGGCCAGCATTAGCCCACGCGGCGCGGTCCTTACTAATTCAATTGTGACGACGATGGGACATGCGTTATGCTACATTACTACTCTGGATTGATTTTAATGCACGTATATTACTAAACCAATGTCAAAACGCTGATTTTGGTTGATTCAAGGTACATAGCAATAAACTGATTTTTCCAGTAGTTATCTGATTTAGGCGTGAAAAAATATAACAGATTAAAGTTAACAGATTTATATGGTAATGAAAGCAATTAAATATAGATTCAAGTTACAGCAAAGCGTAGGATTTACTACGGTTGTCAGGAACACCTAGCACTTGACTATGCTAGCTCTCTGTTTGGTTTTAGAAATTCGATGACTAACTAACTGCGGGACGGGATTCTTCCAGAGTTTTGAGTAGTTTAGGCTTAGGGATTGTGTTTATGTTTCAGCTGCACTTCGACGTACAGTGTTCAGGCAATCAGGCGGTCGTGTGGGCAGGGTATGCTTAACAGTGTGTTAAATGCGGCAGACACACGAATACGGGACAGAGAAAAGCTTCGGTCAATACTCAAGCTTAAGAGTTTAGGGTTAGGAATGTGTGTTATTTTTAACTTTTTAAGAGGCCCTATTTATAGTAACATAGGTCGAAATAAGATAAATATTTGAAATGTGAATTTTCCAACTGAGATCTGTGCAGCACTAGAAAAATCCAGCGCTTGGATCAAGAGCGCTGTTTATTACTAGCGCTTGGAATTTGTGCGCTATATCTGTTCTGGTGCCAGTTGAATTAGTTATATCTTCGCGTGTTTGTTTGGGAAGCAAACTGCAGCGCTGGAATAAAACAACGCTTAAGGTTTGTGCGACGAAAAATAATGACGCTCTGATTGCCAGCGCTAGAATTTTCTAGCGCTAGTGTTTTACTTCACTTTTCCAGTCTTATCGATTTTTACCCGAATCTCACTCACGGTTTCTATCCTTAGGAATACGAGTTGGGATGAAACTCTTAGCCTTTATCCAACGATAAATCGTAACGCGACTTAAACGCTTAGATATTTTATCTTATAGAGTTGCTATTATGGGCAGCGTTCAGGCATAACAGTTACTATAAATAGTAGTTTCTAAAAATGGAAATATGATTTACGGGATTATCAGTCCGTCATGAATTGTTTGTGGTATATTCTGGAAAGCTTAGTCTAGCGGTGTTTATCGAACACACCGTGTCGGGCCTAGGGACAAATGTAGGCATCTACAAGCTTTAACGGTTTTGGGATCTGCAACTATTCGTTTAATTCAAGTACCTCGAATCCGAGGATCTGTTTAAGAGCTTGTTGTTGTCCAAGTTCTTCAAATTCGAGGATGTGTTTAAGATCTTTCTTTTGTTCAAGTTCTTTAAATCCGAGGATCTGTTTAAGAGCTTGCTTTTGTCCATGTTCTTCAAATTCGAAGATCTGTTAAAGATCTTGCTTTTATTCAAGGTCTTCAAATCCGAAGATCTGTTTCAGAGCTTGCTTTTTTCCAAGTTCTTTAAATCTGAAGATCTGTTTAAGAGCTTACTTTTGTCCAAGTTCTTCAAATCCGAAGATCTGTTTAAGAACTTGCTTGTTCTTCCAGTTTTTTGTGATCTGGAGATCTGAGCAAGAAACTGCTAGTCCTTCTCTTAGTTGTGTGACTTCGGATACCAGGGGTATTTTTTCCGATTTTTAGTCTAAGTTTTGTGATCCGAGGACCTGTCCAGAGCTTGTTTAACTTACTTTGAGCGACTTTTGTTTCGAACAGAGTTTGTTCAGGGTACCGCAAATTCGAGGATTTTGGACGGTATCCTGCTTGGTTATCTTGAGTTAACTATCTCTTGGATTTTCGTCCAAGTAATAGTTGACCCATGTTGATTTTAGGCTCGGTGACCCGAAGATCATTTTCGAAGCCGCATGCATATAATTTAATTGTGATAAAATATAATACAAGGAGATAAGTTTAATGAAACACATGGGGCCAACGACCTTTTTTCTTCTCATTAAACAACTTACTTGGATTACAAAGGGTGTTGCTTACATAAAGTACTTTTTGAGAACATCGGCATTCCAATGGTTCTTCAAGACTTGCCCATCTAACTGCCTAAGCATATAGGGGCCAGGTCTTTTTTCGGAGTGGATGACATAGGTTCCTTCCCAAGTTGCCGAGAGCTTTCCATGGATCCTCCCTTTCTAAAATGTTGCAGCGTTTCTGAGCACCAGATCTCTGGCCTTTAGAGGTCTGGCATTGACTCTTTGATTGTAGTGCTTGCTAACCCTTTGTTGATAGGCTGCGTTCAGTGTCCTGGCGTCATCCCGAGCTTCATCGGATAGAAGTTGGTCATTGCTCTCTCCAAGAAATCCATCGTATTTGTTGTACGTCTGGATTCTTAAGCTTTATGTGCCGATTTCAACAGGGATGACATCTTCGGATCCGTATACCAAGTGGAAGGGTGTCTGCCCAGTGGCTTCTTTTTCGGTGGCCCGAAGGGACCAGAGTGTTCCTGGTAGCTCTTCCAGCCACTTGCTCTTTTCATCCGCCACTCTCTTCTTGAGTGCATTGAGGATCAATTTGTTTGTGGCTTCGGCTTGCCCGTTGCTTTGAGGGTGGCATACTGCTGAATAGGCTAGGTGTATGCCAAATTGTTTGCCCCAGCTCTGCAGCGGGGTGTTATCAAACTGTTTCCCATGGTCGAAGACCATAAGCCTGTTAGGTTATGACAAATATAAACAATATATTTCATGCGGAAAAACCATAAAGCCAAGAATCCAAATTAATTGCCACATAGTCAATTAGCATAATTAGGATACATACAATGTGATGCGTGCCTTCCCTAGCTGATCCCGAACCGAACAAGGACAATTTTAGGACTCTAAATGTGGCCCCTCCGTAGATAGTCCACAGCACGTTCGGGTCCACCTTAGATTCAACCAACTAGAATATTCTCTAAGGTATTATGTTCACTCGGAAAGCTTATTATTAATTTTAGGCAAATTATTAAATTCTCTGTTGAACTTAATGTATATGAATACTTATTGAATTGCATAATAAATTGTGATCATGAGCCAAATATTTATAGGGTGGAAATAACGGAGTTAGAATTTTTCTAGGATTCCAATAACTAAATCCATTAGGATTCTAGTTGAATTATATCATTAGAATTTTACGTTTAATCAAATACCTAAGTATTTCAGATTTAAAATATCCAATTTGAGTAGAATTAGGAAAACTAGATTAATCCTTGGCCGGCCAAGGGATTGCATGTGTGGCCCTTGAACCCACGCTGCTGCTTGCTCGCTGGCCCATGGCGCTGGCAGCATGCACGCGGCCCACGGGGTGCTGCTGCTGCTCGGCCTGCTTCCTCAGCGCGCGGTCTTGCTGAGCGCTGGGCCTGGCTTCGTGTTGGGCCTTGCGTCTTGCAAGCTCGTCCATCGATCGTTTTGTACGTCGCGCTTCCGATTCGTTTTCCGATTCGAACAAATATTTAATATTTCCGATTCAGGAATTTATTTCCGATTCCAACAATATTTCCGATTCGGGTAATATTTCCGTTTCCGACAATATTTCTATTTCCGATAATATTTTCCGATACGTACCATGTTTATGTTTCCGGCAACAACTACGACTTAGATAATATTTATATTTCCGTCATGATCCATATTTCCGTTTCCGGCAATATCATCATTTTCCGAGCATTCTATAGTTTGCCTTTTGAAAATTTCAGCTCCCACTGGAACCGAGGTCTGTCGTTTCCGAATGTTCATAAATAAAGTATTTAATTCACTTAAATGCTTGATCTGTTCACGTACTATTTGTGTGACCCTACGGGTTCAGTCAAGAGTAAGCTGTGGATTCATATTATTAACTCCACTCGAACTGAAGCGGCCTCTAGCTAGGCATACTGCTCACTTGATCTCACTGAATTATTAACTTGTTTTAGTCAATTAATACTGAAACGCATTTATTAGACTTTAGCATTGAATTCATACTTGGACGAAGGGCATTATTTCCTTCGGTCTCCAACTTGTCCTTAGGTGAAGGAAATAATGCCCTTGGTCCAAGTATGCATTCTATGTTAAGTCTAATAAATGCGGTTCAGTATTAATTAACAAGTTAATAATTCAGTGAGATCAAGTGAGCTGAATGCCTAGCTAGAGGCCGCTTCAGTTCAAGTGGAATTAATGATATTAATCCACAACTTACTCTTGACTGAACCCGTAGGGTCACACAAATAGTACGTAAACGGATCAAGTATTTAATGGCATTAAATACTCCAACTATGGATATTCGGAATCGACGGATCTTGGTTTCAGTGGGAGCTGAGATCGTCACAGGCAAGAAATGAATACTCCGGAAACGATGATATTGCCGGAAACGGAAATATGGATCGTATCGGAAATATAAATATTATCCAAGTCGTAGATGTTGCCGGAAATGGAAACATGGTACGTATCGGGAAATATTATCGGAAATGGAAATATTACCGGAATCGGAAATATTGCCGGAAACGGAAATATTGTCAGAATCGGAAATATTATCGGAATCGGAAAATAATTCCGGAAACGGAAATATTAAATATTTTTTCGAAACGGAAATTAATTCCGGGATCGAAAATATTAAATATTGTTCATATCGGAAATATATTCCGGAATCGGGAATTCAATCGGAAGCGTATCGTACGAATAAGCATCGGACGAGGCCTGCCGGACGAGGGCCCAGCACGAAGCCAGGCCATCGCCCAGCAAGCCAAGCGCGCCACACGAACACCCAAGGCCACGCCAGGCCCAGCGCAAGGCCAGGCCCAGCAGGCCGTGGCAGTACGCACAGCGCGCGCAGCGCGCGCAGCTGCGAGCAGTGGGCTGCGAGCATTGCTGCTTCTCGCGTGGGCTTGTAGCTCGCGTGGGCCGTGCGGCCGTGTGGGCTGTGCGCGGGCATGGCATGCACGCTTGCGGGTCATGCTCGCGTAAGTGTTTGTGTTCGCATACGAAACCTGAAACATGCATAATTCGTTTAATGATTAAATTCCTAATTCTATTTGATAAATTAATTAAATAAGAGTTTTATTATAATTCTAATTTAATTAATTCGTATCCTAATAGGATTCCTATTCTCTTTCCATACCCCTATAAATATGTGGCCTGGGTTCACAATTTATAACGAGTTATTCAAGTATTCAAAGTGAGTTTTGAGAGAAAAATTCAGTCACACATCTTGCTCAAAAGTGCCGAAAATTTATAGTACCTTAGGGGCAATTCTAGTTGGTCAATCTTAAGGCGGATCCGGACGTGCTGTGGACTATCTACGGAGGGACGACACTTGGAGTCCTAAAGACTTGTTCTTGTTCGGTTCGGGCGCAGCTAGGGAAGGCAAGCAACAAAGAGTATGCATCTAAATTATGCTATATGATTATGTGTAAATAATATGTATTCCTGGCTTAATGGTTGTTTCCGCATGATTTATGAATTGTCATATGTATCATAACCTAACAGTGGTATTACGGGCCTCTTATTATTTTCATAATCTAAATTGCATGAACATGGTTAAATATTACAAATTTGCAAGAATTAAAAGGGGTGATTAATTTTCGTAATTGTTAATTAATTGCAAATTGCGTTTATTTAATTATACGTACGCAGTTTTTCGGCAGTTTCTTCGTTACTCATCCAAATCGAGTGATTTTTGTGTCAATTCCGCATGTAAAAGGCATTCTAAAATTTTGACAAAAATAGTAATTTTCTGCCGAACCCAGAATTCTCAAATTCGAAGCCTAACTATGACTTTTCGAAGGTTTTAGTTTTTCGAATGCAAAATTTCGTAAATTTAAGATGTTAAATTAAATATTTGCGATTCTTGTTGATAAATCTTGAATTTTTGAATGACCTACTGTATATGTTTAACAAGTTTGAATGCCTAGCCTTGTTAATTATGCAATCTAATTTGTAATTATGATTAATTTGTTGAAAATTAGAATAATTTAGAATTAATTTGATTTTCATAATTAATTATAATTTAATTAGAAACCTATGATTAAAAACCACAATAAAAATTGTAAATTTATGATAAATTTTAAATTTTTATGACCTAGGCTTGAATCCATGATAATCGGAAATCAATTGAATAATAAATTTTCGATTTTTCGCCCTAAAATTATGATATTAATATTAATTTATTAATTTGTCATTAATTTTAAATATAAATTTTAAATTTTTATGCGATTCGTTCATATAACTTGCACGCACAAAGCAATGGACGCTACGTGTTACCCTTAAAGGGTGTTGTATAGTGCGGGCATGCGACGACGAGCAAGGGAGCTCGTCGCCCGTGCGGCACGAATGTAATGAGCAAGGGCATGGTGCACGAGCACAAGGCAGCAGCCCTGCCTTGTGTCGTGGGCCACGAGCTATGGACGAATGGGTATGGGCGAAGGCAAGGCACGGCAGTCGCGTGTGGGCAGCAAGCGAGCTGCGCCACAACGCGCACTGCCTCGCGCAAGCGCGCGCAGCCTCGCGCGCAGCGAGCGCAAGCTCGCGTGCCACGAGCGCTGCGCCCAGCGTCGATCGCGCGCAGCGAGCCATTGCTCGCGCACAGCGAGCGATGGCTCGCGCACAGCGAGCGATGGCTCGCGCACAGCGAGCGATGGCTCGCGCACAGCGAGCGATGGCTCGCGTGCATCGAGCGCTGGAGCGCGCGCAGCAAGCGCTGGCGAGCGCGCACAGCGAGCGATGGCTCGCGTGCATCGAGCGCTGGCGCGCGCGCAGCGAGCACCACTTGTGCGATGGCTTGCGATGGGAAGATGCAGCAGCTATGCGACGAGCGCATGGGCTGCGCGCACATGGCCAGCGATGGCTGTGTGCGTGTGGCCCATGGGCGTGCGATGCGTAGGGTGTTTGCATTACGATTAGATCGTTTTGAATGTTTAATTTGAAATTTCCAGTTTATGTAATTTTAATTAATTTTAAAATTAATAATTTAAATTATTTTCTTGGATTTTAATTTTGAATATTGTAATTATAATAAATTTTATTTATTCTAATTATTTTACTAAAATTAAAATCATGAATTAATTTAAATACGACTGAAATCAAATTAAAATTTTTGGATTCAATTATAAATTTATATGGGCTTTAAATTTTAATTAAATTTGTATGTTTCCGGTTAGACTTGAAATACATTTTTATGTTTAAAATTAGTAAAGCATATGAATTTATTGGTTTAAGTGGGAGCGCTTTTTAGTCATAAACTCTTGATTAGGTCTACGAATCCTTAAGGTTAAAACAACTTGATTAGAATTAATAAGGACTGAATAATTGGTAGATTATTGGTGCCCTTGATTAATTGCTGCAAATGTTTACGTGATGCATAATGTGTTTTACTAACCAGCTATGTGGGCCATTCATGATAATGAATGGGTGAATGGTATATATTGTATATGTACTGTTTTGCAGGTTATGAAGTGACTAGTATGGCCCAAATAGGATAGAAAATATGGTCTGCGTACCATTAATTTGAATGTAATTGGTCTAAAGTACCAAAGTTGTTTTTCAATTCAAATATGGTCTGCATACCATCAAATAGTTGTAATTAGTTTTAATTATAGCTTATCCTATTTGAAGAAAATGGTGCCTCCCACGGAGATTTTCAAGACGGACTTTGAAGTCAAAGCTTCAAGATGAAGTCGGGCCATACTAGATCACAATTATCTTATGCATGCTTTAAGTTATTTATTGCTTTAAATATGTCTTAATTATGCAGAAGATTGTGGCTTGATTATGTTGCATGATTAAGGATTTTAGTTCACTTAAAATCTAACCAACATAGTAAGAGCCTTAAGTTCCAAACTTAAAAATTGAGTTAAAAGGTGCCATGCCAAAATATACACTTGCTTGGATATCCTTTACATCAATCTAGTAATAGTTTTCGCTCAGCGAGGTGTTACTTATTGGTCCTAAAGGGGCAAGGTACACAAATAATTGTGAGTACATGTTAGTTTTGGTGAAACTCAACGATATAAGTAAGGAGTCCTTTTATGTCGTGGCAAAATCGATAGGTTTACCTAATAAGTTCTTAGACGTACCTATCAACCAAGAATAGTTTCTAGACTATTAGCAAAAGGCTTTTGCTTACCTAAGATATTTTAGGATTAAGTCGACAAACTGTGCTTAGTTCTTCAATGATTTTAGGATCTTGGAATCATTTTATTCACACCTGCCGGAACAATAAATTCGAATAAAATGCTAATAACTTGTTGAAATTGCATGATTGCTTTAATTTTCAAGTTATTACTCATGATAAATGTTTAGACTTTGCATGCTTCAATGTATATTTTAATTATTGTTTATAATTAAATATCTTGCACTGCAATAAATCCTTTTAGAAAGGTAACAGTAAATTTCCTCGATTGGTAGTGAATCCAAGAACGATTCACGGAAATGAGAGAAAGTGAGCAATTTAAAATGTACGTTTCTTTTAGCGACTTTTATGGTTGTTTTCGAGTATCAAAGTCGAATGGCGAACCAATTGGTGCTTGTGAATTCAAAATACAATGTAGTTTTGAGATCATAAAGCATTGAGTTTAAACGCTCAGCTTTACCAATGGTTAACAACCTAAAATCTTTTTTCCATTTAATTCTCGAATGAGTCTAGTCCCTAGACATTTGAATAGATCGATGCCTATAGAACTTTAGAAGCTTCTGGTAAGATCATCTAGTTGAAACTTAATATTCAACATAAATGGTAAGAACCTTGTTGGGGTGACATTGGACATGTCTAACAAAGTATAAAAGTCAACACTAAAGAATTCAATTCTTAAGACTATAAGAAAGGGTACAAGAAATAGGAAAACAAGGAACAAATGAAAGGAATTTACGATTCCGTTTCTACCTATAAGTTTATGTTTAAAGAGAAGTGACCTAGGAATCAAACTTCCTTGGTATCATATACCGCTTGAGGTTCTTACTTCGGTAATAACTCAAACAATGGAAGCTAGGATACACTAATGACCTACAAGTGGGAAATGAAGCATGGCAATGCTACATTAATTGTAGGGTCATCTAGTTTGTTTTAAGTCCTTTCAAAGGCTGGAACTTAATGGCTATTTTGTTCCATAATCAGCATACCTAAATTTCTGCTTCAAACACAGAAAGACTCACATTCAGAAGAACAAAAACAATGCTTGTTTGAATGAAATGGTCAATTACAGGTTGAGTCAATATGCTTGATTAAAACAAACAACTCTTTAAAGAACTTTACTAGGTTCAAATCAAACCCTTGATTTGAGTTCCATTAATCTTTGGCATTGTTGCTTAGACCATATCAACAAGTTAACATTCATAAGCTCTATTTTGATGGACCTTTTGAAAGTTGGTTGATTTCTAGATCAACTTAAGACAAGCTAGTCTTACTTGTTGAAAGTAACAAAGAATATGAACTATTGTTAGAACGCCTAGACGATAGAGTTCAAAGCTAAAGAAAGGTTTTATGACTTTATTATTTCACATGGATTTGAGTGAATATAGGTTTATTTACTCAAATGTGATATAAGTTGAATCTGTTTGTCTAGTTCAAAGATTCAGAAGTATAAAATCCACTTGGCAAGAAATCATAAAGATCTAGGTTAGATCATGTTGATGATTACTTGAGACCAAATATGATCATCAAATGATTGTGTGTTGTAATTTCACAATCTAGGTCCATAAGATATGGCATATCTTAGTTGGAATAATCGAAGTCAATTAGTACTGGATTCGATCAATGATGGATCATAAAGACTTTTCCTATAATTTCTAAAACAAAATGCTCAACTACCACCAAACTAAACCAAATTCGTCAAAGCTATTGAAAAGTAATTTCAGAATAACTTTTCATAAAATATATCTAGAGAGTTGCAAAACTCAGTGGGAGCTTAGTGTTTGTCATTGGACAAACTAAGGCCCAAGTATAGATATATGTTTCATTATGATTTATTCAAATGAGACACAAGGGTATTGTTTCTACCACGAATTTTTGAGAACATAATGTTTGTTTGCTCGAAATAATATCCTTTTGGAGATTCGTTTCCAAAATGACAAGTGGGAGAAAATAGACCTCGAAAGTCTTCGAGGCGAACAACAAACATAAACGGACATTCCGGAGGCTTTTCGAAGTGCTTCAGAAAATCCGAACTTATTCTTTAAGGACTTTAGAAGTGGTTTTAAAGAATAGACATCTCTTAGAAGACTTTACAAGTGCTTCAAGGAGAACAGAATATTCAAAGGACTTTCAAGTAGCTATTGATATTCTATTGTTTGATGTTCTATACCCAAGTAGGCATAGAGTTCAAGTCACTGGAACTATGAGATTCTTCTATTAGATAGTAAAGAAACATAGAGTTCTGGTCAATGAAACTATGAGATTCTTCTATTAGATAGTGAAGAAACCTACAACTTGCAGTCAAACTATTATCATGTAGATTAATGAGTTTGTGACCTGTAAGAAAGCTATGACGAAACCCAGATTCCCTAAAATGGTTAGAGGCCATATATAGACTATATGTTTAATTGGTTAAAGGCCATAAAACATACTCAATGTTTTGATGATAAAATTGAAATTTTGTTGATTTGCAAGAATAGTTTCACCCCTATTGGTTGCAAGTTTGCTTTAAGGATAAAAACCATCAAACATGGAATTGTGTTCACACACAAAGCTAGATTAGTTGCTAAAGGTTAAAAGCAAATTCATGGCATGGATTGTGTTGAAACCTCATGCAAAATCGTAATGCTTAAGTCTATAATTCAAGCAATGATTGCATATTGGTACATATGGCAATTGGATGACAAAACATCTTCCTCAGTCAAATGTTGGAAGAAACTATGTACATGGTATGTCATAGGATTTGTGGATCCAAATAAATGCTCGAAAAAGAAAAGCTAGTTTATAAAATCTAAGTACAGATTTAAGCAAGCAATTGGGAATTAGAAATGTATTTTAGTGAAGCTAATAAGTATTTTAGTCTCATAAAATGTACATAATTCTTATAGATATATAAGAAGTTTAGTGGGAGTACGTAAAACTTATTTGGTCCTATGTGTATCACACATATCTCTCTATTGTGAAATAACATTCAAATGCTAATGACTTAGGTTTGAAATTATTCATCAATGATGGACCAAGGCGAAACTTAGTACATACTGGGTATTAAGATCTATTTACAAAGATCTTATGATATTGTTTAGTAATGGAATTTACTAAATCAAACACGAAAAACTCCATTGGAGATATTCGACCCATATGAATAAATCTAAGTAAAGAATGTTTGAACTATGTATAAGCATTTACTAAGTTAAAACATCAAAGGATCTAAGTGAGATTCTTAACCTATATTATATGTCAAAGAATTTAGCTGGATTCAGTATCTACTGAAATTGAATGAGCTAAAGTTACATGAATAGAATTCAATTGAGAATTATTCTGCAAAAGAATTTATCATGTATGATATAATATGAGGATCGCCAAAAATGTATCGTATGACTTTAAGCATGACGAACATATACCAATCTCTATTACTCTAAGATCAACTAGATTGAGATCAAGAACACTTATGGTACTTCAAAAGGTACATAGGAATAGTTCTTGATTCAAGGAAATAAAGATATGCTAAATATTGATGCTACACGCATAAACACTGGCAAAGGATCAAGCAAGACCCTTTGGAGTTAACCATTGATAAGGACGAGCTATAGAGCATATTGTTTTGAAATGGCAACATGGATTGGAGACCATGAGTTGTTGCGTGGGATATTAAAATATTAATTTCTATGTTCTAAGATACAGCTGGAAAGTATTCCACATATCTGTGAACTGCTTGGATAAGTAATTCCAAACAAAGCATCACTAGCAACCTATAAAGTTGAAGTAAAAGTAATTATTGCCTAAGAAGCAATAAAACAGGGTTGTTTAAAGTTCTTCACTGAACTTGTGTAGATCACCTATCTGCTGGCTTGATGGTTCTTCATTGAAAAATGCGTAGAACCACTCTTGAAGCAAGAAAAACGTCTGCTAACTTGATGGTTCTTCATTGCAAAATGAGTAAAACCACCATCGAAGTAAGAAAGACTAGATCACATAATAAACAAACTCGAAAAGATCTTATCATCATATCTCCAAGAACATTCAATGAAAAGGATATTAAGATTGGCAAAGCATGATAACTAAACCTGTGCAACAAGTGAGAAGCAACACTCACGTTGTAGCACTGGAAATCAAGCATAGCTTTGAATTCCATGAATTGTTTTAGAAGATGGGTTTGAGGCCCATGGTTATAAAACATTGGGGTTGAACATTTATCATATATGAAATGTATTTTCATATTCCATTTAATCTTGGTTTAGTATTAAATGATGAGTCCCTTCAATTTGACAATATATTCAAGATAGACTGTCAGGACCAGTCCTGTGACTAAGAAATGTCTATCAAGTGAACTTGAATGTCAAAGGTTGAAAATGGTCCCTAGTCGGAGTTTTCTATAAAATTGGACGCATAGAAAACGTTAGACGACTAGAATGCAAGATGACTAGTAGTTCTGTTTCTTGAACTATGTGGACATGGCAATGTCATAATCATTTGCATAGATACTTACTTTGGGAAGACTAGTATCGGACAAGACCTATGAAACTTTACTGTAAGAGATGAAAATCTGTCATAAGTAAATTTCATTAAAATTATTAGACACTAAATCCTCAATACCTGAGTGATTTGAGGTTACTTGTTTGAGAACTGGTTGCTTTGACGTTGACCAACCGTCGCACCGTAAAAGGAGGCTATAAAGGCAACGCTCAGGTAATCACCTATCAAACGAAGTCTAATCTAAAGATCGCAAGATTGGGATTGTCCTCCCATAAATCGGGATGAGATGCTTAAAAGTTGTACAAGGCCACTCGGAGAGCTAGAAACTGTGAAATGCATGGCCGTGCTCGGATGAATCATAGGCTATGATTATCTGTTTATTTGATCTGTTGAGCTCTGAAACCGAGGAACACCTCTGGACATAATAAGGATGACAACTCTTACCTTATGTTCAAGAGCAAGCATCGAGCGACAAAGGAATTAGGAAATGCACACTTGTCCCTAAGGACAAGTGGGAGACTGAAGGAAATAATTCCCTTGGTCCAAGTATGCATTCTATGTTAAGTCTAATAAATGCGGTTCAGTATTAATTAACAAGTTAATAATTCAGTGAGATCAAGTGAGCTGAATGCCTAGCTAGAGGCCGCTTCAGTTCAAGTGGAATTAATGATATTAATCCACAGCTTACTCTTGACTGAACCCGTAGGGTCACACAAATAGTACGTAAACGGATCAAGTATTTAATGGCAATAAATACTCCAACTATGGATATTCGGAATCGACGGATCTTGGTTTCAGTGGGAGCTGAGATCGTCACAGGCAAGAAATGAATACTCCGGAAACGATGATATTGCCGGAAACGGAAATATGGATCGTATCGGAAATATAAATATTATCCAAGTCGTAGATGTTGCCGGAAACGGAAACATGGTACGTATCGGGAAATATTATCGGAAATGGAAATATTACCGGAATCGGAAATATTGCCGGAAACGGAAATATTGTCAGAATCGGAAATATTATCGGAATCGGAAAATAATTCCGGAAACGGAAATATTAAATATTTGTTCGAAAGGGAAATTAATTCCGGAATCGAAAATATTAAATATTGTTCGTATCGGAAATATATTCCGGAATCGGGAATTTAATCGGAAGCGTATCGTACGAATAAGCATCGGACGAGGCCTGCCGGACGAGGGCCCAGCACGAAGCCAGGCCATCGCCCAGCAAGCCAAGCGCGCCACACGAACAACCAAGGCCACGCCAGGCCCAGCGCAAGGCCAGGCCCAGCAGGCCGTGGCAGTGCGCACAGCGCGCGCAGCGCGCGCAGCTGCGAGCAGTGGGCTGCGAGCATTGCTGCAGCTCGCGTGGGCTTGTAGCTCGCGTGGGCCGTGCGGCCGTGTGGGCTGTGCGCGGGCATGGCCTGCACGCTTGCGGGTCATGCTCGCGTAAGTGTTTGTGTTCGCATACGAAACCTGAAACATGCAGAATTCGTTTAATGATTAAATTCCTAATTCTATTTGATAAATTAATTAAATAAGAGTTTTATTATAATTCTAATTTAATTAATTCGTATCCTAATAGGATTCCAATTCTCTTTCCATACCCCTATAAATATGTGGCCTGGGTTCACAATTTATAACGAGTTATTCAAGTATTCAAAGTGAGTTTTGAGAGAAAAATTCAGTCACACATCTTGCTCAAAAGTGCCGAAAATTTATAGTACCTTAGGGGCAATTCTAGTTGGTCAATCTTAAGGTGGATCCGGACGTGCTGTGGACTATCTACGGAGGGACGACACTTGGAGTCCTAAAGACTTGTTCTTGTTCGGTTCGGGCGCAGCTAGGGAAGGCACGCAACAAAGAGTATGCATCTAAATTATGCTATATGATTATGTGTAAATAATATGTATTCCTGGCTTAATGGTTGTTTCCGCATGATTTATGAATTGTCATATGTATCATAACCTAACATTAGGGATAAGTGTGCATTGCCTAATTCCTTTGTCGTTTGATGCTTTCTCATGAACATAAGGTAAGAGTAGTCAACCTTATTATGTCCAGAGGTATTTCTCGGTTTTAGAGTTGAACTGATCAAATAAACAGATAATCATAGCCTATGATTCATTTGAGCACGACCATGCATTTTTCAGTTTCTAGCTCTCCGAGTGGCCTTGTACAACTTTCAGCATCTCATCCCGATTTATGGGAGGACAATCCCAATCTTGTTATCTTGAGGTTAAACTTCGTTTGATAGGTGATTACCTGAGCGTTGCCGTTATATTCTCCTTTTACGGTGCGACGCTTGACAACGTCAAAGTATCCAGTTCTCAAACAAGTAATCTCAAATCACTCAAGTATTGTGGATTAGTGTCTAATAATGTAATGAAATTTACTTAATCTCTTACAGTAAAGTTTCATAGGTCTGTCCGATACTAATCTTCTCAAGTAAGTATCTATGCAAATGATTGTGACATTGCCATGTCCACATAGTTCAAGAAACAGAACTACTAATCATCATATCTTGCATTCTAGTCGTCTAGCGCTTTCTATACGTCCACCTTTATAGAAAATTTCTGACCAGGGACCATTTTCAACTTTTGACAGTCAAGTTCACTTGATAGACATTTCTTAGTCACAGGACTGTTCCTGATAGTCTATCTTGAATATATCATCAAATTGAAAGGACTCATCATTTAATAAACCACAAATTTAATGAAAAAATGAATTCTATTAATTTATATGAATGGTTAACCAAAACGTTTTACAAAGTATTAAACACTAAAACTTTAAAACATCTATTAAGGACGTCAAAGCCATTCTCCAACATGCTTGATTCCCAAAGCTGCAATGTGCTAGTTGTGCTTCGCTTGCGACAGAGGTTTAGTTAATGGATCTGAGATATTTTCGTCAGTTCCAATCTTGCTTATCTCGACTTCTTTTCTTTCAACGAAATCTCGTAGAAGGTAAAATCTACGAAGTACATGCTTGACTCTCTGGTGGTGTCTAGGCTCCTTTGCCCGTGCAATAGCTCCGTTATTGTCACAATATAGAGCTATTGGTCCTTTAATGGAGGGGACTACACCAAGTTAACCTATGAACATCCTTAGCCTAATAGCTTCCTTTGCTGCTTCATGTGCAGCAATGTACTCCGCTTCAGTTGTAGAATCCGTAATAGTGCTCTGCTTAGCACTTTTCCAGCTTACCGCACCTCCGTTGAGGCAGAAGACAAACCCATACTGTGATCTGAAATCATCCTTTTCGGTTTGGAAACTTGCTTCCGTATAGCCTTTAACAATTAATTCATAATCTCCACCATAGACCAGGAAGTCATCGTCCGTATGTAATGTGCTTCTCCTAGATCTTTCATCGAAAAACATTTCCCAAGCCAAATCTTGATAGAGTTCAACGTAGGAATGTCATTTCCGATAAGTAATATGTCGTCGACATACAATACTAGAAAAGCAGTTTTGCTCCCACTGACCTTCTTGTATACACAAGATTCGTCTGCGTTCTTGACGAAGCCAAAGTCACTGACTACTTCATCAAAACGTATATTCCAGCTCCTTGAATGGATTTCTTAAGCTTGCATACCATTTTTAGCATTCTTTGGATCCTCAAAACCCTCAGGATGTGTCACAAACATAGTTTCTGTTAAAATGCCGTTTAAGAAAGCGGTTTTGACATCCATCTGCCATATTTCGTAATCGTAATATGCAGCGATTGCTAACATTATCCGAATAGACTTTACCATTGCAACTGGTGAAAAGGTTTCATCATAATCCACACTGTGGACTTGCATGTTGAAGGAAATAATGCCCTTGGTCCAAGTATGCATATAATATGAAGTCTAATAAATGCGGTTCAGTATTAATTAACAAGTTAATAAATTCAGTGAGATCAAGTGAGCTGAATGCCTAGCCAGAGGCCGCTTCAGTTCAAGTGAAATTAATTATATTAATCCACGGCTTACTCTTGACTGAACCCGTAGGGTCACACAAATAGTATGTAAACGGATCAAGTATTTAATGGAATTAAATACTCCATCTATGGATATTCGGAATCGACGGATCTTGGTTTCAGTGGGAGCTGAGATCGTCACAAGCAAGAAATGAATACTCCGGAAACAATGATATTGCCGGAAACAGAAATATGGATCGTATCGGAAATATAAATATTATCCAAGTCGTAGATGTTGCCGGAAACGGAAACATGGTACGTATCGGAAAATCTTAATGGAAATGGAAATATTGCCGGAATCGGAAATATTGCCGGAAACGGAAATATTATCTGAATCGGAAATATTATCGGAATCGGAAAATAATTCCGGAAACGGAAATATTAAATATTTGTTCGAAACGGAAATTAATTCCGGAATCGGAAATATTAAAAATTGTTCGTATCGGAAATGAATTCCGGAATCGGAAATTTAATCGGAAGCGTATCGTACGAATTAGCATCGGACGAGGCTCGCTAGACGAAGCCCGAGCATGAAGCCAGTGAAGGAAATAATGCCCTTGGTCCAAGTATGCATTCAATGTTAAGTCTAATAAATGCGGTTCAGTATTAATTAACAAGTTAATAATTCAGTGAGATCAAGTGAGCTGAATGCCTGACTAGAGGCCGCTTCAGTTCAAGTGGAATTAATTATATTAATCCACAGCTTACTCTTGACTGAACCCGTAGGGTCACACAAATAGTACGTAAATGGATCAAGTATTTAATGGCATTAAATACTCCATCTATGGATATTCGGAATCGACGGATCTTGGTTTCAGTGGGAGCTGAGATCGTCACAGGCAAGAAATGAATACTCCGGAAACGATGATATTGCCGGAAACGGAAATATGGATCGTATCGGAAATATAAATATTATCCAAGTCGTAGATGTTGCCGGAAACGGAAACATGGTACGTATCGGAAAATATTATCGGAAATGGAAATATTGTCGGAATCAGAAATATTGCCGGAAACGGAAATATTGTCAGAATCGGAAATATTATCGGAAATGGAAATATTGCCGGAAACGGAAATATTGTCAGAATCGGAAATATTATCGGAATCGGAAAATAATTCCGGAAACGGAAATATTAAATATTTTTTCGAAACGGAAATTGATTCCGGAATCGGAAATATTAAATATTGTTCGTATCGGAAATGAATTCCGGAACCGGGAATTTAATCGGAAGCGTATCGTACGAATAAACATCGGACGAGCTTGCTAGACGCAAGGCCTAGCACGAAGCTAGGCCCAACGCCTAGCAAAGCCCGCGCGCGACCAAAGCAAGCAAAGCCCAAACGCGAGAGCAAGGCCAGCAGGCGCGCGCCCCTCGTGGGCTGCGAGCACTTGCTGGGCCTGGGCTCAGCGCGCGCGCGCGCATGGCGCCCCTCGTGGGCTGCTGCGCCTGCGTGTGTGTTTGTGCTTGCGTACGAAACCTTGATCGGTTAGGATTCGTATAAGATTGATTTCCTAAGTCTACTAGATAAATTAAGTGATTGAATTTTAGATTAATTCAGATTCACTAAATCGTTTCCTAGTAGGATTCTAATATCCGATACCCATGCCCTATAAATAGGTGATCAATGCTCACAATTTATATCGACTATTAAAGTATTCAAAGTGATTTTTGAGAGCAAAAATTCAGCCATACAATTGCCTACTTGGATCCGGACGTGCTGTGGACTATCTACGGAGGGACGACACTTGGAGTCCTAAAGACTTGTTCTTGTTCGGTTCGGGCGCAGCTAGGGAAGGCACGCAACAAAGTGTATGCATCTAAACTATGCTAAATGATTATGTGTAAATAATATGCTTTCCTGGATTTATGGTTTTTCCGCATGATTTATGAATTGTCATATGTATCATAACCTAACAGCCAGGCCACCGCCCAGCAAGCCACACGGTATGAATATGCTTTCCGAACTACAGTATGAATAGTCTGGACAAAACGCTCCCTAAGCTTCACGGTTTGCTGAAGACCGCTGAAAAGACGCTCAAAAGTGATAAGCAGGATGTGCTTATGGTGCGTGGGGGCAAGTACAAGAAATCTGGAAAAAAGAGGAATGCTAAGAAAGGTGGCAACAAGGCCAGCCCAACTAAGCAAACTGGCGCCAAATCTGTCAAGAGGAAGGTCAGTCAACCCACTTCTGAATCCGAATGCTTCTACTTCAAGAAGAAGGGGCATTGGAAGAGAGATTGCTTGAAGCTAAAGGAAGATCAGAAGAACGGAACAGTCGTTCCATCTTCAGGTATTTTCGTTATAGACTGTATACTTGCTAATTCAACTTCTTGGGTATTAGATACAGGTTGTGGCTCACACTTATGTTCCAATCCACAGGGACTAAGAAGAAGTAGAAAGTTAAGCAAGGGTGAAGTCGACCTACGAGTGGGAAATGGAGCACGGATTGCTGCATTAGCTGTAGGAACTTATTATTTGTCGTTGCCCTCCGGGCTATTTTTGGAACTGGAAGAGTGTTTCCATGTTCCAAGTCTTACTAAAAACATCATTTCAGTTTCTTGCTTAGATGCTAAGGGATTTTCCTTTTTAATAAAAGACAATAGTTGTTCGTTTTATTTTAAGGAGATGTTTTATGGATCTGCTAGATTAGTCAATGGACTTTATTTATTAGATCACGACAAACAAGCATATAACATAAATACCAAAAAGGCCAAAAAGGATGATTCAGATCTCACCTATCTGTGGCATTGTCGATTAGGCCATATAAACTTGAAACGCTTAGAAAGACTTCAAAAGGAAGGAATTCTAGAACCATTTGACTTAGAGGATTATGGTAAATGCGAATCATGTTTACTTGGCAAAATGACAAAGGGACCTTTCTCTAAAGTTGGAGAAAGAGCAAATGAACTATTGGGTTTAATCCATACAGATGTATGTGGACCAATGAGTACAAATGCTAGAGGTGGTTTCAGCTACTTTATCACTTTCACTGATGACTTCAGTAGATATGGTTATGTCTACCTAATGAAGCATAAGTCTGAATCCTTTGACAAATTCAAGGAATTTCAGAGTGAAGTAGAGAATCAATTAGGCAAGAAGATTAAGGCACTGCGGTCTGATAGAGGCGGTGAACATCTGAGCTATGAATTTGATGACCATCTGAAAGAATGTGGAACTCTATCAGAATTGACTCCTCCTGGAACACCACAATGGAACGGTGTGTCGGAACGGAGGAACAGAACCTTGCTAGACATGGTCAGGTCAATGATGGGTCAGGCCAAACTTCCATTAGAATTTTGGGGACATGCACTAAATACAGCTGCACTCACTATAAATAGAGCTCCGTCTAAAGCTGTCGAAAAGACTCCATATGAATTATGGTTTGGAAAGACTCCAAATGTGTCTTTTCTTAAGATTTGGGGATGTGAAGTATACGTCAAACGATTAATTTCAGACAAACTTCATCCAAAATCTGACAAATGTATCCTTGTGGGCTATCCAAAGGAAACAAAGGGGTATTACTTCTACAATACATCTGAGAACAAGGTGTTTGTTGCTCGAGATGGTGTCTTTTTGGAGAAAGATCACATTTCCAAAATGACAAGTGGGAGAAAAGTAGACCTCGAAGAAATTCGAGTCGAACAACAAACTCTAGAAAATGCTCAAGATGACATTCAGGATGAAACTCAGAGATCTTTAGAAGAATCTGGTGAGAATCATGGTCAATCTAGAAATGTTACCCCGCGTAGGTCGCAAAGATATAGATCTCAACCGGAAAGGTACTTAGGTATTTTGACGAACGAGCGCTATGATGTTCTATTACTTGAAAGTGATGAACCTGCGACTTACAAACAAGCTATGACGAGCCCTAGCTCCAAGCAATGGAAAGAAGCCATGCAATCTGAATTAGACTCCATGTGTGAAAACCAAGTATGGGATTTGGTCGATTTGCCAGATGGCTACCAAGCCATTGGAAGCAAATGGGTTTTCAAACTGAAAAAGGACAAGGATGGGAAACTTGAAGTTTTTAAAGCTAGATTGGTTGCAAAAGGTTACAGTCAAGTCCACGGTGTGGATTACGATGAAACCTTTTCACCAGTTGCAATGCTAAAGTCTATTCGGATAATGTTAGCAATCGCTGCATATTACGATTACGAAATATGGCAGATGGATGTCAAAACTGCTTTCTTAAACGGCGTTTTAACAGAAACTGTGTTTATGACACAGCCTGAAGGTTTTGAGGATCCAAAGAATGCTAAAAAGGTATGCAAGCTAAAGAAGTCAATCTACGGATTGAAGCAGGCATCCAGGAGCTGGAATATACGTTTTGATGAAGCAGTAAGTGACTTTGGTTTCATCAAGAACGCAGACGAATCTTGTGTATACAAGAAGGTCAGTGGGAGCAAAATTGCTTTCCTAGTATTATATGTCGACGACATATTACTTATCGGAAATGACATTCCTATGTTGAACTCTGTCAAGATTTGGCTTGGGAAATGTTTTTCGATGAAAGATCTAGGAGAAGCACAGTACATATTGGGCATCAAGATTTACAGAGATAGATCTAAAAAGATGATTGGACTTAGTCAAAGCACTTATATCAATAAGGTGCTTGATAGGTTCAAGATGGCGGACTCCAAGCGAGGCTACCTACCCATGTCTCATGGAATAACTCTAAGCAAGACTCAGTGCCCAAAAACACTTGATCAGCGTAGACGAAAGAATGGGATTCCATATGCATCATTGATTGGTTCAATAATGTATGCTATGATATGTACACGCCCGGATGTTGCGTACGCACTCAGTGCTACGAGCAGATACCAGTCAGACCCAGGAGAGGCGCAATGGACTGCTGCCAAGAATATTCTGAAGTACCTGAAAAGGCACAAAGATGACTTCCTGGTCTATGGTGGAGATGATGAATTAATTGTTAAAGGCTATACGGACGCGAGTTTCCAAACCGACAAAGATGATTTCAGATCACAGTCTGGGTTTGTCTTCTGCCTCAACGGGGGTGCAGTAAGCTGGAAAAGTGCTAAGCAAAGCACCATTGCGGATTCTACAACTGAAGCGGAGTACATTGTTGCACATGAAGCAGCAAAGGAAGCTATATGGCTAAGGAAGTTCATAGGTGAACTTGGTGTAGTCCCCTCCATTAAAGGACCAATAGCCCTGTATTGTGATAATAACGGAGCTATTGCACAGGCAAAGGAGCCTAGACACCACCAGAGAGTCAAGCATGTACTTCGTAGATTTCACCTTCTACGAGAGTTCGTTGAAAGAAAAGAAGTCGAGATAAACAAGATTGGAACTGATGACAACATATCAGATCCATTGACTAAACCTCTGCCGCAGGCGAAGCACAAGTCGCACACTGCAGCTATGGGAATCAAGCATTTTGGAGAATGGCTTTGATATCCATGTTTAATGTTTTAAAGTTTTAGAGTTTAAATCTTTGTAAAACATTATTGGTTAATCATTCACAATAAATGAAAAGAATTCATTTTTTCCATTTAATTTGTGGTTTATTAAATGATGAGTCCCTTCAATTTGACGATGTATTCAAGATAGACTGTCAGGACCAGTCATGTGACTAAGAAATGTCTATCAAGTGAACTTGAATGTCAAAGGTTGAAAATGGTCCCTAGTCGGAGTTTTCTATAAAATTGGACGCATAGAAAACGTTAGACGATTAGAATGCAAGATGACTAGTAGTTCTGTTTCTTGAACTATGTGGACATGGCAATGTCATAATCATTTGCATAGATACTTACTTTGGGAAGACTAGTATCGGACAAGACCTATGAAACTTTACTGTAAGAGATGAAAATCTGTCATAAGTAAATTTCATTAAAATTATTAGACACTAAATCCTCAATACATGAGTGATTTGAGATTACTTGTTTGAGAACTGGTTGCTTTGACGTTGACCAACCGTCGCACCGTAAAAGGAGGCTATAAAGGCAACACTCAGGTAATCACCTATCAAACGAAGTCTAATCTCAAGATCGCAAGATTGGGATTGTCCTCCCATAAATCGGGATGAGATGCTTAAAAGTTGTACAAGGCCACTCGGAGAGCTAGAAACTGTGAAATGCATGGCCGTGCTCGGATGAATCATAGGCTATGATTATCTGTTTATTTGATCAGTTGAACTCTGAAACCGAGGACACCTCTGGACATAATAAGGATGACAACTCTTACCTTATGTTCAAGAGCAAGCATCGAGCGACAAAGGAATTAGGAAATGCACACTTGTCCCTAAGGACAAGTGGGAGACTGAAGGAAATAATGCCCTTGGTCCAAGTATGCATTCAATGTTAAGTCTAATAAATGCGGTTCAGTATTAATTAACAAGTTAATAATTCAGTGAGATCAAGTGAGCTGAATGCCTGACTAGAGGCCGCTTCAGTTCAAGTGGAATTAATTATATTAATCCACATCTTACTCTTGACTGAACCCGTAGGGTCACACAAATAGTACGTAAACGGATCAAGTATTTAATGGCATTAAATACTCCATCTATGGATATTCGGAATCGACGGATCTTGGTTTCAGTGAGAGCTGAGATCGTCACAGGCAAGAAATGAATACTCCGGAAACGATGATATTGCCGGAAACGGAAATATGGATCGTATCGGAAATATAAATATTATCCAAGTCGTAGATGTTGCCGGAAACGGATACATGGTACGTATCGCAAAATATTATCGGAAATGGAAATATTGCTGGAATCGGAAATATTGCCGGAAACGGAAATATTGTCAGAATCGGAAATATTATCGGAAATGGAAATATTGCCGGAATCGGAAATATTGCCGGAAACGGAAATATTGTCAGAATCGGAAATATTATCGGAATCGGAAAATAATTCCGGAAACGGAAATATTAAATATTTGTTCGAAACGGAAATTGATTCCGGAATCGGAAATATTAAATATTGTTCGTATCGGAAATGAATTCCGGAACCGGGAATTTAATCGGAAGCGTATCGTACGAATAAACATCGGAAGAGCTTGCTAGACGCAAGGCCTAGCACGAAGCTAGGCCCAACGCCTAGCAAAGCCCGCGCGCGACCAAAGCAAGCAAAGCCCAAACGCGAGAGCAAGGCCAGCAGGCGCGCGCCCCTCGTGGGCTGCGAGCACTTGCTGGGCCTGGGCTCAGCGCGCGCGCGCGCATGGCGCCCCTCGTGGGCTGCTGCGCCTGCGTGTGTGTTTGTGCTTGCGTACGAAACCTTGATCGGTTAGGATTCGTATAAGATTGATTTCCTAAGTCTACTAGATAAATTAAGTGATTAATTTTAGATTAATTCAGATTCACTAAATCGTTTCCTAGTAGGATTCTAATATCCGATACCCATGCCCTATAAATAGGTGATCAATGCTCACAATTTATATCGAGTATTCAAGTATTCAAAGTGATTTTTGAGAGCAAAAATTCAGCCATACAATTGCCTATATGTGCCGAAAATTCTAAGTACCTTAAGGGCGATCCTAGTTGGTCAAGCTTAAGGCGGATCCGGACGTGCTGTGGACTATCTACGGAGGGACGACACTTGGAGTCCTAAAGACTTGTTCTTGTTCGGTTCGGGCGCAGCTAGGGAAGGCACGCAACAAAGTGTATGCATCTAAACTATGCTAAATGATTATGTGTAAATAATATGCTTTCCTGGCTTTATGGTTTTTCCGCATGATTTATGAATTGTCATATGTATCATAACCTAACAGCCAGGCCACCGCCCAGCAAGCCACACGGTATGAATATGCTTTCCGAACTACAGTATGAATAGTCTGGACAAAACACTCACTGAGCTTCACAGTATGCTGAAGACCGCTGAAAAGACGCTCAAAAGTGATAAGCAGGATGTGCTTATGGTGCGTGGGGGCAAGTACAAGAAATCTTGAAAAAAGAGGAATGCTAAGAAAGGTGGCAACAAGGCCAGCCCAACTAAGCAAACTGGCGCCAAATCTGTCAAGAGAAAGGTCAGTCAACCCACTTCTGAATCCGAATGCTTCTACTTCAAGAAGAAGGGGCATTGGAAGAGAGATTGCTTGAAGCTAAAGGAAGATCAGAAGAACGGAACAGTCGTTCCATCTTCAGGTATTTTCGTTATAGACTGTATACTTGCTAATTCAACTTCTTGGGTATTAGATACAGGTTGTGGCTCACACTTATGTTCCAATCCACAGGGACTAAGAAGAAGTAGAAAGTTAAGCAAGGGTGAAGTCGACCTACGAGTGGGAAATGGAGCACGGATTGCTGCATTAGCTGTAGGAACTTATTATTTGTCGTTGCCCTCCGGGCTATTTTTGGAACTGGAAGAGTGTTTCCATGTTCCAAGTCTTACTAAAAACATCATTTCAGTTTCTTGCTTAGATGCTAAGGGATTTTCCTTTTTAATAAAAGACAATAGTTGTTCGTTTTATTTTAAGGAGATGTTTTATGGATCTGCTAGATTAGTCAATGGACTTTATTTATTAGATCACGACAAACAAGCATATAACATAAATACCAAAAAGGCCAAAAAGGATGATTCAGATCTCACCTATCTGTGGCATTGTCGATTAGGCCATATAAACTTGAAACGCTTAGAAAGACTTCAAAAGGAAGGAATTCTAGAACCATTTGACTTAGAGGATTATGGTAAATACGAATCATGTTTACTTGGCAAAATGACAAAGGGACCTTTCTCTAAAGTTGGAGAAAGAGCAAATGAACTATTGGGTTTAATCCATACAGATGTATGTGGACCAATGAGTACAAATGCTAGAGGTGGTTTCAGCTACTTTATCACTTTCACTGATGACTTCAGTAGATATGGTTATGTCTACCTAATGAAGCATAAGTCTGAATCCTTTGACAAATTCAAGGAATTTCAGAGTGAAGTAGAGAATCAATTAGGCAAGAAGATTAAGGCACTGCGGTCTGATAGAGGCGGTGAACATCTGAGCTATGAATTTGATGACCATCTGAAAGAATGTGGAATTCTATCAGAATTGACTCCTCCTGGAACACCACAATGGAACGGTGTGTCGGAACGGAGGAACAGAACCTTGCTAGACATGGTCAGGTCAATGATGGGTCAGGCCAAACTTCCATTAGAATTTTGGGGACATGCACTAAATACAGCTGCACTCACTATAAATAGAGCTCCGTCTAAAGCTGTCGAAAAGACTCCATATGAATTATGGTTTGGAAAGCCTCCAAATGTGTCTTTTCTTAAGATTTGGGGATGTGAAGTATACGTCAAACGATTAATTTCAGACAAACTTCATCCAAAATCTGACAAATGTATCCTTGTGGGCTATCCAAAGGAAACAAAGGGGTATTACTTCTACAATACATCTGAGAACAAGGTGTTTGTTGCTCGAGATGGTGTCTTTTTGGAGAAAGATCACATTTCCAAAATGACAAGTGGGAGAAAAGTAGACCTCGAAGAAATTCGAGTCGAACAACAAACTCTAGAAAATGCTCAAGATGACATTCAGGATGAAACTCAGAGATCTTTAGAAGAATCTGGTGAGAATCATGGTCAATCTAGAAATGTTACCCCGCGTAGGTCGCAAAGATATAGATCTCAACCGGAAAGGTACTTAGGTATTTTGACGAACGAGCGCTATGATGTTCTATTACTTGAAAGTGATGAACCTGCGAATTACAAACAAGCTATGACGAGCCCTAGCTCCAAGCAATGGAAAGAAGCCATGCAATCTGAATTAGACTCCATGTGTGAAAACCAAGTATGGGATTTGGTCGATTTGCCAGATGGCTACCAAGCCATTGGAAGCAAATGGGTTTTCAAACTGAAAAAGGACAAGGATGGGAAACTTGAAGTTTTCAAAGCTAGATTGGTTGCAAAAGGTTACAGTCAAGTCCACGGTGTGGATTACGATGAAACCTTTTCACCAGTTGCAATGCTAAAGTCTATTCGGATAATGTTAGCAATCGCTGCATATTACGATTACGAAATATGGCAGATGGATGTCAAAACTGCTTTCTTAAACGGCGTTTTAACAGAAACTGTGTTTATGACACAGCCTGAAGGTTTTGAGGATCCAAAGAATGCTAAAAAGGTATGCAAGCTAAAGAAGTCAATCTACGGATTGAAGCAGGCATCCAGGAGCTGGAATATACGTTTTGATGAAGCAGTAAGTGACTTTGGTTTCATCAAGAACGCAGACGAATCTTGTGTATACAAGAAGGTCAGTGGGAGCAAAATTGCTTTCCTAGTATTATATGTCGACGACATATTACTTATCGGAAATGACATTCCTATGTTGAACTCTGTCAAGATTTGGCTTGGGAAATGTTTTTCGATGAAAGATCTAGGAGAAGCACAGTACATATTGGGCATCAAGATTTACAGAGATAGATCTAAAAAGATGATTGGACTTAGTCAAAGCACTTATATCAATAAGGTGCTTGATAGGTTCAAGATGGCGGACTCCAAGCGAGGCTACCTACCCATGTCTCATGGAATAACTCTAAGCAAGACTCAGTGCCCAAAAACACTTGATCAGCGTAGACGAAAGAATGGGATTCCATATGCATCATTGATTGGTTCAATAATGTATGCTATGATATGTACACGCCCGGATGTTGCGTACGCACTCAGTGCTACGAGCAGATACCAGTCAGACCCAGGAGAGGCGCAATGGACTGCTGCCAAGAATATTCTGAAGTACCTGAAAAGGCACAAAGATGACTTCCTGGTCTATGGTGGAGATGATGAATTAATTGTTAAAGGCTATACGAACGCAAGTTTCCAAACCGACAAAGATGATTTCAGATCACAGTCTGGGTTTGTCTTATGCCTCAACGGGGGTGCAGTAAGCTGGAAAAGTGCTAAGCAAAGCACCATTGCGGATTCTACAACTGAAGCGTAGTACATTGTT